>NC_057929.1:1913750-2551666 GCF_017639315.1 Drosophila ananassae | reverse complement strand
ACATAGACGCGCTCGGATGTGTTTCGGAGAAACGGCTGTTGTTTGGAATTCATTTCCCCCAAAAAAGCGGCAGTTGTGCTTCAAAAATTAAAAACGCAAAATAAATCAAAAGAGTTGATCATCAATTCAAACAAATTGAAGAAGAAAATATGAAGTGAAAATGAAGCTGAAGCTAGAAAAAAGTTATTAAAAAATGGCGGCGATGCCAACAATTATGAGCACCAACAGCAGAAACAACAACTGCGCAAGAAGCACAGCTTAAAAGAAACCCAAAAGACAACCTTTCGGCGGCTACGAAATTAATCTGGTTTTTTATGTTTCACTCGCGCGCCGCAGACATAAAATAAAGACAAACAACCGAGTTGACCTGTGTATGTGCGTTGTCTCTTGTGTCTTGTTGTGTGTGTTTGTGCCGTTTGTTTGTCCCCGCGCGCTGTTTGTGTGGAAAATAACATAAAAAAAAAACGTGAAATTCATTAAGCCTGGCACAATTTTACATTGTTTACATTTGGCTCTGTGACCTGTAATCTGATTTCTTAAAGAAGATCCAACAAGTTGGAGGAATAGCTTTCTTTAATTGAAAAGTAAGTGTTTTTATTTTTACTAATTAATGTGAAGTAGCGGCACCTTTTCGGTGTTTTTGTTTTGGTGCCTGCTTCGTCCTGCGCTGCCGCAGTCTCTGCCAGCGTCAGCGTCGCCATCTGTCACTCGGCGAGGGTTGCCAGCTGTCTTGGTGTATTTCATTTTGCGGCATCTTCAGCATCTGCAGGAAATTGGGTTTCCGTAGCAGAAAGAGAAACAAAAGGTCCGAAACTGCAGCTGCAGCAACTACTGCTTATGTAATTAATAAAACCAACACGTGTCTGGTGCCTCTTGGCGCGTCATGCTCGAGTGCAGCGCAGTGGGATTTGGACGCGTGACAACTCTGGCTGCCGTGAGAAGCGGGGGAGTCTTTTTTTTAATAGATGTTTTTTTGCCTTTATTATGTATTTTGTTTTTTTTTTTTTGCATAATTTATGCCGTTTAAACGCTCCGCTTTGTCTTGTTTTTCAAAAAATTCAAAATGCAGAGCGCGTTCAGTTCTGCTTCTTTCTCCACTGTTGTTGTTGCGGCTCAGATTGCGCCATAAAACTCATATAAATCAATAGAAAGCGCTGCTGCACTCACTCGCACACCATCAAAAGCCCCATAACTCACATGCCATAAACGCCAGCGAGGGAGCCAGATGGGGGGAGAGAGAGAGAGAGCGAGATTGGAGCCATTAACCAAGTCTCTAAGATGGGATGTCGTTTGTTTTGGGTTTTAAAGGGGTAATAGTGTTATTTTTTTCCATTTTAAGTTGAATTTTATCTCAAGAATAAATCTAAATTGCAAAAAATAGAATGAAACCCTTTTTTTAAGCATTTATGGTTTTTTTTTTAGAAAGAGTTTGAAACTTTTTTGAAATTCATCCAAAACTCATGTTTTTCAACTCGTTCTTCATCATAGCTCTAAAAATAATTATTTTATAAACTTTCAACTTAGTTTTTGATAAAAAATATACTTTTTTCTCCTACAAACTTGTGTTTTTACTTAAAAGAGTTTTCAAAAATTGAAGAATTGAAATTTTTGAAAAACCCTTCCTATGTTTTCTTACTTAATTGATAATCTTACAATTAAAGTTTAATTTTATAAGATCCAGTATTGAGTTAAAATTCTCAGAAGCCAAAATATTATAAGCTAGAAGCTTCAAAATAATTGAATTTTTATATTTTTATGTTATCTACATTGTTTTTATGAATTTTAATTAATATTCTGGAAACAATTTACTATAAAATGGCATTAATTTTAAATATAAAAAGTTTTAACAAAAGAAAAAATATAAAAATATGCCTATTTTTAAAGATCTAACCCTTTTCCCTCTTCAGTACAGTCGAATAATAAACAATTTTTATCGAAATTGTATGTAAAAGTCTAAAAAAAATAGACAAAAAATAAAATAAGTTAAAAAACTTATTTAATTGATCCTTTTTTTCGCTTTTTAAAACGACATAAACGCCCGGGAATTGATGTCGGCTTTATCCCGTCGGTTTTATGTCGTCACGCCGAGATTTGTGTGGGAATCGAATGACTCGAAGTCGTCGCAACGAGCCAGCTCCAATGAAGTGTTAGAATTATGGTGGAGGTCGGGGTGTGGGGTAATGGCTCCAATAAGAGATTACAGCGCGAGCCGATGAGAGAGAGCGAGAGAGAGAACAACGCATCTGCGCGTATCTGAAGTAGAGTTGCCGCCAACTCGTTGGGGAGATGGAGCTAGAGATTGGAGATTGGAACCTTTTTTCGGCCCTCTCTCTCTGTTACTCCGACTCTCTATTTCTCTTATTGGCATGAAAAGTGGTTGTGCTGGCTTTGTGTGTCTGTGTGTTTTGTGTGTGACTTGGTTTGTTTGTCTTTTGTGTGGCATTCGAGGCACAGTGGGGTTAGATGGGGGATTAGTGGGGAAATTTAAGCTATGATTTAATTACAATTTATTTTTGTTAATTATTATAATTCTTATATAAATTATAATAATTTTTTTTTATACTATTTTGAGTATCTTTTAGATAAAGTATCTGCAAGTTCAAAGTATCTTAGCCACTGTTTCGAATGCATTTCCATAGTTGCCTAGGCAACCACTTAAGGGAATAGTTCCTGCTGGCTTGGCCCTCCACTCTCCACTCTCCGCTCTCTTCACCGTTTTATCCATTTCTTCTGCGGCCGTTCGTTCGCTTTCTTTCATTTATTAACTAACTAATTTGCCAGGCCCGAACAAATTGCCCTGTGGAATTGTTATTGTTTCAATTGCAACAAATTGGCCCGTCAGGCCGCAGACAAAATTGGAGGCAACTCGACTCGACTCGACTCTCCCGGCAAACAACTTGCGCATTCGCTCTCTTTGGAGCTAGTCTCTCTCTCTCTCCCGCTCTCTTGGAGGACACTCTGGACACCGATTTTCCGCCACGGACCTGGCTTAAACCGAATGCTGGAGCCGCCGTGTTTCAATACGCTTTGGCTTGCGGTCGTCATCGCTTCTCTTTTTTGTATCAACGGACCGGGTCGGGTCTCCTTGCCACCTACAACAACAACAACAACTATAAGGCAGCAGCTTTTTCTGCTCGGTATACGCTCGCGTGTGTGTGTCTCTCTCTGTGTGTGAGTGTGTGTTGGCCAAAAAGAAATTTTTGCACAGAATTTTCATATGAAAAATCAATTGCCAGCCAAGTGAAATCGAGTGCTAATGTCCATTTCAAGTGCCATCGAAGAGAATCTGTGAGAATCTCCAACAAAATCATCTTTTTAAAATGGTAATTTTAATATTTTTTGCACAGTTGTTTCGCGAAAAAGCCTACGCATGTGTATGTGTATGGGTGTATGGGTGTATGGGAGTTGCACTAGTGTGTGTGTGCGTAGTAGTAAGCCGCATACGATGGTGGGCGGTGGGGCGAGGCAAGAGGCAAGTGCTTCCAAAAAAACCAAAAAAAAAGTCTCTAAAAGTTCAATGTAGCTGTAAATGTTCCATTATTCATGTCTCTGTCTCCCACTCCCTTTCTCCACCTTTTTTTTTTTGGAGAAAAGTCTTTGAAGAAACTAACTGTAACTGAAGAATTAGGAATTATATGGAGCTGATTTTTGGGATGGAACTTCAGAAATAGTGCCTCTTTGAGAAAAAAAAACATTATATGTCCAATAGATTTGAGGAACCCCCCTTGAGTATCTATTAGATACTTTAGTATCTTAAGTTTAGTATCTCTTTTTTTTTCAGTGCCACCTTTGTCTGCACTCATTGCTCGCCTTACAACTTGTTCGCATTGCTCTTGCCCCTTTCTTCTTGACCAAAAGAGGTACTACCACCAGTATGGGATGGTACATATAAGTTTCTCTACGTGCCTGCCTGTCCGCCGTATTTGGTCGTTGTTTTTGTTGTTGTTGTTGTTGTTTGTGGCTCGTACCATATGCGCAACGCAGCGCATTCGTTTGCATTAACCGTTAAACTGCACGTAAGTTATCCGTCCAACTGTCCGCTTGTCCGTCTGACTGTCCTCCTGTCCGCTCCGTCCTCTCGTATATTCCCGCCCGCCCACACTTCTGACACATCTTCAGCTCTGCATTTGGCCTCCTACGAGCTTGAGAACCGCTCCTCTCTGCCATTCGCTCCAAAATCCATCCACAAAAGGGTACACCGGGGTATGTTGGTCTCAAAAGACAGTAACCGGGTTTGGGGTGGAACTAATTCGGATATTTGAAATCCAAATCAAACATGTGGTCATGACGGGCCATTGACAACAATTTGGTATTGATTTGGGCCTCCATTAGGACATCTTTTATTCATATCCCATAGTGGTTGTAGATTCTGCCAGTTAAGTGCCTCACAGGACTGCCAATAAAAGGGACTAACTGAAAAGGCAATCTAATTAGACCAATTTGAGTAATTTTGTTGATAGTTTTCATGGAAAAGTTTAGTTTGTAAATGAAATTATAATATGAGATGTATCTTCTACAGGGTATCTCCAAGATACATCTCTCTCTCTCTCTCTCTCTCTCTCTCTCTCTCTCTCTCTCTCTGTCTGTCTGTCTCTGAATCCTTTAAACTGTTTACTTCATATAGCTGTTATGGCTCTGTTCTTGGCGCTTTGCTGGAAACCTGAAACAAAACGCAGAGACAGAAACAATGCACGAGCAACTGCATCCAGCAGCAGCAACTCCCTTTTAGAGGCAAAACAAGTTTCCACTGCCTCTGGCCATTTATTGTTGGTTGTTCGTTGTTGGTTGTTGCAAGATCAACATCTCCAGCTATCGACAGTGTCTTTCGTTCAGGGCGGGATGAGGGGGCACTAACTGAGGGTTACAGGGGTAAGAGGCTGAGGCAGAGACTGAGACTGAGACTGAGACTCAGACTGAGGCAAGTAGGCAGCAGCATCATCGACACCATCTTTTGTGCGGTTGTTAGTTGTTTTCGCTGGTTGCTGGTTGTTGTCGCTGCTGGTGGCACGGAGAGAAATTTATGGGGAAAAATAATCTTTGAAGATAATATTATAGGGAGAAGATATCTTAAAGATTAAGATATCCACCAGAGTTACTAAAAATATCTTTAAAAACTTTATTTTTTTAATGAAATATTGTAATATCATATAGACAAGATGTATTCCGTATCTAGACATTGAAAGTATTTTTAAAACCATCCTAAACTTCTTTAAATGGCAACATTTTATAGAAAAGATACATATGTATCTTTAAAGTAATGACTATCAGAGTTATAGTATCTTTAAAGTAAATATCTTTAAAAAAATATGCCTTTATGCATCTTTAAAGTAGATTTACTACTACTCATTAAAAGAATCATATCCTTAAATTGGAATATTGTAGATACAAGATACTTATGTATCTTTAAACTTTAAGCCCAGAGAGTTACCCAAAAGGCCCAGAGAGCCCAGTAAGTTCTCAAAAATATCTTTTAAAAATGAAACCACTTTTAGAACACTATTTTTTATTGAAGTATTGTATTATTTTATAGACAAGTTTAAAAAGTATCTTAAACATATCACTTCCAAAAATCTCCTTTCCCAGTGTAGCTTTCTTCCAATTTTCGTTGAAGAAAATATTCTGGCAAAGTACAAAGACTTTTTACTTAAGAGTCTTTGGCAGGGGCGTGGTAAACACAAAAACTCAACAAAAAACACAAAAACTGAGAAAAGCCAGTTGGCCCAATGCATTTCGGGCAAATAAAAAAGGAAATAAGGGACAAAGCGAGTGAAAGAGTGGAAGAAAAAAAAAGATGTCATATGCAAAGCACCCGCAGCTGATAAATACAGAGCCGGGTCGAGCCGAGCCGAGTCGGGCAACCTTTTGTTGTCAATAATGAAGTGTTGGACTGGAGTGGGTGGGGGGACTGGATAGAGGACTCCAAAGGGGGGACCTTCCTTTATCTATCTGGCTTAATGACACCAGCACACACACATGGGAGGACAGACTGTTGATCAGTGTTAATAAACATGAGATTGAGATGCGCCTCATTTGATAGAGGGGGGGTGGGCCATGGTGGTGGCTATATATGGGGGTGGTTTGCTGACCAGGCTATCCGTAGTCCCTCTTCCGGACTGTGGACTTGTGTGATAGATTGGCCGTGTTACCGTTTGCCATTTTATTGCGCTCCATTTGGCTGATTACTCATGCCAGTAAACTTTAACGGCCCTCGACAGCGACAGAGACTAAAGAGAGTCAGAAACTATAAACCGAAGATAAAATACACTTTTCTATTGTCATTTTTGAGATACAAATCAGATAAGAGATGAAGTTTAAAGCCTCGATCCAAGAGATAGTGCCAGAAACTTCTCTAAACTTGATGAAATTTATTTCTAAACTTGTATTATAGAGTTTAAAAATAAATCTTAAAAGAAAAGAGACTAAACACTATTAAAAAGTAACAATAAATAGCAAGAAATGTCAAAAAACTCTGATAAGTAGGCTCTTCCTTATAAGCTTAGTGGTTTATCTTTCTCTTTCTTTTTATCAGTGTATCTATGTGTCTCTGTCTCTGCCTGTGTGTGTGTGTTTGTGTGTGGAGGGCTCTCTGGTGTAACCATAATTATTTTTAGTTGCTCAGCGTTTTTGCTGCCAACTTCAAAACCGCAACTCCGCTTCATTGTACATCCAAACATGTATTGATAAAAGAGTGTGTGTGTGTGAGAGTGTGTGTGTGTGTGTGACAATCAATAAATCTTTCAGCCTGTTTCCCAACCACCTACCTCCTACCTCCTCCCCCACCAACTATTTTCCCCCTTTGTACTTATGGTTTATTGCCAACACCCCTGGAAGGGTGTCCCAGGCCTCCAATTGCATTTCCAATCAGTTTTTATGCTGCTGAATGGATTTCGATTTGAAATTGATTTGGATTTTATATCTGACATTTTTTTTTTTTTTTTAAGCCAAAGCTGGCAGTTGTTCTATAGCGGCTAAAGGCTAAAGGGGGAGTGAGTAAGTGTGGCGCTCATTATGATTACTCAGCGCCCACAACAGTAAGATACACTAAGAGAAAAAACCGTTATCTATCATTCTCTTACTCCAAGACTACATACTCCACTTTTCACTCTCTCTCTCCACTTCACTCTACTCCACTCTCTCCACTCTTTGAAGAAATTAAATCCTAACTGTTTCAAAATTTTTCGTTAAAACTTTATGTTTTAGTGACTGTGTAGATCCCCTTCCCCTCTCTTTAAGTGATTGGGGGTGCGCCTGTTGGCCATGTTTGCAATTAAACTTACAGCTCCTAACAACAATGGTAACTCATAAAAATGGGATAACAGAAACAGAAAACAGAAAAAAAAAGACAAAAATTTGAAAGAAACTGCAATGCCGGCCGCATTTAACGGTTCAACAACATCTGGTAGATAGGTGGGTGGGTGAGTGAGTGGGTGGTTGGTTATCCGCGGGCGGTGCACTCGCAGGGGTGTGTGTGTGGGCGGCAATACACAACAAAAACCGCAACCCACATTCGGGACTGCAGTTGATATACTACTACCCTACTACTCCAGAGTATCTCGGCTCTCGTCGAAACCACTCTCTCTCCCGGCTCTCTTTTGCGGAGAGATTCGGGAGGGAGAAATTTCTTCTCTCTCTCTCTCTCTCTCTCTATTTTTTGCAGCAAATATTCCGGTTGCAATTTTTTTTTTTTGTTGTTTTCACCTTTTCGTACTCTGCACTGCACCTCCCTCCTCCCCTCTCCTTAATCCATTGCATACATAAAATTTCATTAAAAAAAAAGAGAATTACTACTGCTACCGTTATATGCGTTTTCCTGCAACACCAACACACTGACACCCGGGTAGGCCTTTACACACCCACTCTCTCTCTCTCGGATTATGACACCTGGATTCGGCACTCGCCGGTTTTCAATCGAACAGGTGTCCCCGTCGCTCCAAAACGGAGGCAGGCAGCAGTCCAGTCTTGTTTCTTCGAGTGCATTTTAATTTTCAATACTTTGTAGTGCTTATTACCAGGAACTGCTACTGCCACTGTTTTTTATATCCTCGCTTCCTCGTAAATCGGTGGCTGTCCTGCCCTACCCTGCCCCCTTTCTGTTAATGACATGTCGAGTGGCTGGTTCGTGACTTTTCGCCAGATTTGGCCCGCTCCGAGGTCTGCCCGTGCATTTTTCGAGTGTATTATGACGCTGCCGACTAGACAGACATAAGCAGCTGCCCCCCTTTGCCACGCCCCAAGACCTCTCGCCCCTCAAACCACAAAATGCAGTCAACGAACTTTGACACAGCTCGTGCTACTGTTAGCTCTTTCTCTTTCTCTGGAGGTCTAGCCCCCCCTCTCTTTCTAACTGCCTCGTGCCATCTCTTAGTTCTAGTTCCCCCTTTTTTGGGGTATCTAGGGGGTATAGGGCTTAGGGCGTATAGGGCTAGGGAGGTTTTTAGAGACTATAATATATATTTTATTTTAAATATTAATAATAATTATTTATTTATTATTTTTAAGATTAAAAACTATTAAATACAGGGTCTATAAACTACAGGGTACTCTTCAAGTCTCTACAAATAATAAAATACTCAGCTGAAACACATTTTTGTGAATGAAAATTGTAATACGATGCCCGGGGGAGGGGGTGGAGTTTATTAAGAGGGGGAGGTAGCAGGGATGGAGCCAGTCAGTTCCCAGTTTATTGACTCGACTGTAAACACCGCTGGGTGGGTCCTATTTTTAGAGCCGAACATCACAACTCTGTCTATGACCAATTATGCAGATTTCTCGCTTTCTGGCACACACATCTGGCGGACACATTTGCCAACTCAGTCCCAGTCAGTCACTCATCCCCCTTTCTGTTTATTATTTTCTTTTTTCGAACAGGAGTCGGACAAGAAGATACCGCCTCGGCGGCCAGTAGAGGCCCACCAGCAACATGCATCGATCGCTGAAGCCGCATGCAACCACCGCACAGGCTAAGAAGGTGCAACCGCCAACGATTCCCGGCGACACGCCACAGGAGCTACTCCATCACCACCACCATAATCAGCAGCCACTGCAGCAGCACCACCACCACCATCATCCCAACCACCAGCCACTGATACCACTCTACCGGCTAAGCGGTCCACTGCGCCATCACCAGAACCACCAGAACCAGGCGGACGATGGGATTAGCATGAGTGGCAGCAGCATGGTATCGTCGCCCTCGCTGGAGGAGGGCGGTTTCAACTTGCCCCGTGAGACGAGTGTGGCTTTGCGCCTCAAGGACGAAGTCCAGGGCTCGCCAGGAGCAGCGCCCTCGGCACCGGGAGCAGTTCCCGGCCCGGCGGTGGGCGGAGGAGGAGGAGGAGCTGCCCCGGCTGGCAAGACGGCAGTGGCCATGGTGCCGCCGCCACCCGTTTTTTGTGCCACTCTGCGAGAGCCGCTGACCCACAAGGCGGCGGTCTACTACCACCAGCAGCTGGCCCTGCAGGAGGACCAGGGCATCGATCTGACCCAGTCCCCGGGCCGGGACTCTCCTGGCTCCTCATCGGGCTCGGCGGGCTCTGGATCCCGGCACAGCACCGCCAGTTTGGACTCCGGCCGGGCCTCCTCCTACCTGACGGGCGTGTCGTCGTCGGGTGCCTCCATTCGGGCGCCCCTCTCCTCGCCGCGCTGCAGCTCCGTCAGCTCCTGTTCCATTGGGAGCGTGGACCGGCAGCGCAACGATGAGCTGATCATCGACTGGCTGATGGAGATGAAGCACGAGGAGTACGCCCAGCTCTTCATCGCCGCTGGCTACGATCTGCCGACGATTGCCAGGATGACGCCCGAGGATCTCACGGCCATTGGCATCAAGAATCCGCATCATCGGGAGCGGATTAAGCAGCGTATCGATAAGTTGCAAGTTCTGGACAATCTGCCGCATTTTGTTCCGGTGAGTTCTTCAGAGAAATTGTCATAAAAAATGAAACTATGTTTGAAGTTTCTTTGTAATTAAGAGAAGAGTTCTATAGAAGTGTCTATATTTGTGTTGGAACTTTGGTAAATATTTAACTATCTAATCAGCCTAGAACTACGGTTCAACTCGTGATGCACTCTAGTATAGGTACAGTGGAGACTGGCTATTATCATTTAAATAAAAGCAGGAAAATTAGTGGCAATCTTAAGAACTTAATCACTTGATAAGACCGTTTAAGCCCTAAATCTCTCAAGAAAGTTCAATGATACGACTCTCGACTTGACCCAGCGATTAGTAACTGAGATCACTGTAGTCACTATGGCCTTGCAATCACGTAGACCAACTAACTTAGTCATTGTTAAAGTTAACAAAGTGCCATATTGGCATTAATTGTAGTTGGAAACACCCCATTGCCTCTTTCTCTTTCTGTATCTGTATCTGTATTTGTATCTGTATCTGTATATATTTATCTTGGCCCCCTCTAAAGTCTGGTGTTGCCTTTCCGCTATTTGCTTGTTTAGTTACCGGCTTATCTTTTATATTTCATTAAAAAAGCATTTGCAAAAAGTGAAAAAAAGCAAAAAAAAAAGCCAAGAAATAAACTTGTTTCCCATATGAAGTGCGAAAGAGAAAAGGAGAACTTGAAAAAGCGCCGTCAGCTCTTTATTATTTTTTTTTTTTAGTTTAATGTTAATGAAAGAATTTCATTTAATATGCGCACATTAATTCCCATCAACAATTCATTAAAAAAAAAACACGGCAAGCTGAGAAAATAAATAAAAATTAAAAGTCCATTCGTGCGGACTTCGTTATGGAATCTCCGGCGCTCCGGCGTTCCGGCGCTTCGGTCCGGTCTGGTCCGTAGGTGACATTAAGTCGAACTTGAAATAGCATCAGTGTTATATAGCAGCAACCTGCTCCATCGCGGCGGATAATTGCTACCCAGATCGAAGCCGATCATTAGCCAATCGATCTGACAGATCAAGGTTCCAAGTCGAATGAGATCACAGCCAAAATGCCATCCAACTGCAGAGTTTCACAAACAGAAACAATAACTTTGAATGAATCGGAATGGTTAGGAAGGTGAACAAACTATAGAGTGTTTATAGATACTTTATTTCCGTAGTTTTTTTGGTCAAATGTTTTGCTTTCTACTTGAAATGATTTTTAAGCCATAACTAGCTCTAGCATTCTACCTGAAATGCTTATTTTATCATAACTTTGATTCTACGCCTAGAATTTTTGTTATACCTCTCAGACTTCCGCTGTACAAGTCGGGGAACTATTTTATTCAGTCACCATTGAGTTAAAAATTTTTTAGGGAAAAGTACGTGACTTACAAAGTGCAACCACCTAGATCTTATCGTCAAGTCCAATGACTAAGCCCTCTAAATAAACCCTCCAAATCTTGACCAAAAACTTGAGCTCTAGTTTGAAACGAACTTGAAAGAAATGCTTCCATAAATTAACATTAATTTTGAAGCTACAAACCACGAAGCACACATCCGCTGCATGAGTTCCATGTTCACAAGACGCATTCCAAGACTGATTAACAGCCATATTCGGGCCACAAACTGCAGCCGCCGACGTTGCAAGTGATTCATTTCGTCAGTCTGCCAGGCATCTGTATCTTGGTAACTGCATTCCCCACCCACTTGGATTTAAAAAAAAAAGCCAACCCACCTGCCGTCAGTCTTATACATAAAATATCATTTACCATGATTATCGCATTTATCGATCGTATATATCGAACTCTTCGAGCTTTATGAGCCACATTCCTCTCGATTTCGGTTAATTACTAGTTTTCTTAACAAACCACCAGGCAGTAATAACCTCCAGTTTGGGGTTTTCATTATCGCACCGCCTCGAATCGGTTTGAAAACAATTTGCTACACTTTTCAGATACAAATTCCCGCCACCTCTCGCCACAAAAGCTGCAATTTTTCAAATTCCCAAATGACCTCAGCTTTTGTTATTTTTTATTATTTTTTTTTACTTTATTGTTATATACTCACGGTTTTGTGTTTCAACTGAAAAATGCGCCATAATATTTTACTAGCTGTGTAGAATTTGGTTGGCTTTTTTCTGTTTTTTTTTTGTGTTTATATAAGGAACCGTGACTGTTTTCGCAAGTCTGGCAAGAGTTTCTGGTCGAGTTACCTTCAGTGCACTGCCAAAAATTGTCCATCTCTCAAGGAATATCTAAAGGATATAGTTACCATCCCTTAAAGACCCCCGGCAGGTGCAAAAATCTTCTCAAATTTCACATTCCACACCTGTCATACCACTTTTATTGACAAAAATATTAAATTTTTCTTTGTGTAGTTGGTTTTTATCGCTCCATTCGATATTTGTTGATCTCGGGCAAGAGTACTCTTTGTCTTTGGGGTGTGGTTGGAGGTACTTATAGGTGGGTACTCCACCTCCATACCTTACCAGGTACTTACATCACCCCCAGCGACCGATACTCTCCGGCAATCAGTCGCTCGTCTCAGAGGCCCCTCATTAGCCAACATTCTGCAGCAGCCACTTGGCTTTCTTTTCACCTTTTTTCGCTTTTTTGCTAAAAAACACACACATCTTTATCTTGACAAGAAAGGAAGTAAAACGGAATACCAGAGAAGCGGGCCCGGGAAGGAAAAAGTTATTAAAACTCATGACCAGAAACTGAAACAGAAACCGCAATCAGCGAACGACCTTGAGGGTCATAAGGTGCTGAAGTTGTTCTTTATTGGCCTATAGAGCCCGTTAGCAAGAATTCAGTTTTCAGCATTTACATTTTATTTTATTTTTGGTACAAACTGTATGTAGTTTTGTAGTTTTTCTCCCCGATTTGCTTTTTTTTTTGAAAAATAAAAACCTGTTTTTCGCCTCTAATGATGGCTGCCCGCTGCTGCTGTTTAGTGTCATACCATATGCTACCTGCTAATGGATTTCGAAGAAGCCAAAACCAAAAAAAAAAAGAAAAAAAAACTCCAAAAAATTGTTATTTAGATAAATATTTTGTTAAAGTTTTATGAAAATATGTGTCGTGCCTGTTTAGAGATCTGGCTAGGAGGAGATGGAGGATTTCGATTAGCATATGGACTTGTAGAGTCACTAACCACCATATATGACTGTTGTTTTGGTGTGGCATTCAATGTTGGAGTTGGAGTTGGAGTTTTGTGGTGAATATATTAAGAAAAAACCCCTTCAAGTGGCATTCCCCAGTGGAGAGCTCTCTAAAAAAAATAAATACACAACGATTGCTCATCAAATAGAGGTTACTTTGCTTGAAAATGTATGAAATTTCATCAGAATTTTATTCAAAAGAGATTCCATCGGGAAAGTCTTCCAGACATCATAGCCCATTTCGCAGCAAGACTCTTAGAGACTCTTAATTGAATTGAAATCAAAAGCAATTTTGTCAAAAGACCAAAAAGAGCTGGCTGGCGATGGCGAGTGAGGAAGAGGTTGAAGCTTCGAAAAACTGATTAACACATCATGTAGATACATAAAGTAACGAAAAATGATTTTCCACGCAATCAGTATGGAGTGGTGGAGTCGGTGGAGTCGGTAGAGTCGGTAGAGGCCTGACTGCCACCGTTTAATGACGACAACAACGAGTTTTTGGCTTTTATTCGTTTCTTTATGCCAGTGCTTTGACGCGATATATGTCATATCTTATCAATTACAACTGATTAGAGCTGGAACCCGGGGGTATGGGAGAGAGACAGGCCACATGTAACCCATCCCGAGACGACAGACAGACACCCTATCTCTATCTCGGGGTCTGAACTAGTTCATGGACAATTTGTAGTCAGGCCTGATGTCTCTCACACATGAATCAAATGCGATTAGCCGGACTAATGATTGCCCGAATCCAATAAACTTTAATGATTATGATTATGATTATGTTTTTTATTCCCCAAACAGGGTTCTATCGAGGAGTGGCTGCAGCTGTTGCGTCTGGAGGAGTACATCCAGCCGTTACTGGAGCAGAACTACAAAACGGTGCGCGATGTTACCCAAGTGACTTGGGAGGATCTCGAGGACATTGGCATTGTCAAGCTGGGCCATCAGAAGAAGATACTGCTGGCCATTAAGCGGGTGAAGGACATCATTAGTGGAAAATGGAATCCAGGCGGTGCCAATGCCTATCAGCAGCAGGTAAGAAATAGATTCTCTTTACAGATCTTATAGATTTTTATTTTTTATTTATTATTTTTCCTTTAATTTAATTTGGTTTTCCTTTTTCCCTTTTTTTTTTGTATGATTTCCTTTGTTTTTTTGTGGATGATGATGACATACCATGACCAGGAGTACCAGAGGAAGCCATGGCAATTCAATGTGCCCATACCCAGTACGCCATCCTATGTGCCAACCACCCGCGTCTCTTGGGACGACACGAAAATCTATGCCACCACCGGCAGTGTCCTTAATGCCACTGCCCCAGCTGGCAGCAGTTGCCTGAACAGCAGTATCAGCAGCGGAGGAGGAGGAGGAGGAGACGCCTACTACTGCACGGGCAGCAATCATGAGTGCTGCTCCGGCAACGATGTGGTGCTCATTAAGGTGGGCATGGGTCCTTGACAGAAGTACCTTTAACCTTTAACTTTTGAAGGAGGAAAGAGAGAACTAAACTTGGACAGAAAATGAGACAAGATATTCTTACTTTTCTTACATGTTTTTGTTTGAAATAAATATATATATTTAAGAGAATTTTTAACTAATTTTTATATATTTTCTTCAGGTGCGTCAGCCACGTGGCAAGAGCCTGGAATCGCTGGAGGACATCCACGACAACAGCACGCGCAGCCATCTGACCTTCAGCCATTACACGACCACGGACTACGGCCACTTCGGGCCGCCCACAACAGCGGCGGCTGCGGCGGCCATGGCAGCTGCTGCCACTCTGCAACAGCAACACCATCACCAACAGCTCCTGCAACAACAACAGCAGCAGCAGGCTGCTGCCGCCCGTCTCCTGGGCAGCAATGCAGCCGCCATGGCCTGGCGGCGATCCTACGACGACGGCGACATAACACCCACCAACGATGCTACGCGGGAGCTGCTCTACGACCAGGAGGGCGGTGGTACGCTGCCACGCCAGCAGCGGGGCATCCTGCAGAGGGCTGTGTTGAACACGATGCCGCCGTTGGAGCACCATCACTACATGAATGCGGCGGCGGCGGCCGAGTACGGAGCAGCCACTGGTGGCGAGGGAGGAGCGGTAAATACCCCGATGTCTAGTGTGGTGGTTGCCTAAAAGTGTTGGATCAGTAATGGAAAAGTTCACTCTCGACCTTGATTTTTATTCGCTGAAGGTCGCAATAGAATTTGTTTTTTTATGGCAATTACTGAGTCATAAAAACAAGCCCATTAAAAATGAATTTGACGCAATATTTGTGAACTATTTTATAATAAATACATTTCCAAACAAACCACTTTGAAGGCAATCTCACAAAATACATATACTTTCATAAAACAATTACTAATCTGATGTTTCTTTCAGAACTATATGAGTGGAAGTCCTTTGACTGGGAAGAAGATAGCGCCAGAGCCACCGCGTCGTCACTGCAGCATACGCAACTCCCGCACGCTGAGCGGAGAGGGAGTGCCACCGCAGACGCAGCAACAGCCAGGATCACAGCAGCAGCAGCAGCAACAGCAACAGCAACAGCCGCAACACATGTTCTATGGACATGCGGCGCAACAGCACTGGCAGCAACAGCAGGCAGCTGCGGGCAGCAATCAGCAGCCCATTTATGCGAATTATGCCACCATTCAGCAGACCACGGCGGAGATACACTGCGAGAAATACCACGACAATAAGTCAACTTCCAGCATTGATTCCATTGACACGATACCGTTCGCCAACGAGAACACCGGAACGATCAAGCAGCGACTGCTCAACCGGCAGGAGCTGCAGGGCGGAGCGGGCGGTACGGCCAATCCACATCCTGCCCCCCACCTGCACTCCTCCAGCTCGAGCTCCAGCTCCTCCTCCACGAACACAATCGCCAATATAGCGCACTCATTCCACTCGCTGAAATCTTCCAGCTCGCTGCACGACGCCACTTTGGCGCGCAGCGAGAGCATGGGCAGTACGGCTAGTGGCGGGAGTGCTCTCCACCTGCGCTCCCCCACGCTGGATGTGTCTGCTGCTGCTGCTGCTGCTGCTGCTGGAGGATCAACGGGGGCTCCCATCGCCGAGACGTCGTTGACATCTCCGGATGCAGCCACTCCGAATGTTGCTTTAAATACGGGCGTGCCGCCAAAAGTGTCGGTGAATGTGCTGAACGACATCGGCAACATGCTGGCCAATCTCACGGATGAGCTGGACGCCATGCTCGAGGAGGAGAAGCGTGTGGGTCTCAATATCGACAGTGAATGAGGAGGACAGTCTCCGCCAGTCTCCGACTCAACCAACAAACCAACACTCTCTCCAATCAAACAACAAAAATCGTAGTGTAGCTGAATTTTGTGGTAGAACTTGTGGTGTGTCTTGTAATGTTTTATGTACTTTAACTTAAGTTGATCTTGTTTTTACATTTTTTTGTTCCAACTGCATAGGAAGAAGCCTTATTTTTTAATCCTTTTTTGAAGTTATATTTTATTTTTTGTCAAATACACGATGTGTAGTAAAAAAAAACAAAAGGTAAACTAAAAACTGAAAAGCTTTCGAAGAACCATGTATACTTTTGTACTTTTCCTAAAACTCTCGTCCCATTCCCAAAAAAAAAATATAAGTGTTACAAAATAAACAAACAAATAACCAACCAACTAAAGCGATGAAATGAAGCGCAAGATGCAAGTATGCATAGTTATTATATAGCATAAAATATATATAATTCGATATATAAATAAATATTTAAACAAAATCATTTATATGGACAAGTATTTAGTGGTTCGATACTAAACAAAACAAATAAAAATGGAAATCGAAAAAGGAACATCACGGCACACTCTTAAAGACAACAAGATCAGAGAACAACTACTATCTTTCAGACAATTTCAAATTGCATTTATGAATTACTTAAAACCTTATTTGTACTTTACCAGTTTTTAGATTCTGCCCGCACAGACATTTTTCTGTTTGTTATGATTAGAACTAAATTCAAACTATATGAAATGAATGTATAATTAAGTGTTATTCCATACAAAGTAAAGAAAGATGCATTATATAAAATATATATATATATATAAAATAATTATGATTAAAAGATCATGAATGCTGAACAAGATACAGAATTCCGAGGTATACATTAACATTGCCTTCTTCTTTATAATTTAAATAAATAAAAACATTTTTTAGTATGAAATGTACCTTATGAGTTGTGATTACGTTTCGGTTCTCTGTTATTTGCGCTCAGTTGATATTGGTTCGGTGCGCATATCATTAGTGGAAATTTTGAGTATTCGATTTATAAACGCATATAAACAAAATTAAATAAATTTAAATCACAAACATGTAAAGCACATAATGGGCAAATACAGAAATGAACAAAAACAATAACAAATAAAGTAAAATTTCATAGTAAATGAATATTTTCATGATTCTTTTTGGTGGGTTTTTCGGATTTGTTAAAAATACAATTGGGGGTCACTGCGATGGCTATATCTTTGCCAATAGTCATCCGATTGTTAAGCGGAATACCTTGATCGATTTGTGGATCGATTCTCCGCCAATCTGCATCAAATTCTACCAACGAAATATTTTTTGGATTTTTCTTCATTTTTTCTGGAGGGCCCCCTTCGAAATTGTTAAAAATGCATGTGGGGTTCAATGGGTCCCACTGCGATGGCTATATCTTTGCCAATAGTCATCCGATTGTTAAGCGGAATACCTTGATCGATTTGTGGATCGTTTCTCCATCAATCTGCATCAAAACCTACCAACGAAATATTTTTTAGATTTTTCTTCATTTTGTCTGGAGGGCCCCCTTCGAAATTGTCAAAAATGCATGTGGGGGTCAATGGGACCCACTGCGATGGCGATATCTTTGCCAATAGTCATCCGATTCTTGAGCGGAATACCTCGATCGATTTGTGGATCGATTCTCCGTCAATCTGCATCAAAACCTACCAACGAAATATTTTTTGGATTTTTCTTCATTTTTCCTGGAGGGTCCCCTTCGAAATTGTCAAAAATGCATGTGGGGGTCAATGGGACCCACTGCGATGGCGATATCTTTGCCAATAGTCATCCGATTCTTGAGCGGAATACCTTGATTGATTTGTGGATCAATTCTCCGTCAATCTGCATCAAAACCTACCAACGAAATATTTTTTGGATTTTTCTTCATTTTTTCTGTAGGGTCCCCTTCGAAATTGTTGAATGTAGGGGTCAATGGGACCCACTGCGATGGCTATATCGTTGCCAAGAGTCATCCGATTCTTGAGCGGAATACCTTGATCGATTTGTGGATCCTTAACCTTAAAAGATAACATTTTTTCGAGTTTTCTAAATTGTTGTTTAGGGGACTTCTTTGAATTAATGTATAATGGGCTATTGTGGTATTATTGGGGCTGCATGCTTATTATTAATCTTAAAAATACTTCCAAATGTTAACTTAAAAAGATTTAAAGTTTAAAAATTTAAAGTTAATAAGATCGTCAAATAATCACACACTTTTTTGTTTGGTGGCGACTTATTTTTCGGCTTTATTATTTTTTCACAATGGTTTCGGTTATCCAAGCCATAAATTCAACCACATCAGTATAGAACGCAAGCGGCTGTTGGCCACAACGGTGCATCCGACCTATTCCGTAGCTCACGATTCCGGCCTGCACCAAGCGCTGTTTTCCTTTGTATGAAGTCGCATAGGCCAGTGGTCCTCCGGAGTCACCCGCGCACGCATCGGTTCCATTGGTCCTGATGCAGATGCTTGATGTAGTGGCATAATCGGGGCCACACTGCAGCCGTTGAACGAATGCCTTTTTTGGGACGTCTGAGAGTATATTTTTTTCCGTTCTGCCCCAGCCGACTACCTCCATCGTGTTCCCAGTCTGAACGTCCAATTGGACGTCCAGTGACAGCGGCAGGCATATGGGTCGAATCCAATTTGTGAACTGGACTGGTTCTCTTAGGCGGATCAATGCAATGTCGTTCAACAAATGAAAATCGTCATAGTCCTCGGGGATTTTCCAATTTTCGACTGGAACATCCAGAGGTCGATCAAGGCACTTTTTCTTATTTCCATAGACCATACAGTCTATGGGCTGGCTGAGGTCATGTTCCCCTAAACGGACGGATACCCTAGGAAAAAGGTAATCTAAAATGAAGTTCTTTTCTGACTTAGTTAATAGTTATTTTTACTTACAGGTTATCTTCAATGCAGTGCGCAGCCGTCAGGACAAACTCTGTCAAAAAAAATCCAAAAGTAAAGTGACAAATGCCCAGTGTTCCATAGGACTTACCCGGAGTAATCAGAGTGCCGCCACACTTGAACCGTGTCCTGATGGGTCCTGAAACGTTGTACTCGAGTAAGGCCATCCATGGCCTCGATCCCGGTCTTATATTTCTACCGTTGAAAACCATAAAATCTACGAAGTTACCGCATATATTATCATTTTCCTTCAGCAACTCCAATCCTGTAGAATTTAGAGGTTCTTCACAGCAAAACGTTTTTTTCTAGAGGATGGCTTGGGTTAAACTTTGATGCCTTTAGTTCCTGTCGCTTTTCTTACCTTTATGCATGTTGCAACTGAAGTTTTCAGTATTTTTTCCTCGTTGGTTAGGGGGACCCCTTCTCTCAACTTCTTTACAATGGGTTGAAGAGCCGGGCAATCGCGAGGACGCTTACATTTTCCTACTTTGTTGTCATGGGTCTGGCAGATCTTGGAATCCACAGGACCAATCCATTGCAGGCTCAGAATAAGGCAGATCGCCAAAGTCGAAAATCGCAAACCCAACATTCTCCCAGTAAGCCGGAGTCGCGACTGTCCAATCCCCGATGCCCATATTTGCAACGAAGGCTGGACACTGATAATAAAATTGATAATTTTTTTCAATGAATTTTTTGATTTTTTGACGAATTTTTTGATGGGTTTTTGGAAGAAGATGGGTTTTTCGCAGAAAAGTTTAAAAAGTTATCAGTTACGGCTTCCTGGCAATAATTCATTTGATGATCATTTTTGATTCGGGTTTTGGAGACTAAATCATTGTGTTCCTAATAGACTTAAAGGTATGGAATTCGTTTTTGAAATACGATAGACTTTCAGATAAGATTTAACGATTGCACTTGGCAGATAAGTTCTTTGCGAAGCAAGGACCTCCTTTTGAGAATCCGAATCCTCAGGACCTCCTCGGCCTCTCTTGGTCTATTTTAACACTGGCGGGATGTTTTATTGAAGAATTGTTATGAACTATTAAAATTTGTCACGCTAGAACCATTGCTTTTCCCTTTACCATTTTTGAACTGCGATAACTGCACCGCCAAAATTTCGCTACCCAACACTGTCGATAACTAACCAGGGCCAGCGTAACAAAAAATTTATATCGATAGTCCGTTATATCGCCCTAAAAGATTTATGTGGTGTGCAGAGTATCGATAGTTTATTATATTTTTCACATCCCTAGTCGCGGGTGGACGCGTACCTTTAGCTGTTGGAGTTATCATTTTATTTTTTGAGCCCTCGCCGAGTAATTGAGGCTTGGATACTGGTCGCTGAGCGTGGAAGAGACGAACCGTGTTTACTGTACCGTTTGACCTGTCCCCCGCGTCCCGTCTCCCGCGCTCCGTGGCCTCTTTCACCCCTCCGCCGTCGGTCGTCGGGCGTCTATTTCTTAAAAAAAAAAATATTAAATTGTGCAACGCAAAATAGTTCTCGCCCCGAAAAATTGCCAGTTTTAAAGCAAACACAGCTCCTCGAGTCTCTAATTTACATAATATTAGAGACAAAAGACGCACACACACAGAAGAGCAGAAAACAGGCTGAAAATTGAGCGAAATGCAAGTGAAAATGCAAATGCAAGTTGTTTTCAATTGAAAAGCAGGCGACAAAAAAGTGAAAATTAACTCGAGATTGATTGCTACGGGGGGGGTAGCATAGTGCGAAGGAATCGAAACTAATTGAAAATGTCTGGTGCTGATGAGGGCGAGCTGGACCCGCAAATTCAGGTAAGTGAGGTGCCAGCCAGTGCCAATCTATACTATTTATTCGATTTTTTTGTATTCGAACAGAAATGAGACTGCCTTGGCACGTTGTTGTGACTCTGTTGTGTTTTGTTTTTGCATTCCATTACATTGCGTGCCCCCTTTTCATGCCTTGCTGCCACCAGAAAATCAATTTCCCAAGCATTTAGGCAAATTGCAAGTTTCCTTTCCATCCCAGGGACCTTCGCCTCTCACTTCCAAGTACACTAATTCCTGGTAATTTTTTGGGAATTTTCCTTTCTCGGATCGGATTTCCTACCTAAACGTGCCAGTCTCAAGTGCAATAATCTCTCCCTAATTTTTTCGGAAGAGTCTTGAATACAAAATGTAATAAATGGAAATACCAAAGCGCACACGCAAGCATTGTCTTTTTGTTTTTATTTTTTTTCCATTTAAATGCGGATTTAATTTTGTTGCTTGTTTGTTGTTTAGTTTGTGAGGCAACTGTTGGAGGCAGTTTGCATAAATCGAGACTTGATTTTTATTCAATTTTAACGCAATGCCAACAGCTTGTAGGCTCATAATGGCCATAAAAGGATGACAGAGTTTTGTAATTAATATTTCTACTAGTCCTTGCCTGTTTGACCTTTATTTTCATACAAATTCTATTAATAATTCCCATGTGATCACCTTGGAATCTCTATTTGTTGATAAACCTTTCCCATCCCGTTGGTACTAGTGGTTCCCCCTCGCTTTTATAAACAAATTCAAATAATATCTATTTTTAAAAGCAAAAACCAAGTGGGAGACGTCACACGCGGCGTAAAGTCATTAACAGAACAGGGCATGTGATTTGATTGAAGCCCGAAGATAGTATCTGAAAAGTATGTATATATGGGAAAAAATAGATACTCTTTATAAACAATCAATAGAAACAGGTTTCTGAAACACAATTCTGATGAAAAAATTAACAAAAAAGGTAAAATATTTCGACTTCTTCTCTCTGGCAAGTCTTTATGTTCAACTTCCTCTTTAGACAAGCCGCCTTCGAATCTATTGGCAATAATTTATCAATGGGGCCTACTTGAATACCCCTTTTGTATTATTTGATTCTTTTTGGCGCGCGTGCAAAAATTTCTTATCACAGAGCTGTTGTTTCTGGCTCATGATGACGACAAACCGCAGACACTCGAGTCTTCGAGTCTATTTGCTTAAAATCGTGTGTCTTGACAGATGTTTTGTGTTTCCTCTCGAACTATTTGCGTATTATTGTGGTGGGCCTAGGCTCTATTGTTTCTTAAGCTAAACTTTCTAAAACTCCCCATGGAAGGCGTATAATTTAGCGTCACTTATCGATTCGACGATAATTGCTCCGATGGAGAAACAATCAAGAGCCGGTTTTTTAATTTTTATTGAAAGAAAATTAGTGGAAAAATGCAATAATAATTGATAAATAGTAATTAGATTATTAAGGGAAATTTTATGACAGTTTCTATCAAAAAATGAATCATTTTTGGTGTTTTGTTACGTAAGGTGAGAGTTGGACTTGGACTTGGAGAGAAGCCCCCCATTGGAGGCGTTAATGAATCAGAAAATCGTGTCGAAAGGTGACTCAACCTTAGGCGTAATATTCTATATACAAATACTGCTTATCTAGAAGTTTAGTAAGATTTTATTGCTAGACTCGGAATAAATAATTTAAAACAAATAAAAAAAATTATTAAACTTGGCAGCGGTGGGATTCGAACCCACGCCTCCGAGGAGACTGGTGCCTTAAACCAGCGCCTTAGACCGCTCGGCCACGCTACCACTGAGTTCCAAGGCGACAAAAAACACTTCTGATCGAAAGTGACATTTTTTATTTAATTTTTTAAATATTATTTTTACAAAAAATAAGCTAAATAAGTGCCTCTCTCGGAAGTTTATTAAAGAAATCATAAAATAAACAAAGGCTGTTGTATAGCACTTGCATAAATAGCCTCCCACTAGTGGGCTTTACTTTTCCGAGTTTACTCAACTTTTTGGTTCCCCTGGGGGGGCACTGCCACTGCCACCTCTGCTATCATAGTCATTATATCCCCAATGATGCATAACCAAGTTGTGACTTTCGTCGAGCGGTTACGGCATACAGTTTTCCATCCATTTTAGAGCTTCATGAATTAGGCTTTAGTATTGCTTTAGTTTCGCTTTTGTTTGCAGCGAGCTATTTGCTTATTTGTGGCAGTGCAGTGGCCATTTCCTGCTTTATCAAATTGGTAGTGCCGGCAATCTAATCAGGCCATGAACTTGTAGCAGATTGCCAGAATTATAAACAATTTTCGAGCGAGTTCGGGGGTACTTGACTCTTCTTTTAGAGCAGAGAAACTCTATCACTAGTACAAGTATTTAAATAGTATCTAAACTAAGTTTAGACAATTGAAAATAATTCAAGAAAAGTAGAGCACTTTGTACTCTGCTCTCATTGCTTTTATTTTCCCCTCAGGTTGACATAACTTTCTGCCTCAAATGGACATAATTAAAAATAAAATAAAAATAAAAAAAAAAATGGTCAAGCTACGCTGACTTGTATTATTTATTTTTTTGGGTCGTCTGAAATTCATTCACGCATCATAGTGGAGCAGTTTCTTTATATAACCACCATCTCTCTGACCTCCCAACAAAGCGCTACTTAGGTTGCTTTCTTCTTCAAAAAGTGGAGTACACTTTCTGTGACATTTTTTTCCCCTCCCCAGTGACGTAGTAGATTTCCGGTCGAGTTGAATGTCCTCCTGAATGTCCTTTTGTTACGCAAGCCAAGCCGAAATCGATGTGGGCTTCCATTACATTACAGTCTTCCTTGTATTTTGTACTCCTCCTGTTGCCATTTTGCCAAAGTCAGGGGTGGTTCAGGATGTAGGTCAGGACGGCATCACGCCACTGCCGGCAAGAGTCTCTAAAAAGCAGCTGCCGTCATTGCTGCCCCTAAAGGATGGGAGTTAGAGGACTAGACTTTAGAAGGCTAATAACTATAATCCAATAGGGGTAGATCCTTTGAAAACAATAACCTTTTCCGTAATGGCCTTTATGAAATTGGAGATTTTTGGCAAACACTTAACTCCCCTTTGAACTATTTTATTTGCAGAATTTTATTTATAGTTCTAGTTCTAGTAGTTTGTTAACAAACACTGTATCACCTGAGTTGGAGCCCCCAAGGCTAGGGCGTGGGTGGCGTCATCCTCCTCCGTACTCCTGCGGCCAAGAGGCGCGCCTTCCTCGGCTGTGACCTTTCCCCTTCTGATTGGCTTTATTTTCAGGCTGTGACTCAAGCTGAGCTTCTGCTGCCCTTTTGGCAACTGAAACACCACACATCGCGTGATTTTAGTTGATTTTGACCCTGTTGGAGGCTCCTAATCTGGTTGCGACAAATCAATAATGGCAGAGGGGAGTTTTTCTGATGAAATTATTCTTGTTTCTGTCCCACAAGGGAGTTGATTGTGGAGCGGTTTTCTGGCATTATTTGAATTGAATTTTTGAAAAATGTTTGCTGAAAAATATTTATTCAATTTGCGTCTTCATTTCAGCGTTTAATTTTCTGTTTATTTACGGAT
This sequence comes from Drosophila ananassae, assembly GCF_017639315.1. Taxonomy (NCBI): domain Eukaryota; kingdom Metazoa; phylum Arthropoda; class Insecta; order Diptera; family Drosophilidae; genus Drosophila; species Drosophila ananassae. The sequence continues at coordinate 2,527,073 of NC_057929.1, read as the reverse complement.
AATCAAATATTTTTTGCTCAACTGCCTCGGCTGGCAAATATTTTAACATTTTTTTCCATTATTTGCGATGGAATTGCATTTTTTTAAAGATATTGTGCGTCAGTGGCTCCAGAGAGTAGAGTCTAGACTCTAGAGGAAGGAGGCTCAAAGGGGAGCTATGGTTTAGGGCCAAACTGGTTTTGGAGGCACTTACTCCACCTCTATCCTCACCTCCACTCCTTGTGGCTGCAAAAATTCCTGGAAAGTTCATGTGTTGAAATGTTCATCTGCAGCGGATGCTCTTAAAACTGGTTTTTGGTTATTGTTTGTTTTTTGTTGTTGTTTACAAGGCGGCGGGTAAACCAGTTTGGAGGTTCGGTCTCGCACTTGGCTTTGTCTTTGGCTCTTAAATCAATCACGATTACAGAGGAGACCTGAGGAGCCGCCTCCGCCCTGCCCTGTCCGGGATGTGGAGAAATGCTCAGTGGAGGAGCGATTAAAATCAAACTGGGACACAGGCCCTAATAAAAGCCATAAAAAGCCAAGAGAAATATTATAAATAAAACCTGTTTCAGTTTCAGCCACAAAATTACATGCTTCCCCAACAAAAAAAATGGAGTGGAGTTCAGCGATCCATGAACAAGAGAGTGCTGGCAGTTCCCCTCTACACATTCATGCACTTGGCCACTGATTCTCAGACTTTTTAAATGAAAATATTGGCATTTAGATAAGACATTGCCGAGTCAGATATCAGAGCCAGAAACAAAGGCTTAATCCGTAGGAGAATATAATTCAAAACCCTTTCTAAACATCTCTTTAACAAATAATTTCCTTTGTATATTTTTTTTAAACCTTTCGTTTTGATGTATGTACACGCCTTAGGAACTACTTAAGTGATTGCTGGGACTACAATTACAATTTGCTGAGGAAAGTAAAATGCATTGACAAAGAAATACAGAACAAAAGCTCGAAAATAATGGTTTCTTGTTCTCCGTGGGGCTCATTTGCTGTTGTGACTCTCATGGCTCTGCTAGGACCTAACTCCAGTTCTCATTGAAGGCGAGGCCGACTCTTAGACGAACTCGTAACCAATGCCGAACTGGAAACCATTAATGGCATTATCGGTGGTCTGGCGACGCACTGGAACGCAGTAGTTCAGCTCGATGCGTGCTCTTTCCGCCAACTTGACCGCCAATCCAACTCCAAAGGCACTTCGCATGTTCTCTAAAAAAGAAAAAGGCAATGAATTATGCTAGATATCTTCATATTCTTATCCCTCACCTGTGCTGAAAGTGTTGCTGTTGCCCAGGTTGTAGAAGAAATGCATTCTAAAGTGACTGGCCAGGTTTTTGAAGACCCCGGCGAAGGGCAGTGGCGCCCACAGGTGCGCCCCCGTGCACCAGAAGGTCTGCGCTCCAATTGGCGTGCCATCAATCACTGGTCCAGCTCCTCCAAACTTAAAGCCGCGCAGAGTCAGAGGGCCGCCGCAGTAGAAGAGCGAGTTAATGGGCAGTTGGGTGGTGTTCTTGGTCTCCTTGACGACGCCCACGCGTCCGCAGAACTGGGCCACCAGCCCGGCAAACAGTGGCACGTTCACCTCCCCGTGTGCTGTGCTGCTGGTGTAGGCGATGTTGCCGCCCAGGCCGCAGTACTCGTTCACGGATTTCAGTAGAACTCCCTGGGTGGGAAAGACATTGCCGTCCCGATTGTCGAAAATGATGGAATAGCGGATGAGGGAGGCCAGCTTGGGGCCACAGTGGTCGCGTATGGCGAAGGGCACCGATTTGTTCAGTAGACCCACATCCCTGATGGAGTTCTCATACTGCAGCGAGTGGGTTAACTGAGGGGATGGAAATGATAGTTAGAGTTCTCTTGGAGAAGCACATCCCACTTACATCCACTCCCAGCATGGTGTGGGCGGAAAAGTCCACCAGGTAGCCCAGATTTGTGGTCTGGAACGAGCTGATATCATATCGATCAGTCTGCCTGAAGACGCTGAAGGATAATCTGTAAAGGAAGAGAAACAATGAGTCAAAGGACTTAAAGGATTCAGTTGAGAGACCTACTCTGGTCGATTTTCTCGAAAGCGTGTGTGGAAGAATGGCTTCCAGAACTTCAACTGCAAGTCATGGGCCCTGTTGCTGCTGTAGCTTCCCTGCAACGAGACACTCTCCCCCCGGCCCAGGATATTCGGGATGGTTAGTTCGGTGCGCAAGGATCCTTCGTTCTGGCCAATCTCCGTGCCGGCGGATCCCATCAGGCGCGTATACTCATTACCCTTGAAGGTCACTTCGTAGCCCTGGGGCGTGGCATCCGCTCCGCGGCTAATGTCGATGTGCACACTCACGTCCTTGAAGATGCCCAGCTCGTGCAGGTACGACTTGGTGGACATGGCCTCCACCATGAGGTCCTGGAAGTTGGTGGCCTTGAACAGGCCATCGGCGGCCCGCATCACGTAGTCGTTCTGAGTGCGCTGCAGTCCACTGACATTCACCCGATCCACTCGAGCCGATATCTTGCTCAGGTCGTACTTGGAGTCCTTGGAGGCGGACCCGCCTCGCGGCGACTGTGACATGTTGCGGGGGGAGTGTTTGCTGGGCAGGATTTTCCTTTAAATACTGAAATAAAAGATTAAAAATATTAATAATCATTATCCTTGTGATTGTATCCTTGCAGATTGAACTGGAGAATCTCAATAGTGCAACAGATGAGATTAATAAACTGGAAATCGAATTGGAGGTAAGCTAGTCGTCCTTAATTGTCTGATTCCTTTGACTAAAGATTTTATGCCAAAACAGGAGGCCAATTCCACCTTTCGCATCCTGCTGAACGAGTCCACCCGACGCCTGAAACTCTCCTCCAAGAAACTAGGCAACTGCATCGAGAAGGCCCGTCCCTACTATGAGGCCCTGGACAAGGCGCGCGAGGCTCAAATCGAGTGCCAGCAGGCGGCGGATAAGTTCAAGCGGGCCAATGGTGAGTCTCCACTCGATATACCTTCTCTTCCCTCCACTAACTCTAAGCTATTTCACCAGAAATCCATGCCACTGCCAAGGAAATGGTGGCCCTGGCCGAACAGCGCTTCATGTCCAACTCCCACGAGTGGCAGTTCGACAACGCCTGGCAGGAGAGCCTGAATCATGCCACCCAGAAGGTAATGGACGCGGAAACCCAGAAGGCTGACTGCCATGCCGAGCATCAGCGGCGCACTCGACTCTTTCACGCCGCCGAGCAAAAGCTACAGCAGCTGGAGGATCGCTTCAGACGGAGCATCAACAAGTCGCGTCCCTACTTCGAGGAGAAGCAAGTGTGCCAGGATCAGTTGCAGACCCAGAAGAACCGCATCCAGGAATTGCAACAGCAGGTGGCTGGTGCCAAGAGCACCTACTCCACGGCGCTAAGAAATCTGGAGAGGATTAGCGAGGACATACACAGGCAACGTGGTGATTTCCCCACTCCACCCGGTCCTAGGGAGCCGGGTGTTGGAGCTGAGCTCAACTCGCCGACCTCCAGTGCCCTACCGTCGCTGCCCGATTTCCAAACAGAGCTGGAGAAGTGCGACTACCCCTCAATTGCCGGCAGCCAGATGTCGTTGGGCGCAAAGACCCCGCTGGCAGCTGTGGAAACTGAAGACGAGGAGGATGCCTGCGACTACGACGAGACGGGGGCAGGGGAACTGCGCGGCGTGGTGGACGAAAGGGACTTGGAGGCACTGCGCCAGAAGGTCAAGATCCTGGCAGTGCGCCCCATCGAGGGTGGCGACGGCCAGCAGCAGAACGACGTGTGGGAGCACGAGCTGAAGGCCACAGTCGACAAGCTGGATCACCTGATGATGCTGAAGGAGGCGGCCAAGCGACAGCAAACCGTGCGAGCGAAGGCAACGGAGCAGCGACCCGATTCCCTGGGCGCCGAGGGCCTCCAGCGACACAGCGATGAGGTGGTTCCGCCGACAGTCACCGTCACCGCCAGCTTGCCAGTTACGCCCCAGCACCACCACCAGCTGGCGCCACCCACGCCCATCAAGAAGCTGCACCAGCAGCTGGCGCCCTTGCCATCCGTTAACGTCTCAATGCGGGAGCTGCCGCTGCTGGCCAGGCTATCGAACGAGCTGCTGGATCGCAGCAGTGCTGCCATCGGCGGAGTGCGCAGGCAGCTGCGTCGGCGCTCTCTGGAATAGGGCGAAGTTGGTGGGGAGTCGATCGATCGCCCCATATCATCTGATTTGTTTATATTAAATGAATAATTAGTAGTGGATAATTGTAAAACGTTGAACGCCGCATTTAAGTGCACCCCTCTCAATAAGTCTACACTCTACATGATAAACATACATCTATTTTCGTATAAATGTTGATTACATTCTAATCTAATGTCTAACGTCTCTTGTTTCTCGCTGTTGATACTTTGAATATGTAAATGTTTTGTGATTTGAGCAAAAAGAGAGCAAAATGAATGGATTTATTGAAATGCAAATAATAAGCAGCTTTAAGTTAATGTTAAAAAAAAGGAAAAGAAATCCAATGAACCCGAAACCCTCATCCCAGGCAAGGCAAAAACTCACTAATTTAAAATCTAAACGGGCACATGCACTAAATAGTTTAGCCTATAAATACCACACAAATTGAAACTCTTAATGAAATTAATCCAAGTGTCGAATGAAACGAATTCAATTAGATAACTAAGCGAAACTCTCAAAGGAATCAGTAATGTGCGATGGTATCTAATGGCCTATAGATGTTCGAAGGTGCCCTCGGATTGGGGACTAGAAGTATTTGCAACAAGAGTAATTATAATTGAAATAATAAAATTTTGCATTCTAATTCAACATTAAATTGTGTTTCTCTTCGGCTTGATGTATTTTTATTGAATTTTCATTCAAGGATTCTGATAAGATTCAAAAGTTGGACAATCAATATAATCCGTCTTAAAGCACATTTTCCTGGCTGGTATTGGCCGCATAATGATGCAACTACCTCGGAAATAGTGGAAGGATTAATAAATGCACAAAACTGTTCTGAGGGGCGTTCTAAAAATCAAACTATGATGTCATTTTGACTGCAATACCGACGAAACGAAAACAAAAATTCGGCTCTCAAATTATGTAAGCCCGATTTGTCTTCCTTCGCAATCAGCTGACTTACCTGTGAACAGGCTGCTCCTGCAGGTGGACACACGCGAATTTCGGATTTGGTTAAACGAGTGTTTCGGTCGAGTACAAAATATATTTGCCGGGCCACACGGCAAGTCGAAAATTAACAAATTATTTCAGAAACGCGTGCGGCTCCGCGCAAAAAATCAACAAGCTGCTTCCTCTTTGCGGCAGTTTCAATCGATAGGCGCTGCCGATAGTTCCTCCAGGAAAACGGTCACTCCTTTCTAGTCAGGGGAAATACCTTTCATTCTTTCGAAAATTAACAGGCAACTTAATACTCTATCAGAGACGTTATAATTTATTATAAAATATACCTAATTCTAAGTTCTATGAGCCCTACTTAAGTATTTCTAACTTTGGTACACCGGATACCCTTTGACTGCAATTTTCTCATGATTTCGAGGGCTTCGTTATTTTTGGTGTGATTTTCGTCGGCTGGAGGAGTCGGATTCAAGCGAGTGTTTCCCCGTTTTACCTGCACCCCACAGGCTCGCAGCTTGTTCAGAATCATCTGAGTGTTATCTACCGGTATAGAGACCATGGGAGGAGGCGTTGGCTTCGGCGTACAATGAGATTGAGGAGCTTGCGCTGGACGAGTCGTTTTTGTGGGCGACTCCTGGAAACTTCTCAAGTCTTCCATGACTTTGGGTACCAAGAGGGTGTCGCTCCTCCTCTTCGCAGCTGGAGCTTGTGGCGATGGCAGGCTGGAGCGCTTTCTGCGCTGCGGGTGGTCCGTAAGAATCTTCCTTTGGGGATAGCTAGATCTGGTTTGCCGCTTTGGAGGACTTTCCACTGTTTCCGGCGGTTTTAGATGCAGCTGCAGCTTTATATCTTTCACTACGTTTTCTTTGGCCGTCGTAGATTTGGTTGCCTTATGGTTGTCATTGTCGTTGTCGTACCAACGTGGATTCTCCAGTTCAGCTTCCAAATCAAGGCCACAACTTAGGGAGTCGTTTACATGTTTCACCGCTTCGATGTCGTAGATGTAGACCTGGAAAGACCAAAGTGTTAGGAGACTAGCAATGGTATTGTTAACCATCTGATAACTCTACCTTCTGTCGGCCATTCATCATAGCGCACTGCCTCCTAGTTTCGTCAAAGCTTAGCTCATCGGTAGACTTTACTATGTGTTTAACTCCGGAGCAGGTACTTAGGTGATTATGGAACGATTGTAGGCTTCCAAATTGATGCTCACAGCTCCGGCAGAGGACCAGGAGCCGTTTCTGTTCGTCATAAAGAAGATCACCCAAGCGCACAGTCTTCAATGGCCTTAGTTTCCTTACTCCGTTCATTTCTTATTAATAAATTCGCGCCAAGCGAAGAGGAAATGTTGTTGTTTTCTTTTGACCAATTGTTTTTAATGTGACCATCCGCGAAATGCTCATAAAAATCGATAATTCACAAAATATATAAAGATATCGAAAAAATAAACTGTTTCCACTAGTGCCTAGGCGGGAAATTTAAATTTCATAACAATGATAACAGTAATTTTGAAAGGAAAATAGTAACAGAAACCATGAACAAAAATACTCGTTGTACGCTGTATAATTGTTATTATATTTTTAACTTTTTAATTTAAACAAGTTTAAGGTTTTCAATAACATTGATTGCAAACTAAATGCATTCATTTAATTGTCGTATTGTTTCGTTTGTTTACAAATCGAAAGTCACTTCGCTGCTAATTATTATTTTCTTTTTTAGGTTACAGAATAAATAATTTGGAAAGCCCCTTTTTTTGGTTAACCCATAGCTTTTGTTGCCTTTGATTAACGCCCATGCAATTGAAATTAAATCGCTTGCAAATGATTCGAATGCCAGCTAAAAAAAAGTACCGAGAATCTGAAAAATCTCGTCGTTTATGCAGCCAGAGGCTGTGCCATTTGTAAACTTGGCTATATTTTTTTTCGCCCACTGTATATGGAGCCATATGCACTCGTACATTGTCTGATTTTGACTCCAACTCCGATGTCGCTCTACTGGGCGGAAAAAAACAGAGGGGTAGACCTTAAATTTTTTTGCGTGTCACAGCGTTTGTGTAGCGCTCCCGTTATTATCACTTTTTGTAATGTTCCGTATAACGAGCGATCCAGGTCGATGTGTCGGACCACGTGCAGCATAATCACCTGCCGGAATGGAGGTGAGTATCGTTGTCAGATTGTTGCTTTTTTTTACCTTTTTTTCTTTGGGTTTTCGTTTGTATTATTCTTAGGACTTAAAACCTGAACTTTAAAGTGGCATCGCTTACGACAGGAAATTGCAAGGACGATCCACAGCAATTGGATGAAGTTGCCGATGCCGATGCTGCTGATTCTGAAGCTGCTGATGATGCTGCCCCCCGGCTCATGGCTGCTATTGTTGTTGCTATTCCTGCATGCAATTAACTCGGGGACGAGGCACAACTTGCCACTCTGTGTGTGTGTGTGTCCCAAAACTGCAAGCCTGACCATGCAAATTACGTTGCCCAGAGTCGCCAGCACATGCATTCCTGTCGCCTCGTTCTGTGGGGTAACGGTTGGATGAAGGAGTAGCAGGAGGATGGCTGGAGGAGCCGACGCATTCCGGGGCTCCAGGCCGGATCCCCGGCGTTTGAGTGATGCAGCGAATCGGGTGACCAAGGAGGCGACTGGCAACTGGCAGGACAGCTAGTAGACTGGGCCACTACTGCCAAAGCTAAGTTAAATGGACTTGCGGTGCAGTCGAGCCAGCTCACCAAATACTACAGTGGTGTCTCTCCTATTTTCCAACAAACTTACAATACTTAAAATTTATGACACTTAATGTTATTGTTAAGCTTTCTTTTAGTTCCATACCCCATAGAAATCAATTAAAATAAGTTTTAATGAGTTTCTACTGTGCTTTCAATTTCTCCTGTAGCTTCAAAGTTGGAAAGTTGATGTTTTCAAAAATGGTAGTCCTGGCTGACCTGTGAGACCCACACACGAGCACATGCAGATTGAAGTGCAGGGCATGTCAAGGTAGCGGCTGCAGATTAAATTAAACGTAGCAAAGGAGACACGGAGGCTGGCGGAGACTGGCGACTGGCTCCAGCCCGGATTCAGTGCCAGGGGAAGTGTTCCAGGAGTCCTGGCCAGACGATGCAGAGCCATGCAACAACAACAACATTAAACGTGTTTACACCATGTCCGACCAGTTGATATGCCAACTCAACCCACACCTACACACACTCTTGCAAATGCGTAGCCAAGCATGAACTGCTCTTGGACAATGAACACATGCCATGCCACCTAGAGTCCTGCATACCTACCACCCACACACCCACCCACCCATCTCACCTTCCTCGACTATTGTCCTGGTTTTTGTTTACAGTTTTTCGAGGGGTTTCGCAGGCGACTGAGTAAGTGAACGAGCTAGAAAAAAAAGCAAAAAAATCACAATCACTGCATACTTGCAGGTGCAGCTGCTGTCATAATACAATGGAAAAGCTGGCGCTACAATTGCCACAGTTGTTGTAGTGGTAAGCTGCGCACGCTGACTGTGAATTAACCCCCACTGCCCCAGCCATCCGGCCCTTGCCACTGCCACTGTCTTGGTGACCAAGGACTGAGGAGAGAGAAAGCATAAAAGTGTTGCTGCTGCTGCTGTTGCATGCTTCCATGGTATGGTCAGCGAGGACCCACCTTATGTCCTGGGCCCTGGCCTGCCCTAACTGTGCAGCAAGTATAAGTTTGTGTATATGTGCCGGCTGAGCTGTGTCGCCATGTGTTAAGTAAGTTCGGCCAAGTGGCTTTTTCAGGCAGTCAGCAGCCCTCCGATCCAGCCAGCAGCCACCACTGGCTGGCACTTGGCCTGTCACTTAAGCCAAGCATCAAGGAAATGCTATTTTTCATCCCAACTACCGCAAAAACATTGATTGCGACACGCTCTCATAGCTCTTCAAGGATTATGGGTATTAACATCTTGTCCTGGCTAAATCGTCTCGAAAATCCTTTTCATGCCATCAGAAATTTATTAATAACTTGCTAAACAAAGGACCTTAAACAATGTAAGCCAGAACTTACACTCAAGTTGTTATTATTTATTATTATCCTAGAACTTCCTATATAGAGCTTCAAATCTTTAGTGTTTCAATTGCAAACTTTTAAAGTATTTAGAAAAAAAAGACTTGAATCTAGACAACTGAAGGATAAACTTTTCCACATGCTCATAATGACAGGTATTGTGAAGCTTTTAACCGGAGACTGGCATCCTGCAGCCCAGTTGCTGGCTTCCTGAAACTGGCAACTTGCAACTTGCCACTTGCAACTGCCTCAGCGTCGTCAGTTTGGCCGCAGGAATCAAAGTCTAAATATTACGCTCATTTATTGACCATCGGCAAACACAAGCGAGAAGTCAAATAAAATTGCTATAAACGATGGACCGCCCAACTTTCACCTAAACATCTCCTCGATCCCCTCCCGGCATTGTAACTATTGACACACACAGAGACTGCAGAGAGGGGGCAAGTAAAAAGGAAGAGACAACTGCAGTTGTGCCAACTTCCTGGCCCGGAGTGTGTCTTTCCCAACTGCCTTGATACAGAATCGTTTACGGCTTAGGTATGTAGGTGGCAGGAGCGGCAATACAATGACAGGAGATCGGCAATTTCCTGCTTGCCTCGCAGGCAACTGATTACAAAAGCACAAAAATCAATAGGAAATGCAGTTAAATATTTTGCAAGCCGAAATAATTGCACACGATGGATGCTGGGATGCTAGGATACTGGAAGGATGGCAACTAACACTTAGTTTGAGAATTACTATAGTCAAATATCCTTCCAGCAAACAATAACTCCGACCGGTTGGCAGAAATTATTTAATTAAAAGCCGAAACTGAAGCGGCTGCTAAAGTTGGGCTAGAGAATGCTCCATCTGATGTAAACGGAACGACAAAACTTATGGATCATTGCAAACTTTTTTTTCTTCTTGCAGTTGCTGTTGGTGTTTCTGTTGCTGTTGCTGTTACCTTTCCCTGACTACCTACCTGACTTGAGCTGAGCAGGTGAAAAAGTTTACCAGGGAGCCTTCAACTTGTTAAACAATTTTCGTATATATTTTCGACAAGTTTGTACCGTATCTGGGGTGTACGAGTGTGCGGGCGGTTAAAAATCTTTAAGATGGGAAAAGGACTAAAGGCGAATAAAAATACAAACAGCATCTTCAGCTGGCTTTTGCGTCTGACTGGCCTGTCTATCTACGATTCCTTGACTGCCTCACTGACTATCTGACTGGCAACTTTGCCAGACAATTTTTCTGCTGCTTTGCATGTCAGTGAGCAGTATAGTCGGTAGGTACAGTGTACTGGAAAAGTTACAACCCATTCAGCAATTCCTTCGAATCCTTCGGCTTCTGTTCGCTTGAGCGCTGAGCGCCTCAGCAAAATGCAATTGAATTTGCAACGGTTTGCAATAGGTGAGCTTCTCCTGCTATCCTCCTCCAGACGGCCAGGTGCTTGGACTACACAGATAACACTGCAAAATACCATAAAGTGTGCGCTTAAAGGGTAAGGATATCAATAATATATATCCATTCTCAAATTCTGGCAACAACAGTATCTGCCATAAGCCGGTGCCTGGCCGGCACAAACAAAAAGCCGACAAGCAAGTCCTGGAAAAGCGCCCCTGGCCAACTATTAAATTGGCCAGCTTAAACGTAGTCACTATAATAAATTGATGGTTAAAGCATGACTCTATACAAGGAGCAGGTTCTCCCCCTTTCAAGTTTTTGCTGTTTTTGCCCCAAATTGATCCTAACAATTTAAATTTAATTTTAACAAGTGCTTAATGCGAGGGAGCTGTACATTTTTGTGGGTCGAACTATTATTCAAATTGAATTAATTTTGTTAAATGGTTCTTTCTGCAATCATGTAAAAGCATTTAAAACCCATTTTAAGTGCAACTAAACAAAATTCAAAAGCCCTTGAGTAATGCCATGGACTAATTTTAATATTTTTGATTTATTTTTGTACTCTAACAGGATGTATTAATATTTTTGTACTAGGATTGAGGAGGGGGATCTGGTAAATAATCGAAATATTTTGTCAACAGCGTCTATGCTTCAGTTGCGCAGGAAAATAAATGTACCTTAATATGCTTTTCTTAAATAAAATTTATTTAACCTGTCAAACAATGTATGAAGAGCCAAAGAGGTCTGCCGCATGAAAGCAACCGCCAGACGGCAACCGGTAGTTGGCTTTAAAAAGAATTATAAACACCGGCGATACAATTTAAACGGCCACAAAGCAAACAACCTGCCGGCAAACACCTATAAACACATTGCAGAGATAATAGAAAATGCATTTACCCAGAAACTGTGCAAGTCCGCCATGGTAAACAGCAAAATCAACCGGCAGAAAGTAATCACCAATAAACGACAGTCGAAAAGCAGGCGAGCACAAATATTTGCCCCGAAAAGTAGACAACAATAAATGACAGTTCACACACTACGATAGTTGGTAGCCTTTCACCGACACTGACCTCACACCCTGCCCGCTACCCCACACACCCCCCCATCCTTCTTGGAAAGCAACACAGCAGGCAACGATAAATGACAGGAAAATTCTGCAGCAAAGCCAAACAGTTGGCAATAACCGCAAAACGGGCTTTGGCTTTAAGTACCGTCAAATGTTAAGCATACGACCCGTAGTCCCGTCCGACCCATATCGACCCCCACCTCTTACCCCAAAAAACCCAAACATTTAACAGTTCCACCTCGAAATTAAATTTCCCCTTCGATGGCAGCCAAAACGGTTTTCCAGCCGACATCACCGATACAAGGACGAGGAAGAATTTTTGGCTAAAAGCTAACAGCTAACAGCTAGAATGTAATTGCCACGGCTTCGAATCAAAATCGCAAAATTATCTGATCAAAAATGGGTTTGTCCAATGTCCCGTCGAGGCTTTGGCCATCAATACCCGTCGAGTTTTTATAGAAAAACGCTGCACATCGCCGTGCCCCATGTGGATTCATCAAAATTTTAGGTTTTGAGCCAACAAGCACACACTAACTGTAACTAAATGCTGAAAAAAAGCTCCCTTGGATTATTAAAATCATATGTATGTTGCATGAAAATAGAAGGAAATTTTTGGAGAATTATTTTTCACACACTAGTTGGTTGGTTGGTTGGCTTGTAGCAGGGAGCGATTCAGGTTATTGGACTAAAGGTGTCCGGCCACGTACCGCAAATATTTGTGAACACGTGTGCAATGGCCAAAAGTGACGGGCCAAAAGCGGAAGTTGCAGTCGCGCTTTTTTCTAATAAATGAAAAGCAAATAGCATGGCTAGCAGCAGCTCACCGGGTTACTCCACCGTCGTGGAAATATAAAATTATATTTTCGGTTCCTTTTTTTCTAAAAGCCGCCAGTGGTAGCTGTGAAAATGGCAAGCTTAGTGGGAGAAACTCAACTTTTATGGTGGGGAACTGTGCAACCGAAAAATGAAAAACAACGAAGCAAAAGTTTTGGCACGTACTACTGATTTAACTGGGGAGAACTAAAAAAGAAAAGTACAAAACCGAAATCTGTCAGTTATGAGTTCAATATTTTCTTTGGGTCATTAACATCTGCTTGGCCATCATTCCTATTTTTACCTTAGCCTTCCATTTAGGGATTAGTGTTTGGGCCACTGAGGACTCTGACACAGTTCACGACCTTGACGCGACAAACATAAGCCAACGGCGAATCGGTCCTCGGATCAAGGACCTCTTTCACTATATCTGACAGTCGCGCGAAAAAAAATATAAAGGAATCCTGGCAAATAATGTTAAAAATTCAAATGGGTCTTCCTACCAGTGGACGGCAAAGTCTGGGCGTGTGGACTCAAAACTCGAGTCGAGAGCCTGCGTCTGTGGCGGCTTAAGGAATCCCAGACAGTGGTAGGAGCAGAACTGCAAACAGAGATTGGGACACCAGACGTTCACTTGCTGACAGCTGAGTGTATTCTTAATAATGCATATACACACCAAATAACCAAAACAACAACAAGGATGTCACTGTTCAAAAATATAATATATTAAAAGTTTTTTTTTTTTGGGATTTCAAGTCATAAATAGAAAGGAAGAGCCTGTTTCTGTAGTAGATCTGTCATATCTTTAAGACTACAGTATCTAAAAAATATAAATAAATTTGTAGATCATCTTAATATTATTTTCAAGTGCAACAGTCGAAGTAGAGAAGCTGCCACTGACGAAAAATTTACAATTTCGCACGCCATAGCGCCTACAGAATGTCACAGCAAAGTAAGGAGAATGGATGGTGGCAGGATTCACGGAGGGGCAAGGGCACAAGGGGAAGGAGGAGAAGCTGAGCCGCAAGTTGGGGGTCTGTGGAAGCGCCAGCGTATCCCTTACTCCAAATCTCCTGCCCCAATGTCGCCGACAACAACAATCACAAAACAGACAAATCCAACAGTAGCAAAAGCAACAGCAACAGCAGCAGCGACCACGACAACGAGAGCTTGTCGCTCCGTCCGTGTCCGTGTGTCTGTTACGTGCCACATGTGCGTCAGATGTGGCAATGATTTGCATCGAGGTGTGGCATAAAAAACAAACGCCCCAGCTGCGAGGTCGTTGCCAGTGGCAGAAATGGGGAAAATACTACGACGATGTCGACGAGTATCTGAGGTCTTGGTGGGGAGTTATGCGTTGCCCGTTTTTATGACACATATGCAAATGCAGGCGGCACAGGAGTCCTGTACCACTCTCTATGTATACAGGCCTCTGACTCTCTGCCTTCGTCTTGTTTATTTGTTGTCACTGATAGGTCACACATATAATTGAAATTTTTTCCCCGTTTTAATTAAGGCGGGAAGTGGTAGAGGGAGGAGTAACTCACCTGCCCTAAAATTTAAATAAACAGATTTTTATCTCTCTTGTAATTCTGAAACTCAAGGTTGTACTTCAAGCATAGGAGAGTGCTATTAAATTTTAGGTGAAAATTTAATTTAAGAAACTGGTGTATTCACTTGTGACCTCTTACAACTTGTCCCAATTTTAAATGGCGAGCGAAAAAAGCATTCTACACGCTCCATCGATGACAACCTAATAATCGGGCTCATAGGCCCGGGCCTCCGGAAAAATCAGGCAAATCCATTGCTGCAGCAGCTGCTCTGGCCTAAACTGGCCATTAAAATGCACAGCACCAAGCAAAATGATGCGATTTCGGCTAATTCGCCCCTAACACACACCAAAAACACACACACGAACAGATAGACAAAGTCTCAATTTTAGGCTCTTGACGTTTTATTAGAAAAATCCATAAACGTAAGCATAAAATTTAATGCGAATAATAAAAGCAAATTAGCCACAACCAGCGGGAGTGGGTGGGAAAATTCAGAAATAAATAAATACATGCCTATAAAGAGTAACATACAAAATGCGATTATAGTATCGAGGGCAATAATATTGACAGCCATTGGGAGCAACAATATCAACAGGAAAAGCAAAGCCAATAATAACCTCATTCAAGTTCATGTAAAATGCTTAACAACGACGATTCATGGGGTGCTGGGGAGTCGGGGGCGGTGGCGGTCTGGTTCGAAGGTGGCAATTGGGGGCCACAATTGACTCTTGGGCGGTTGGCTAATTGGCGTGTGAAGCAGATGGCCGAAAAAGAAACCAAAAAGCAGTGGAATTACACCTGTTTATATTAGCTCCACAAAGTGGCCTAACAGGTTAATGAATTGGAGAAAATTATATAACAAAAAAAACATAAATATTATGAAATAATTATTTTAAATTCATATATTTTGTTTTTTGATACAGTTTCATTATTTTTAGAACTGGGAAGGGATTAAATATTAAGTCCAAATTTTCTAGATTTTGAAAGATTTTAAAATATTATAATGATAGTATTTTGTCCCTAAACTTAATTTCAGCAAAGAGTTGAAATAGAAAAGTCAAGGAATTGCCAGAAAAAAAGTACTTTTCTAAACCCCAATCATCACCTATTAGTGTTAATTGAGAACCAAAAGACAAAAAATGTCAAGAGGTGTGTGAGAAAGACGAAAACTTAAACGAAGAAAGAGAGCGACCTGAACGGTCGAAGCGCTAATGAAATCAGACAACATTAACAGCGCCGGCGGCAGTCGAGCTCAGCCGATGATGCCAATCATGACGTCGCCAGTGTGGCCCAAGACAACAGGTAACAGGTGAGAGGTAACAGGTAGCAGAAGTCGAGTGAATTAGATGGGCAATTGTTGATCAAGGCTGTGTTGTGTCTGTGTGAATTATGAGCCCTTGGCCCACAATATAACACCTACCGACCACCCACCCAAAAGAGCTCTCCCCATCCCCTGAACCCGTCGCAGGTTCGGGACGTAAACGTTTGATGTGACGGAACTTAAATAAATGTAATTTGCTGAGGTTATTGGCAGAAGGCAGGGCCATAAGGCAGAACTCTGTCGGAGGCAATTCAATTTCCCATGTAACAGCATATCCTGTGCATTACACTGTGCTTGTATGTGTGAGTATCCTTGTGTTTCACTAAAGAGGAAGAGATATTTTCCTGAAGGCTCACTAAGCCCGTCAATAAGTTAGAATTTGGGAATGTTTGGCTGTAAGTGATTAAATTAATTGTCATAAGCCTGGATGTTTTGTGATTGACGATTACTTTGAAGCCAGTTTCCAGAACCAAAGCATTTAATTATTTCCACTGAAGGCCGTACAATGATAGTTAAATTAAAGTTGAGTGAAAGAAAATCCTTTGAATATAATTTATTGTTTGTTGGAAGGATATTGTGAATATAGTTTACTAGAAAGGACTAATTTCTATAGAAAAAAAGTGTTAAAAAGCTTTAAAAAACAAGAGAGAAAAACTAAAACTCGGAATCCGGAAAAACTCCTTGAACATTTCGGGTAACTGAGCCAAGCCAGAAAGCCGAAGCGTCGAAAAAAGTTTTCAATTAGTTATGCTCACAAACTTCATAATGTGATGGCCAAAACAAGCAAACTGAAACTGAATTTGCCAAAAACCGAATTCGCAAACATGCCAATAAGTAGTCCCGCAAACACAATGCCAGCCAACTGAAATAAAACAACATTTGACAGCCATTTAATTTGCTTTGGACCCGGCAGGACCCACCAGGACATTAAAAACCCCAGAACAAACACCGCGGGCCATACAACAAATAACACAGCTAAAAAATGTGACAATACTACTACTGTATTGTGTAAGTGGGTGGATGGATAGATGGTGTGTGCCCTATAGATATTGCCATATTAGTTTTACACCACACACACACACACACATGCACTCACACCCCACCAGGACAGCTTTCGACTGTTTTATTTATTTGGTTAATTATGGCCGCTAGGTGCGGCTGGGCCGGAGCAAATAATAAAATCAAGCAAATAACACAATTACATCTCTGCACGCAAAGCTAAATAAAATTACGCGGTGCCACAGACAGAGACAGCAAGGAGCAAGAGATAGAGATAGGAAGACAGTTGGCAAAAATAATAAGCGCGTAATTATGCGAATTAGGCGACAGGAAACAACCACATTAAATAAAGTCTAGCATACGCTCAGGGGCAACTAGCTAAACAGGTTAGGAGGATCAGGACGAGCGGAGCACTAACAAGCACTTCAATTTCAAATTTTTGACATAATAATTTTCAACGACAAGTGAGGATGTATGCGCCCTGAAAAGTATGCTAGAAATTGTTCGTTTGCTTGCAGGATATTGGAGCTTCATTGTATCTATCCCTACATCACTTATAATAGTAGTTTCTCTCTGAAATACAATATCTATTCATTAAAATATGTTTCATAATAGTAGTTTCTCTCTGAAATACAATATCTATTCATCAAAATGTGTTTCTATGTCCTGTTTATCAATAAGATCGTCGGCAATAAGCGTATTCCTTTAGAGACTTGTTGGGCATCTGGCATTACAACTAGTAACAGAACTCTGTTTGCTTCATTTTTGGCAATTAGTGTTTATATATTTATACATGAACAGGTTGAAAGCTGGCTACATGGACCCCGCCACCCCTCTTCTGGCTACTAATATACACATAAGTATGTCTGAACACGTGGCCAGTCCGACGTGAACAACTACTCAGGGAAATGTACACACACTCTCACACACACGCGTCCAAATATACTCCCTGAAATTCTCAACAACATTTCAACATTTCAGGCTGCATGCAACTGAGTTAACAGATTGGAGGGGAGGCAGGGGATTAGGGGGCCAAAGGACATGGGGCAAGATGGTAGAGGAACAGCAACTGTAGGCAACTAAGGCGCATAAGCGTCGTCATCTAATAAAAATTTAAAGCCATTATTGCAAGTTGCCAACGTCCTCGGGCTCCATGAGAGCCAAGAAAGTCCACCAAGAATAAGGAGAAAATCCGAGGAATAACCTCTCGCACCTACCCTGACCCCTGCACACGCCGCGCCCCCCTCTCAATCCCCGCCAGAGCATTAAAACAAATTCCCAAGTATATTGTTTGAACAAGTCTCGTAGAAAACGTCAAATGTTAAATTGCCAATTTTTACCATTTCTTTTCGTTTATTTTTGACTTCCAGATGCACGGAGGGAAAATAAAGGACATTTTTAGATATTGAATATGAAATTTAATATTAAATTATTTAAGTAATTTAACAGAGATGCCACAAGCAGTTCCTTTAAACAATATTTGCATATAAAATCAGGTTTCTTTTAATCATTTGACCGAAAAGTAAAGGATTCTTTCTGTGTGCCCCGGGATGTGGAATTTCGTAGCAGCCGTTGCCATTTCACTTTATTTGCAACAAATTCTAAGCTGCATTTACAATAGGCAAGAGGCAAGAACAGAGCCTCTCTAAGGCGGCGTTGAATGCAACAGAATTGGTATATCTTGGGGTTTTTTGCCGATGCAAGGAGGCCAGACTTCTGGAGGGGGCTAGAGGGCCATGCATAAATTGTGTTACAGCTTTCGGCCCTGTCTTTGTCCTGGCCAGAGCTTTACGGTTTACTACTTTTGAGCTTACAATTTTATTTTATTTTCCTTTCATTTCTGTATGTGTGCATGCAGCATTTATGACATTCAGTAACCGAATCAGTTCCTTTCATTCTCGTAAGTTATTTCTACGATGGAAATTAATATTGCATACAGATATGTTTAAAATTTTCCAAGTAAATGCCAAAGAATCAAAATGAAAAGGTTGGCTAGCTGAATGTACCCACAACATTTCTCAATCATTTATTTGTGGCAAAAAGACTTGGACATTGGAAAAATCAACTTTAAATTAAAATGTACCACTTCAAAGCATCCTTTGGGTTAAGGCTATCTGGCAGGACACGGTTTTACTTTCTCAAAAGGGAATTTCAATAATTCCGATTCGACGGGAACTCATCCAGGCTTCACTCTTTTTAAGTTGTAGGTAGTACCTTTTAGATACCTAGTAGAGTTCTCACATTCATATCCCTTATTAGTCATCCCCAAACTTTATAAATTCTCACTTTTCCTAAAACATTTTTAGGAAAAATTCCAGCCAGTATGTGCTTAAAAAATTAAAAACTATTAAAGAAAGTAATATTTTATTGAGTGTTATTGCAGAAAATAAAGTTTCACCTTCGAAGCAAACACCTGGAAGTTTGTTTATTTAAAATGCAGAACTTTAAAGAATGTCTTAAATTTTCTTTCGAAATTTATGGAAAATAAACTGTGAAATCGTAGAGCATTTTATGTTGCTAATAATTTAATGCTGTCGAAACACTTTTGTTTGCATTTATGAGCGAGCCTGGCGTTATCAAATATTTGCATATGATAAGTAGCAGATACTGCAGCCCAACTACCTTGGTAACAAAAGCAACTTGTTGGGTTTTTTGTCAAGGATGTCATGTAGCATTTTTTTTTCTCCTTGGCTGTTACACACTTCAGTTTATTCCGAGGGCTCCGAGCCACTCTCATCTATCAAGAATCTCTGCAAGCTGACAACTGCGACCAACCACTTGAAAAGCCCGAAAAAAAAACCGCTCAACACACAAAAATGGGAAAAAACGAGGACAGTCTGGTTAGGAGATTGTGTGTGCCACCTTATCAGAGACTCGGGCGCGATTTGCATTTGCATTTGTGCTGATGTTGTTGCTGGTTTTTGTGTGGGAGTGTTGCTGCTGGTGTGGTGGTTGTCGTTGTGTTGGTGTATCCTTGTTGGGGTTATGTAGGCGCGCCCGTTGCCGAAATGCGAATTAAAAGGAATTAAGTATACGCAGCGTGTACGTAGGTAGGTAGGTGGCTTGTTACGTAGTTCGAGGAGGGCAACACATGTTTAAATTATGCTCAAAATTTGTTTAAAGCGAATGGGGTTGTGGATGGAGGGGGTCTCTGGGTGTGTTTATGTTCCTTGCCAGTAGCTGATAAGCGGGCCAAGTCGCGGCGAGTATTTGGCATAGTAGGGGCCTGGGGAAGGGAAAAGGTAAGCTATGCGGATAATATGCTTGGGTCTTGACTTAAATCGATGCTAATTTTCGGTTTAATTCAATGGTTTTGTTTACATCTGTTAAAACAACACCAACACTCCGTCGTGTGTGTGTGCGGGTCGGTGTAATGACATTTTGGCTTTTGTTTTTGCCAGTCAGCCAGCCTCACAGCCTCCCAGCCTGCTATCCTGCCATCCTGCCAGCCAACCAGCCTGTGTAAATAATGTCGTTATTATTTTGCTTGATATCCACTCGCAGCGTATAATAAAAAAAAGGCAAAATGGAAAAGGAAGGGAAACAAAACCACAACAAGCAGCAGGTGTTGAAAATTTCACAATATGATTATCTACAATTTTTTGCCTTCTCTCAAGAGCTGCTTGTTTTTTTTTTTGCTTTTACTCATTACACATACATGTATCCTTTTTCAGTTGCCACTGCTGGCTGTCTGGTTGAGTGTGAATTTTTGATGAAATTATGCGTGTGTGCCGAGTTAGGCGTAGCGTAAATAATGTGGACTTATCAGTTAAAAACATTGCCCCAGACCAGACCCGGCCAGACCAGGCTAGGCGTTATACCAAAAACATTAGCCGAGAGTTGTTGAAATGGAATTGAAGTGCATATGAGTATCTTTTCGGGGATTTTGGGTTTAAAAGAGGTGCTCATTTTGGGTGAATGAAACTGGAAAAGTTAAATCTTTAATTACAGCAATTCATAAACTTATATTAACTATCCTTAAAGTTAAATCATAGTAGTAGGGCTTGAGTAACTGCATGCCATTCATCGCCTTGAGTTTCTTCACTCAAATTAGTAAGAAGCCTGGGAATTCATTGAGGCATAGTAACAAAGTCAATGAACACCTTGATGACAGTTAACAGAAACCGTAGATGGCCAAAAGGACATGCACACACACACACACAAACACATACTAACAAAAACATGGCAGAGCACAAAAGGAAAGGCACAAAAAGATGGCGCAAATTACAGACAAGCTTATTACGCAAAATTTCGCTTAATTAGCAGGCAAAAGGGAACTGAACAGAATAGAACAAAAACGGAACGGAAAAGCAGAAAAGTAGGCAACAGTTGCCCACGAAGCCACGAGAAAGAGACAAAAGCTAGTGGCTAAAAGGGAAAGAGTGGGTGGTAGAGTGGGCGTAGGATGTGGGGGCGTAGGAGAGCAGAAGGGCTATGGTTCATGGCGGGAAAAACTACTTATACATCCCAACACATGGGGCCAGACTTATGGCACCTTTGCCAGGCAAAGCATAATATATGAACTGACCTTAACAACTTGCACAGGAGAAGCACCAACAATAACAACAACAACCTAAGATACAACAACAAGCGTCAAGAGGAAGAAGCAACATGTAAGCCAAAGGCAAAAAGGAGGAGGGGGGCAGGGCAGCAAGAGGAGGGTTAAAAGGGGCATGGTCTGAAATTTACTTGGCCAACAGAATATTAAATGCCGCGTGGGAATTCTCGCCGTTTATGGTTGCAACTGAAATAGGCCAGTAGCCAGTGTGAAAGGGAAGGGGCATAGGGTGATGGAAAGAGAGAGATAGATTGGTAGAGAGGGAGATGGGCAGATGATAGCGAGGAGCGCGCCCAGTTACGCTTCAGTAATTTCACTTAAGTCATTATGAGCCATTAATAAAGCCAGCCTGTGCACTAGTTGAGCCACCACAATATACATGCTAGCCGTCCATAAATATATATACATTCCACTCCACATACATATATATGGTATATCTGTCTGGGCCAGTTCACATCACACTTCAAAAATCAGGCAAGAGGATTCCCCAAAGGCATTACAAAAATAAATATATATATATATTTCACTTCCGTGTTAATAAAAATTATGGAAGCCCTTAAGGAATATTAATCAACTAAAAATAGAGTAGAACTTCTTAAATTTTTGAATTTAAAACATTCCTGTAATCATATCCAAGAAGAAATTCTGTTAGAGCCTTGACATCCTTGATATTCTGCATTGTACTTTGGCCTCTCGTTGGCACACTATTTTTATTATTCAGTAGCTCAGACAAACAAACATATTTGTTGATTCTTCTCTGGGTTGTTTGCTGTTTTTTGCTCCGGTGTCGGGGGCCGGGTCATGGGATTGTGGAAAAGTTGGACGAGAAGCACTGTATGGGTATACTATAGCATAGAGCAGCTATTGGTAGCTATATATGGCTTCAATTTTCGAGAGGCGATTTTTGTTTGGCTATAGAAGTGCATTTTTATTGTGCAATTTATCAGCTGCAAAAGCAAACGCAGAAGCTCGAGTGCATTGCGATTTGTGTTCGTGTTGGGGATATTTAATTAATTTGAAAAATATAAATCCATCTGAAACGAAAATACCATCCTAGTATCAGTTCGGAGCGATAAGAGTCTATGGTATATTATATTTTATGTATTCCATATACCGTATACCGTATTGTAGTGTTGGAATTTATTTGATTTTAATATTTATTTTCTTTATTTTTATTCTCAATGAGCTGTTAACGTTTTCCCCCAAATGGCGAGTCAAATTTAAAAAATGTATAGCCCGTCATTGAATAATTAAAGACCGTTGAGAAGTGGTCTATCTAGGGTCTCTACTCGCCCTATTTTTGTCTTTTTGTGGAAAGATTAAAGATTGGCAGCCAGAAGCCCGGATAAATGCCCGAGTTGCTGCCTCTTTTGGGTCTCCAATGAGATTATAAGTTATTTAAATATGTTTCGTTGACGGTCAATAACTTTTGGTACTGTCTGTCGAGTAAGTCGCAAATCCTGCTCGATTCATTTCCTATTACTCAAATATTTCTGCCCAACATACATAAACTTTTTCTAATTCATCTCATTGCGCTGGCACTCTTGCTTAAGTCGAAAACTTCTTGAATCTTTTTTTGTTTTTGTTCTGGTGCTGTTCTCTGGTGCTGCTGTTGGGTGATGAAGTTTTTCTTCTAGTTTTCCATCGCCCGCTCACACCCGCAGCTCAGCAAATACTTTTACTTTCATAACCAAAAGCCTAACACTTGAGACAATGCCAACAGAGCAACAACAAACACTTCGAACAAGTTTGCTGTTGACTGAAGCACGCTTTTAAATATTATCTGTGAAGTGCAAGTCTTCGAAAGATTCTTATACTACTCTTATAGTCTCACTTATACGTCTACTATCCATCGAAAGTCGAAGACACGGGTAAAAGACGAACTCTTCGAAAACATATTCAGCTATGAAAGTAGGACGTATAAGAGTGCGTCTGCACAAGTAGTAGAGCCGCAAACCGCTTCGGCGCCGAAGCAAGGATGCTGCGAGAGGATATCCGAGTCCACCCGAAGGATATGCGAAACGAAGGAAATGTTCTAAAGACACGAGGCTGGACTGCAGCAATCGAATTGGTTTTAGATACCAAGGGGATATACATGGACAAATTTTTTTAACTCAATTTATTTTAAAAATTAAGTTTGAGTGGAAAAAAAGATTAAACTAATAAAAAGTTGAATTATAAAACATAATTTATAAGAATCAAAAAATTTTATTCTCATTTAGAGATATAGAAGATGCTTTAGCAGGGACTCCAACCCCAGAAAAGGCAGCAACTCCCACATTTTTGTATAAGTTGCGTTCAAACACGTTGGCCTGCACGTGTTGCATGCCCCACGTATGGAGCACAGCTCTAAGATCGTCCAAGTTCGAGTTCGCTTCAATTGCCGTGAGCCGCGCTTCAGCTTGGACCTGTATCCGCCAGATACAGTGTACCCGTCAGCTACAGATACCCAGCGTTTAGTCTTTCTCGGTCTGCGCGTGGTCTATGTCTGTGTCGCTCTGCGGAGGCGTTCAACTCCGACTCGAAGATACAACTCGAAGATACGTCGAACAAATAACAAATTATTCGAATTTATTAACAAGAAAATAAATGCACATTTATAAGCGATTGCCCAACGACTGTGGATTATTATTAACTGGTAGTTAGTGCCAAGTGTGAAAAAGTGCTCGAAATGTCCAACGCAATGTGTTGCCAACTCCGGCCAAGCCTAGAACTGGCCATGGCTTGTTGCTAAAAAATAAAAACACAAGAAATAGTAAAGCCAAATAGTAAAAGATACAAAACATAAACACGTATCGACAACTGTAAACAAGCTAGATAGAGAGAGTGTGTGAGTGAGTGTTGCAATCAAACAGCAAATTACAACCATCATCGGGCTACAAAGGCAACAACCTACAAGATGCAGTTTTGGATAACTCTGACATTTGCTTTGCTCTTGGGTAAGTTATCGGCGGCTTGAAGGTCCAAAAAATTGAAAACATATGAACCGCAGAATGTATCTCATAGATGCGAGAGTGTTTTATGTTGTCTTGTTGTTGTGGTGTTGACCGCTTGCAAAATGTCTGCGGTGGTGTCTGAGGCAAAAGTTCACGACATTTTCCACACAGCCACCAAACACAAAATAAAATAAAATCCAACAGAAAAAAAAAAAATATGGAAAAATACAACAAAAATGAAGATGAGTTCCAGACTCTCCGTCGCAGTGGCTGGCAGTCGTATCTTTCCATATGAATTGTGGCTTAGTCGATGCCCGGGTTTTGGGGCATGGAGTTGGGTAGATATTCCTTTGTCTGCTGCCACTGCCACTGCTTACTGTTTGCCGGTTTTTGCAGCGATTTTTAGTTTGTTTGCCGTTGACATTTAAACACTTGTTTTTTGCTTACCCAGTCAACATGGTCTGAAGCAGCGCTACCACTCTGCCACTGCTTCCACTGATGGTGCTGCGGTTTTTATTTTTCTGCCTGACAACAAATAGATATAGAAAATAATTTCTTGCCACAGAGCCAAGTGTTGCTTTAACACACGCTTTAGCCCTCATGCCACAGTCTTCCATCCATCCCCTTCCCAGCCTTTTTACATGCAAAAGTTTTTCGTATAAATTTTTTCACAGTTTCAGTTATTTTCCTCAACAATTTTTGCAGCCTCAACTTTTATTTTTTCCGCCTCGACTTTGGCTGCTGTTTATTTGATTTATGCGACATAATTCAGGCGAACTTTGTGGCACACATAATTTAATTTTTGCCATCACTTCGAGGGGAGTTAGTAGCAGCTCTTGCCCCCAAAAAATGAGGACAGACCTCGGGCAGACCGACCGTGCTTGGAGGTGCACCGGCACCTTAACTGACAGACATTGTTGCCGTGTCGTGTCGCTTTTTAATTATTTTTTGCTTCCACTTTTTGGATGACAAAGTTGGCGCTTTTGTCTCGCATAGTTGGAGTTTTATTGTCGGCATTTGTTCATCTGTTAATTGAAAACTATTTGCATATCAAATTTCTATGGCGTTGAAAGTTCTTTTTTAAATTCGTGCATAAGTCGAGTGCTAATTGTTGGGCGTTAAGAGTTGATGTTGCATTAAAAACTCTCTGTCTCTGTTTGGGGGCATTTAGCCGACACGATTCATTTGTTTGTTTGATTTTCCTTAATGCCACATGACGAATTTATTAGTGGCCATGGAAAAATGTATCAATTAACACTATTTGGGAGGGAGGGAGCTATGATTTCGGGCGGGAAGAGTCTGAAAAACTAACGCACTAATGGCACATACTTTTCTTGGAAAATTCTCATAAAACTTTATGTATATTTTTTGTTTGGCAAATTGTGAGAAAATTCCCAGAACTATGCCATTTACAGAAACATTAGCTGTCTGACCAAAAATGAGCTGACTGACAGGTTGGCAATATCATTACTAGACTTTGCTGACGGATACTTGGCGTGGCGCACGCCCAGCAGCTGCCTTTTATTAAATACATATATAAATATCCACAAGATGTAAAGGTGTACCATTTGCACGCGTCGAAAATTAATACAAGCCAAGCTGCAAAAGGCGAAACCGGCAAAAAGGCAAAAAACATATAAGAAATATATACAAAAACCGCCAAGAAACCACCAGAGCCCAGGGGATGTCGGAAAGTCAAGCTGCCAAAAGACGAAATACAAAATACACCTGCCGTGGCACACTCTGAAAATTCTCATTCAACATGTGTAGCCCAACAAGGGGGGGAGCTACCCTATAAGAACCTACAAAATTAGTTTATATACAGGTATGGGTACATAAAGAAACTCTTTTTTATTTGGCTGTGCTTCTTTTTGTGGCACAACTAGAAAATTGAGGATGTGGTTTGGCGTTGGATGAGAGACTGAATACCGTGTGGAATTCACAAATCTCTTTTACCCACATAGAACATGGCTCTTACTTTGGGTATTAGGCTTGGGCATTATACCCCCTGATATATATTCGTCCATTTGCTGGAGACTGGGACTGAGACTCGGACTGGGACGAGAGCTGAGCTCACTGGCACACTGTCAGCTTTATAATCCGCAAACGATTTACGTAGGCAAATTGAATTAAAGCTGCTAAAACCTCGGCAAACAGTGTGGACTTAAAACCCGATTTGGCTTACTGCCGTGGCTCAAAATGTGTTAGCACACAACTTTTCAGCATAAATCCTTCTCGCAGCAGTAGTGCCACAACCTGGTAATAGCCAGTGCATTGAACTAACAGCATAAGACCGGGCTAATCGGTTGCCCAACTTAGCTGCTTCTGCTGCTGCCGGACTACTTAGCCACTTGCTCTGATTAAAAAAGACCGAGCAAAAAACCACGCAGACACTGAGGTAGGAGTTGGGAAAAAATAGCACTGAAAAATGAGTGCAAATTATATGACGAACAGGTTATGGGGTTGAGCCGGCCTGGGTTGCGTACAAGAGAGCTCTAAGCCATAAAGAGCAAATGATGTTGGTACTAGCACTAGCCTACATATGGCATATAGCTCTTCAAGTTGCTAACTGACCGCATTTGCTTTTGGCCAAGCAGAACGGGCTGATGTGATGTATGTGCTCCAGTTGGATAGGGTCCAAAGGCATCCTTAAGACCAAGTGGCCCATCTTGGCCCATCAAGAAAGGATTCCCTCTTCTAGTTATTCACTTTTATGGTTAGTGCAGCAAATTGAATGTTCTTTGGCTCTGAAATATCTGAAATATCTTTCTAAAAATCTTCTTTATTCATTTCTTTCCCCTTTGAAATTACAGCTTCAGTCTTATTGCTGTTTTATTTATTCTACTCCCCATCTAATCATGCAATGCTGCCGCTCGAGCATCTACAAAAAGCATAATTTTTGCTACCTCATGTCCACAACTTTTTCCCAAGCCGTAGCACATTCCTTGCCCGGGATGAGTATATCCATCAGCCTGCATCTGCATCGGAAAGTGCCGCATAATTACAACCCCTGGTGTTGGTCGTGTTGCTCTGCTCGTCGTCGTCGTGGTGGCTGTTACCTTCCATTCATTTGTGAGAAGAGACTCTTCCCCCTGCCAACCCCATGGGTGATGTGATCACAAAGTTGCGACCCCAACAGGCACAAAATGCTGGTCATTTGTTTTTATGTAAATATATTAAATGCGTTGCCATCTTGCTGTTGCTGATGTTGCCTTTGCTGTTGCTGGTGTTGCTGTTGCTGCTGTAGTTCCTGTTGTTATGTTGGCTTATTCACATTTCCCATCTCCTGTAAGAGAAGTTGTATTTATACCTTCAGTTGGTGTAAACATTTCTATTTGGGCTTTAATTTCTTCTTTGTTGTCTTGCCTGCTTTTGGTCAAAAAGCGCAAAACATGTTCCTTATTATTTTGCTTTTTTGCAAACTCACTTCCGCCAGAAAACCGAAAATGAGCACTAGCAGCAGTAGCAGCAACAGCGGCAACAGCAAATGGCTAGCAACTTCTTTGGCATTTCAACGTTTGCCAGAGACCATTTTCTTTTGTGCAGTACAAATAAATAACAGTTTATGAAAATTTGCCAAAAAATATGAAAACAGTGAACAAGAACAAAGTGGAGTGACTTTTCCTGTTTTTGGATCCGCCTGAGAGCCATTGTAACAAGAAAAAGACCGAAAAAAATACATATAAATAAATAAAAAAAAGCGAAAAAGAAAATAAGCTAAAAAGCTATGAAGCTGCCCATTTAGAAGGCGTTGACACTCTCCCCGCAAAATTTGTTCCCAAAGACCGGTGGAAATTTGTGCTAACGAGTTGCTGCCGTTGTTGTTTGCTTAACTCAAACGGAGCGACGAGATGAAACCCCGGATTCCGGACATGGGAGTACGGGTGTACTGGGAGTCTGGGATGGGGTGTGCTTCAATAGGCCCATGTGATGAGATGAGTGGAACCTGGCCCCAGAGCCTAGCCCAGCCCAGCCCACCCAATGTTGTCTTTGTGCTAAATTGAACCAATTTTTTGCTCCACCTCTTGTTTTTTTTTGCTATTGCGCTTTCATTTGCTTTTCCCTATGTATATGGCTTATGTTTTTTTTTTTTTCTATTTTTTCACAAACATATTCTGTTTTTTGTGTTTTATGTTTGGTTTTTTTTTCGCAGTACTTTGCACGTCAAGTGAGTGAAAACTCAGCAGCCGAGAATGCGATTTCTAGCATGAGTGTGAATGCGAATGCGCTTTCAAAGCTCAGCTGCTGTCTATTCATGCGTGCCACACATCTGGGTTTTAGGTTTCGGTTTTAGGTGGCAGGGTGCTGGCAACAGGGGTCTTTCACATCCTCCACACACACAAACACACACATTATACCAACAAGCCTGTTAAGAATGAGCAGCTATGAGCCTGGCTCGTGAAATTGATATTGTTGTACTTTATGTTTATGTCGAATCATAATCGTTGGCTCAAATGCCCATCCATGGCTAATTGGCCATTTAAGGCCAATTGGGATTAGATCTCAGTGGATATATGATCGTTACTAAAGCGATTGCAAATTCCTTTCAATTCATAAAGTTATTCTCTCTCCTTAGTTTATAATCTTGCTTAAATGCGATTTCTATTCAGTTTGTTATTTTTTCATTTTCTAGTTTATTATTGATTTTATTAATTGTTTTATGAGCTTGAGGCTGTGTGGCTTTAATTTCACTTTTAAACACAAATATTTTCTTTATTTTTTCCTCAACTAAAGTCCTTTCTGTAGCAGCTCATTGAATATTATTGCTTCATAATTGTCTCACCCTCAAGTTTGCAACATTTCCTCGTCGCATTTCTTCCTGTGTATCCATACACCTCTCATTATGATTTTTTGCTTATCTGCAACTGAATATACACAAATAATATCGCATTGCCGGCACGAGCTCATCGCACTTGCCTTTCTCCTGCCTCGAAGCTGAAGTTGCAATTGCAATGCCACTGCGGCTGAGCAGCATGCTGGGAAGTGGGTGTGCGTAAGGTGTCAGTGGCACCTACCACGGCGACGGCAACGGCGACGTCTGTTACAAGTTGATACTCCTACATCTCCGGCCAAGACCCCGCCTGCCACTCTGTCCCCGCTCTTAACATCTCCTGTTGCCAACTTGAGGCTGCGGTGTCTGCGCCTGCTGGCTGTTTTCTGTTTTCTGCTGGGCGAACTGTTGACTGCCAGCTTGCCACTTGAAAGGGGGAGGGGCGGAGGGAGAGTGAGGGTGGGGGCGTGGCTGGGTTTTCGGGTTTGGGGTCTGGGGTCTGGAGGCTTGGGCTTCCATTGCATTTTCGGTCATTATTCAACGTCATTGCAGTTTGCTGCTGCGGTGGCAGCTTCAATGATGCATAATTTGTAGCGTTATATAAATGCAAACTGTGTTGATATTTTTTATGCTAATTGCATGTAAGTAAAACACACACACACACACCGACACAAGCCGACACACACACAGGCACACACAAAGAGAGCTCTGTAATTATATGAGACCGGGCTGGAAAAAAGAAAGTTGACAGTTAGGTGGCGTCAACGACAGAGTCAGGCGGCAGGTAGCAAACAAGTTGCAACAACTGCAACACACACGGCCAGCAACAGCAATTGTTGTCGCTCCTTATGACGCGACGGTAACGAGGCAGAAAACATACAAATATACTATATATCTGCAGTCTATACTACGTATGTACAGTTAGGTGTTTGTATCTGATATATGCAATTATGCATGACGCGCTATCTCAGATCTCAGCAACAGAAAAAGATACATTCAGTCGCCACAGCCCCCGGGCGTGTAACCAAAACAAAAAAAAAATATGTAGAAATATTGGGTTAAAGATGTGTAACGTGCGAAGTTGGCTATCTTAAGTTGGCTATAACTGGGCTTCGTTCTTGAGAACCGAGTCGTATGCTAATGAGCTCCACAAAACTTGAAGCCATCCATCAAAATAGCTTGTATCTATGACAGACAAGGAATAGATCCAGATACTATTTGTGATAGTAGGCTCATATATCGAAATCGGCTTAGATTACCCCTCTTAGTAATTCATAAATAATCCAAAGGCAAGTCGAAACCCCATCGCGTCATTAATTATCGTATGTATCGTTAAAAACGACACCAAACTTGAGCAGAGATGCGATTTATGACTATGAGTAAATTATTGGCAAATAACGCTCCTCCGTAATTAATAAAGTTTAGCTTAAGTTGACGGCAAGCTTATGCCATAAAAGCTTCTTTTGCCATAAAATGCGAACCGAATCAAACGTGGCCCAGAGCCCGGGAGCAGAAGTAGGAGCAGGAGCTCATTGGCTTTTAGCTTGTTAGCTGTTAGCTGTTTCCTGTGCAGTGCCAGTGGCAGTGGCAAAACATAAAAATTCATTTGAAGCGCTTTCAATAAATTATCAAAGCCGAATCGAGAATACTCGATGAGCAATTGAATCTACGATTTCCATGGTCATTAATCTCGTTCCTGCTAAACAGTTTCCAACACGATTTTCTATATATATCTATATGTGTGGATGTATATCTCATAGATACACCCCCATCAGACATGTCCTCAGAGATAGGATAGCCAATTTGACTATGCAAATAGCTATGAAGTTGAACGGTCTCTGTGTTTTTGTGAGTTGCTTTTCAAGTGCTGCCAATTAACATGGCAGAGCCCTAGACACACACTCAGTCGGTGTGTGTGTGTGTTGGCCAATCGATATTTACTCAATTAATTTATAACTTCCGCCAGCCGACAGAGACGGAGACAGAGTTCGAGTTTGAACTGAAAGATTTTTCATTCATAAAAAAAAATCCCACAAAAGCTGAAACTGATGAAGCTCCAATCGTTGTCGTTGTCGTTGCCGTTGTCGTCGCTTCGCTGTCAGCGGGTTTTTCAAGTCGAGTTGCCCCTCTCGGTTGCGCACAGGAAGCAATCATCGTGCTACAAGTCATATTAACTTACGCTGGGCGCACAAAAAATAAGTATATACCCCTCTTTCCACTAAAAATCACACAAAAAAAAAAATACACAGTCTATATGTGTGTAAGAAAGGCTCTGCAAAACCAGGCCCAGAATCACGGCAAAAACAGAAGCAGCAGCAACAGCAGCTGGGGAGTTGGGAACTGAATCTTATTGGGATCTATCTGGCCAGCATATGTTGTCCGGCAACTTTGCGCATGCGAAAGTTGCACTCGAAACTATCAATGAAGGAGGACCCATCCGAAAACCGGACTTTGTGGGGCACTCCTCCCCCCTATGCCGTCCCTTCTTGGCCATGCAACTCAAAATGCGAGCAGGTGCACCACTTACCCACACTAGCAAACATTTCATAATGATGGATGGCCAACACACACACTGGGAAAACACACCTAAGCCGGTTTTGAACAGCGTCAGTTGTTGTATCTTTTTTTGTTATAGTTTTTTTTTTGTCCGTTGTTATTGTTGTTGCCTCAATTAAACTGCCAGGGACGTGGTCGAAAACCCACAAAAGTGTACAGTAACTTTTTGGCCCAAAAAAAAAATAAGAGATACTTTGCAAGATAGAAATAAAAAATTAATAAACAGAAGCGACTATTGTGTGTTACAGATGCCAAGAATTTAAAGTTAATTTTTCGCACTAACGAACTTTTCATTCACTTGGCCAAAATCGAATGATTGATGGCCGAAACATGGGGCAGTTTTGGAGTTAATAGAATGACAATAACCGGGGAAACCGTATGAGTGATGAGGGTGTGAGAGCCGAATGGCAGGGACATCGGTTTTAGGGAAACTGATGTTTTTCTCTAGATAAGGATCTACGAGAAAAATGAAGAGAAACTACCTTTTTTTTGGAGGGGAAAAGAGCCAAGAAGAGTCTAAAATAAAATGATTGGAAATTTGTTTTGTTCTTTTTTTCGTGTGGAGAGCTGGCGGCATTTTTGATTCGGTGTTAATTTTGACAAATGAACATTTTGGTTGCTGGGCATGTAGAGCAAACCACTAGGCCACCAGCTTATCTATAATTTACATGTTCTGACTAAGACTCCACACGACTTTGGGACTGGCTTTTCGGGGCACCATGTTGCGTTGTCTCTGCTTAATTACGGCCAATACAAAGCTGGCTGGCCTTTTGTCTTGGCCTCAAACTAATCAGCTCGGAGCCATTAATCTGGCTATAGTGTCTCTTGTTTCAATGCAGCACCGGTATCTTTTCGATTATCTAACTCTCAAGAGAAGACTAGACTCGAAAACGTTATACCGTCAGATAACTTGAATTTCTGGCTTTTTGGGTGACGTTTCATGCCTCACTGATGTAGTTCTTTTTTGTGTTTTTTGTATTTTTGTGGGCTCATCTAGTGGTCGTATAAAACCTCATTATGAACCAAAAGTGCAAAATAAAAATGGGTTTTATGTCCCGCCATTAAAATTTGTGTGTGTTTTTTTTGGGATTCTCTGGCAATTGCATGTATGGGTGTTTAGTTTGTTGGCCCGCATTTGTTCACACGCTGCCTACATAAATCTCAAAAAGTTAATGAACACATCCTTGAAAAAATAAATATGTACATGAATTTGCTTGGGCAATGGTGGATGGGTGCCTGGCAATCAGTCGACCGTTAATTTTTATAAAAATAAATGGCCCAACAAAATCCCACAGTTCACAAACACTGTGCTTTGAAATGCATACATAAATAAAATTAGACAAAAATTAACAAATAAGAAAAAAGAGTCTGTATTTAAGCCTTCCTCTCTGTATCTGTATCTGTATCCGAAAGAAAAAATAATCCACAAATATATACATATACGATCGTTTATGTATATTGATTATATTTGCCAATATTTTGGATAGAGGAAATGCATATTTTTTCTTGCAAACTCTATAAATGTTTACATATTGTGTCAGAACGAGTGTGTCGGAGGATTTTATGAGTTTTTTTTAATGCAAAGATCTCATTTGCATAGTTATGAATTGCTTTATGGATTTCCGTTAAAAAAACTATTTATTTTGTTGTGTTATTGCATATTTAATGAACGAAAAGTTTTGCATTTATTTGGTGATGGTGGCGATGGCTTAAACTAATTTCTGTATCTGTCTATAAAGTTCAGAGCTTCAATAAAAACGGCAGAAATATGTTGTTTGACCTTTCGGCGAGACAGGCCGGGGCCCGGGCCCGGGTCCGGACAAGCCAAGTCAGGCAAATGTACCCAATGTACCGCTTGGGGCCCAGACATTATAATTATGCAGCTGCCACATACACAGACTGATATATAAATATATTTAGCGGGGATCTGCGACAGAGGGGCAGTGAGAGGTTGGTTTAGCCTGCAATCGACTCTGTCTTGGCATTTCAGTTAAGCGACAAGTGCAGCCGTCGTCGATCGACTCGTTGTTGGCCAATTCAGTGCTGGCATTAAACTAAGCCGGGCCAAGTCAAGAAAGCAGTCAAAGCCAGGTGCGTGCTTTGGGTTTGCAAACTCCAGTCCAGACAGATAGAGATACCCATATACCCATGGCCAGCTAAAAATTTAAATTCAGTTTAATATGCGCCGCGAACTGAGGCAAAAGCCCACGTCTTTTGTGGTCTTTGTATAGCCATTCATATGGCGGGTTACCATTCATAAGCCCGTAGTTTTTTCCCCTCCTTTCCCATCCATACCTATATATAAAGATATATATATCTTTTGCCTTTTCACAGCACGTAGGTTGTGTCGACGGCTCTCTTAGTTAGTTGGCTCCTCGGCTGAGGGGGGCTCTTGAACTGGTTTGGCTTTGATTTCTTTATGAGTCTATTGCTGGACCATTTTTTACTAGCTCCGGCCAGAGCTAGATTTCTTATTCAAATAGCCGCTCGGAGATCAATTCGAACCAGTACGTGTGTGTTTTTCAGCTTCAAACTAAAGACCGTTGGGATCTCTCCGAACAATGTGGCATTAAAATTTCTTCATGGTTATCCTCCAGGGGAAAGAACAAAAAATTAATTTAGGAAAAGGAGGAAAAAGTTTAGCCATTGTCAGGAGAAACACTTCGTCAAGTTTTACGATCCTGCTAAATAATATTTTCTTGCATATTTTAGGGCGTAGCATCGTGACTTAACTTTCCATTTCCAGTCATTTCCACGGACTAATTTATTTTCATAGACTTATAGATGTCTAGAGGACTATAGGTGCTCTCAGCGAGTTTTATGCTTTTCAATTTATGACTAATAAAATTTGTCAATTTTTTTTTCGGTAGAGTTGGTGGTTGTTGAGTTGTTGTTAGAGGTTTTTGTGGGTGTTTTTTGTTTTTTTTTTGTTTTTAGAAAAATAACAACAGAAAACACAAAAACCCACGCATCCAGTTGACAAAACTGGTTGGAGGATTGACAGTCGACCGGACGAATCAACTGAGTGGCTTACAGTCATAAAATCATCAAATCTATTACATCTATCTGCTCTCGGCTCGTTTTTATTATACGTATTTTCAGGCATCAGGGAAAAATTGATTTTTATTTTTCCCGCCTGAACGAAAATTGTTTAATTTTGGCATGAGTTTTTATGGTTATTCTACGCTTATTTTTTATGGCTTCAAAATTCGTTTTTATAGTTTCATTAAAGCCTTAAAGTCTGGCATTTTAGTCAAAATTGTGTCCAAAAATTTGAAAGCCCGGCTGACCAGCCCGCAAAATACTTTCAATTTTGTATATATATTCCCTGTATCTCATCCAGGCTGCGGTGTGCTAAAATATTTTTTAGAAATATTCTACAACAGAGTTGGGGGGGGGGGGGGGGGGGGGGGGCGAAAAAAAATATTAAATAGTTGACACAACCGAAGAGGGCCACAAAATTGTTGTATTAATTAACGAAAGATGAAAGTCCCGAAAGGGAGGCAGGGTACGGCAGGGAGGGAGGGGATAAAATTATTATGGAATCACTTGAGAGCTGAGGTCACAACATCTCCATTCAGGCCGGGCTGGGTTGGTTGGTTGGTTGGCTGGTTGGTGTTCATCTAAAATGCTCATGAAGCAGAAAATAATTAATGTTAATGCCTCCAAATGGAATCGGTGTGGGTCCGGGCATTAGCTCCGTCCTCACTGGTCCTCCGGTCTCTGGTCTCCGGTCACCAATCTACGGTCTACGGGTCTTTGGTCTCTCTGACGCTCTAATTTGTAGAGACCGCAAAGTTCATAGCAAATTAGTTGATTAGTTTAACGTCGATGACGAGGAGGTTGGCTTTTGGCATCGACTGGGAATGGGAATGGGAGTATCTCTCTGTTGGCATTTCATATTGGCCTGGCCGCATTTGTTCAGCTGCAAATTTTATAATTCAATCAGTGCCGAGACACACAAGCACACACACACTGCTTTCAGATACAGATAGAAATACAGATAAAGATACTGAGATACAGAGACTTGGTAATGCGGCAATTTGAGTGTGGAAAGCTATGGGGGAGGATGGCCAAAAACAAGAA
Organism: Drosophila ananassae; assembly: GCF_017639315.1. NCBI lineage: Eukaryota > Metazoa > Arthropoda > Insecta > Diptera > Drosophilidae > Drosophila > Drosophila ananassae. The sequence goes on along the minus strand of NC_057929.1, from coordinate 2,491,884 downwards.
CAACCATAAACAAACATTTGGTGGTCGTTAGTGCCCCTCTGGATGCTGGATGTTGGATCCTGGATTGAGGATACCCCTCCCTATATTCCATCCCGATCCGCGGCACTCAAATGCGTTTTATTGTGAATTTATTAAGCGTGCCCAAGGCGAACATTAAGTGCCTGGTCGGTGACACACCAGTCGAGGGGTATACGGGTTGCCGGAGATGATTAAGGCGGCTCTGGGTCAGCAATAAACTTGGCCATAAGCGGCAGCCACAAAGCCACAAAATGTGAAGTGCCCGGAAAGTAAAATTATTCAAAGCGGCGCTGGGAGTTTGTACCTACTTAGGTGGATCTTTATAGGAAATATTTACATTGTACAAAAAAATGATAAATAACGAATACAAACGAGTTGAAAATTCAAATTTATGTAAACATTTCCGGCTAATTCTGATCTTAAATTTAAAAACAATATATTAAATGGGTTTAAGATTTAAAAGACCCAATTCCCTCAGGCCGATCTATTGGATTATATGACTATATCCTTCGTGAGCCTCCTTTTACATCTCCATGGCCGCAGACAGCCAACAATCCTAATGTCAGGGTGGCTGAAAACCGCTTAAGTGTCAGCAGAAAAGCGGCTTGGCTTACAATTTAGCTAACTGCCTGGGATATATAAGTCTCTCCCTTGATACTCCCCAACCATCATGTGTGGAAAATAATTGTTATGGCCGTAACAAAATCCTTTCTCTTGCCATTTAAAACAATTTCGAAACACTTTGCCGGGGCGCTTAACATGGCTGACAACAAATTTGACACACCAAGAGCCGCTTTAATCAATATAATAAAAGACATTTGTTAAGTTACCAAAAGCAGTAGCTTCCCAGCAACAAAAAAAAATTGGTTAACAGACAAAAAAAAACAAGAAAAAATTTAATTAAATTTATAACGCAAAGCCGCAAAACCCAGAGAAGAGATTTATGTGCCCGTTAATTTTGTCAAAGCAAGTAGATGGTGTTGTCCTGATTGTTGTTCTTGTTCTTGTTCTTGGCTAAGTGTCCTGCCGGCTAAAAGGAGTGTGTGCAAAGAGCACCGCACCACCACCAAGACAAAAATCAGAAAAAACGACGAGAAGGAGGTTGAAGAACGAAAAAAAAAACAACACAGAAACCTCACCGGATTTCCTGTGATATGCCACAATATTTTCCATTAACGCGCTGGAGTTACCAGAAAGTGGCAGCCAGAGAGCGAATAAACTGGAAACAGGTCTCGATAAGGAAAAATATACGTATATATGGTATAGAAGAAAGAGCGAAAAAACCATACAGGAAAAAAAAGGGCACGATGGAGGAAAAACAAAAGGCTAAATGTGCGTTGCGTTTAGGTCCAGGCTGGTCCACTTCACTTTACTCTGGATTCTGGTCTTCTGGCTTGTGTATTCCGGATTCAGGGCCCTCTCGATTCTCGATTGGTGTCTCTAGGCCTTATAGCCTTCACAGCCTCATAGTCTTATGGCCAACAGCCGACAGCAGAGAGCCTCCCCTCTGCGACAGTTGCCGGCTTTGTATGAGTTAATGACTTGTAGATAGTTTAACTTACAAAGCAGCCAGCAGGCCATCTAAGCCACACCGATATGACGATATGATGGTCAGGGCGACTCTGGCTAAAACGGGGTGAAGCCAGGGGCACGAGGGACTGCGCGGAGAGTGGGCCTTTCGAGTACGTTGCGTTTGACCATTAGTGCGACATCCGGCGTTGCGCTTGGCTTGGTTTGTGCCACACGAAGCCAGCTCACGCCAGAGATGATCGCATGCAAAGTGGCCACTTGGCGAAATCATTCTGGAAATTGTAATTTCAGAAAGAAAAAATGATCAAGTATTATGAAATATTTTGAATTTTTCCACATTTTTTAATTAAAAATATTTTACCACAAAAATTTCAGAAGCATAGGCAATTATGAATTCATATTCAACCACAAACTCTTTCGAAATTGTCAAAGAACTCAATTTTCACTTACATCTCTAGGTCCCAGCAGGACAAAAAGAAAAACTATTTTCATACTTTTGAGGCCAATACTGTCCAACACAGTCAATTAGCTTGTGGCCAAGAGAATCGACTTTGGCATAGGCTCAGTCAGTGGCAGGACTTCGGCAAGCTAGTACGATAGAGGAAGGATATCATCCACTCAGTCTTCATCGACTATCAACTACGTACGCTTTGCGGTTAAGCAGTTAGTTAAGTTTGCGTACAATTTGTGGGACCAGTTGACAATTACAGCTGCCTTTGGGCCGCAACTCTGACCTCTTCCTGTTCCCTGTTACCCAGTTCCCTATTCCCTGCTGTTCCCTTGCTGACCACTGGCCAGAAACCCATGAATGAAATGCTAAACCGGTTGGGTCTTTAGCCTTCTGCTGCTCATCTTTCATTTACTTTGCACTTACTCCACTCGACTGAGCCCAATGTGTGTGCCTGTGTGTGTTTTGGCCGTCTTCCTTCGACGACTGCTTCTGTTACCTCTTTGCTTCCTACTGTCACACTTCAAGGATTTCTTTGTTGGCCATCCTGGCTAACTGCATGCATATGTGTGACAATTACCCGCCGCTTATTGTCTTTTGTTTGCTTCAGCGGGGTGGCTGGCTTTCCTGCCAAACGTTTCTTTGCCCTTTTGGCCGTGTTTTTGTCAACGGAAAAAAAATACTGTCTTCAGATAAGGGTAAAAAATTGGAGAATTAATTGAATTGCTTAAAAAAGTTTTGGAAAGGGTGTTACTTTAAGGGACATTAAGAGAATTTTAGTATTTAAATTAAAATTTCTATAAATAGGAAGTTGTATGCAACCAATTCTTAGAAACTCTCAAGTTTTCTGTCATTTTTATTGTAGTTTTCTTAGTATTTTTACATATGAGTGCTTAGAATATTAAATATTTTTCTTGTAGTGCACCTGCCGTAATGTCACTAAATGAGTTGTATGCAAGTTGCCATCGTTGTTGCACTCGCCGTGGGTTGGGTCTCGGTTTTCTCCGGTTGTGTCTGTGTTTTTGTCGTCATTGTCAGAGCAAAAACCTGTCAAGTTGTGCTGCTTTTTGTTGGCATTTTTTTTTTTTTAGCTGGCTGGTTGCTGGTTAATTGCCGCAGGAAATGTTCTGCCAGTGCCGAGTTGGTCAACTGTCGCTTGGCTTAATTGCTTGAACTTTGGCCGGGAGACCAGAAGAAGAATAATGGCTGAATGCAAATCGAGGCGCCCTCAAAACGAATGACTAACTTTACCCTCGTGGGTGGCCAATGGCCACATTTTCACATTTCCGTTGTGACCAAATCATATCCGTTTTCCACCTCCATCTTCATCTCCACCTCCGACCACCTACCCACCGGTCTTTGGATGGACTAGTTTCAAGACCATCTCGTTTGGGGCAATGTCTTCCAAGACAAATAATCAATTAATCCACTGATGAAGTCCACGACAGAAATGTTTGTTTTGTTTTATTTGTCTGGCCATTTGTAGCTCCCAGATATAGAGTCACGCAGCACAGTGGCACGGAAACCAGTTTAATTGAGCAGTGTTCTTAGCCAAATCGAATTAAACTTGTTTCGATTGGGTATTAAAAATGTTATTAGAGATTTGCAGAGCTTGATAAATGGCTAATTCATTAGCGGAGCGTATGCGGCGAATTATTTATGGCCAGATAACCGAGACAGTTGTCTTTAGCTGGCTAATTTATAAGAACTTGATCGAGAATTGATTTATGGCAGAGCAGGTTACTCCGTCGTACTTCTTTGTTAACTTTCTCCTACAGAAATGTCACCCACACAGTATATTTTCACTAGAAGTTCCCATGATTTTGTGACAATGTGGCACGAGTGTTGTCAATGCTTTTATTGTATACCTATGTAGATTGCTCTAATGCTGATTAGGTCGTCTATGACACACACACGCCGATAAATAAATACCTATATATACACGATTATATGTACAAGAGTGTGTATGTGTGTGTCTTAGCCAAGAGTGAGTAGGCTGTTCAATTTGGTATCGAACGTGGCCTGGTCGTTTCTTTAAGACATTTTAATGCTAATGAGCCGCAAGCTGTAGACCTACTTCGGCTTAGGTGTGGGCTGATATAGCGTCAAACAGACTGCGGGGAGAACTCGGAACGAGACCTACCGATGAACGGACAGGCGGACTGACGGACAGACGGACAGATACATCCATGTCTCAATGACAGCCTGAGAGTACCCCTGACACATGTGAGCCGAAAGGAAACGAGTCTCGAAACAACGAACGATCCAAAAAAAAAAAAGTAAGTTGTTCCAAATTAGTGCGATGTGACTGAGCGACGTCGTCGGGGCTTATGCTTAAGTAATGTGTATTTTATGTGTGGGCTGTAAAACTGAGTAACCGTGGGGCTCCAGTTGGTCCTCCGGTTCTCTATGCTCTGCGCTCTGGGCTCTGACAGGTCGACATCCATGTCGATTCGATGCCAATTGAACAGTTCCCATTGCCGGTGCACTTGGCAAACTACGTGCGCAAATGTCGAACGTGCCGATTAACCATGCGAATTTTCCTGCCTCTCGTTTTAATTTACACTGAAAAAAATATTCACAACAATAGCCAAATTCTACACATTTTTCCATTTAAAAATGTCTAAATTTAAATTTCTGTCTTACAACTAAACAGAGGCTTAGATAACACTTTTTAATGTATTTCCCATTTCTTTCTCTGCAGTTGCCACCAATTGTCATGGAATGGCCACCGTTACGGCCTCGATTCCCACTCCGGCTGCCCAGGTGGCACCTGCCCCATCCCCGGCCGTAGCCGCCTCCCCGGTGGTACAAAAGTTTCGGGTAACCCCGCACGATCTGCAAATTCTCGAGGGCACCGACACCCTCCTCCGTTGCGAGGTGTCCGCCCGCGCCGGCAAGGTGCAGTGGACCAAGGATGGCTTTGCGCTCGGCTTCTCGGCAGTGATACCGGGATACCCCCGCTACTCGGTACTGGTCGATACCAAGCAGGGGGCCTACAATCTGCAGATCAAGAACGCCTCGCTGGAGGACGATGCCGAGTACCAGTGCCAGGTGGGCCCGGCGGCGGGAAATCCGGCCATCCGTGCCAACGCCAAGTTGAGCATTGTGGCGGCCCCGAGTAGCATTGTCATCGAAGGATATGCCCGAAATGCCAAGGTGGAGGTGGAGGAGCGCCAGAATCTGACGCTGCACTGCATCGCCGAGAATGCCAATCCGGCGGCGGAGATTGTCTGGTACCAGGGTGATGTTCCAGTTCCCATGGGTAAGTCCTAAGGATACAGGATGAGAATATCCCATCGCAAAGGTATTTATAATGATGACATATATTTTTTTTTCTCTGTGTAGCTCCCATTGTCTCTGTGAATCAAACTGCACCAAAACGTTTTACGACCAGTTCCACGCTGCACCTGCAGCCGCGCTCCGAGGACGACTACAAGGACTTCTCCTGCGAGGCACGCCACAAAGCCCTGCCCCCCGATGTCCCGATGCGCGCCACCGTGCAGCTGTCCGTTTTGTGTAAGTGCCCGGGTGAATAGTTTGCCTCTCAGCCGGAGAAGTTTCTAATAAAAACACACTCCATTCCCATAAAACAGACCCACCTGGAGCACCGTTTTTTGAGGGTTATAGCAAGGGCGAGAGCCTGCATCGCGGCCAGGATGTGCAAATTGCTTGCCGCAGTCGCGGCGGCAATCCTCCGGCCCAATTGACCTGGTACCGAAACGGTGTGGCCGTCAGCTCTCCCCAACGCACCTCCGGCCGTCTATCCGAGAACATTTACAAGTTCACAGCCTCCGAGGAGGACAATGGCGCCAATTTGGTGTGTGAGGCAAAGAACCTCCTCTCGATAAGTCCCCTGCGCGCTGAACTCAACCTCACCGTGCTGTGTAAGTATCCTCAAAAAATATTTATTAAATAATGACTCATTTGAGGCATAATTTAATCCTATAGATGCCCCCAAGGATGTGTATCTGAGTGGCGCGAATCAGGCCAAGGTGGGGGATACTGTGGAGCTCACTTGCGTGACAGCTCCCTCGAATCCTCCGGCTCGGATTAGTTGGTCCCTGAATGGACGTCCCCTGACTGATAGCACTTTTAAGACCACCAGCAGCTCTGATGGGGGTTGGGTCAGCAGCTCCAACATTAGTCTGACCATTGACTCCCAGAGCAGGTCCTTCATTGCCGTGTGCCATGCCCTCAACACGGAACTGACCCAGAATGTGGTGGGCTCCCACACCGTAAACGTGCTCTGTAAGTCCAGCTGATTCTCATTTAGAAAGTAAGTGATTTTCCTAATTCTGAACCCCTTCTTCAGATGCCCCTTCGTCGCCGCTCTTAACTGGCTATAACGATGGCGATATTTTAATTTCCGGCTCAATATTAAAACTCCAATGCAGCTCGGCCGGCGGCAATCCCCCGCCCACTCTGCAGTGGTACAAGAACGACAAACGACTCAACGCCCCCTCCAAGCTGGTAGACAGCAAAATCAGCTCGGAACTCTCCCTGCTAGTCAATGCCTCCGACAATAATGCCATTTACAAGTGCGAGGTTCAAAATGCCGCCATTGACATTCCACTCTTTGCCACCAAAACTCTGGGAGTTCATTGTAAGTTTGTTCAGATTACAATTGGGGATTTACTTTAAGGGATTTTCTCTTTTTACTTTCCGAAAACCAGTTCCTCCGGAGACAGTTAAAATCAGTGTGGTGCCCAAGAATCTGGTGCCTGGCATTCGGGCCAAGCTCATCTGCGACTCTAGCTCTAGTAATCCTCCGGCCAAGATTAGTTGGTGGAAGGATGGCATTCCCGTGGAAGGACTCAACTTGGCTAACAGGCCTGGCCTCTGGGGCGGCTCAGTCTCCACTCTGGAAATGTATGTTAACATAACCCAGGATCTGGATGGCATTATTTACACCTGTCAGAGCCACAACGAGGTATTGCAGCGCAGCGTACACGAAACCATCAGCTTGGACATACTTTGTAAGTTAATTTTCTATATATTTGATTGATTTGTATTTCAAAAATGTATAATTGTGCCCCAGATCCCCCCAAATTCGAGGCCTCGCAGTCCAGCAGTTTCGTGGGTGTCGAGGGCGCTCCGTTCCATGTGGAACTGGTGGCCAGCGGAAATCCCATGTCAATTAGTTATACCTGGACCAAGGATGGCCTGCCCATTAGCAGCAACAGCTTGAGCGGCCAGCGTTTGATCTCCGACGGACCACGTCTCAATATCAGCCGTCTGAGTCGCAACGATGCGGGTGTCTATGTCTGTGAGGCTTTAAATAGCCAAGGCTCGGCGCTGCTGGAGATCCAAATAGACGTTGAATGTGAGTATTGTGACTGTGACCTCCAGAGTACATAATACATTTATTTTTAATTATGTGATTTCTATTTCCAGATGCCCCTACGATTACGTCGGTGAGCGAGGGCCGGAGCTTTGTGGCCGGCGAGCCGGCTGTCTTGGCCTGTCACATTCAGGCCCGCCCCCTGGAGGCTGCCCATGTGCGCTGGGTGCGCGACGGCTATGACCTGTCCACCCGCACCATTTCCAGCTTCGAGAACGGCACTGCCCTGCTTCAGATAGCCAGTGTGGAGAGGAGTGACATCGGAAACTTCACCTGTATTGTGGACAACCAACGAGGAGCCCCGGCGGCCCAGAATGTCCTGCTAGTTGTGCAAAGTAAGTAATGAAAATAAGACTTTATTTCTTTAAAAGTTTAAAATTACGATCGAAGAGACTCAAGCCTAAAATCCCCCATAATTATTTACTTGACAACCCCCTTAGCTTCCCCGGAAATTGACCACACCCCTGCCTTCACCCGATATGCCGCCCGGTTGGGCGTTAGGGCTCAGTTGGTATGCAGGGCTCTGGCCTCCCCCCAGCCCAGTTTCATTTGGCGTCGCCATGGCAAGGACCTGAAGATGCAGCGCAGGAACAAGTTCAAGAGCGTGGAGCGCCAGGTGGACGTCCTGAACTATGAGTCGGCTCTTTTGATAGAAAATACCTCCGCCGATGACTATGGCCAGTACGAGTGTGTGGTGCGAAACGCGTTGGGCCAGGCCACTACCACCCTGGAGTTCAGTAAGCCCACTCGGCCCGATGCCCCTCTGCAGCTGAGGGTGGGAAATGTGAGTGACACGGGAGTGGAGCTCAATTGGCTGCCGGGCTTCGATGGCGGCATGCAGACCTACTTCCGTTTGAGGTTGAAGCAGCAGGGCGAGGACAAGTACAAGTACGTGGATGCCAAGCCGGGCAACTTGAATGTATCCCTCGATGGGCTGAAGCCCGGAGCCACCTACTACTTCTCCGTGATGGCGGCCAACGAGGCGGGCGGCAGTAAGTTCATGCCGGACATCAAGCTGACCCTGAGCAAAGGCTCTCAGCCTCATTCGGCGGAGTATACGGAAAAGGATGAGCTCCCCAATGTCATGATCATTGGAATAACCTCTGCTGCCATGGTGCTGTTGGTTCTAAATGCCGCCCTGGTTGCCTGGTTCGTGATTCGCCGCCAGAACAAGTCCCAGAGCGAAGCCGAGCCCAGCAACGATGATGTCTACTCCAAGGACGACAGCCAATCGGTTTACAAGGTAAGACTCTATTAACTCCTAACCTGGCTAACATACTGACTGAAAAACCCTTTTGATTTCCGCAAATTCTAACCAGCTGCCCATCACTGCTTTGCAGGCGGATGTGCAGAAGAAAGCAGCCGCCTCCACTTACCTCGTGGAGAACGTGGACATCATCCAGTCGACATCATATCCCCCTAAATACCAGGAGAGCTCCATGTGCACGCCACCGTATCCACTCTGCAATCCGGACTTTACCCGCACCCTGCCCAATCCCAAGAGGCACAGTCAACGGAACAGTGCCACGGGCCTAATTGAGGGTATGCCGATGCGTTCCAAGGACGATCACATGCTGATCTCTAATGGACTGTACATCCCGTCGCCGTCACCGGCCTCCTCTCTGGTCATCAAGGGCAGCTATATATCGTCGCCTTCGCCGGCGCCGCCTGCCGATGGCTCCTACTTCAATATGAGCGACAAATACATGTCCTATCCGCCGGTGGTAAGTTTCTCAAGTTCTTATAAAAATTAGAATCATGGTTAAGTTTCTTAATAAGCATACTTTTGGCTGCTCTTCCCCATAAACTAAGAAGCCCATCATCATTCCTTCTCCAGGAAATTATGAGGCTTTCAAAGAACAAAATATATATTCCCGATTGAACGATACTTAAGATAATGATCTAGATCAATTCTAGTAATTAACAGCTTGTTGTAGCAACCTGTATTTATCGCATTTCTCATGAAATCATTCCCCGCCTGGGCTGCTCTTCTCCTCCACAGACTTACTGAGCGTCAATGACAGGCACGGAAAGCCCAACCCAGCCAAACCCAGCTAGACTGATTGACATACATCATTCATAATCACCTTGCAGAGAAAAATCAAAATCGAGAGAAACAGAAACACGAACACACGCACCCATAGAACCCACAGAACTGGATGGACTTCCATCATATGGACCGTTTCGTGTCATTTTTGTTAACCGCCTTTTTGGTTGTTTTGGCCGTCGCTGGTTATTCACATATTGAATATTTTTATTTTTATTTTTATTTGGATTTTATGTTTGTAATTATTATGACTATATGACGTTGATTATTATGGAGCGCAAATGGAGAAACCATGTTGAGTGTGTTTTGAGAAAAGACATTTGCATGCGGCGCTCGAAGGCTGTGATAAGTACCTGTACCCAAAGCTCTGGTAGACGTTGGCCCGAACAACACCACACCAATTCAATTCAAATCTCAGATACTCAGAGAACACGCGAGCCACGTTAGCCACAAAACCAAAAAAAAAGAGATTATCAAAAAAAGCCCTAAAATATGGGAATTATTGGTTTGGCCACGGGGCAGGTGCGCAACCCGCTCTACAAAATGCTTGCCCTCCACCCAGTTTTTAGTCCACATCCGATGAAAAAGAGAAGATGAACCCAAAACAGCAGCATTAGTAGACACAAAAACATAAAAAACCATTAAAAAAAAACAATTTTACTCTTAAAATATTAATTTGTAGTAAGATTTTTCGATTTTAAGTAGTAGGAATTACGCATTTTAGCATTTAGAATAAATATTAACGAGTCTGTCGAGTCGTGACTCATTCTCATTAGCAGTTGTTCAAGTTTAAGCTATAGGACATACCAATATTTATCAATATACGTACTATATATAAATATAAATATACACACGTACACCAGTCCTTAAAATCCGAACCCCAACTCAAAATCACCAAATCTATCAAACATAGTAACATCAATTATTGAAACGAGAGAACTATTTTTAAGTGTGATTTTTTCTAGACTTAAGACAGGGGACATACAAAAAAATTATACATACATATATATTCGAAATAAACAACGTATTTACATCATTCAACGACTATCTTTTTATCATGCATGACAATAATTATATACATGGTAAAAAAAAGAAACGAAAAACAAGTTGATACACGCGTGAGCGCCAAAAATTATGCTAAAGAACTCTATAAATACGAATTCAATGAAAATGTTCATTATATAAATTAGACTTCAACGGCATTTGCATTTAAATTGAAATCGAAATCAAACAAAAAACCAAGCTAAGTATGTGTATAAAAACTTTCATTAAAGTAAATATTTAAATGTAATATTTAAAATATTAAAAATAAGGTTAACCAAAAACCTTGCAAAAAACTTTAAAAAAACAAAAAAAAAAAAAAACAAACAAAAAACAACAATTTTTGTATCTTTAAACAAAGAAAAATATTTGAATAAAATTACAAATTTTTCAAATTAAAATTCTGACTTTTATCTTTTGGGGGAGGGGAAGAATTTGAAAATCGTTCTGGCGGTTTTCTTTAGAGCTTCCTTAAAGACGGATATTTGTCCAGTGTCATCAATCAGCGCCCTGGCTTCAATCATCATTCATCTTTCTCTTCGCCCCCGGGGCTTTCTCCGTGGGGGCGTGGCCACTTGCACCTTAAATGCCGCCTAATTGATTCTAATACTCGGGGCCAGACACAGTGGCGGCACTTTGTTCGGGGAACTCGTATTAATTAATAGCCTCCGCCGCCTGGCTTAATTAATGAAGAATATAATAATACTCATTTTTAATTTTTAAAAATGTGAAATTAACGGATCAGAGGCTTTCACAGCCTCCAGAAATCGGCAAACATAACAGGTGGTCCTCAAGTGTTTTCTTCAGTTTGAAAATTTACCGTATTGAGTTTCATTTAATCGAAGTTTTATTGAGTTTGGAATGAAAGTTGCCTTTCAAGATTCCATGAAACATATTTTATTTGTTTTGCGATTTTGCTGACTGAAAATGATTTCATTTTAATTAATAATCAATTTGGCAGAACTCGATTTTGCATTTCGCATTGCCTTTCATCGAAATAAAATGTTAGTTGGCTATGAAATAATTTGTTTACTTATTGTATTGATTTGCCACATCCACAAGGTTTTTGGGCTGGCCTGGTCCAGAGTGGCCCGGCCAGGCCAGTTTGCTGGATTTATTAAATTCTGATTGTTTATTATGGAAGTTAATTTGAGTATTTGTTTATTCGCCAGCCATATGCTAGTGTAGTTAATTAAAACATATATGCGACACTTAGTTTCGGGCTTGGCTTACATCATAAACAATATTGGCATATTTTTATAATCCAATCTATTCTCAAAATAAATTCAATTTTAATTGCCATGTTTGGTTGCCTCTCAGCGCATTTACAATTGTGGTGCATAAATATTTTGAACCCTTTTTCTGGTTCATATACGCCTCGATTGCCACTCCATCGTAATAGTAGAAAAATAAAACAATTAAAATTAATTTCCAGCATTGCCTTCAAATTGGCAGGAGCCAGCAACAGCAATAGCGACATCAACAGCAACAGCAACAGCAACAGCAATAGCGACAAAAACAACAATGCATAATTAAGTACACTGAATTCATTAAATTTTAATTAAAACATTTGAACGGCCAATGGATTTTTATTTTGCCTGGCAACTTAGCCAGCCACTGCCACTACCAACAATAAAACTTGCTGTAAAGGGATAAGGAGGAGCCTCCAACGATTCTCAAATGCCCTGACAGGCTTTTCAAACGGCAAACATAGTGCCGCGATGCCTTTCTCCTTTCCTGTTTAAGGGTATCAGCCTGGCCCGGGCGTGGAAAGTCAACAGAACCATCACAAAACGGAAAACTTCATTAAAAGTGGGCAGCAGTTGGCAGTTGTTGTTTGAGGAAGGGGGCGGCAATGGGGGCAGGGTCTGGGGAGGCAGGGGCAGCCCCACGGATGGGACAGGAGCAGCGGGAGGGGCAGGGAAGGGATTCAAGCTGGACGCCAATGTGACGACGCCTGGCGCGGCTTCACTTCCTGTGACTATCCATACTTTTACCATCAAGTGCAAGTAGAACACTGAAAAAATACAAATTTTAATTCTTAGATTTAAAATAAAATGCATTACCCTATTCAAGATAATATTTCTTCTCTATTTTTCAACAAATAGTATGTGTATTAAATTTTTAAACTTTACAAATAAGTTTAATTCCATCAAACATTCAAACCTGCAGTATAAACTAGAAGAGCTTAACAAAAATGGAATCTTCCTCTGAGTAGTATTATTTGATAGTTATATATATTTTTCTTAGTGTTTAAACCACTTAAAGACGAGCTCAGAATCGAACACATAATCCTATTTAATAAGCGAGTTGCAAGTGTGTGATGCTGTTTGCTGCTCCTGATGTTGCTGCTGCCTCGGTTGTTGCTACTTCGGCTGCTGCTCCTGATGATGATGATGGAGCTGAAGCTAAAGCTGAAGCTGGACCTGATGCAACAAGTGCCTCAGAATAGAGCACAGATGTGCTGCAAACCGGTTAAACAACTGGTCTGTCTTAACGCAATTTGTTAACCTGACTGACAAACTGCGGGCCTGTTGATGCAGCAGCAACTGCAACATTTACTGCACTTGCTGCTGCTGTTGCTGGTACTCCTGGAGCTGCTTCTGCTCTGGCCAAGGTGCGATTGCAATTAAGTGGCAGAACCCCAAAACCAGTTGACCAGCCGTTTCCTAGCTCGATTCTGAATCCTGGCTGGAAGCGAACACTTCATTCATAAAAATTACGCGCCTGTTGCATGATTCTCCAGCTAGATAAGAGTTGAGCTCAGCTCGGGGATTGGGATTTCAGACAGGTTGGGTGTGTGTGTGTGTGTGAGCCAGTTTCGAGGCAGGCCCAGTTAGGGCCAGGGAAGCAACCTGTTGACGTGCCGGCCAGTTTGGCGGAAAATATACTTGACTGGTAGGAAAAGCGTAAAGGAGCCAAAGCAACCTCCGGAGCCTGCTAAGCCGAAACGAAATAAAAAACTTGACTTTCTTGGTAATTAATGAAAGCTGACTGGACTGCTGCTCCGCCGTCTATATCATCTCGGAAGCTCCATCTTCTGCACCATCTGCAGTTGGCTACTGTTGCCGCCAGTTATTAAAATGTTGCGATAAGTTTGGCTTGGTAGCACATTTGTATGCAAAGTGCCAACAGTTTTTCTTTCTTTTTTCCTTATTTTTTCTTCCTTTTTTTTTTGATGATGATGCGACCGAGCGACCGGCCTGGCCCGGGCAGGAAGTTGTCTCTCTGGAAAGTGATATTGAAAACTGCACTCAGAATGGATTACTTCCTTTTTCCAAGTCCCTTTGGTAGTGAAGAAGTGCAGAAGTAAAGAGGAAGATGCAGTTTGGTCTTGGTGGCTGCGATATGGGAAGCGATATGGCCAGCACAAATGGACGATGACAACATGAGAATTGTTTTAGGGGAAGACCGGGTCAAAAGCCCTTCTAAGTTGGCGAAATGCCTTAGGTTTGGCCCAAGGGAACAGCTGAAACTAAAGTTAAATGTGTATTTCCATATCCAAGTCAACTGAGTGGGACATTTCCTTTGCTAGGTGACATGGAAATGCTTAGAAACTTTGTAATACCTGCTTCTTGTAAAGTTAAAAGGTATATTAGTTTTCTAAGAGTTGGAGAATGTTGTCTTTCCCATCAAATATATTTTGTTTAGCGCAGTTTGTTTATCCCTTGTAGATTGTATCCTTCCAGGCCTGAAAAATAAGTAGTAGGTACAGTAACGCCCTATATTTTCTTCTTTTTGGATAAGAATCTTAGACTGCCAACGGTCTTCTGCACTTCACTTTGTAATGTCTCAAAAGCTCTAGCTACAAATTGAATTTTCTGTCATTTGCTGCACTCAAGATGCTTTCTCACACCTCCCTCCCACTCGCTCCAGAGGCGCCACGCCCTCGTCCCCTTTGGCCCTGCCCGCATGTTCCGGCAATCAACTGCCACGCCATTTAGCATCATTAAATTACTAGGTTAAAACATCAGTACAGGCCATAAAAAATGTCACAGCTCCCCCCTGTCAGAGGAGCAGCTTCAAGATGTGTGGGACAAGTAGTGCACAGGCCCAGAGCACTTGACAAAAACCCAAAATGAAAAGTCAACTTTGGCTCATTATAGTGCACAACATACAGTACTCCCAGACTACTCGGAAAGCTTCACAATAAGTCTCCGTCCCTTTGGGGAATCTCCAGAAATTTGTCAGTGCTGTGTGGCATAATCTGCGCGACATAATTGTAAGCGAGGCAATTATCTGTGTCAACGGCGAAATGTTCTCAGATGGCTGGAACTGCCTCAAGTGGCCGACGGTCAGCCAATTAGAACGTTTAAATATTTAAAAAGATAAATCTACAAAATAATGATAACAAAAAGAAGAAAAACACCACAGACAACTACTTGATGTAATTTTCAGAATGCGCCACAAAACCTAATGACAAATTTAATGCTCGACTCGAATCGAGAGCGGTAGCGAATGGTAATGGAAATGGGAACTTTTCCAGGCGGGGGTCCAACACATGTCGAAGACTGAACAACAAATAACACAAACAGCCCGAACTGAAGGGGTAAACCTCAACTTGAAGTCAAGAGTTGGAAGGTTATTAAAAAATTAAAGCAGAAGCAGAAAAACGAGGGGAATGCCTCCCGCCTCCGTCGGTCGGGGATACTGTTGCCTCCAAAGTATCTGAGGAGGGAAAGCAAACACATTATTCACTCATTAAAATCATCAGCTTAATAGCCGCAGAATGAAAAAAGCGAAAATATATACGAGTTTTTCACAAGCTGGTAAGAATTATTAACAAAAATTCTAGAAAAAAGAACTCCTCCCCCTTCATGTACATAATGCAATGTGGCCTGGCAAAAAGAAAAGAAAAATGTGTTAAAAAGATGGAAGAGCTAAAAAACAAGCACAGAAATATGAAAAAATATAATTCGTGGCATATGGGGAAATGGGGTAAGTACAAACCTGGCTTACATTTTCGAACAGGCTGCCATAACTTCCACAGACCCTTCTACTTCTATCAGTGTATTTTATTCAATTTTGTTAAGCGTAAAATAATTATTAAAATGCCAAAAATATAAATGCCCAGCTTATTACAGCTCCCTACACTAAGAAGATAGTTAAATTTCGAAATTTCCATTAGTTTTATGTTTGGCAAATGCGCTTACAACAGGCGCGGGAACAACAAATTAAAGTTAAAAGTGCAAATCATCAAATTTACTTACTACCCGGCTAACATGGCCCAATGATTTGTTATGGGCCCGACGGTAGCCTCGCTGGCTGGCTCTCTGGTTTTTGGCCAACAGAGCCAGACCATCCATAAGACTATCCCAAAACGGTCATTGTAGGGCAGCCGTAAAAAAAGATGAAGCGATTTGCAGGCCCTGTTGTAATTGCGAAGCTTATCCGTGGCAGAGACGGCCATGGGGCATGGGGCCAGAGTACATAAACTTTTGCCCAAGTGTGTGTTTGTGTATGTGCAGGGTGGCATGCATACATTTGCACAAATAATTAGAGATACCCGGTACTAGACTGTGAGATACCCGGTACTGCTTACCTAGCTTTAGTTTTTAAACGAATGAAACATGAAGATGATCATCACATACATTCTGTATGATTTTTAATGACTCTCCAAAAAATATTCACTTCCGGTGATGAACATAAATCCGAATATATCCAATATACCCATGTGCTGCACGATTATCCAGTGTGGAAGAAGAGCGTGAAGTGCTGCAGATACAGATACGAAAATGCTTGCCTTACCACAGAAGCAAAGTGACGAACTGAGCCCGAGGAGGTGGAGGTTTTGGAGGGGAATGGGTCTCAGATCTGGGTATCAACGAACGAATGAGTGAGCGAGTGTCTTGGGAATCGTCACAGGCCTGAGAATAATTAATTCCCACGAATTAATGTGCACGGCAGCAGCAGCAACAGCAGCAGCAACAACTTTTGCGAGGGCAAGGTGTTGTTGGGTTGGTTGGGGTCTGAAGGAAGCTGAAGAGAGCGGCTCAGGTTGGGTTCCCCTGTATCTCAATCTTCTTTCTGCAAGTTGAAGCTTAAGTTACTTTGCCTTGCCTCGCCTCGCCTCGACGAAATTAATATCTGTTGGCGATGCCACTGCAGCTTCTCTTCCTTTTTGGCATCGCTTTACCTGCCGCCTGCCGCCACTTGCTACAAATTACACGCAGCTTGAGAAACTGGCAAGTCCTCATCATCCCTCCTAAAAACAGAACAAACCTCCCAAAAAAAAAAAGACAGGTAACGAAGGAAAATCACAAAATAACATTCCCCTCCCGGCATCCCAGCATCCCTGCGTCCTGCCACCGCCCAGTGTATTTAGTCACCTTAATGAATTCTACACATGATGTGCTGGGAGTTTGTGACAAAAGCCTGCACAGATTTGCTGGCGCAAATTTGCACAGCAAGGAAGAAGTTTCCTAAAGTACTTACCCCAGTTATCCCTTCGCTAAGGATACTTTATAATTTTATGCGAAATTTTGTCGGCATGTGTTCAGGTCTCTGGCTGTGTGTGGGCCTAAAAAGGACCGATCCTTAAATTGCCAGGCTAACAGGAAGTGAGCCTTGATTGGTATTTTTTAAAAGTTGAAAAGCAGCTTTTCGAAAAAAATTTAAATATCAAAGTTTTTGATTATTCTGGGATCATGCATAGCTTGAAGTTATACACGAATTTTCCATTTTTAATTTAAATAATATTATTAACAGAGATTTTGGAAAAGAAAATGATATTTGTTTTCATTTTAAGACTTTGTGAGCCTTTACCACTTCGTGATCAGAAGTATCCTTCCGCAACAAGTCACTGTTTTTATCCAAGTCAAGCCCGGATCTGAAACCAAGGAGCCCACCCTCTTGAGCTATATTAAATAATTATATTTTTAATTAAAATAGATTAAAGCCGTGTTGTGTGCTTGAGCGCCTTGTGAGGTGATTAAATAAAAAAGGCAGACTGCCACAAGGAGTTGGGCGCTGAAGGATAAGGCGGTGCGGTGGCTGGTTAGGGTGCCGGAAAGTGGCGAAAAGGAAAACTGCCACAGGATGTGGAAGGATGGATGGATGGCTGGATGGTTGGATGGTAAGAGATGGCAAGGAGACGGCAAGGAGACGGCAGGTGGGTAAGCCTTAACCATCGCAAGGCGGATGAAAAACACAAATCACTTCAAGTTGTTGATGTTGCTGTTGAGATTATGACGATGATGAAAAGCGCGCTCGGGTTTTCCTCTTCATACTTTTCCTATACAAACACACAGACACACAAAAATTATATATATATATATAATATATATATAGCCTGAATGAAATAAAAGCCAAAAACAAGAACCACAACAGTTGGTGCAAGAAAAGCGCTTCGGAGAAGGACTTGAGGCGTTCGGCGGGATTAAAAAGTGAAAAACTTTGGCTGCTGGGCGTTGATGAGCAGCGAGGATTCGGAAAGGATTTGGCGCAATACTGCTACAAACCCGATTCTGTAGTCTTTGTGGTCGTCGCGGTGGTCGTCGCAAACCCGAAAAATATGTAAGATGAACTATATAGTTGTAGAGTACCAGGCACTTCGTTTCGTTGCAAGCTATTTACTTTCTTCAGGGATTGGATTCCATTAGGAAGGATTAAAAATGAAATGGGGTCCCCATTAGCCAGATTACCAGACATTCTTAGGCTGAAACAGTATGCCTTCAAGATCAGGGGATTATTCACTATTATTTTTGGGACAAGTAATTGAACAGAAGCCGGGAAGAAAAAGGCGACAAGGCGACTGTAACACGATCCTCAAATAAACAATCAAACCACTGTATATCTGCATAAATCCCCACCACAAAAGGATTCCTTTCGAGTGGACATCAGACAAGGAGACGAAAAAGACCAGTAAACAATACTTCCGCTTATCCTTGTAGGTCAAGAATCCTGCAACATGATCTGTTGACTAATTAATGTCACAACCGGCAATGTGATACTTTCTTGGGTGTCCCTAGACCCGAGGCCTTCTATTGCCTCTCGTATTATGTGTTGATATTTGAATTTAAACTAATGTCAGTGGGTCATAAATAAGAAACCCAAATTGGCCAGGATATATGGATCTTCGAGTGTGTGTGTGTTTGTGTTTGTTTCTTAATGCCGGCGGGCTACAATTAGCCGGGCAGGAGACCGACGTCCCGACAACATCTCAGCATCCGAGGTCCAGAATGTAGGAGACAAAGTCGCTCAACGTGCACCCATGTGGCACAATCTTGTCTTGGATTTTTTTCTTATTTTTAAACCGCACATTCCTCAACACGCCCGCTGGGTCTTTTTAATGCCCTTTCCTCCCCAGCCGCTCTACTTGATGTGGATATATATATATTTTTTTTTTTATATATGTCTCCCTTTGACTCGGGGTCTCGTGTTTTTGTCTCTGACAATGATGTTTTCATGACCTTTGCGGGGGTTTTCATTTCACAGCGCTACTGCGATGTTCCTTTATTTTATTTTTTGTTTTTTATTTCGAAGCCCTGTGAAATGCCTTTGTGAAATCATTTATTGATGCCGCTTCGGATTGCCTGTGTGTGTTGGATGTTGTGTGTTGTGTCAGGAGCTGAGTGAGTCCCTCTGGGGCATGTAGTGTGTATTTTTGTACACATACTCGTACATCGTACAATGTACATATGATTTTTGTTTCGATTGGCCTCCACTCTACTCCCTACACCCTCCTCCGAGCCTGCATCCAATCATCCTTTGCTTCCAATTTTTTGTTCTATTTGGATTCTTTCCTTTGGAGCCCCCGACTCGTTCATGTGTGAGCACACACAATTATTTCAATACATTGTTCGCCCCTTAGTCTGAAGTCAGTCGAGCACAAGCGACGCCGCTTATTATGAATAGATACAAATATATCTTCAAGATAGCTGGTGCTGGTGATGCTGCCGAAATAATCAAAATATAAAAAAAAACGAAGACCCAGAAAAAAAATTGAGTTGCTAGACTAACGCCGTGAAATGTAAATGGATATGGAATGGGATATGGGGTGTGTGTGTGCGCGCATGTTAATAAAATAAAAATTGTTTGATGTTGTGTTAAGTAGCTATAAAATTTGAAAAATGAGCCCATTTAGTAGGTAGTTAGAGAAGGCGGACGGACGACTTTCATTTGCATGAGGAGCAACAGCCTGTTGGATCCTGTAGAATCTGAAGCTGCAAATGAAGCTGAAGCTGATGATGTGCCAGTTTCATAGTACCAGACCTCACTGACAGCCCCATAATATATGCTCCCGGCTAATGAGCTTTCTGTTAGCTCCAGAGGGTGTTTGCTCCCTGCCACTGGATGCTGGATGCGGCACTGGATGCTACCCATGCCTCAAGCTCCAATGAGCTAATTACGACATCCAGTGAATACCGTTGGCACATGATATACGACCTGCCCGGGATGGCAGAGCTTCTTGTGTCCTTAAATCGCTTTTATAAAAACTCTCGGACAAAATATTCTGCACTCTACGAGAGCAATATGTGTGCCCTTGAGGTCTGAATTGAATATTATGTTTAAAATCATTGAAATTTAAGGACCAGTTTAGGTCTTCTATTAAAGACATATTGTACAATAGTTTAAGCAGATCTAATGATATCTCATATCAATATTAATTAAGTAATGTTCTGATTTGGTGTCTGGCTCTGATATCCTTGCAAGGACCAATCTATAAATGTGCATCCCTGAACACTCCCTTGAACAATCATTCCACACAGATTGCTGGATAAATAGCCATAATCCCCCACCGCGTTTGTGCGTAAGATTCTCCATACATACATATGTCTTTGTATATATGGTGAGGTATAAGCAACCACATATTGCAAGAACATGGAGGATATATACGTAAGTGGGTAGATGGACAAGACAATCTTTCAATCAGACCGCGCAAATAGCAAAACCGTGGCCGTAACTGTGGCAAGAAACCGCAGTGCAAACAAAAAGCGCAGCATTGCACAGGGACTAAGACCCTGTGGAAGCGGAACCCTTGCCCCCTGCACTTGACACCACCCATCCGTCCAAGTGGCACCCAAAAACCACCCAGAGACCAAACCGAAAACCCCAACCACTCAGACACACTCGCACACACACGTGCCAAAACACACCTTGGAGCAAATGTGAAGGCGATTGTGCGGCAGCATAAGTGGCACGTTCTGGGCTGCATATTTGTTCAAGTTTATGGCGACAAGCGATGCCATTTGCCATTTGCCATTCGCCAGCTGATGACTTCTTCGATACAAGAGTCGTGAAAACTCCGGTCCTCCCCGAAAAAGGAAAAGGATTTCACCGCTAGGTGAGCAACAAAAAGTGTTAAGTGTAGATATTTTTTATTTAAGCGTAAAAATCGTGAGCAAAGTCAGCAGAAAAAAAGGTGATTGGGGAGGGATTGCGGATTGGATTGGAAAGGCAAGAAAAGTATCAGGCCGAGTTATCGAAAAAATATAAGGCAGGAAATCAGGATGGTGATGGCGGGGGTTGGCAAAAAAAAAACGTATAAAAAATTTGCATGCAAGCCAGAGAACAAACTCGGTCCGAGTATGTGGATGTGTGTGTTGGGGTTTGTGCTTAGCGATAACACTTTGACAGGATTACGCCTGCTTAAGCACCGCATCAAAGCCCCCAAACACCCGACACCCTAACATGTGCCGAGAAGGATATTACCGCAACGCTTTTTGCGCCCCAGCCTCCTACATGCTATATCCTGCCCCTGCCAGGACCTCGATTGCCAATTGAAAAGACATTTGCAGGCACATTTGCCTTTACTTCAGTCTACTGAACCAAACCGAACCAAACCAAACCGAAGCTGAACTCAACTCAAGAACTCGACTCAACTCAACCGAACTGAACTGTATTCGAGTGCGGAACAAAGTTTGCATGACTTGAAAGTTATTCTCCCCTTTTTCAGCCTGATGCCCCGAACGTGAGGTAATTTCTAATATTTAGCTCTAAATTAAGTTAAGAAAAGGGTTCATGCAAGGACCAGGAGCATGGCACAGACACACACACACACACACACATCTCATATTATATGGGGTTTTTGTGGTTGGTCTTGCTTTTCTTAAAGTTTGCCAGGCATATTTTATTGCAGGTCGGTCGGTGTCGGTGGAATACGAAACCCTGCGGATGGATTCGTATCCATATTCGTCTGCGTCTGGACAGTTGGTTTATTGGTCACACTTGGGCTCTCACATAATTTATGTGGGAATCTTGAGCAAGTCACTCCCCATCACATCACATCAGTCAGCCCAGTCAGCCAAGTCAGCCAAGTTACCAAGTCACTGCCAAGACTCTGCCGAGACACCGAGACAGTTGCCTAGGCCAAGCTCAAATGAATTGTGTGAACCAAATTAAAATCAAAACAAAGCATCGGTGCGGGAAATATATATACTTGTATATATATTCCCTACCAAGAAGTTGGTAGTGAGCGACAATCAGATATCCTATCTCTTGTAGATTAAGTGCACATCCAGTACGGGTTTTAAGATTCTTCGGCCAAACCTTTTTAGATGAAGCTCATACCCTGCAATCAGAAGAGTCGTCGACTCCTGAGGAAAGCCCACAAATGCTGTATTGCCAGCAGAATCATATTTCACAGAGAGGAAATCACAACATTTTATTATGGAATGGGATATAATTTGTTTATTTTCCAGGGGAACCTACGTACCTAAAGGGTTATCTAATTAATACCCGGTACTCCTAATAAATAGACTTATTTAGTCTCAATCTCTTTAGGGTCAATGCCTAAAACCCTTTATTCTCCCAGTGTACTGGCACTCACTTCGACCTAAAACGGGAACTTCCCTATAACTGGGACTCGCCGCCCTGCCCGGCTTGTTCATTGCGTGTGCCAAAGGCTTCCGTTCCCAAAGAAGATGCATGCCGCTAATTGCTTGATGGTACTTGAGAACTTACTACCGCTAAAAGTCAAGCAAGCATTTATTAAATTCATTAAAACAAAAAGCACAAAAAATCCGTCAAAAGGCATGGCGGGAAAACTGGGAAAAGTCGCACAAGTTGCATATTGCGTGTCTGGCAAAAATAGAAAAGGGTTCTCTGAGGGGCGTGGCTGTTCATTCAATCTGGCTGAGCCTAAACAAAGAACGCATTGATAAGCTGCCACGCCCCCGTAACTAGTCCAACGTCCCGCTGTCCCACTCCGTCCAACGCCTCCACCGCTCGGGTGGCTTCCAACGGTGGCTGCTGCTTTTGATATGCAAATCGTATCGAGAGAGTGTATCGGAAAAATCGAGTCAAAGGGGGCGACATTTTGACACCCACTCGTTTTATGGGCCGACACAAACAGTTATAATTAATTGCCTGTTCGAAATTGACAACCCACTGCCAGCCCAGCCCACGCGCCGGACTTCCATCAATAAAAAAGTTGAGCCATCCAAAAGTTATACTTATAGCTATACAGATACGGATACTTTATGACGGAAACAGGTCCAACCGAAGATCAAAGCCCCATCATCATCTACTGTCGTTGTTGTTCTTGGTCTCATGTTCACCGCCGAACATCCGCTGTCTGCCCACTCAGTAACGCACAGTAGTTCCAGGGGGCTAACATAAAACCCAGGGGGGTATTACCTAGTATTCCATGGGCTTTGAAAATGGGAGTTATAATCTCTCTAGCTCTCAGGACTAAAAAAATTAGAGGGGCTTCTTAAATGCATGATACCTGGTACTCCTTAAAGCTTATGTTTAATATCTAAGAGCTCTTTTGAAATTCAAATAGAGAGGGTTAAGCTTAATAGTATTTCCCCCTAGAAACTCTATTGTTTTCCAAACTTCTTTTGAGTTTTCCCACAACTTCCTGAGGATGCAACCGATTGTTTTGGTTCCACTGTGCCATAAAGTCTGAACTTGATTTGGGGAAGCGAATGTGTGTGAAATCTGGTTTGTATACATGGCTCAAACTGGATTTGGCGCTTGGGATTTTTATGAATGAATGAGAGTGGCAACAGCAGCTATGTATAGTTTGCTTCCCCATGGCCATTTGCGTTTACTACGCTGATGTTATAGTTGTTGTTGTTGGTGTTGTTCTGCTTGTAGCTGTGGCTTTCGCAATATGCTTCGCCAAAGATACAAGATACAAGATACGAGAGCAGCTTGAACATGTGGGGCGGGATGGCTGGTGGTGGTGGTGTACTGGTATATACTGAGTATACTGGGTACCGGGTTGCCCAGTGTGTTTGGTGTTTGGTACTCTCGGTGCTTTGAGTGCCTGGGCAAATAATGAACATGAAACGACGCTCGCAGGTGTATCTCTAGCCCGTTTCCCGTGGCCAATACCTGAACCCATGGCTCTCGAGTTACTTTCCAGCCGCAGTTGGCCACAGTTCATTAATAAAATTCACTGAAGCGAAGCAACTTTGCTTACCCGCCCATTTATTTTCTTTGCTCTTGTGTAGGTATCTCATGGATACATTTGGATTTCGTTTCGTTTTATATACTACATCTACATCTTTTTTTATTCTAGTCCGTCTTCTTTGAAAACGTAACTAATTGAATAATAATCCATGCATTTCCATATGAATAGCCGATTAAGACATGTTGTTCATTTAGCATAAATAGTTTTCGAGTATCGGAAGCCGAGAGGGGAGCGAGTGGCAGTGGCATGTGGGGATACGACTTAGTATGGATTTAGTCTCATTCTTTTATTCAGATGCTTTCCGGGTAAGCTTAAATGGATTTCAGCTCATTCGCTCATTAGTCTCCATGTACACAATGTAAGCGAGGAAAATTAACATTGTGTTTGCTTGAGGACTTCCTTAATGGTAGGGGTTTTTTGTCATAATCCTTACTCACATCTTGTTGGCCAAAAAGAAATTTAAATGCGAGACAATCAAGAGGTGTGTTTTCAGTTAATTAAGAAGGTGCGCACGATATTTATGGGATTTATTAATTAATGGTTTTTTGGGAAAGTGAAAACGCATTTAAAAATTATTAGTTGGCTAACATTAATTTAGTTTAATTGGAAATATTGCCTGGGGCCACTGGTAATCCTATCCCATTCAATCCACCCCCAAAATCCTTTCATTTTGACCCACATTCCAATTTTCAAGCACATTAACTTAACAGCCCTTAAATGCCATTTGGAAACTTCTCGTGAGCTTTTGGTTTTATCTCTTGGCTAATTTAATCAGACCCATTCAAAATCAATGAATAAATGATAAAAACGGGCCATATTACCCGCATCCCATGGGCTTAACTAAAGTGCGCTATACGTTGCCGCCTCTTGGTCCGCATAATCCCCATTAAACGCCATCCAATAGCCAATGTCCTGGTAATACTTTAATCCCTTAAAGCAGCTGCAGTTGTGAAGTTTTTGGTTGGTCTGTCTCTCTATTATTTTTCCCTTTTTTTCGACGACCATTTCCCCACTGACAGCTGGCAATTGTTCAATTATTGCACACAGTGGCTCGCTCGGCTCGCTGTGGATCATTGGCATATCCTGACTCTGGTCCTGGTCCTGCTCCCCAGGTCCGGGCTGGTTTGCTGGCTGGTGGCGGTTGACTGCTGGCGCAGCGGGAATAAAAAGGACGACTCCAACTATCATTTAATCATAAAAAATGCATGCGCCCATAGAATAAATCCCCAATGCGTCAATTGCCCTGCAGTCCTTGGCCCCTTGATGTTAATTGCATATCAATGCAGCATCAGCATCATTTGGATGGGGGAATTCCAGAAGTAGGCGGAGATGGTGGAGCTCATCCTGATGGCAGTTCATCAGAGTGTCATTGACAGGAGCGGCGCCACAGTCGCAGTCGCAGTCGGCGTCGGTGGTTTGCCCCGCCTGCTGTTTACTGATAGTTGCAGCCACCAATGGCAATTAAACTGATAGACTTTTAACGCATTTTGCGATTTTAATTATTAACTTGGTATATCGATAAGTCAGCCAGTCAGGCAGTCAGCCAGCCATCCAGCATGACTTCATTTTGTGCCACTCCGCTCCGTTGTGTCGTCTCCTGGCCGCCATTTCCCTTTTTGGATGATGAATGGCTTTTTAATGACATCACATGTGTCCATCTGTGTGTGTGTGAGTGTGGGAGAATGCGTCCTGTTTGGATTTGTGTGTGGGTGGTTGTCAGAGCCAGTCAGTGTTGTCTGGATTTGGAGCTAGGACTTGGCTCATGTCCTTAAAATGCAATTTTGAATTCTAAGTTAAAAATATTACAATATTTTAATTAATTGTTTATGAAAAGTATAATTTTAATATATTGTTGGTTGTTTCTAATTCTGTAATAATCTCAAGAAATCTGAAAGCATATCTGACTAGTCTTCGCCCCAAGTTGCTGCTGCTATGGGAGCTCTCCCCCAACTAGCTGGCAGCATGTGGCAAATGGATCGGCATGCCACCAGCTTTGACTATTTGCCGTTGTGTAACGACATCACTCCACTATCTCTGTGGCATGGCATTGTATGCCCCTGTGTTCTGGCTTGTCATTGCACATTGTCTTTATTTAATGTTTTGCAATTTGGCAAATTTATTATGCAAGGATTTGAGTCACAGGCGACCGACGTGTCATTTATTGCATTTATCATGGATGCACATCGACCCCAAAAACGTCACTCGGATCGGCTCTATGCCACACACTCTATGTCAATAGTGTGTGTGTGTTCATGGGGCATGCCTCTTTGAACACTTCAGCCTGGCAGCTGCCTGACACTGATTGCAATTTTAATTTACAATAAAACTCATTAGCAGTGATTGCTGTTTACTGTTAGTCGGAGACAGCCGTTAGGGCCCAACTAAATGTGCCACAAGTGCCACGACCACCCAGTCCATCCACCCAGTCCATAGATCTAGTCCCTCTAACCCCCCGGAGAAGCCCCTCCGGCCCTCTTAAGTGCATAAACGTGTCGGTGGATTACGAGTTCATTTGCTCCGCACTTTGCCGGCCTAGTATCCTTCATTCGCCGCCCAGTCCCCTGGCCGAGACTCCTTCCTCACAACAGATTTAGTGTCGCATCTGCCAACGTGTTGACTTTGTGAGGCATTATCATTACCATTTGGCAACCTTAAGTCGTAAAGCCGTGTCTTGGACATCCATCCCAGATAGTCGTTGCAATCACAAATGTGTATTGGTCTAGAATATTTGCTATTTGTGGCTAAGAATTGGTTAAATTTAAGCAATTCTTGGTCCATGGTCACCAGTTGAGGGATTTCAATTAATAATACAAGGCCTCAAGTAATTCAAAATCTATTAGTAGGTTCGCAGTCAACTTTTGATTTGATTTGAAATAAAATTTCCTTTAAGTAATAAATGAAATGATTGCAAATATCTTGAATGAATCACCGTTTTGATCCTAGAATTTAACATTAAATGCCCATGTTTCTGGCCTTAAGCAAATTGGTTTGTTTAATTATTTAGGTCGGTTCAAGTACAAAAGATTAGCATTTGCCAAAGCCCTTGTAATTCGGCTTAACACATTTTCATGAAATTCTGCCCACTTGTATTTCAATTAATAGTTAAAATGGATTATTTGGTTCATTGTTTTCAACATTTTCCAAATAGTTAAAATTGAGTATTTCGCCATAAAGGACGAAGCGCCGCGCCGAAAAGGCCAATTTCTGCATAAAATGTAATGCTGCACATTACAATTAATCATGTGACCAGTAATCCGGGACTAAGCTGCTTTGCATTAAAATCGATTATATAGGTGGCAGCGTATATATAATATATATATTTACCGATACATGTTTTGTTTGGCCGGGCTATGCAGTGCTGTGTGTATGTGTGTGGTGTCATTCACACGCTTAAGCGTCCTGGACGCGTCCTTTGGTTTCGAATCCGTTTTAATTAAGCAAGCGCCATGGCATATTTTAGTTAATTTCATTATGCCATATACGCCATACACATATCTTGCCTTTGTCCCATGACCATACCATTTTGTTATTATTATTGTTATTGGCTTTAATTAGGTATTACCGGCAGCATTCGCATATTAGCCATGGCTTTGTGCACACGCATTATTGACCGTGTGCGTGAATTATGTGTTAATTTGTATTAATGATCTTTTGCCGAGCCCTCCTCTGATGTAAATGGCTAGTAATTTAATTGAAAACTTTATATTTTTTCACTTTAAAGTGCTTTTCAACTTTTTTAAACTTTAAGCTTAATTACGTAAGACCCTATAATCTGTAAATTAAAATAAACAAGAGAAAAACAAACATCGATAAGGGCATAATAAATAAGACAAACATGTTAAAGTCTTTTGGGTGCTTTTCGAAATGGAATAATTGATACTCTATTTTTTTAATGACTTTTTCAGATCAAGGACTTATAAAAAAAGACTTTTTTTTTAATTTTTTAAAGTTTTTAATCATTTTAATTAAACTCATTTTGAAATTTATGTATAGCATCTACCAGTTAATAACAAAAGTTGTCGTTGACCAAAATCCAAAAGTCCGCTTATTGGTCGTTTTCCACGGGGTTATTTTGCATTTTTTTGCATTTATTGCGGGGTTATTTTTAGTTTGCATTTTTATACCCTTGCAGAGGCTAATAAAGTTGTGGTCTAAAGTGTGTAACTTGGCCAATTCTCATCCGATTCTTGAGCGGATTACCTTAAACGATTTGTGGATCAATTCTCCATCATTCTGCATCAAAATCTGAGAACAAAATTTTTTTTTGATTTTTTGTAAAATTTCCTGGGGGATCCCCTTCAAAAATTTAAAAATCCCATGGAGGCACAATATGGCCCCATCGGTGGTTGTATCTTGGCCAATTCCCATCCGATTCTTGAGCGGAATACCTTGAACGATTTGTGGATCGATTCTCCATAATTCTGCATCAACATCTGGGAACAACATTTTTTTTATATTTTTTGTAAAATTTCCTGGGGGATCCCCTTAAAAAATTTAAGAGCCCCATGGAAGCACAATATGGCCCCATCGGTGGCTGCATCTTGGCCAATTCCCATCCGATTCTTGAGCGAAATACCTTAAACGATTCGTGGATCGATTCTCCATCATTCTGCATCAAAATCTGGGAACAACATTTTTTAAATATTTTTTGTAAAATTTTCTGGGGGATCCCCTTCAAAAATTTAAGAACCACCACCATGCACCATGGAAGCACAATATGGCCCCATCGGTGGCTGTATCTTGACCAATTCCTATCCGATTCTTGAGCGGAATACCTTAAACGATTTGTGGGTCGATTCTCCATCATTCTGCATCAAAATCTGGGAACAAAATATTTTTTGAATTTTTAGATAAATTTCCTGGGCGATCCTCTTCGAAAATTTAAAAACCCCATGGAAGGAAAAAAAGGCCCGCTGTCACCGAATTGCAAGGGTATTCGAATTTTGTCTACATCCTTCGTCGTTTTTTCTGCATATTCTGACCAGTTGACGGCCACGTCCAGACACCAGGTTCGGGCCAAGACCAGTCTGATGCTCATGCTGTTGCCATGGCTCTGGCTCTGTGTTAATAATTATGGAAAATCAACGCTTCGGCATCATTTGGCAACTCATTAAAATTCATAAATTATACTTCAGCGTTTCATTAAAGAATCACCTATGGACTGAATCCACCGTCCGCTTATGGCCACAATAATGCATTCGAGTATGGGTGCTGAAATGTTTGTGTAAATTAAGGCTTTCAAAGGCCCCAGCCAAAGCCAACGAAATAATTGGAAAAATAGAATTACTGAGATAAATGTCTGTGAAAAAATCACGTTAATCCAAATACATTAAATCAATAAAAAATAATTTAATTAAAGCCCATATATGTCGACTGGAGTTTGATGTTGAAAACCACAAAAAAATGCAATATGATAACAATGCAGATTATAATTCGCATTAATTCGAAGTGCACTTTAAACATACTGGAAATAATAAACGATGCTTTTAATTAATACTATTTTTTTAATTTAATTTAAGTATTTAATAACATCAATTAGTTTATCCCAAAACGCTGACAGTAGCAACTACCGCATCGCTTGAAACAGGAGCCTCTACCATTTTAATTATTTTGATAAGTGATGTGTAATTAATAAATTATGGCTGATGAGTTAAATATCCGCTGGTTGTCAAAGATGAAATTTCAATACACATAAAGCACATTCTGTGCTTTGTTTTTGTTTAATTGAAATCTAGCAATTACACGACTCAACAATAATGGGGTGTCTTAATACTTAATGCGGTTTCCTGTATCTGTTATCCTGAACTATATTTAAAAAGGATATCAACAAATAAACATTCATACAATTACACACATTCAGGTACATCAGTTTAAGTAAAACCAAGAAGCAGACATTTAAATGTCCATTAATGTAATCAATTTGGACATTAATGATTAATTATTCGTATTTCAATTGGAATTTCATTTCTCATTTTAAAGCCCTGCAAGGCAGTAATGTTGAAAACGATTGAATAATTAAGGGAATTAAATAAAACAAACACTGTAAATGCAATTTTTTTGTTATTTTATCTCTTTTTACCAAATATGTAAATAAATATTTGCACAAATGTTGTTTGCGGCTTGGCAAGCAATCGAATAGTGCAATTCCGGTAATAAAAATACATAAAACCATTATTTTCCTCAGCTCTGGCATTTTTGTTGTTTTTAACAACAAGCCATTGAGGATTAATTAAATGCCATTAAAGATTCGATTTTGTTTTGTTGAAATTAAAGGGTGTATTTCAGTTAATAGTCGCATTTATTTTGAATACTTTGAGATGCTTTTGAGGTCCTCAACCTGGCCAAAAAAAATCTGTTCAGTGAACCCTTCCATTCACTGCCATTGACCGAAAGAATCCTTAGTCCTGTTGCCAACAGGGCCTTTCTAATTATCAGCAATCAACTTGCTTCAAAAAAATTATTAAAATCAGCCATTTCTTTGTCAACTAAATTTAAAACTTTGAAGACAATCTTTATTCACCCGAAAACTTTGCACCCCGATCAGGGCATCGCCGAGTCTCATTAAAAACTCTGTGAATTTCGCTAGTTATTTTTCGCATGGCCCTTTTTTTTGCAATAATTTTCCTGGATGCTCAATGAACCAGAAGGAGGCGTGTGGCAAGTGGCAAGTTTCTCCCAGCCAGCCAGCCAGGAAGCGGCAACAAAATACAAACACACTGGTGCCGGCATCATGGGAGCAACGTACGAGCGAATGGCCAACGAAATCAATTAATGAATTGGTAAAAATTAAGTGCTTCAATCGCATGAAATTGATTTCGAGCAGTAATTTTCAGCACGAGCGATGCCAGGGATAAAATATCCATACCCATTTAAACTATATATACAAAAATATATATAGAAAGCAAAGGCAGTGGCAACTGAATCTGAATCTGAATGAGAATGAGAATGAAAATCAGTAGCAGTAGCGAAAGCAGGGAGCAGGATAATAATAATGCATAATGGCCACAGCCGGAGGCGGTAACTTTTTGCAGCTTATTTCTGCAGCGTTCGTTGACTCCCGAGTCCGGACTGCAGGACTGCGGACTACGGAGTACAGACTCTTGACTGCAAACTCCGGACTTTGGTCTACGGACTATGGACCTGGGGACCAGGGACTCCAACCCGACTACCCGGGTTCAAAAGGCCGTCGTCGTCAAGCATCGCTGTTCGCCGTTCACAGTTCGCTGTTCGTTGAATGTTGGACGTCTGGACAACTGGTCCCAAAGGACGACTTTTCTGTTTGTTGCATAATAAAAAAATCATTTTCTCTTTTTGCCACCGCGCCTTTTTCCGTGCCGTGCATTATTTTCCTTTTGCCATTTTTAATGCACTTAGTTTGCGGCTGAGAAGTCATAGCTCTAGGCTGCCAAAGGGGCCTTCAAGAAGGCGAGATGGTGAGTGGGTTGGTATTGGTAAAGGGGATAGGGGGATAGGGAAAGCTGAGACTAAGAATCCTGGACCTGGCAAGGCAGGTGTTTGTGCCTGACCTCCCCGTCTTTATCACGTTTGCCCTTTTCCGGCATATTTTAATGGGCATTATCTGCACCATGAAAATTAAAAACTTTACGCTCGTTACCCATTCCCTTTCCGCTCCTTATACTATTGTCGCTGCTCCAGAGCACACAAATTAATTTCTCTAATTATATGAGCGAGTCCAATGCGCACAATGCAATCGTAAATTAGTTGAGTTTACGCCGACTTTTCCTCCCCATTGCCAGAGGAGAGCCAGAACCAGTTTGCAACTCAGGCTCTGACTCGGCCCAGTCGAGGCGATAATGTTATCTAAACAAGCATAAAGTTTTGCATCAAGGGCAAAAAATCTAAATATTATTACCAGCATCCGGCCGATCCTTCTTGGCCCTGCTGACCGCTCTCCCCATTGATTAACTTCAGGCACAACTAGTTTACTCTTTCCTCATCCAGGTTCTGTTCTGATTTTTATTTTTAGCCAAGAACTAGCTGGCTAGCTGGCCACTTGATTGTGGCCAATTGGCGGGAGGGGCCCAAAGAGGCGGCGGGGGGCGTGCCTTAATTTGCTTAAAGGAAGTTGCCAGTAGTAGTAGTGCCAGTCCCTCCAAGAAAGAGAGAACTGATCAACATTGTGGCTATTTAATACGGCCAGAAAGGCGCACATGAGCTGTCTGAGCCAAGTCTTTTTTATTAAGCCCGCCATCGGTTTTATTTGAAAAATAAAATTAAAGAAATTAACAGGGGATTAGGTATTAGGACAGGTCTTAACAGGATATTGATGGTTCAGAGTCTAATTAAAGCACTTAATATTGAATCTATTGGCAGTCTCTGGAAAATATTAAATTCTTGAAAACTGGCAATACCTGACCTAAAACCCAGAAATACTGATTGCCACTTCAAGCTCAAACCTGGCCCAGACCAGACACTCTTTCGGCCCTAATTCCACTACCAGAGACTTTTCTCATTTTATGAGCCGACTTCTTTTTGAGTTTATTGCCGGAAATGCAACAAAATGTTCGAAAAACGGACGACATGCGACAAATGTGCCTGATTACATGAAATTAGCTTTGATTTGCCGGATGGTTGTCAATCGGAAAACTGCAAAAACAGTCGACTCTCGGTCCTCGCCCGGTCGACAAAAAATCTAGGAAAATGTACAGATAGTACAAAAGGGGAGCTTCGGCAGCCTGACAATATGGCCAAATGGAAATTGCTATGAAATGTATGAACTACCAATTCTGTTTGCAGCTGCAACAGCAAAAACCACTCAGTGCACATCGAAGGGTTGGAGGTGGAGTGTGGAAAGTGGCATGAGGCATGAGGCATGAGGCAAGCGGCAAGCGATGCAGGAGGAAGTGGCATCGAGACATTGACACAATAACACCTAAAATGGCATTGTCCGCCCCGCAATATTGACTGCCGGAAAGTGCACGCCATCCATGGCTTGACCGAAAAAGAACCAAAAAAAAAAAAAGATAGAAAGAGCCGGAAAATGAAAACCACTTCAGTCGGCTTCTGGCGACTCTTTGGTCCTTGTACCACCCCCCACCTCCACCCTCTGGAAATTCCATTTTCCGCCCCCAGTTGGACCATTTTGAATTCATGCATGAATTTTGAGCGAACAATTTTCATACCTTTTCCCCATATTCTTGCAGATAGGAAAATATTCTTTGATTTGGAGTTTAATAAAGAAGTGGTTAAATACAAATTTATTTCAGATACATAATTTAAATATTATATTTCTGAAAACAAAGAAACAAGGAGAGAGAAATCATAGTAGTCTTTTGGAAGCCATATTTTCCATCTTAATATTTCATTTATTTAAATATAAAAGTTAATGAAATTTAATTTAATTATTTTCTCTTAGTGCATTTTTCTGTTCCCTTAGATGCCAGAAGTTCGTTACTTTTCAATTTCCACTTTCCACACACACAGACACGCAGAAAAAAATGGAAAAAATGACTGGGTTACCCGGTGTCTTCGGTGCGATTTTCCGCAACGCTGCATTTTCATTACGGAGGTAGTAAATGGGTGCGAGTAGCTCCACACTCTGACTTTGTCCATCCACTCATTCCATTTCCACTTGCCCCATCTTTAAGTCTCCCAGTGCCCAGTCTCAGTCTCCCAGTTTGCCAGTTTGCGGCTCCTTATTGGAAATTTTTAGAATTGCCCTAGAGAGTCTGGGGAGTCGGGGAGTCGGTATCCCATCCATCGGAAGGTGTCTCCAACGGACTGGACCAAAAATCAATTGGCCAATTGGCCAGATAAGAAAGAAAACAAAAGGCAACCGAGGTGGCAGCAACAGATTATGTTGTTTAACAATCAAATAAGTCACGCGGCGCTTAACTGGACCGAAGAGCAGAGACAGAGGCAGAAGCCCGCTAAAGGCAACTTGCAACACTAAGTGGCAGTGACAGGTCTCGAGGGTGAAGCCGATGCTGGAGTGCTCTTCTGACCAGGCCAATAAATGGGTATAAAAAGTGCAACATATACAAAATGTTTATTATTCTGTTGATAAAACTTTTTGCTAAATAAATGAAATTATTTTGCATTCAAGTCTAGACATTTTTATCGTCTAATCAGCAAATATGAAAAAGTCAAAAGGTAATTGCTTTTTTAAATTGAAAAGGGAATTAATTTAATTAAACTCTTGGGTGTAAAAACATGTATAATTGGAGGTGCTTATGGATTTAATTATTTTTAAAAGTAATATTTTACAAATAAAAGAAAAATGGTATTGATTATTTGGAATTCAATAGGTGGCTCAAAGTGAAAATGCGAAAAATGTATTTCTGTTGGCCAGAATACATTTTTTATTTGCATAGTTTTTGCAAACACCTTTCATTGTTCTGTAATGTTGTGTTAATACCTTGTTTGTCTTGCCAATGGATGTGCCCTTCAGTCTCCAGCAATTCAATCCGGCAGAGACACCGTCACCAGCCAGCCAGCCAGTCAGCCAGTTCTGCACGAAAGAATTTAGTTACCCCCTGGCCGTCCATGGCCATGGCCAACTGTTTGGCTTATTGGTCGAGGTATTGCCATGTCCAAATGTGGGCGTATCGCATGGCCCCCCTCCTGGCTCTTGGCCCTCTCTTACCTGGCTGATTGTTTTGATTCTTGGCCGGGCGCATATGGTCGAGTGGGCTTCCCTGGCAGCGCTTGGAGCTGTGTCGCCCGCCTTTTGAGCCCTACGGCTCTGTGGTATATACATTCATACCTTTT
Organism: Drosophila ananassae; assembly: GCF_017639315.1. Taxonomy (NCBI): domain Eukaryota; kingdom Metazoa; phylum Arthropoda; class Insecta; order Diptera; family Drosophilidae; genus Drosophila; species Drosophila ananassae. The sequence continues at coordinate 2,457,362 of NC_057929.1, read as the reverse complement.
AGCCATGTGCCGCCTGGCTTGTGCCATGAGCCGTGTAAACATTGGCGCGTGCCGAACAGCCAGCAACAATAATAACGTGGCTAAAAGCAAGAGCATCGAGTATTAACACCTTTGTGTGTTCGCCGTCCTGGAACTGATTCTAATCGCCTGGTCGGCCATTTGAGAGTATGGTGTTGCCACTGATGTATCAATTAATTTTTATTAGCCCGTCTTGTTATGAAAAATGATTCAAAATGAAGACATTGACACAACACACATGGCCGGCCAGTGGGCCATGGACTGTGCTGGACTGGACTGGACTGGTGGGTGGCTAAAATAGTTGGAAGCTATAGCTCCCCCTGTAGCTCAATCAAGGAACAAACTAAAGCTTACATGTTTGGACGTGACCCGGCCGAAGATCCATCAATTTGCATATTGCATGCGGCGTCGTCTGCTCACCTATAAATCCTTTTTCGTCCTGCCGATGCCGTTGCCGTTGCCTCTTTGCACGCCGTAAATAACCGAACGCCACCGGAAACTGGGACACCCTGGCCGCCAATCATTTATCAAAAATATTATCAATCAGTCAATAGATGAAATGGCTTGATGAATGTCCAACAAGCAGGCTGGCAGGCTAGCAGGCTGGTAGGACCTCCGTGGGATCGAGTGTCGCCGCTGACAGGCAGGACCAGCTCCTGCTCTTGGGCCGAAAAAAAAGAGCTACCAATTGGTAGCCATGGCTGTAGCCGTTGCCTGCATTTGATTGATTTCAGAAAATGAAGAAAAATCGTGTCGAAATCGCCAAGACAAAGCGAACACCAAGCCTAGCCATATAGGCAAGGGCCCAAAACAGAAATTGGATAACGGCTGGGGGGCACTTTTGGGCCAAAAAATTCGGGGTGCTATGTTGGCCAAGGGAAAAGCACTTACCTCTTTTTATTGATGCTCCTCTCCGGTGGGTTGTGTTCTAGCCATGCACTTTGTGTGGCGATGAATTGAATTTGCGGGTGTCTTCTATCAAGCCTCAAAATGGGAATCGATGCCCCATGCCCATGAATTGAATTCAAAGTTGCTCAAATGGAAATTTTCTAGTAAAATGGCCCAAAAAAGTATGATTTACGTATTAAAGTTTGAAGGTGTATGCATTTGAAAATATTTACGAAATGGCATACCGAATATTAGTTCCCATGGAAACTTATGTCCATAATCCTCTCCAATCTCTGCCTCTTTCCCCAGAATTTCTGAATAAGGCTTACAGCTCTTTCTCGGCACTCATGTGGACAGGCACTCATGTCAATGGTTTTTATTTGCATTTTTTTTTATGCTTTGACCACAAAGCTCTTTATAATCTGCGAAATACGGATTGTCATCCAACTTAGTAACCCTAATGGCTCAGCAAATTACTTTGAAGAAGTCCTTTGTCTCCTACATTTTTGTATAAATTTTACCGAAAACAGCTTGGCACTTTGTTATGTTATTTTCTCAGTGTCGGGCCAAGAATAAAAGTGCATCAAAAAGTGGATTAAAACCTGTCAGCCACTGCCAGTGGAGTTGATGTGGAGAGAGGTGTGTGTTGATGCTACAAATTTGATTATTCTGACCTGGGGCAACCAACTGGAGCTAAGGAAACAAACATAAAACAAAGGATCTGATCCGTATGTGTGTGTATTTGTGTGCTTGTATGTGTGGTGGGTGTTAGCCATTATTTTGCAATGTCTTTTTTTGGACGAGTGTGTGTGTGTGTTGAGTGTGTCTGTGCGGACTTATTCAATTTGCACTGCAACATGTCAAAAAGTTTTGCCAGCCCAGCAGATGAAAAATGTTCAGCAAAAGTGCAAAACGCAGCAAACATGCAACGAAAATTACCCCTAAAAAAAAAATAGAATAGAGAAGTGTGTATGTTTTTGCCCAGTTTTGTTTTGGTATGTTGCTATTACTTGTCCGTTCGTCTGCGGCTTGTTTTTCATGTTTTTCTTGCTATTTTTGCTGTTGTCGCAGTTTCTGACGTTGTCCAAAAAGTGTGCCAACGTCTGCCTGACTGATGGACGGGACGGGATTTGGGAGAGTGCTGGGTTCAGGGATCAGGGGGTCAGAGGTTATTGGTTGAAGAGGAGCAGAGGGATAACTCTGCCGGTCGACTCCACTTCTCCGACTCCTTTGTCTCGTTCCACCCTCGACAGTTGACAAGTGGAGCATGCGGCCAAATGCCTTTTAGTACCTCTTTCATCTGCAAATATTTGTGTTATTAGAATTTTAAAGCCAACTGGCAAAAACGTTTTTGTCAGCCGGCAGAAAAACTATATGTATGTATAGAAAAAGTTATGCATAAAATTTAATAATTCTGGAAATTAATTTCGCGGCAGGATACTTATAACTTTGTAAAAAATTTTTACAGAAAGCAAAAATAAAAAGATTTAGATTACTCTTGTTGTCTTTAAGGATATAAGGTTATCTTTTGAAATAATATCAGCGAAAGAAGTTCCAGGAACATCCTTTTGTCACCGAAATCGCTTGTTTTCCGTGGAATATGGATGTATACGTAGCATACTTTCCTGCGCAAACATGACCACTCTCTGTATGTGTTCGTATGAGTATGCGTGTGTTTGTGTCCCGGGGTCGCTGTCAACTAAAATGTTTTGAAATTGTTTCCAGGCTCTCCGGTTTCGTTCAGCTTTTTTTTGCTTCTTTTTTTTTGGACATTTTTGCTTTAGCGCTGCTCTCCTGCTATTCAAAATATTTAATTTCCGTATTAACACTGCGCAAAATGCCAAAAAGTTTGAAACGCTTTGTGTTTGGCCCCCTTGGCGAGCAAATTTTTTGAAGCTATGGCTTTTTATTATGAATTTTTCAATGTCAATGCATTTCAATTTTGTGGCGCGTCGTCCTCGTTGTCCTCCGCTTTGTCGGTGGTGACAATCGAGCGGAATAGATTTATGACAGCGACACTGCATTTTATTATACTTAAAGGAAATTTTTTTTGAAATTGGCACACGGCAAAGGGAAAGCGAAAAATGGTAAAGTTTTTTGGGGTGCAAAAAAATAAACGCAAAATGGTGGGATTTTTCCGTCGAGCCACCTGAGGGGCAAATTGGGGGTGGTGGCCAAGTGAAGAAGTTGGCGTAAGTAAGGCAGAGCCATTTATCAGCGTGACACCTTGCCGGGTGGCCAACTTGGCCCTGGGTTTTTGGGCTCCCGTCCCTCTGTCCCTCTACACCCGCCCTATTCCCTCTTGTGGTGGCACAGTGTCTACCATCGATGGTTGTCTGTGTGTGGGAGTGTGTGTGTGAGTGTATGGGTAGCACTTTTATGGCATGTGAGAAATGGCGCAGAAAGTGTGACACAAAATTGTAGACAAATTGCTCGAAATGATTTCATTTCTTTTATTTATGACGCCAAACTGCTCCGTTCGGTTCGCCTTTTGGTAGCTGAGGCTGCAGCATTAAGCCTTCACTGAGATTTCAATTCTGTCGAACAGACCAATGAACTCTGGGAGCTGTGAGTGGATTGGTGGCTTGCTTGGATGCCCTGATTGATGGCCAATTGACTGCAGAGACCATAAATTTTGTGGCCAGATTTCTGGAAATTATAAAGCCTCAAAGATACGCAAAATCTTGGCTTCTGTATAGATTCTAAAATAAAACACCAAAAGTTGGAATCAAATATTCCCCAAAATGTCCAGGATCCAATTCAATATAACAACACCAATAGATTTAGTTGCTTTTGCAAGTTATTTAACTAAATCGAAACCGAAAAAGTTTGAGTTTTTTGCATTCAAAATGCATAAATCAACCGAAAAACCAAAACCCAAAACAATTTGTATAAAAGTAAATCCAAAAGCGGAGCTGAGCGCTTTCCATATCCCATGTCGAGATGACAAAACTAAACTAAAACACAAATACATATGACACCCATACATACATGGTATAAGGACACGCGCGAGGGGCGCTTAAAACAAATCCCCAACACAAATAACTGCCAGAGAATTTGCATATCGTGCAGTATAAAAAATATAACCAAAAGGCAAAAATCTAACAAACGATGAAAGAAAATAACACGCAACAACCAAAGAAAAGTCACAAAAATGCAAAACACTTTGGAACAAAAATGAGGCATTTCCGTTCGACACGCGCTGTATGTAGTATATATCCTGAAAGGACCAATGAATTCTATGGCCAACTGGAAGGAAATCAAATAAAGGGGTTAAAAGGAGGCGCGAAAAACGTAAAGAATAATAAACGCGTTCCACATAAAAATCGGCGATGAAATCTGCAAAGTAAACAAAATGCGAAATCCAACAAAAGATCGTGGATAGAAAGCTCAAAAGGTGATTCGAATGGGAGATACCTTTTAAAGAAATAAATTTATGAAGAAATATAAGTAAAAAAGTGGTAGTATAAAGTTCTATAATTGTTCAAATAAATATAGCAACGATGATTAAAAATTTAAAAATATTAAGATACTTTTAGGTTAAAATTAAGTTCTAAGACTAAGAATAATGTTTGAATAAATACGCTCTCAGTTGAATTTGTTATATGCTCTTTACCATAAAATCCTTTACATCCAATCCTTTCCAGGTAATGGACTAAAACCAGAATTATGTATATAAATATATTTAAAGCATATGCCACGGATGCGGATGCTTTTGGCTAATACAATAAATATGAAACGCAATAAAAATCCAGGGGTTTCAAGTGTTGGAGGGATAGGGATATCCTTGTTTCGGGATCGGAGAGACCTTAAGGAGGGGGCATGGCATGGTAGGGAGGCATGGCAGCTGCTCTTATCAGTGTGAAGCAATCAAATTCGATTAGCTGAGGGAGGGTAAACAGGCAACACCAACAATAACACCAGCAACAAAGCCCGAAACACTTGACTGTTTTGGCAGCTGCAAAATACGAGGAAAAAAAATGGAAAATATTGAAGCCCAATGAAGGGAAGGAAGTTCCTTTTTTTTTCTGCCAATTTTTTGGTTTGGTTCCTCTACTCTTGGTGTTGTTGTTGTGGGCTGAGTCCTTGGCTTTGCCAGTTGCCCTGTTGCCGCGGTAATTGTTTGTTTTGTGTTCATATTTCCCTTCCTTTTTCCTTCGGGATATTGTCAAGGCTACAACTTGTTGAAGGCGAAACGCGCAGAACGCAAAACGGCCAAATTGAATGGAAATAATCAAAAAACTGAGCCACAAAATCACAACAAAAAAAAAAAACGCTAAATAGCCAAAATAAAAAAAGGAGCGGAAAAAAACAATTCTCTGGCCGACGATATCGGGCTTAGGCTAAAAAAGACTTATACAACGATAGCTAAGTGGTTTTCAAGGACACTGGGAGACAGTGCCTAAAAAAAGTTAGCTTCCGAGCGAATAAAATTGCGGGATTACCGAGCCGAGATAATACAGAATTTCAAATGTCTTAGGATTCAATTTTGGAAATTTGTTTTCAATGCGATTTGGCTTTTGGGAGGGTCTTCGGGGTCTTCTCGAACCGCGTAAATCAAACAAAAACCTTTGAAATTCAACTCCATCTCCGGGGGCTAAGTGCTTGTATCCTGGGCCCTTCTCACGCCTTTTTTGGCATATGACCCCAGGGTCATATAAGGCTCAGCTGCGTCCCGCCCTCGTGATTAACACGGGGTACAGGGCCACCCCCTCGCAAAAGAAACCCCCAGGGTCTAGTTGTGCGACAGATGCAAGCCTAGCCCGGGTTGTTGGCCAGACAATTTTACCTACTTTATCGTTATTTATTTGCATATTTTCAAACTAAAAGACGACAAAGAAGACGCTGTCGCTGTCGTAGCCACTGCCGCCATTGTTGTTGGCGGCATAAAAGCCCTAGGACAAGGACCACAACCGCAACGACAATAGTCGAGAAGGACCATTCATGTCCCCGTGTGTGTGTGTGTGCATTGTGCTTTCCTTTTTTTTATAATTGACAATAATACTTGGGAGATATGTTTGGGAAAAAGTAAAAAGCATAATAACGCTAAGTAATACATTAGCCAGACGTAAGCCAACCCCCCTTAGAAAATATAAAGAAAAAAGTGGGGAGGAATGGGAGTGGATATGGAGTGGGTGGAGGTAACGTTCACCACTCTCCGCTGACACTGACAATGCATTTGCTCTGCCCGTGTCAGAAAGGTCACGTCTTATCTATTTACCTAAACAATTTGCTTAAAATGTTTACAACATAAGCAACATCATCATCAGCAGCAGCGGCATCGGTAAGGTGAGCTGGGGGTGGTTGGCCGGAGGATGGGGACCAGGACGAAGAATGGGGGTGTCCCTGTGTCCGGGTAGTGTCATCTATTTACCTTAAGTAGTCATACGACCACTGCCTTCATTCTCCCCAATTTGGTTGTTGTTACTTTTCCTTTATTTTTTTGCTTTTTGTTGTTGCCGTGGGAGTCACAAGGACAGGCCAAAAGCTTGGCCAACATTAGAGCGCAATAGCCAAGGGAATTGTTTTATAAGCTATGAATAACAGGCCCAAAAGAAAACCAAACGCCAGGGGGCATTTTGGTAGAAGGGAATCATAGGCAAGGTTACACCCTAACTTTTACATAAAATCCTATTAAGCTTTTAAATAATATAGCTCTTAATATCTAATTCCTTTTGTAATAAATATTATTACTATTATACCTTAATAATTACAAATTACTAATATATTCCCTTAATACTTACTAACTAATATACCCAATAAGCCAACAAGAAAAGGCCCAGCAAATAATGAAAACGAAACCAAAAACATAGCAAAGACCAATGCTCAGGGCCAGGACATTGCGGCTTGTGGCTGCCCCCAGGACCTTTTTACTCTGTTCTTGCAATGTGGAGAAGAAATCTGCCATTCTCGTACCATTTTTTTGTTGTTTGTCCCTGTTTTTTTTTCTCTTTTTTTGCGAAGATGAACGACGTCGACGGACTAAAAGGACGCGTTTTATTTTTGGCAAGAACCGTCTCCAAAAAAAAAAAAAAAAAGTTCCAGGACCGACGCACCATTAACCTCCTCCTGGAAGGGCTTGTGGAAAAACGGTCCTTAGTTGATTATTGGTTCCCCGTAGCATCACTCTCTGCAATCAGCATCATCTATCAGTATTAAATTCAAGACAAAGCCTACCAAGAAAAAAATAAAAACCGACGAAAAAAACAAAACAAAAATCAACTACAAACGGCGAAAAGGAAAATAAACTTCCGTTTCGTGTCCCGGGGAGGGGAAATCCTGGGTAAAAAGCCAAAAAAAGAAAAACACGAAAAGCCCTTAATGTATATGTTGGCAATTTTCTAATCACAGACCGTGGAGCGATTCAGACTTTAAGATAAACATAAGCGAACATTTCCTGCCCCTCCTGTCTCCTGCCTCTTACCTCCTGCCTGGCTGCCACTCGGGGCCCCGTGTTAATTGTATAAATATAGAAAAAGTTTTTATGATCCACAGATGGAAGCTTTCAACGGAATCCAACCCTCGTTCCAGGAAGCCAAACGGCTGCTAATTGAGCTGGGGTGTGCTCGGAGGTGGAGCTACCAGGATTGCAGGATGTCTCATTTTACGAGCCATGGGGGTGTGGGGCGGGTATGCCGCCGAAACCAGGCAACAAAAGTGAATTATCTTGTTAGATGAAATGCCTAAGAACTGTGAGTCTGGCTAACAAGTGGTATGGTTGAAACGAAAAATGCAAAAGATTTCAAAAGCTTAAGCTTTCATGGCAAGTGATTTTTGATAATCTGATAAATTATCTAATATTTTGTTGAAATTCTTAGGCAATTATTTTGGAGATTTATATAAAGAAGATTAGTTCTTTGGACACTTTTCTTTTGAAAGATATCCTGAAAACTGTTTTTTAAAATCAAAATCCTGGTAGCTTGAAAAATAAATGTCCTTAAAGAAAGCCACCCAAATCCTTTGCTAATGTGTGTCATTCATCCGACTAACCATCAATCAGGTTCACTTCCGGTCTGAATCTGCTTCGTTTAGTGGAAATTTTTGGCCTAGAAAGCCATCGTACACAAAAAAAAGCCGGTCTAGTTACCAAACGTTTATGCAATTAAACGCTTTCCAACAGGCGCGAACTACAGCTGCCGGTAAAGGAATTAGAATAACAATGAAATGCCTGATGCTGCCTGATGCCGCCTGATTCTGGACAAAATTTTCGTCGACCGGGGCATACCACCTAGATGGAGAATTCAACCAGAAAGCCCAAACCAATTGACATGACCATTGTCATTCACATGACCATTTCCACAGCCATTTTCATTCCCCAATTGGTTGATGGGTGGCTGGTTGCATTCATTTGTGTGGCACTTAGAAAGGGAATGGGTTTTTGGAATCCACGGTCTCCTGCAGTGCTGCGTACACGTAATTTATTACAGGCGACGCCATTTTGTGTGCCACATAGCCATGACTTGCGTTGGTGTTTTCGCGATTGTCTGCATGAGTGTGTGTAAGTGTGTTTTGGTAGTGTATATGTGTGTGTATGTGCGTGGATAAGCGCGTTCAGATAAAATGCAAAATAGACGTCATGGCAGCTGTGCTCTTTTGCGTTTAGATGCGAGTCAAGTCCCAGCCATTTCAACTGTCATTTGGCTCTTATATCGGTGAGCTACTTTTCACGAAATACATAATACTTGTATACCCCTCGAACCATTTTCTAATTCAATTACAAACTGAAAGACAGAAAAAAAAAATTAAAGAGGGTGAAACAAAAAATTAGTGTCATTAAAAATGTTGTGTGACCTGCCTGAAAATTACAGCTTAGATACAACGAATTTTGGCCACTTGCGAGCAAAGTAATTTATACGCCAGCTAGGATTTTAAGCAACTTTTCATTATGCAAATCAATTTGTCCCTGTTCATTTGCCACTTGCCTTGGCTCTGTCTCGGTTGGAAATTTGTTTTCGGCATTAATTTTGTTTCGTTGAGGAAGTTTGTTTAGTTTGCTTGTCGACCAAATTAATTTCTAGCGCAAATCTTGAATTTTTTGGGTAAAACAAGAGGAGATCTGAAAATTTCAAGAGCTTTTCCCATTGAAGAAAAGTTGGACTTTTCCCTCTATCTCTCTGGATTTTCCTTTTCCTCTATTTCTGCTTTTTATTCTATATATATATATAAATTCTTTTCTGGTTTTGTCTTTTGCCTTTTTATTCATCGAGCTAATTATGCGCTACAATGCGTCTCCGTGGCCATTGTGAGAAGTTTCGGAGCCAGCAGTCTGGCTCTGCTTGAAGGAAAATTGAAGGCAAAAGGACAAAGGGACGAATTCATGGCAAATGGTTAAGTTCAAGGACAGAGTATAGAGCCTGTCTATTTGTATGGCTGGGATCTGTGAAAGGGTGAAACCAGTTGCCAGGCAACAGCAACTGATGAGTGAAAAAAATAAAAGAGCCGAGAAGACTTTACTTTCACATTTCAATTAAAGTTTTCCCCCATAAAGTCATCCACTCCCACACCCCGACCATAAACTTGCGCCCCAGGCTTTTGTGGCTTTTAGATAAAAGGAATTTACGGCCGAAAACAAGGACTCCTGCTAATTGTTTCATTTAGATACTGTACTGCGCTATAAATCTGAAACTTTCGGTTATACTTGAAACAGTTTGTTAACTACTCGTATAACCAAAAAATATAATAGTCCATCCATAATGCTCAGTGTTCTGTTTTCCCGGCGATAAATCACACACAGTGGCTGCCAAAAGTTTGTGCCCCGCAGCTGTCCAGCAACAGCAGCCAACTGTCAAAGCATCTGCTCATTACGCCAGTTCAGTTTGGACTGTAAACCGGCCTGTTTGGTGGTCGGCTATCAGTTATATTTGGTGGAGGGCGGTGGCACTGCTCATTATACTTCGAACTGATTTTCCTCATTTTTTTTGCTGCCAATGTGCAATGGGAATGGACTCGATAGGGTCACCACATATAGTGCAGAATGTGAATGATTTTCGACACTGAGAAAAAAATCTTTAATTCTAATACTAACTGAAACTCAACTAAGTATTTTTAGAGTTTGAAATTGTCAAACTTGATTTCGAGTGCACTTCTGACTCATTTTTCAGTGCATTGTGAGCATTTGGACCATTGTTGTCACTGGTGGCCATTCCTAATATTGGTAGCTGTCGGTTGCCAGTGTCAGTGGCATATTCCCGCCGCCTTACCCTGGTCCGCCTCCCCCTGGTCACTCTTCCCATGGCCAACTCTCGCCTCATTCATGTGTTTTATTGCTACACACACCCAATCACCCACACACAGTCTCTGGCCAAAAAGCACCGGAAGCACCGGACCCCATGGCATCATAGCATCACCCTAGTTAGGAACAACAACAGAAACAGGAGCAGGAGCGGGGCTAGGACCAGAACCAGGACCAGGACCAATAGCAATACAGAATCGGGACGAGAACGAAGAGCTAAGGCCATAGGAGGAATCACAATCCAAAAGACCAGAGACACACTCGCCATATATTTATGCCCCATATGGTTGTGCCATATCTCCGTGGGCATAAACCACAACTCAACGACTGCCACAGCGGAACTATACCAGAATCAACAGCAACAACAAAAACAATAACAGGCCAGGAACCACAACAACAACCAAGACAGGAGCAGGAGCAGAAGTGCAGGGTGGCATCAGTTCACATTCAGGCTCATTACCACAATCTTTTGGCCAGAAAGGCACAACCACTAGCAGGAAAAAGCTATCAAGGATGTTAGTACCCAAATTTTTAATACATTTCTTAAATATTCATTCATATAATAATAAATAATATTTTGATACAACTTAACATTAAATAAAGTCATTATTGTATAATATTTCTCAGCTGCAAATCCATAGTTTTATACTTTTCTTGAAAAAGGATGAAAAAAAGAAAATTATACATTTTATTGATATAAATAAGCCAGAAACTTTATTGGCCATCCAAGTCTGAGGCCCCTAAGGCAATCTGTGGCTGGATTTTGTTGTCTCCTGATTTGGATTTTAATCAAGTAGCCATATGAACTAAAGAGAACTAAAATCAGAAACCCTGTGTATGTGTCGTCCCATAAATTCATTCAATTTTCAACAGACAACCCAAGAAAGTACAGTCGTCAGCATATTTTTGGCTTCGACTACATTCCACAAATGCTGAGCCACAACTCCTAGGACAATAATATTTATTGTCATTTATTTTATTTCGTATTTAAGTGACTCGCCGGCTCTTGACCAAAGCTAATAAGCTGCAGTAATAAATTATGCGGCATGCAGCATATAAATTATGCGCAATTAACTACAAACATTTTTGCATAGCTGCACAAAAATGTTTGTCGCCTGCAACTCACCAAAAATCTGCCCGAAAAACTTTTTACCCCCCACCCGGAACACTACTACTAAATAGTTCAAAATGAAATACTCGTACATATTTTAGAAGCAGATATGTGGATAGATATCTCACACACACACACACACATCTATAGAATGTGCGCTCCATAGAATGTGTATAAATTTATAGACTCACTCACGGACACCCACTTAATGAGCGATATTAAATGAATTTAGATTTTGTTTTAAGTGGCGAAATAAACTCGCATTAATTGCTGTTCGCTGCCATTTCGAATGGCATTTAAACACCGAGTATCCGTAGCTTAATGGGCCTCTGATTAAAGTTTATAGGCTACCTAAGGGGGGCTTCAACAAAAGATGATTAGTCGTCGTCTGGCAGATCAGACACATTGTCATGGTAAGATTTTTGAGAGCAAGACCTTGGGTGTCTAGAAAGTAAACAATAAGATGTTGTCTCACAACAAAACAGGAATTTAAAATTCAAATGAAATCTCTAAGTGAGTTTCTATGTTTATGGCCTGGCTAAAACTTGTTTATGGTCTGCATGGAATTTGTTTACTTTATCAAACTGCCTTGGAAAAATTTACAAAAAATATTAATTGCTCGAATAGGAATGCTAGAGAGCAAGCCTCCTGCAAAGGCAGCAACAATCACTGGCACCAATCACAGGACTTGCTCTGAACATTGTTATGCAGAGGCTAGAGAGTAGAGAGGACATAAGGGGAAGGACGACTGTATATACATTTAAATTTATGCGCAACTTAACGCTTCAAAATTGAGTGCAACGAACGCGACGCAAGCCCAAAACAGGAGCAACAGTCGCATCAAGTATACGCCCTGGCAGCCGGAAGCGAGACTTGGAGTGTTTGCCTGACTCTGCTCCGGCTTCTGGTTCTGCCACCGCCTCCTGCCTGGCCACTTCGTCACTACGTCCTCCACGTCCCTCGTCATCCTGGATGGCGATGCAACAAAGCGCGACAACAACAAGGACGAACGGACGAGGCTATGCCTGCCCGGGTTCATGTTTTCTTTGCCGCTTTTAATTTCAAAAATTTATGCGCTCGCGCCACGCTAAGCGTAAAATAACGATGCTGGGCCAAGTCGGCAATACGACAACATTGTTACAGATACTCTGCAATTTTTGGATCTATCTTCTATACTTTAAAAGGATAAAAAGGTAAAGAGCAATTAAAAATTGTATAATAATTCCAAATAAGAGAAACAATAAATTGTGAATGTGGCACATTTTTTGAAAATTAAATTTTTATATTTAAGAAGAAATATTTACGACTTAAAGATAAATATGCTCTCTTCATTTATAGTTTTCTTATTTAAAATTTTGATTTTATAGAGAACCATTTATTCGTCCTGGCTTTATAGGAACTACTCCCGATCTTTGCTATTGTTTTTATTTCATACTTTTTGTTGTTATTATTCCCCGAGTCCCGCCGAACTCGCTCGCTCCCCGCTCGCTGGCAACTTGATCCTTTGCCGCCATTTGCCAGCAGAGAACTCCATCGGACCCTAGACTCGTACCCCCCGGTAAGCTTGGGGTATCCAGTCCCTCCCTCCCCCCGGCTTGCACTCCATTAAACTCTGGCGTTGACTTTGTTGCAAGGCACACAGTACCCGAGGACTGCAGAACGTTCAACATCACACTGAGCTGAACGGGCGCTCGCAAATTTTATTTATTAAAAGGAGGGTTACAGCGTACAAGTCAAGTGGCTCAGCTCGAAAACAATTAAAATGAAGTTTTCTTTTTGAGTTGCGTTTTTGCATGGAGAGTCCTCTGGGTGGGGGTGTGTGTGTCACAAGAAGGAGTGGAGGGAAAGGAGCTGTTAGCTGTGCGGATCTCAAAATATTTCAGTTTCAGTTGCAGTTTCAGTTTCAGTTTGTGTATGTTGCCTACTTGAGGGCGCAACCGAGCCGAGCGTAAGATCTTAATGAGTTTTTCGGCTAGTTTCACATGCTCCAAATGGCAGACAAAGTCGCCCACATAGGAGCAACTTAGACCGACGCGGATACACAAATTTTAGCCAAAAGAATGGCATAATTAATTGCCGTAGCCGTAGCCGCTCCCATTGCTGTTGCTGTTGCCGCCGTAGTTGCCTTTGTCGTTGCCCTGCCGTTTCCTAAAATCATTTCGTATTCAACGCTTTGGTTAAATGTTGCATGCAAATGTGACGATTTGATCCTGGGAATCCATGGGATACCGCTAACCCAGGGGTTTCTGAAAGACAAAGAACCCGTGTGGCTGCCATCTGGAAAGGTGCATCCTATTTGGGTCACCTGCCGTGCGTAACGGTTCGTGAATATTCAATGGATTTCTAGGGACGCTCCACCAGGACCCAGCCATCAATTACAATGGATTCAAGTTGAACCAGTTACATGTTTAAATTTTTAGAATTTAACAAAAAGGAAAAATACTACATGAAAATCGGTGTTGGCTAAGATGGATATGGAAAAATTTCCCAAAATAAGGGCCATTTTTAGTCCATATCTCGAATATTTCTCAATCGATTGGAAATCGGAATACCATTTATAAATCAGGACTTCAATCCTCTTCAACTTGGATCAAAAGATGGAAAAATTAAATATAAAAAATTGTTTGTTTTATTTTGACCAAAATCCTGATGTTACCCCCTTGAAAATTTTCGAAAATCGGGTCAAATTTTAGGTGACCAGTTTTTGATGGAGAATCAAAGTACTCGCAGATCTAAGATCGGGAAGGTATAACATTCGGCGATCGGATGATTTTTAGAAAAGTTATGGCAAGTTCCGTGAAATAAAACGAAGGGAAAACCTTGTTGACCAAGTTAAGAGCAGAGGGGGCCCGAATGCTATATTTTGGGTCACTTTTTAAACAATATTTAGACTATTTCTTATCGTATTCAGAAAAGGAATACCATTCACGAATCAGGGAACTATTTGCCGTCGATCTGCGTTAAAATGTCATGAAAATTAAGAAATACAATTTTGGACCCATTTTTGGCCAAAACCATGATGTTACCCCTTTAAAAATTTTCGAAAAATGGATAAAATTTTAGTTGGCCAGATTTCAATTGCGAATAATAGTACTCGAAGAAACAAGGCCAGAAAGGTATAACAATCTTCGATCGGATAAGTATTAGCCAAGTTATGGAATTTTCCAAAAAAAATGGAAGTGGAAGCCAATATGGAAGCTAAATGTTACTTTTCAAAATAATCTTCAACTTTGCATAAGTAAGCTATCTCAATTGGACTGCATATTTAGAGTTTCATTTGAATTCACAATACGAAGAACAAAACAAGCTTAAACCATAAACAAAAACTCCACCTCCGGCACCATTTAAAAGTCCTTCATTCCTCTATCGATTCCGAAACCACAAGTTTTTCTTTGTTATCCAGCTTCGATGGATTCTTAGGAAAATGTTTGCTTATGAAGAAATACAAAAAAGCATCCAAGCGCTCACAAATCCTGCCGCATCCTTCCTTCTCGTCCCGTTTCCTATTTGTAGCTCAACTAACGCAGCCGTTTGTCTTCATGCCCTAAATGTGTGCTTGTGTGAGTGTTTGCTGGTGTGCTGGTGGGGGTGTGGGTGTATGTCTGTGTTAGCCAGAGAATTTGTATATGCCTGGGTGCAATTTTGCGGCGTGAAACCATTTAGCACGCAATGAGGTGCTGCCTAAGCCTTGAGAGCGAAACCAAAACCAAGACCAAGACGAAAGCCGATGCAGCTCGTCAAACTTCCGGGTTCTGAAGTCCTGAATATCCTGGAAACTGATGAGCCTTACACTCGGCAAACAGCAAATTCCTTTGGCTGCCATTTTCATTAAAGTTCAGCCTAGCTTCGCCATCTTTTTAGGCTTATGGCTCTTGAGATAAGTGAGTGGTTAACCGAAAACTGGTTGAAGAAAGATTTTCTTGGAAAAAACTATAATATTTTTTGCAATTTCTTAGGACAATACATCCTACATATTTAATGAAAGTACTCTAAACCTAGACAGTTTCTATTCCTAACATTAGCCGTATTATAAAGCAACAAGAAACAAACACAAAAAAAAGAAACAAAGAACAATAAAGACGAAAAAGTTGCAGCGCACATTGCAACTAATTCGATGCTTTTGTATTCTTTTTATGCACTTGCGACATTGTTGCACGAGCCACCCCTGACGAAACTTCATCTGCCATCAACATTCAGCATCCAACAGCGAAGCGAAGGAGTACAAACGTTTAGCATGCCAAGCGCAAAAATGTCCTGGAACGGGAACAGGATCCTTTGTCGAGGGGGAATGGTAAGGACATTGGGGGCACTACATTTTAGCAAACTTTGCGGCATTTTCAGCAATTTGTGGTATTTTACTATTTAATCCTTAACTGTCTAAGGGTGTCACCCTAATACAGAGCCAGGACCTCACCCGCTCTTGCTCTGTCTTTCTGCTTTTCAGCCTGCCACAAGCCATCAACAGTTTGTTTCAAATCAGGCAACTACAACAACAATGACGACGATGACATTGTGTGGCACCTGGTGTACAAGTCCTGCTCCTTTTGCCAACTTCTGGGTCCTGTTCGGTTCCTGCAACCGCCTCCAGTTCTAAGCCATTGTTACCCCCAGCTAGACAGAGCCATTGTGCTCCATTTCTAGTAGTCCTTGCAACGAGTGTGTATGGTTGTGTGTGTATGTGTGTATTTATGACCATATATGTATGGTGGGGAGTCGTATGTGTATGTGTTCTTGCCAAGAACTGCCAAAAGTACTGCCCCCCTGAGAGTACTGCTCTCAGTTCGTTGCAAAGTTTAATTAAAGTCTCGCTACAACTTTTGATATGTTCTTCGAGTTGCCTTCCGCGCTCTTCCGGTTCCGTTGGTTGGGCCACCATCTAAGTGCCATTCCACTACCCACTACAGTGGGTCACCACTAAGAGTTACAGATCAAATAAATTGTAAAGAAACTGTAAGAATTTGGAGGTTCTTGGAGTTCGCATAACGACAAACGCTAAACCTGAAGTAGCCCTATTTAATAATTTTTGAATAGTTTTATTTTCTGTCTCCCATCCGAAATATTAAGCTCCTTAAAAAACATGACGAAGTTTTATTAGGGAAGCTAAACTAATCAGCTTTATTTGCATTGAAGTGCATAATGTTATTACAATACTGCCACTGTTCTATTTGTCGCAGCAAATTTTGAATTTAGGGCTTGAAGGGACTTACACACTTGGCTCAAATCTTGCCACGACAGCCTCGCCTGCACGGTTTTTGTTTTAGTTTGTCGTTGAATGTTTTAGTTTTCGTATCAACTCTGTTGCACATGAATGGCTCGTGTGGGTTCTACATACGAACTGTCGGCGGTGTGGATGGAATTTGTGGGTGCCTATGACAGGCATTGACAGCTGCCGGTGATGGTCTTATGGTTGCTCACCTCGCAAGTAACTGATTTTGATTCTAGCCGACATTTGTTGGCCCAAGAATTGGCAGCAGCATCCCATCGAATAGGAATCCTCAAATTTATATTATTATTATTTTTTATCCAATTTAACGACTAGACATAAACAGAAAAAGGTATTATTATTTATATAAAATATTCATAATATTGGGAAGGTCGTCCTGTTTGATGCCCTTCATAAAAAATTGCATCGAAATGTAGATTTTTAAAATGAATGAATACATTAAAGGTTGATTGGGAAAATGTGGATGTCTCTGTGACCGAAGCAAATATTAAACCCATACTTAAATAATACGGATCAGAGCCGTTCAGAGTGTTTGGAGTTCGTTTTTTATGGGGCTCCGTTGGGACATTTATATATGTATTAAAATTTTTGTTTTCTTATATAAGCATTGGGTGTGCAGGCAGGCGAACAAATTGACAGCATTATGAAAGGTCAGGTCGGAACGGGGCACACCATATTTATATATATTAGCCTGGCACGTAACTAAAAAGGACATTCCATTGTCCCATAATGTTGGGCAGTTAGCGCACGCACACACGAACACAAAAACCAGCACCGGACTTGGGAATCAACACAGCAGTTGTCCTTGCTCGTTCTCGATTCAATTCCAAATTTTCTTAGCCACTGGCAGCCACAGGGCAGGTCCTAGTCCTGATCATGGTCCTGGCCCTCTGGTCCTGCCCCTTGGCAACACATGCGCGCATCCTCCCGAATGCCAAATGCAAATTTTATTTATGAATATGATTTCTGGCAACAAACAATGGTCCGGAGTCCGGACCAAACATCCACACACACTCATCCACAAACATATAATAAAAAGAAAACCCCCCAAAAAAAATAAGGAAAAAAATAATTTTCAGTTTGACAAACTCATACAAATGGCAGGACTAACTGCCTGCGCCCCGAATAGGGCAAAAGGGGCGTGGCTGCAGCTGTTAACCCTTTGCCCCGTGCGATTTCCTGGGGGGAGTTGGGTGATTTTCGATGGCTTGAAGGTTGTCCTGTGCGTGCCAAAAATTTAGCATTCTATGTGCTGATGCTGGCGCGTGTTAAAATAATAAAATATGCTGCTGTTTGCCCAGGATTCAACTCTGGTCCTCGTTCTCGTTCTCATTCTAGTCCTGGTGCTGATGGTGATGCCGCAACCGCAGAGTGCAGGAAATCAAAAATTGAGGAAATGAAATTTGGTTATTAGTCAGCGTGCGACGAATGGCAAAGATGTGGAAATATGGAAAAATATAGAAAGGGGCAGGCAGCCAGGGGGTGTGCCCTGGTCTAGGAGGTGTGGCAGATGGTATTGCCAGCACACTGCCGGCACTCAAACAATAATTATAAATCAACGCCAGCACTCGAATCAAGTCTAGACAATGCCTGACAAAGGCAGCCAACCGACCAGCCAGTCGCATTCATTTCGTGGATGGTAATGGAAATTGGAACTGCCATGGGATGGATGGTGTGTGGGATTGGATGAACTCTTGGATAGGGTGTGCGAATGTAAATTTGTGTTGTCTGACCACGAAACGAGTCGCTTGGCCAGCTGCCCACGCGATGGACACACGTTGATCCTGCCACATGACCGCCACCCACACCCACACCCACGAATTTATCAAATTATAATTTTTTGTCAACATAAGCAGTTAACCAGGGCTGGCAAAAATACTATTCAATATTTTTGCTTTTAATTAGATTTAATAGATAAAAGGTTAAAGGATACATTTTATTTGAATTCCTTTTAAGTGTTTCTCTGGCCTGAAATATATACTGAATGATAACCACATTCAATTGGAATCACTTCCACTGCTGATTCATTGGCCAAACCAATAGCTTTGAATGACAAAACACTAAGAGCAGACCCATGTGTTGCCACATTTCAATCGTTTTTCTGCAACACTGGCACAATGCATCCTGCCAGCCGCCTGCCCGCAAAAGTAGGCAATGGATTTTCTCCTACCACGCGTTAGCAGCCACCAGCCACCAACCACCTGCCACCCACTCTCCCACTCGACGGTTTATATTGACATTAAATAGCTGTTGATATAAATCAGCAAACGCATAAAAACGCACAGCAAAGCAGAAATCATCAACCGGGTCTCCCCCAGTACCTCCATCGCTCCTGCAATAAACAAATAAATATGCGAAAGAGCCAGTTTGTTGTTGTCGATGTTTATTCAACAAAAAAAAAAAAATAAGAATAAAAAAATATAAAATTCCCGAAGGGCAAAAACGGTGAACAAGAAATGCGGGCCATGATTTTTAGCGACATGGCACGTACACAGCCAAAATGTTTGCATTGCTAGGGTAGTGGAGATTTTTTCTTCTGTTTTTTTGGCCGGCCAAGGGTTGAACCATGGGCTCTATGAGGGAGGTGACGCGGGATGCAAATGCCAGACGGTTGGCCACTTGAAAACTCTCGCCGGCAGCACGGCTCCTGTTGCTGTCAATTTTGGACTCCGGCTTTTTGTTGGCATCTACGTGCCAGACAGCCAGACTGTCGGACTGCCTCGCTGCCTCGCACTGGATGATGTAGCCGCTGAGCCATGAGCCTTGATGAGCCTCAGCGGCTACATCACCAGCCTGATGACTGCCCCCGGACGAACACCTACATACATGCCACACACTCTGGCGAAATCCCGATGCCTTCTCAGATTACCCCTTCTCGCCCAGCTGGAGGAGCCAGGACTCCAGCTGCCAGTCCAGGAACAATGCCAAAGCGTGCTTTAATAAATAAAATTACCCACAAATTGCATAAAATAAGTCAAAAGCGGGTGAACAGGGAACATAATTAACTGAAGAAGCTACAAATGAACTTTGAGATGTTTATATTATTATTAGGACTTTATAAGGGATCTAAATAAAACAAATTAAAAACATTTTACACAAAAATGAATGCCACATTGTTAGCTTACTTTTTTTTTAGGTTGTTCAGGGGGACAAGTTTAGTTTAGGGGTCTTTTGTGCAAATTGTGCAATGGTTAGACAATAAATTAGTGCTATGTTTTCTGTAATCATTTATAATACCTTCACACATTTTTCAATAAAATTTAAGAGGATTAGTATATATTTTAAATAAATTAGAACAATGCATATTCTAATGAATAGAAGACAAACATTCTTGGCCAAAATCACCGAGTAATCGTTGTAGATATTATTTCTGCCAAATTTCAAGCTTCCTTGAATGAATCCATTCAGTTATTACTTTATTACTTTCGCTAGCTTAATTAACAACCCAGTAGCCTTTGTTGGATTGCAGGTGGTCATGTCCATTGTCGGGCTGTCAGGGCTCTCTGGTTGACTGCAGTTGCGGTTCACTTCTGGTTCGGGATTCGAACGGGTATTTTTGGTTTCTGGTCGAGCATTCTCTTAACTAGGGTTTTACCCAGCACATGCCCCTTCCTCAGTAACCCGTAAATGCAGGCCGTAAAAATAAAACTCAAAATACACATCACAAATGAATGTAAATGTTGCTTTCGGCCTGGTTAATTAAAATGCTCTCGTTGTAGCAAGGCAGCAGACAATGAGAGTTGTTGGTCTCACTGTTTGGGGTTTGGGGTTGGCAGAGCCTGATCAGGATGCGTTGAAGGAGTCGGCAAGTTAATGCCGAACATAAATAACAAAGGACAAACAGAAGTGTTTCAGCCAACACGGTCATACAGACGGTAATAATAATACAAATATTATTCGGTATAGGACATGCCATAAAACAACAGACGTCTGTATGGTTGGCAACAAAATAAAGTAATGAGCCTGCTCGGCAAAGGGTATCAAGGGCGTAGTCGCAAAGGATCAAAGGGGCTGAAAATATATGTGAACTCTTTATGATTTCTCACATAATTATCGCCACTTGTTAACCTTCTAACCATAAATGTTAAATTTATTCAAATTTCTTATCTGGACTCTTGATTTGTAAAAGCCTTGCACTAGAAATTCCAATATGTAATCCCATTAAACTAATTATCCATCTTAGCTTGGCCTAAGCCCCAGCAATTAAAGCTCCTTTTGTCATGTGGTATATAATTTTCAATATCCTGAACTTAACTAGATCCTAATATACCCTCTTTTGTTCCTTAACTGTTCAGGGGAGAAACTGCAATATAATTACACCAAATTGTTTTTGTGGTTAACGAATTTATAACGCTGAATACCGACGAACCGACCGGTAGCAACAGACTGGAGGAATATGTTTCTAAACCGACCCCGCCCCCTCTGACAACCCTTAGCCCTTTGACAACCGCCCGGACACGCACACACCCGGACACACGCAAGGGGCAGCACTTGACCAAATGTTTCCGGAGGTTTCGGTGCCACAGCTACAGGTTTTCACTGGAATGGGCACTGAGGTGCAAAGCACCCAACCAGGACAAAAGGTAAAATTATATTTCTGGATATGCTTGGTCCACTTTTCGGTTCGATTCTTCTTATGACCATTACCATTGCCATCCGTCGACGGCAGTCAGTTGTTTGATTTATGTTCGGGTTTTTGTTGTGTTGCTTCCAGTGGTGCTTGGTGCTAGTAGTGGTAGTGCTGGTTCTGGCCAAATTAAAAACTTTCAAATGACTGGGGCCATAACTCAAATGTCAATGCATTTGTTTAATTTGAAATGTGCATGTGGCAGCAATTTCTGTGGTTGTTGCTGCTGCACTTGTGTGCTTTCGATGGCTTTAAATAAAGCATATAAACTTCATTAAGTTAAATATGACCAAGCCGGGCAATCATTTAAAGATGCAAAATTTATACCATAGTCCAGAGACCAAAAATTAAACAATTTTCATTTACCAAACAGCATATACATTTTAATAAATACTTTCTGATGCCAAAGTATACTCTAATGCATCTCGGAAATATTTTATTTATTTTTAAAATATATTCCAATGTTTGCCGAACTGGAAACAGAAAGTTTTGTTTGTCAAAGTCACACAGATTGCCAAAGAGAAAATAATTTGTATTTTTTGGTGAGAAAGTACCTGTGTCCTCCAAATTGCAACTTGATGCAACTTTTCAATATTGTCGAATGCGTTGAGGGTGAAGGTTCAGGTAAAAGGGGACACTCGGTAGCCAAAGTGTTTTCACAGATGGTAGATGGTAGTAGTTGGTAGCCTGCTTCTAGAGACCCTCCATCCAGAGTCAGTAACTATAAACGTTTACCGCAATCGTGCTGCGGAACCACATCAAAACACCAGAGCTCTACTATCAATATGCTAAAGTTGGGGGTTGTGGAGAGTAGAGATGGAGCTCTAGATGGAACTGGAAATGGAATTGTAGTATTCTGAAGTTGACGATGCGGGGAGCCGGTCAAGCAACTGCAACTGCAACTGCCACAGTAGACGATGACGGCGGCCACAATTAGATAAAATCAACAGGCGGAGGACTTCGACTTCGCCTCTGACTCTGACGCCGACTCCCGATCCGAACCGCAAAGTTGAGACGGCGCGAAAAGGGCGACACACGGAACCGCAAAACTAAGTGCCACGCCCATTTAATTGCAGAAAACAACGCCACATGGGGCGACAATTTACTGGCGACATTTAGCATCAAAGGGCAGCCGAGCCAACCGCCCACAGTCCACAGAGTGGCCCAGGCCCCTCCTCTCGTTTAGCCTGCCAATGCATAAAATTATTTCCGCTTGGAAATGCGCTACACTGGAAAAAAAGCTTGTTTTTAGATAAGATAGTAGGGTAATGGGGGCAAAGTATGACTCAAAGAATAGAGAATCTTCTTTATAAATATCCACACTTTTAAACATATTTCTTGTAATCTTTTTCAGTGCATAATACCTCCTTTTCCATCTCCACCATCTCTGGCCAGCAAGCAATTCTAATTAAGGAAAAAGACATTTGGATTGACACGAGACAAGCGAAGCGACTGTGTAATCGGAGCAGTTGCTGACCAACCCGGCAACCCACCAACCAACCAACCAACCAGCCCACCAACCCAACCAAACAACCGATGAATCCCCCCTCGCTGTGCAGCAAATTGCATAGAATAAATTTTCATTAAACGCCACTGACTTGTGAGTCTCTGTCTCCGAGTCTCAGTCGGCACGTCGATGTAAAATGTCAGGACATACAAAACGGAGGGCGCGGCCTTAATGGGTCATCGGCCCTACAAGCACAATGAAGATGGAACTGAAATTCGAGTTCGAGTTCCTTTTGCCCTGTCCATTTTCATAATTTTTAATTATTTTTAATTTAATTGTCGCGCCTCGCGTGCTCTTCGCAAACAACTGAGACACTGTCTCTGACTCAGTCGGGGATTGATGATTGAAGACAGTCCAGTAAGTTAGTCCAGTGATGGGTTGGACAAGTGGTACGAGGGTATGAAGTGGGGGAGGTCAAAAATTCTGGAGGGAGGGCGCAATAAAATTTGTCTACATTGGAAGTCAGGAGTGCGTTTTGTATTATTAATAAGATAGTGGAGGGAAAACATATAGATGTTGGAATACACTTTCCATAAAAATAATATTAAAAAGACTATAATCATATTTCTAACAAGACTTCTAATCCTTCTCCATAAAGTCCTTAAGCTTTACTTAAATTTAAAACCAATTTAAACAATATTTTTCCCCATAAACCAATCAATAATGTCTAAAAAGGCTTAAAAATTTATGAAAATCTTCTCTTCAAAATCAACAAAGGCCGAAGACCAAGTTCAACAAGGGTATAGTCTCTCAAAAATTCAATAAACAGACAAAATTCTTGAGAAATCAACGACAGCGTGAATAATGCCCCCACACATATTAAACCATAATGCTTATTTCAATAATTTCACTGTTTTTCCCGAGAAGCCGAGTTCCGAGTTCGAGTCTAAATAGATTTCAATTTTTCATGGCCGAGGAGCTGGAGGAACTGGTGGAAAAACATAAACAGAAATTTTAATTACATCAAAATGTGCGGGCGCACTTAGTGAACATTTTATGGGGTCACGCGATCTCGACAGTCCCTCCGAGAGGGGAAGAGACCCGAAAACCTCTGAAAACCCTATAAACCAAAAACCAAAAAAACCCCAACCCCACGGAAATCGGTCTAGCCACTGGCAGGTGCCCAGTAGCCATACCGTGGTAGCTACTAGCTAACAGCTATCAGCCAGTTGGAGCCAGTTCCGTTCATGGCTCAAAGTTATTTACCCTCTGAAAAATTTTATGTAATTACAAAAGTTTTTGGCTCTAGCCCCGCTCCATCTAACCGAAAATAAACGCTAACGCTTTGCTCTCCGGCCGTTGTCAACGTTATGGCAAAATGTTATCATCTGCAGAACTGACACCAAAAAGACCCCAACTATGTGGCCGGAACTGGGCGGGTGGTAGCAACGCGGGTAGCCAGGTGGGTGGGTTGTTTTTCGGGTGCCAACTTATTGTCGCCGCTCAAGTAATTCACACAGCAGGTGCTCGCAGTTAGCTGCGGTTCGCATCGCCAACAAGTCCAACAAAAATAATTATCACTCTTGATTATCTTTTGTAGAAATTAGTGTGCACACAGAGGGATATCACCAGTTCCTGCTACTGCTTCTGCTACAGGTCCTGATGCTCACTCCTTCTATCCTCGAAACTCCCCAGAAACGTCGTAAAAGTAATTGTTGTGTTTTGTGTTGTCAAAAACCTTTGGAGCTCTTTAAGTGGGCAAGTTGTTGGAGGGGATTCCGGGGCTTAGACGTATATATAGTATAGTACCAGGGCGACTGTCAGGCAACTATGCTAACTGTTTAATGCTGTTACCTGAGCAAATTGTCGACGCTTGTTGCAAATTTCTCAACGTTTTATTGGGTCGCCCACTAACCCACCAAGGTGGGTGGATGGTTGTAGGATTCGGGTTCGGAGAAGGATACGGAAGCACACGATGTTTGGCTTGCAAATTGCTTGATATGATTTCAACTTGACAGTTTTCGGGTTAACAGTTGTTCCCATAGAGTTTGCAGCAGTTATTAAAGCAGACAAGCACTTAATTGGGGCAACGAAGTCACATTAAGGGCTTTTGGCCTAAACAGATTCGGGGATAAAGGCGAAGGAGAATTCGAAGCGGTAAGGGTTATGGTATATTAAGCAGGGGCTTGGTAATGGGTAGATATTTCTATAAATTTTAAACAAGTATTTAAAGACTTAAAAATATATCCAAGTTTTTGCATCGATTTTTAAATAAAGGGTTTCAATGGCTTCTCCAAATGGGCCTCCCAACCCTATTTTGTTACAATTGTAATTGAATTTTCATATAGTTTTTTTCTCACAAACATTTATAATTCAAACAGGTGTACTGTGGACTTTCTATAAAAAATTGAATGACAAAATTAATTTAATATTTCAAAAGGAAAAAAAATAATGGCTTTTATAGAAAAACCGTTTAATCCTGACATGATGTTTGAAAAAAATCTTTAAAATGAAAATACTGTTTTTTCTTGCTCTAGTTTAGAGCTCGAAAATTCCAAGAAAATGAATATATCGCCAAAGTTTTTAAAAGGACTATAACCAGCATTTAGAGGGTTAGATACCACACATACATATAACATGAATATCGCTCTGGTGGCCCAGTGTGAAAAGTTTCGAAATGCTGGCTTTTTTCGCATCATTTGCATACAGCGGAGATGGAATGGAACGACGGGACCGGGTCTTGGTCGGAATTGTTGATTGTACATAGTTGGTTGTGCTTGGCCTGGCACTTCCGAAATTCCATAAATGGCCAGGGCCAAAAACTTTTGGATGACATTTCGCCACCCTCTGGCACCCAGCTTCCACCTCCCAGCTCCCCTATCGCTGGCTCTGACACTAGGGTCTTGTAGATTTTATACTGTACCCGGCTTCTTCTTTGAGCCCGGTTTGGTTGTCTTGTGTCTTTGCCACACTTTTGTGCTAACAACTCGCATTGCGCATTTCCGCTGAAAACGTGAGTAAAAACTTTTACTTTTGTTTATTTGTCCGCTCATTCCAGTTGATGTTGATGTTTTTTCATCATTTGCAGCTCGAAAAGCTGGGAAGCTGGAGAGCCGGACTTTCGGAGACCGGCTTTTTGTGCTCGGACTGCAATCGTAGTGCTGTCCGCTTCTTGTCTGCCTTTAAATGAAAGCTAATTAAGTTTTATTTTTTCTTCCAGTTTGTGCTTTCTGAATGCCCGAGTTTTCCACCGACTTTAGCCTTTCAGCGACCTCCCCCTTTTCACTCATTTCTCTTTTTTTTTTCGCCCAAGATGCCCGCACTTTAAGTGTCCGTCTGTCCGCCTGCTCGTCCGTATTTTGTCCGGCTCTTGGTCATTACAAGTTGATTAACTCATAAACATTTACTGACAACTGACGTCGGACATCTGACAAGTGGCAAACTTTGTTAGCGGCAGACCCCACCCCAGAAAGCAAATGATTTCTGTATTTCAACTTAACTTTCCTGATTTCTTTATTACTTATTTAATTCTTATAATTCTTTCCCACTTTATATATCTCTCTTTTTTATTTTGCATTTGCATTTGCATTTTCATTCAAATAAATTCACGCTTTCCGGAATTTGTTTTCAGTTTGGATCCCTGACTCTCTGGCTTTTATTTTTTGCTCTTGAAATTTTAATTTCTTCAGCATTTCGCTCCGCTTTGTCCGCTTCGGATTTCATTTGACTTTTCTTTCGTTTTGTCATTTTGTGCTTTTCATTAATTTGGCGCAATTTTTTTGCCATCGTGTGAACCCATTTAATGTTTCTATTTTACTTTTATTTCGCCGTTGGCCCACAAAGTAATGTTGATTGTTTGCCTGGTTGTCTTTGATTACGAAATTGTTCAAAATAAATAAAATTACACAGCTCCACCCACTTCCCCGAAGAGACGGTTCTCTGAAGAGACGTCTTTTAATTG
Source organism: Drosophila ananassae (assembly GCF_017639315.1). Classification (NCBI taxonomy): domain Eukaryota; kingdom Metazoa; phylum Arthropoda; class Insecta; order Diptera; family Drosophilidae; genus Drosophila; species Drosophila ananassae. Next base: position 2,430,854 of record NC_057929.1, on the reverse strand, counting down.
AGTTTTTCTCGCCGAGCCTCGCCGGGCCAGGGGTCAGGCCAATTTTCTTGAACCTGAGCAGATTTTATGTCTGGGATAAGGAACCTGAAACAGGGGCAAACACCATTAAAAAAAAGGTAAAAGGTCGCTGAGCTTACCGGCTAATTAAAATATGACCAGTAGTGACGAGAGGTCCTGGCTCAATCCTGGTTGTCGAAAACAATTAGCCATGATTTTGGTCTTTAGCCAAAAATTGCTGAAATATTTACATCGTTTCAGGGCAACATTTTGAATTCTACCACAAAATCCATTCCCCAGCTGCCACTCCACATCTCTCCTCAGATCTTTCACAACAAATGCCACTCACTCTGCAGCTTCTGTCCAGGCATTTTCCCAGGTGTATTAGGGTCCAGTGCGTACGACTGTCGTACAATAATCAAGGTAATTAACATGCAAACGAAATTATGAACCAGAGTACACAAAACACACATACCTACAACCATACCCATATCGATTGGATGAATTCTCAATGGAAATTCATTGTGGAAAACCCAAATATAGGAGACTCGGCTTGAATAAACAGACACAAAGCACAAAATGCACAAACGTGGCCCAAAATACATGCAGCAGATATTTTAAAGATCCCTGGGAAAACCAACTACGAAACGTGATGCGACAGTTGTGATGCGGTCTATTGGTCTATTTGGTGTTCGGTGCCATTGTCAGTGTCATTGCACAGCCTCTTCGGAAAGCGGAGCAATGATTGGCAACAACACCAGCAGAGGTGAACGCGTGAAGGCAAAAGGTAAAGGTAAAGGCAGCCAAAGTCAAAGTCCCGACTCGACCTTTATGCGTCTATGTATATGCCGTGTGTGAATTTTTGTGTGTGTGTCCCCGCGTTAATTAAGCAAAGTGAGCGAGACACACGTTTCTGGGATGGGTTTCTGGATGGCGAGGGACGGCTGGGGCTCTCTCTTAGCCAGAATGCATTCAAATTGAATGCACAGACACAAACGCAGCGGTGCAGGAGCCAAGGAGCTCGGCGCAGACAAAAGGACGCGTCCCGCTGTCAAAGATGCTCGGGGAGTCCGTCTACCTGCCACCGAAAGCCAAGGAGTTTCTAAACGGTTCGCACCTGGTGTTACCTCTTGAAAAGAAATGCAGATCTTAATGCACTTACTTTATTAAAATTTGTTAAATTTTTACATAAATAATCCCTGACTTTTAAACTACAAATACTGTCATTAAAATTTAAAAAAATGTATCAACATCTTAGCAAGTTATACCTGCAGGTATTGGCAGCATTTTAAGTACAAGCCCACCTGCCTAGGCCTAATATACCTTCTCCGAATCGGAGTCAAGTGGCATGGAAATGCTGCAAGAAGGCATTGAAGCGTAAGTCGGCGATAATCATGGCAAGCCGACGCCTCAACACGTAACCGTGCCGTCAAATGCCTCAACACGGACCTGGAAGAAACCAAAATCGCCTACACTTAGAGGAAAATAGGGTAAATTTAAGGAGAGATATTAGGAGAAATAGGAATTAGAAGCAAATCAAGGAGTCATAGATCTAAGCTTTATTTTGAATAAAGCCTAAAAAAAACATAACCGTACGATAATTTTTTTCACTGTACTAACGCAGGCCAGCATCGGGAGGACGCAGTCATTGTCATTGCCCCCACTGCCCCCTTCCAGCCAGTGAAAATTGCAGGATAATCACAGCAACTTGAGTTCTCAAGTGCATGTCAGTGGCGGCTGGAGGGGGAGAACGGCTGAAAGAATGCCCCCGGGCCAGAACCGAGCCAAAAGCGGAGGGCATGGGGCATGGCTTGGCATCCCCCCTGGCAGGTCTAGCTCTGGTTATGCGTGGTAAGCCAATTTTGATATGAGAAACCCTAGTCGAAAAATAAACGAAGGGAAAATACAAGGGACAATGGCGGAGAAAGATGAAAACCCAAAACCCGAAACGTGGCCATTGTCGGAGTGCATGAGGAAAGTTATTAGAGGATGAGTGGCGGGAAGGATGTCTCCGGAGTAATGACATTCTGAGCTCTTCGACGTCTCCATTTAAACGATGAAAGCGAAAATAAGAGCTATATTTTAATTGTTTTTTATGCCTGTTTCTGTTGCTTCTGATGACATTTTAGACTAGAAGATGCACAGGACATGCACAGGACTTTCAGAGAAGAAAGTCTACTAGGCAAAAATGATTTTATTTTCAAGAAATTGGATACTTTTTGAGCAAACGACAATGGATTGTGCTGAAATTGCATTTCTTCATATCAGTTATAGCTTTTGAGGAGAAACAGCTTTGAATAGATCCGAGGTGTGAAGGGAAAATCCAAAACCAAACGTATATGTTGCCTTGCCAACAAGCCATAATAAAAAATGTGAATTAAGCCTTTAACTTTATTTCCTTTGTTTCTGCCCCACAATTGTCTTCTCAGCTTGAAAGCTATCTGCTTTCATGCCCCGGCATCTTCGCTCCATTTTCCATCTGTTCTGTAAGTACTTTTTAATGGAAATATCATTTCAATTTTCCTCATTGACGTTGACATTTCGTAGTCGTTTCGTTTGGTATTAGTTTTGCAGAAACATTTTTTACATCGCGTCAGTGCTCGGGATTTTTATTATATCGACCCATACCTGCCATTATAGCCCGCTTGTTTAAATTTCGACGCCGCCACCCACCAAACCACCACACCACCAACCCACCGACCCACTCGACCACCCGTTGCTGACAATTTGATATGCCCTGCTGCAATTTCCGTAAATTGCGCGTAAATCGTTTCAAATTTTCACTTGTCTACATTTGATTCTCCTTTTAGAAGAGAGAGCTCCATATACTGGTTACTCGGTACCAGTTACTGGTACCAGTGCCACATCCACAACCTAACATCCACATCCGCATGCACATAATTCCGCAAACATTTTTCCATTTCATCAGGAGGTGGGTGGTCTTGGGGGCTATAAACCAAATAAATCAATAAAAAATTATGCGAAGTAATGCACGGGGAAAAAAAAATGGGAAATGGAAAAATTGAGGGAAAGCCACGAGCAAAGGCAAACGAATCCATAGAAGCCATCCACCACAGCGGCGAAATGAAAAACAAACTGTGTGCCCAGAATTCCTAGATTCTCATTCCCTTTGCCCATTTTCCATTTCCCATTGAGTCCTTTCGTCCTTCCATTTTTTTTTTTTTTTGCGTTTCGGCTTGTGTTTTGTCCTGGCAATCCTCGGCATTGGAGAAAACGTGGAAAGCGAAATTTTAAACGGCATCTAAAGCTGCAAATATGAAACTTATGGCAATAATATTGATGTCGTCTTTGACTGCCGCCCATGCCACAGTCCATGCCCCATGGCTTGCCACTCCACTTTTCACAAATTGTAACCCCTGCTAAGCAACCCGCATCAAAAGAGTATGCCTGCCAGCAGGAAAAAAGGACGAAAACCAAGCCCAGGACTAAGACGTCGGCGAGATTCCGGCTTTGGTGGACTCCTCCTGATGGTGGAGAAGGGAAGGGGACAAACGAATTGCGATAAAGATAAATAAGCAGCGATACACTTGATGATGTCCTTGTTGCTCTTGTCGCGCTCACGGCTGCCTCTTCTGTTTTTCTTGTTTTTGTTGCTTTTGTTGTTGTTTTGGTCCTTGTTATCCTTGCTGGTGTCTGGGTCTTCCTTTGGCCAGAAACCCCACAAGCCCACCGCCTCGCAATCGTATTGTATTATTTAAATTTGATTTTATTTCATGAAAATTGAGTTTCGTTGCGGGGTTGTGTTTTGTGCCTGTGTGCTCTCGCTCCTTCGGTTATTGCTGTTGTCCTTTCCACTGCCTCTATATTGTATATGTATGTATGTGTATTCTATGTATATAAAAGAAGGCTCGCCATATCTGCTTATCGTTTCTTACGCTTCCTCCCATTTTGTGGCGGAGAAAGTTCGTAAACAAATTATAATATTGAACTTGTCATAGATACGCGCTTTTGATTGTGTCTATCTGTGAATGGGCAGGATGGGCGGAAAAAATGGGCGGGAAGTAGTCGGAATCTTAGGGAGCTACCTACCTCCCTGCCCCCTTCATTTGGGGCAGGTCATTATATGGCTTAGACATAATTCCGAGAATGAAAATGCGTCTGCAAATTATCTTTATGGAATTATGTTTATTTTCCATTTAAACAAAGTAATAAAAATAAGTTCTACGAATTTATATTATATATTATAGATGGTCTACCTATTCTTCAGGCTTCACAGCTCTTCTCAATAACTTTATAGTTTGAGTCGCTTATTTTTCTCATGTTTTTCCGCAACTTTTCCTGCGTACATAATGCTATTTTCCGAGGTTGCTTCCCTTACAGTTTTCTGGTTCGTTTCGTAACCATTAAACCAAAACAACGGGCTTCATTTATTTTCAATTAAAAGTCAATCATAACTTGCGCTTATCAATAGAACCACTTTCGCGCCACCCACTCCTCCCAATCGAGTCTGAAGTGGAAAGCTCTCGGAGTTTTCCTCGGAAAAAGCGGTAGGACGGGTTGTGGAGGAAAAAAAGAAAGAAAACTTTTCCATAACCAAACAATAAAATGCTTGGGCAACAATTATGCTGCAATTTTTCTCTTCTCAGCGCAGAGCACTGCACTGCTCTGTGAGTTTTCCAGCTTTCGGCTATGTTGTATTTGGATTTTCAGGAAAATGTTTACGTTATGCGTTTTCCCTCTTTTCATTTTTGTATTTTTTCCCCCCTTTTCCTTTTTCTGTTCCCCAAAAAACATGCGAAGCCGCAAACTGCACAAGTTGTTTTTAATAGGCTTCCTCATTGTGCCCGACCCATGGGTGCTGTTGATTTTTATCCAAGGACGAGGGCTAGGACGAGGCAAAAGGATATGCGAATAGTTAAGCTACCCACTGGCTGATTTTGTTCCGGATTTTTGTAAAGCTCTCCTGGTACACCTTTCTACAGATGCTATTTTTCTGGATTTGTGGCAGTATGTGTATACTTCGTGTGGTTTCAGAACATTTCTAATTGATGCAATGCAATTCCATAAGCGGATTTCTTTTGTTTTCTGTTTCAGTTTATCAAACGAGCTACGAGTATTAATTCTGTTCAGATGAAGTTATTATCATTCCTTACTTCTTTGATATCTACTACTATTTGGACAGTAGCTCTAGACACTCTTGTTTATATTTCTTTTTATTCACTTTAAGCAGACTTGTTTCCAGTGAAAAAATATATTTTTGGTTGGAACCAGCCAGCCATCAAGTGTAACAGCCAATTATCTTGATAAGGCAAACGAAATGTTGCAGACAATCAGGACGAAAATCCTTCAGGTGGAAGCACCTCCCAGGAGAAACAGTCTAAAACAAGTCTGTAAGCGACATCTACGCATTAAGGGTAGTCCAACCCCTTCTACAAAAACTTTCTGAGTCTGAAGTAAGGTGGGTGGGTGGAGGGTCGGAGGACCAACGCGTTAAGCCTCGCCAGTAAGCCAAGTTGACGGGCAAATATTCAGGGTTATGCAAGGGCGAGTTAGCCTGGCTAGCTGGGCAACTGCCATTGACATGCATCCATGGAAAATGGGGAAAAGCCAACCCCAGAAGCGGAACAATGAGCGAAGGCTGGCAATCGTCATGTCAGACCCAACTTCAAGTTTCCTAGCAAAAATAGAAGGACAATTCTTCCGGGTAAACAAAGTTAACAATTGCGCAAAAAAGCAAAAAAAAAAATCATAAAAAGTGAAAGATGGGGGAAAGGTTGAGGGAAAAATGCTGTTTTGATGTGGGTAAATGTTTTCAGTTTCCTGAGCGCAGACAGGACTTAAAAATTGAATTTCATTTGCTTTTCAATTGGCCAATAGGGCAGCGGAGGAGTCTAGCTGAGGGGGGGGCCTTTTCTGAGGGAATGTGATTTAGCTAATATATGGTCGTGCCCCCCAAAAAACATGGTTTAGTGTCCTGCCTTCCCCTCCACCATGACCCTTCTGTCCCTTTTCCGACCACCCGCTCTAAAAGAAAGTAAATATTTTATTACACACATTTATGACGCACTTTGCTGCAAAGGGACTATGGGGCAATAAGGGGGGAGGAGGGGGAGAGGGAGTTGCAAAAACTTTTGGGACGCAAAACTGCCAAGTGGAACTATTAAAGCTGTAAAAAAGTTTTCCCACACACACACACACACACACCGATGCTGATAGCCTAAGGAACACACACACAAACATGCGGCTAGCTCTGTCAGCAGGTCGCTCTCTCTCTTTTTGTCTCTTTTTTGGTCGCCATTTCTGCTTGCCTCTCGCTCTTGTTGTCGTCGTCGTCATTTTGACCGGAAATGCGCAGTTTTTAGTGAAGTGCATGCCATTTTGAATTGCCAACACACACACACACGCATGCAGATGCACAAATACAAGCGCATAGATGGACTTCAACACACATAGACATACACACACAGACACTCACAGATGCTAACCACTGGCGTTTGTCAACACAGCTCGCGCACTTTGGCTAAAACAAAACGGATAGGCAGCTAACTCCCCATGCCCCTACGCCCCATAGCCCTCCCTGCCACCACCCCATGCCCCTTCTTATTCCTTCAGTACACCCCCATGTCTCATTGAAATGCTTTCGCAATGCTGCATGCTGCACTCGTTTGGTCAATATGGCGCACTTTTCCCATTTGTTTCGCTTTTTCCCGCTTTTTTGTCTTTTTTCCCCGACTGCTTGGCTTGGCCTCGCCGGGAGATGCAAACGTGAGTGCTGCGGACTGGCCATGCATATTGTATCAAAAAATAGTGAGGGTATCGGCCTGAAACTCTAGTGGGTATTAATAAAGGAAGCCATAGAGAGAGCCTTGATTTTGTATCAATGGGGCACTTATTTTGGTTAAGGATATGAGAGTAGAAGGCTCTCCTATAGCCTGCACTGCTAGAACCAGTTGAGAATTTTAGTTCAAGCTATGCTTAACTATAACTATAAGTCGTACAACTAACTTAATTTTAATCCCTTAATTACTAAATAAAATATCCTTAATTTTTATAACCAATTTCTCTACTTTTCCCGACTCACGCTCTCATCGCTGAGGTGGCGTGGTCAGTGAACCTGCAGCTCCATGTGTGTAAACTGTAAACGCAACTGGGCAACTGTGCGACTGTGTCGCTAACTGTCGCCGCCGTCTCTTGTTAGCCATGTTGCATTTGTAGTTGTTGCTGTTGTTGCTGCACCCGCTATTGCTAAAGTTTTTGGTTGCTGTTGCTCCTGCAATGCTAATATCGACATTTCCGTTTAGGATTCATTTTGTTGCCTCCGCTCAGCCGTTAGTTGTTGGCTTTCGTGTTTTTTCTGCCCATTTTTCACACTCTCCATGCCACACTCACACCATGCCCCTAGTCCCTAGCCCCTAGACCCTTATCCTGTTAACCCCTTAACCCTTTTCCCATCGATTTTGTATGTTTATTGCATTTTGACCTACGGATAATTCCCAGTATTGTTGTCCGATTCACTTTGGAGCTTTTCCTTCCACTTTATTCTGCAGTTTCATTTCGTTATTTGGCTTTTTGGAATTGTTAATCTGATGTGTCAGAGGATCTAATGGATTTTACTTCCCAGTCGATTGAATATTTAATATCTAATCCTAAAAGTAACTAACAAGGCAAACAATCAAGGTATTATAAAATTTAATAAAAATTTAAGTACAAAAGGGAGACACACCTTCAACCTTTAAGTCATGCAAATCTATTAAATGTACTTCTTGGCCAACACCCGGAACTTTAGCCCATTGCATTTGCAGCCTTCATCAGGAAAGTTTTTGGCCTACTTTCGGGCTCCTCCGATTTCCTTGCAAAAAGCTCGCGGCTCACCTAAGTTTGCATTTCTCCTTCTATACTCCTCCTATACATATATATATTTTTTTTTTAGAATCAGCAAGCCTCTTGGCTTTGCCAAGTTTCGTTGAATCCTTTCATTGGAGTGTTGCTAGTGCTGCTGCTGCTGCTCCTTCTCCTTCTCCTTGTGGCGGGACTTGAGAATCGCCTACACCTCCTTGTTGGCAACTTGAATTACTTAAAGTTACCAGCCCTCGGTCTGGCCTCGTGTTTACTCGTTTTAACAATCTTTCCCACTACTACCCCCTTGTTTCTTTTCCTTCACAGACAGCTTAATTTCGATGCAAAAGTTTCTCTTTGTTCAATCTTTCCATCATATGCGAATCTTCCTCTATCCCTTCGGCTTTATTTCCTATTAGTCTGGCCAACAACAAAAAAAAATAAAATAAAAGTAGAAAATTATTCAATGGCGCCCCAGAAAGCCTCGTGGCCCAAGACAGACCCTTTCGTTATGGCCGTTTTCGTGAAATTTTCATTAAATTTACCCTTGTCTTTGACAGGGGTGGCTGAAAGTAAGAATGTCTTCCAGCGAAAACGGCATTTTGGCCAAAAATTCACGAAATGCGTCTTTAATTTTTGGCATTAATGCAGAGGTATAGCCGTCAGACTAATTCCCCTGAAATGCTGAAATATAAAAACGAAATTATAATTATTTTGTGAAATAGCATTTGCCGAAGTGCCTTTGTTGCTTACTCATTTGCCTGGGCGTTTGCCCATTAGTTATATTAGTTCTGCTCCAAGTGCAACTCATCCACTCAACCCCTTTTCCCAGCCTCGCCCATCCAAGTGAAGATGCTTCCACTTTAATCATGGCTTCCCGCGTCCCGCTCTATTTATTATTTACCAACCATCTATGGGAGGGGGAGTTGGGAGGACATTGCATTAAGTCACGTCTATAAACATGCATACTAAAACATACGACATACGCTCATACATCCGTATATCCATCCCCACTTCATCCTCATCCTCCACTTGGACACATATATCCATATGTATGTGGATGCGACACTTTGGCAAGTTTTAGCTTCAATGCGTTCGAAGATTTTTGATGGCTCCATTGAGTTTATTGCTAGACGCTGTCGTCGATTGCACACTTTCATTTTTACTTTTAGGAAAAGCCAGTAAAGGATCAAGTAGTAGGGGAATGGAGCAGGAGCAGGAGCAGGAGCAGGAGCAAGCAAGGAGCGTAGTACGTAGAAATGGGTTGGAAGGCAATGAATTATTTTCATATTTTCCTCGTACTTTACTACCCAATCTCCTGGATACACTTGCTCATGGCACGTAGAGAAATTATGAGTGTGGGTGCTATGGTTTTTATTAATTTTGTATTAAATATTGTTAATACAAGTATCTAGCTTAGTTCTTAGGCCTAAAATTGTGTTACTTTAAACAAAATAATTATTAAAATGAGTTTTTAAGATTATATTATCTGATACCCCTTCAATAATTACAATATATAGGATTAGAGGCATATTAGTATAGGTCTACTGCCTTGATAAAATATCTCTTAGATCCAAACTATGACACTTTTTTTCTCTCAGTGCCTTACTCTTCACTCAATCGCTCTCTGTCATTGTCAATCGTAAAACGTCCAACAACAATGAGTAAAAAAAAGAAAAGGCTTCAAATAATAAGCGCAAACAAAGATTCCGATATCCTGTAAGTAAGACGAAGAGGATAACAACAGGAACGGGCAGAAAAAAAGTGACTTCAGCTCCAGCAACGTCATCATCCTAGACGGAGGAGCAGAAGCGCCCGGTAATGGGTAGCCAAGTTAGTCCAAGTGAGTGAAAAATGTAACAACAAGTGCCCCCTTTGAGCCAGCTCCCGCTCATATCGTAGCCAGGGTGGGTGTGTGTGAGGATATCTTATATTCATATTTATTGAATTTACGCTCGACAGCCTCAAGGAGCTGCAACACAAAATGCTTAATGTGGCCAGGATATTCGGCTCTGCCTGGCCCCCTCTTAAGGGTGGCACAACCCCACACATATGGGTGGGTGTCTGTATGTGTGGGTGTGCTATGGCTTAGTGGATATTTATGTGGCTTGCAACGCGCGACTCCCAGTGCTCCTCGGCTTCGCCTTCATTTTTTTTTCATAAATATTAAAACAGCTAAAAAAGAAGCGCCGCAATGGCAAAAAACATCCCAACCAGCTAAAGTCAAAAGTCGCACGCGAGTGGCTCTTCTTCTTCTTTGCGCCCTTATCGTGTGAGTTTGAGCAACGGCATTTTCGACTGTGTGTGTGTGTGTGTGTGTGTGTGTGAGTGCATGTTTTTCGGAATGCGAGGGTGGGTGGTGTGTTGCACTTGTCTGAGCTGCATTGGCATTCTCAGACCGATGCACTTGCAGTCGAACCAGTTCCAACAAAACTCTCGCCACAAACATGTTGCAGTTGCAGGTGAAAGGTTGTTGTCCCCGCTTATTAAACTTATACACCCATTTTCAATCTTATATTGCTATATAAGTTGCGTATAAATCAGTATTATGCGTATCATATAACAGTTTCGGTAGCTTCTTATACGCATAAGTTGGATAAGTATAAGTTGGAGTTCGAGAAGAGTTCAGGTTGCGAGTGCTGGTTTTGTTTACATCGAAATTGTTTGAAAGAAATGCCGGCGAAAGGCAAACGAACTTTCTCGTGGCCAACAACAACAACGACAAGGAAAATACAACAACAATATACAACAAGAACCCAAGGAAAAAAGGCAGAAAAGTCCCGAGAGGAAATGGCGAAAATTAATTTATTTTAAGCGCGAATGAAATGCCCAAAAATAATCAGAAAAACAAAGCGGTTTTTTAAATCGTATGAAAATATATATTTATTTTAAAGTGGGACTTATAAAAGATACATTATTAAGAAATTAAAACAAAAAACTTATCAATCAATTAGACAACTAGTACATAGGTCTGGGGTAAAGTCTATAACCTGGATCTCTCGTACGGCTCCTTAAGCGAGTCCTCTTCCAAAGGATACTAGACTACCACCTTCCCATCGCTGGCAGTTTTCCCCACTTCTCCAGGAGTCGGAGGACCTGGAATTACTCTAGACCAGAATGAACTACGAATCCAAAGATAAAAAATTCGTAGCTAAAGCAAAAAAAATAAAATGATTAAGTACCAAGTAAAGTACACAAATACAGCAAAAAAATTAAAATAGTCAAAAGCCAATTAGGATTCAGGAAGAGAGGCTCCAGACTCTGGAAACTAAATAAATAAATAAATAAACAAATCATTTAAAATAATATAAGTTTCAGAAAGAGTAATAGTTCCCAATGAAAATTAAAAATGAAAATAAAAATAATAAAAGAGTTGGTCCGAAGGGACCAGGAACTCGACTGAACTACGACCAGCCTAGAGCCTCCTTTTATACCTTTCAGATAGGGTTTACTAATTCTCAAAAGACAAAACTTTAGGATGTGTAGGATTGCCAGGAGAATAGTAAACCAGGGCTTCCAAATGATTGAATATTAAAAATATGATTGGAAATCTTTTCTTTAAATATGTGAAAAATGGAAAATGAAATATTATTGTTATAAGCTTACTCAGTAGCTTACTCAATTCTTTCATAAAATCGCCTCACATCCCCACTATCCTCACTAATCCTTTTCTTTTGAGTGCTATGACTCTAGGAATCTGATTTAAGCTCTTCTGATAATGCGCTTGTCCAACTTCAATTCAAAAAAGGACCACAAAGGACGTGGATTAACCCTGTCTCGGAATGACTCTATTCTTATACCAAAAAAAAAACAACAAAAAACCCCAAATACCCATTCCCAATACGATTTTCTTTGTCTGGGCGTTGAAATGCGAATTTCGTTTGTTTTCACAAATTAATTACCCACAGCGAGAAGCAAGAATACAGAAATCTTTCCAAGTGGCAGTCACCAAACCAACCAACCACCAAAAATATCCACCAACACACAGCGCAGACACACACTCTTGTGGATACATAAGCCAAATGAAAATCTGAATAATTCTAAAAGCAAACCCGAATATTTTTCAGTAGCATGAGGGTACGCCAGAGTAAAGTCAATGGGGCATGAGAGGGCTATGTTGGCTAGGTTGGCAGGAGGTAGGGCTAGGCTAGGGGGTACAGAAGGGCCAATAACTTCTCTGTCGACATGAAGTTTAATTCACTGGACGCTAGTTTTTGTTGCACTTGAAACTTTCAACCTGCAGCAACCAGCTCTCCATGCACTTCACCCCCTGATTCGACCATCAACAAATGAGAAGTGCACTTCCGTTGTGGAACGGGGCAGGATGCAGAGGTTGCAAGGGAAACAGAGTCAGAGACAGAGAGGGGGTGGGCTAAATAGAAAGAGAAAGAGAGAGTGGGATGTGGGAAAAATCATGACCACCCGCAACTTTTTTTGGGTACCCGCAGCGCGGTAATGAAAATATTGTTCCATGTGTGCGTTTCCATGGGCTAACAGAAAAGGGGTTACAAGGGGTTAAAAGTCCTCAGGGCAATTAGGTGTTAAGAGACATTTCAATCGAAGTTAATTAGCGAATTAATTAGGCTTTTGTTTTGAATCTAAAATGGGTTAAATAAGCTTTATATTTTCTTGACTTTATTTTTATTTATTTTAATTTCAAAATGTAATTAAGAGAAACCCCCTTTGGGTGCCACCTCTATACCTCCACCCCTGTGTGGCACAGAGGTGTAGTGTATTTAAGCTGGCCTCTACCCCACTTTCCCCGCTTTCCTCCAGCGATTATTTCTTGTGCAGTGAATCGTGCAACGTTCAACCCGTCAACTCGTTCATCTATATTTCATTGGCCGCAGGCTGCAAAACTGTAACTGACAACGAGCCAAGACCCCAAAATCCGACTCAAAGTGCCACCCGTCCCCGCCAGCACCATCTACCACCTACCTCCTACCCCTGCCACCTGCCACCTGCCACAATTTTCAGCTAATTGAAATGTCTGTCTATCCGCGACCTGCCCCTTCCACCTACCACCCACCACCCACATCTCCTGCGCTTTCCACCCATCTGTCATCGGGGGGGGATGGAGAAGGCCAAGGCACACGGATGGGGCACATTGATCGCTGCAATCTCGGCAAACTAAATGCAGCTCAATCAGCGAAAGTTCCAATCAACTTTGGCAGCCATTAGACCAAATGGTCCCTCCAACTTCCCTTATCCCTCATCCCAAATAATTAAACAAAAACTCTAGAGATGAAAATGTAGATGAAGATGAAGAAGTGGCAAAAAATGGTGAACAATTAAACATGAATTATGTATTAATAATTTTCTTTCCACTGCAAATGGGGTTGCTTATAAAGTGGGCGGCCAACAGCCTGAGGTTCTTGGGGGGCAAGGTTCTGCTACTGCTGATTCAGCTTCATCCCACAACAACAACAATAATAGCAACTAAAGACACAACAGCAACATAAAAAAGTTGTTCCAAACGCAACAAAACACTGGAAACGCTTCCCACGCGCCCCAAACAATAGTGAGAGAATTTTTTGTTTTGTTTCGTAGTTTTATGTTTTCCAGGCATTGGTAATACCAAAGCAGCAACAACAACAGCTTCAATCAAATACTGGCAAAAGAGGGAAAAAACTTTTGGCCACATGCAAGAAGTTTAAAAAGAGGTAGAAAATCAGAAAGAAAATAAAGGTTTCACAATGATTCGAAGCCCAAGTACCCTTGTAGATATATGTGATTAAATGTCTAAGAGGATACTCTACAACTCTCTGGCGTTATTTTTCAAAAATTTTAAATTACCAGACGATTATGGGTAAAAAATTAAGAGTCCATATTGATTTTCTGAGGTATCTTCTTCAAAAACAGTAAAAATGTAGGGAAGAACCATATGGCTCACAACGACGGTTATATCTTGACCAATCTCCATCCGATTCTTGAGCGGAGTACCTTGATCGATTTGTGGATCAATTCTCCATCATTCTGCATCAAAATCTAGAAACAAAATATTTTTTCAATTTTTTTCAAAATTTTCCGGCGGGGATCCCTTTTAAAATGTTGAGAACGCATGGGGATGGGCATTTGGCTCACAGCGATGGCTATATCTTGGCCAATTTCTGTCCGATTCTTGAGCGGAATACCTTTAACGTTTGTGGATCGATTCTCCACCATTCTGCATCAAAATCGAAAAACAAAATATTTTTTCAATTTTTTTCAAAATTTTCTGGGTGATCCCCTTTAAAATGTTGAAAACGCATGGGGATTGCAATTCGGCTCACAGCGATGGCTATATCTTGGCCAATTTCCATCCGATTCTTGAGCGAAGTACCTTGATCAATTTGTGGATCGATTCTCCATCATTCTGCATCAAATCTGAGAACAAATATTTTTTCAATTTTTTTTCCAAAATTTTCTGGGCGATCCCCTTCAAAATGTTGTAAACGCATGGGGGTGGCCATTTGGCTCACAGCAATGGCTATATCTTCTTCAATTTTGATCCGATTCTTGAGCGGAATACCTGGATCGATTCTTCATCACTCTGCACCATAATCTGAGAACAATTTTAGATTTTCACATTTTGCAGGCTTATTTCCCTTTACAGCATAAATCGCAAGAATTGCTATTAATTTTTCTTCAAGAGTTATTATTCCCATTTAAATGTAGGCAAAACAGCATCAATTGCTGCTTTACAGAAAAAGTACTGTCCAATTCAAGATTAATATGTAAATTATGGGCATTATTTCGAGCCGAGAGACTGAAATACAATATCGGTCATCCGTGCTTTTATTTATTATCCCATTAATTGAAACCATTTTTTGTTTTTGCCGTTTGGATGAATAAAGCGCCCGGGCTGCCATTGTGATGCGTTTGGTTTAAAAAAACTAACAAAGACGGCCAATTCTCACACACAAATACACACGAAGGGGCGTGGGAGTTTCACAAAGGCACACACACACTCACACACAGTGCAAAATGCACATGTGGCATTGTATGCGTGCGAGAGTATCTGTGTGTGACGCCATTTTCATAAGCAGCCAAAGAAACAATTTGCTTTTTTCCGTTGGCTTCTGTGGCTCTTTAACAACTTTTGTGTGTATATGGTGTATTGTTGTTGTCTGGTGCGGCGTCTAAATAAGTTTTTCCGTTTCTTGTTTGCATATTTTAGCCAAAGTAGCATCAGCTTTAGTCCGAATAATGCCTCTCTGTCTGCCCTAGACTACGTCTATCTCTATTTCTGCAGTTGTATCCGTATCTGAATCTGCACTTGTTCCTGCCTCCGTCAGTCCTTTCATATTTATTCGTTTTCATTGCGTTTTCATTGTGGCTTTGGTGTTGGCTTTGGCTTTGGGTCTTCCCATTCGTTTTTAATTAAATGCATAAACCAAAACGACCGCTTGCCGTCAAATGTTGGATACAAAAAAACAAAAAAAAAAAAACATAATTTTCGCAACAATAACAAAGCAAGAGGAGAAGAATCAAAAGTGCCACAGTTTTATTTTCATGTACCTTTTAATTTTCCCAGCTGGAGACAAATTACTGAGGGGGAAACCGTCTCAGCTCTTCCATTATGACTTTTTTTTTAATTGCATTGAATTTGAGTTGCGGTGAAAATGCGGCAGCATCGCTCCCAAATACCCACAAAAATCGAGGCCATCTCCGGAAAACTAAAAAAAAATAAACTAAAAAATGGCAGAAAATAAAAATTAAACTGTTAAGTAGGAAAAAAAAGAAAGTACCGTTCTTGTTGTTGGTGACGTTGATTAAAAACTTTTTGAGACAGTTGACGTTGCAGAAAATTCTCCAAAAAGGACGAAAATTGTATGCTAGTGTGTGTGTGAGTTTCCCTATTTGTGAGTGTATGCAGCTGTAAAGGCAACTGGAAAATTAGGTTAGCAAAGGAGTTTGAGGGTTTGTGGTGTGGGTTATGGTTGACTATGTGGTCACATGTGCAATTTGATTAAAAACTTGGGTGCCACCAAACAAAAAAAAACTGAAAAACGGGAACACAACTCAAGGAACTGTAAAAAAGAGAAATAATTGAAAAATCGGAACATGAACGTGGACACGGATAGGTGGACAGTATATATGAAATGTCAGTAGCTCGACAGAGAATCCTTCGAATATTTGTGGCTTCGAATATTTATTCCATTGACAGAGCAGTATTTCATATTTCTTTTACTTGAATTCCTTTAAAAAAATAACTAAGAAAGAGAAATTTAAATTAAAATTTTATATTTAATTTCAAAACGTTGCAACGTTGAGTTTGTGGGGCTCTGGGTGGTTGTGGTCTTGGCTGAAGAAATCTGATTCCTAATTTACACAGAAGGTGGCGCTAGGAAAGAAAACACACTTCTGCCAAAACAAACTAAAATAATTTTGACAAAAATTAATTAATATAGAAATGAGATAAATATATAATAAAATATTGAAATATTGAAAAATATATTTCCCTAATTAAAAATGGATCCTTAATCTTTAATTATTGGAATGTCGTTTGAAAACCTTCTGCTAAAAGAAATATTTAGTAAAGATATACAAAGTATATTCTTAGGATAAGCTAATTTTATGTTTTAAAAATATTTTTAAATAAAATTGTCATTTTTGTTAATCAATATCAAATATTTAAATAAATTTGGATATTTTTGTGTATATTTCATGAAGTTTTTAAAGTGATGAATTACTTCTTTTGAATACAAAATGATTCCATTTCCAGATGTATTTTTCAAAAAAAATTTCAAATTATTCGTATTCTAAAAAGTCATATGGACCTTGCTGTAGCGCATAAATACCGTTAAACTTTTTGTAAATAAACATGGCCGCCAGGGGATGAGTCAACTAGCCGGAGAGCCCAAAATCCAGGAAGAGAAAGACTAGAGAGAAAGCCACTGTTATGCGTGGGAGCGTTGTGGAATGCGCGCGCTTTTTGTAAAGGAGGAAAATCAGAGAAGCGGGGCCGAGAACGAGGAAGAGGAAGAGCGGTGCAGACAGGAAGCTTTTCCAACAATTGCACAACGTCGCAGCGGTATTATTATTACGCGACAGGCAATCGGTGCGACAACAACAGCAAACTAAACAACGCATCGCAGCGCAATAACAAAACTACACAGTATTACAACGCTCGACACCAAAGGGGGGTGAGGAGTTTCAAATAAAAACCCCCCGCACCCCCACCCACCCACACATCTAACCACCCGCCGATGTCGAAGGGGTGGTGGCCGTAGGATTCATAGCCGTAGGATCCGCTCCTCCGCGGCAATTCATTCAGTCACAAAATCTCATTCGGTGTGTGAGTGTTGATGAGGTTAGTTGTGAAGGAAAGCGGTTCAAATCCGCAAAATCGCAAAAAGTGCATTAGCAACTAAACGGCAGTGAGTTCGAATAGTTATAAAGCGGAAACGGAAACGAAAACCGAGCTATCGAATTTAACAATAGTGTGCAGTTCGGTGCCCTTACAAAAGAGGCCAAAAAGTGTTGCATACTCCGGGGCTGGCCGCAAAAATTTCTGCGAACATGTTGGTAAGTCTTTAGAAAAAATGTGAATAAAATTGCAAAATCTTCGATAAACCAGAGATATAAAAAAACTAATTGATTTTCCAAGCAATTAAAATATATTTTCCCAGTTGAGTGATTTATTGATTTTTCCGCAATGCGTTGAGTTTGTGTGTGTGTGTGTGCGTGTGCGTACATTTTTCGGTATGCACTTTTTCCAGAGAAACACCCCACACACACTGACACACACACAAAAACAAATACACTGTGCAAAAACAACAACTAGCGCCAACAACCCCCAACTAAAAAGCGCCAACTTCTATTTTTCCATCATCAATACTTTGAAAACATGAAGCATCGTTGTGGTATTGGTGTGTGGAGCAGGCGCTCTATGCAACGGTATAACTGTATAGCAACCCCCAAACAATGCACAACCCACCCCCTGGCACACTCTCTCCCTCTCTTTAGGATATTGCTCTCTATCTCTCTCTCTTCGGCAGCCAACAATAGCTCAACTGTTTTGGCATTTGAAAACTACAAGCCACCCACACATTTTTGAGCCTCCCCCTTTTTGGGGGTGGGTGGTTGTTTTTCACACAGCCGGAGCACATCATAAATTTTGTGTCTATAACAATTTTTGTTATATTCCCCCTCACCCACACCCCCCAAATGCCATGCCACACACAAAAACCCACACACCCACCCCCGCTTCAAAAAAGTGCAAAGGAATTGTGCTGCACTTTCGAGAGTTCAACTTCCGCTCGCTCGCTCTCTCTCTCTATCTATTTCTCACTCTCTCTCGAAAAGGGAAATAACGGCACAGGCTTGCGCTTTCTCTCTGTGAAATTTTTGGTTCTCTCTCCTCCAATGCAATTACGATTTCAGGGGGGGTGTTGGGCGGTTTTTGCATATGGTTTTTTGGGTTTCGGTTTTTATGCAACATATGCGACATGTTTGTATGTGCATCATGTGTGTGTGTATGAGTGTGTGTTGGGGATATATGTGCATTATATAATTTGTATTTGATTATTTTGCCTTTGATGAATTCCGTTTGTGCGGTATGGAGTCAAATGGAAACTAAAAATGTGTTGTTTTTGGTTGTCAGGCTACTCACACACATACACACATACATATATGAAAATTTTGTGGGTGGAAAATGCAAATAACTGCATTCAAGAGCCACATATAAAAATATAACCACACGCACATATTTTATCCATTTATATATATTTTATTATATAGAAAATGCAATTTGTATGCACTCGAATTGCATTTGCTAGGGATTATGCCTCGAATACGTATATAAATGAGTTATATATACATATAATATTTTGTGGCAGAGTTGGGTGTACCGGCTCCCAAACCATTTGTTTGATGCCGTCTCCATGGACTAGAGATACATATTAAAACATATACATATTGAAGTTAGTTGTGTATTTCGAGTATCTTACATAGACTGACAGTTTAATTGCTTTTTACTTGACGACAGGAATTGATTTTGGTCCGGAGTTTAATGAAGGAAGTGATTGGAAGGAGGAATCCTGCAAATTGGAAAGATAATAGACCACAATATTGGTTGGCAAAATAGAAATATATATCAAATTAGTGATCAAATTCTTAGCCACAGACTATTTCCTGTTGAATCAACTTCTCTCACAATATCACCCAGGGGCCAAAACACCATGACTCACCCGACCGCAACCCAAACCATGCCATGGAGACTGTACCCAACCCAGCCCAACACCAAACTCACATCACACTCTTTAAAACACACACACATTGACACCGTCCGTCCACCCACCCACTCACTGAAAGCGGCGTGGAGTTGGGAGTTTTGGAGGGAATTGCGCATGCGTGGCCGTTCCACACCCACTCATCAAGGGGTGATTCTACACTGAGACAAAAAAAACTAATACATTGATCATAACTGTTTCTAAAGGGGACATAAAGTGCTAGAGAGTTATGTGACAAGTCTTTCTCAAATCATGTTTTGTGACTAATTTTAATTAATAATTTATTATAAATTATTAAATTTTTCTTCTATGTGCATTTTGAATGAGAGCTAGTAGGCATAGTTTTGAGGGAGGGAGCTCCCGACAGTGGGAACCAACGATCGCACAACACAACCACCCCGGGGTTCCCAAGTTAAATGAGACGTGACAAAGTGCAAGGCACTTCGACCCCTTCTGATCCCTTCTTGGCCCTGCAGATTTCCTCTTCAAAAAGTGGCGGGGCGCCCCATAGGTGGGAAGCCCTACCCAGGCGGAGGGAACTTTCTCCCAAAAACGCAAAAAGGGCTTCGCCATGATCTTCAGGGGCAACAGGTTTCTTTTTGTTTTTTTTTTTTTTTGTGGAATGGAAGGAAGCCATGTGCTGGTGTAATTGGACGGGCTCAGTACGGTGCTGTGGTGCTCCCTGGTTATATCACAACTTGCACCGGTCCAAGGATGGACTAACGGGTCCACCCAATGACAGAAGAACATCTCAGGGGAACCGAGATGGTTGGTGGTGGCCCACATGTCGGCCAGGCAGTGACGGCTCCTCGCGAACCGGTTCCTGGCTCTTCCCTCAGCTTCAGTCGCAGAGCCCATCATCTCCACCTCCACCACCATCTTGAGGCACTTCCACTTCCACTTGAAAGACAAAGTAGGGTGCTCAGTGAACTCACACTGCTCCATTTCGCTGACCAACCTGTTTGCCAGCACCCTACAGAGAGGGCATATGGGAATCAATGAGAGGTTCTTAAATAAATAATTTTTAAAATAGAATAAAATATAAAGTTAGAAATCTAAATATCTAAAAATTAATACAAAATATGTATGTTTTCTATTTAGAATTCAAATAAGCGCACTTTCAAGTCGTTGTGGCCGAACTATCTGGACCCCTTGTCCACCTTATGGCACCATGTGCATTTTTCGCAACAACATATCATTGTTTTCTCCCGTGGGGGGATATACACCAGTTCCTTGATCAAAATCAGCGTCATCGCCAACTTGTTGTCGGCGACCAAGATGATGCACTAGGCCCCCATTGATTGGAGGCATATAACTTTCAATTTCATTCACTTATAGTAGTAACTGTTGCGGTTCCTGCTGCACTGGGAGTTTCCCATTTATGAGTCATTGGGTCTGGGTATTAGCATGCTCGAATCCACGAATGGATCGGAGATAGTATAGAGATTTATGGAACAGGCCCGCCGGAGAGGCAGAGGTTGAATGGCAAGTCTTGAACCCCAAATCGAATGTGGCTAAAATAAAGCCCACGCTAAAAACTGGCGGGCTGGGCCACCCAATTTAGGTACAGTGGATACTGAATATAAGAGATATTATCACACTTATTGATTAAAATATCTATCTTGTGGTTAAAATATCTGTAAAAAAAACCTAAAAAAATCTGAAAAAAGGATCAATCATAGGCTGTCTTCACTGTATGTACAGTGTGTATGTGTCTACCTGAACCATGTACTGCACGCCCTCCTTCTGGCCATATAACAAACCCAAAAAAAGCCTCGGCCCGCTAATGAACGCAACAGTTCGTAGTCAACTCCTCCACTGCCACAATAACGCAGATACCCATGGGCGGCGACAGGATTACTTCAAGGGGGGTGACTATAACCCTCCAAATTGGAACATCTACGCCTTCTGAGATATGGAACTGGTTTATGGGATAATTTTTTGGTAAAATGAAACATTCTACCATGTAGATTGTAGGTCTTTTTCTGAGAGATACTTTCAAGCCTGGCCTGTGGAACCCCGCCGGCGGCGCCCATGTCAGCACCAACCCACATGCCCGAAGATCATTACCAACCCGAGCAGCCCATAAAAAAAAAAACGAAACCCAACAACAATCAAGCCAACATCGAAATCAAGTTGCGCCGTCGCAAACTGACCTGAAAACTGACCGAAAATTCTCAACCGAACCACCCTACGCAGAAAGGCTCTTCGCCTCGCCTCTCTCCCCCAGTCACGATCCAACTCCCACTCCCTATCGGTCGAGGGGCACAGAGCCCCCATTATAGATGAAGGCCTTGATCGAATTTCTCGACTTTATTATATCCCCACCACCCCCTTTTCAGACTTTTTCAACTTTATTATTTTTTAAATATTAAAAATAAAATATATATATATATGTATCTCTAAGATATGTATCTATAAACTCTAACTGATCAAGAAAATATATCACCATTAAGGTCCATCACTATTCGCTATCTCATAGATACATGTGGACGGGATAGCGCCATCGCTATCCCACAGATACATTTTCGAGAAACTAACATACCCTTGCACTCAGCGAGTACCGGGTATAAAAACAACAACTAACCGTGAATGAGCGGGTGGCTTGCCTTGCCTTTCTGCTGCTGCTGCTGCTTCAGCTGGTGCGGCAGTCGACGTCAGTGATGCCAATTTGGCGAAATGATTAAACTGATCAACATGTGAAGCAAGGCGTTAAATATTGGGATTAATTAATATTAGAATAAATAGTAGATTAGATGTTTTCTTACATTTTTTTACAAATAAAAAATACAATAGTAGCGCCAGTAGAGTTTCTTTGATTTAAGTTTATTATAAATATTGTTGCTTAAACTTTGATCCAATTTTGATTTTTTATTTTATACGTTACTTTATAAAAAACTAAAAAAATAATGATAATTCTAGAATAATTCGGCTTATTTTTCTTATCATAAAATATAAATTATTTCAATTTCTCAATAGTTTATTTAAAAATAATAAAAATAATACTGAATTAGAGCTAGGGCCAGGTCTTTAAAAGGGTTCTACACTTTTTATATCCTCTATTAATTATAATTCAAAAGATAGTGGGTGCTTAGAGATACCTGCTGCATGGGAGATGGCGGGAAAAAGGCCAAACTGGCAACACTGCGACGCAGCCGACGCCGGCTGAGAGCGGCGTTGTTGTCGGAGGCTCTCTCAATCTGTTGGAATTTCTCGTGGCGTGCGGTTCGTTCTTTCGTCTGCGTGCTTGGATCGTCTGTTTGGCGCTTCGCTACCAACTTCTTGCCATTTATTTTGAAACATTGCAACGCGTGGTTTTCCGCGAATTTCGCCAACGCTGTCTTATCAATCCCTAAAAAGCCATCCCCCCGCTGGCGGTGATCCTCGAAAAGTGCAAACTTGTGAGAATAGAGAGTGACTTGATTTCAAGGGGAAAAAAAAAAACAAAATAAAGCCGGCTGGTTCGCCAAAATCCACCCATTCGAGCAATGGCCAAGGGCCCAACTGGGACGAACTGAATCCTGTAACAGAAAAAGGTAAACTATAGCATGTAGTACCCAGTCTAGCCATCCAGTGGGAACTTTGTGCATCTCATTAATTACCAATCCCCCCCACGCTAACAAAAAAAAGGCCGAAAAGCAAAGCTAACCCACACAATCGGCCGACCCATCGAGAAATCAATTCGAAGGCCATGCTGCAAACGGCCCACAGGTAGCTAGAGGTCCAGAACCGGTTACCCCATTTCCAATTATACATCCAAAACCCAAAAAAAAAACACAGCCACTCCAACGCCCCAAAAAACGAAAAAAAAAAGTGGGACTAAAACGGTAGGGCACCCCCTTTCCAGATTCCAGCGGACGAATGCGACGCCGCAAGGGGTTCAGAACCCGCGCTGAAGAAGAAGAAGGATACAACAAAAAAAGAAACCCACCACCACCAGCACCACTAGCACCACCAGCGGGCCATCAATCCTTGGCAGCTTGCGTGTGGTTGTCCTCCTCCCCCTCCTTTCGCCTCCTCCCTCATTATCCTACTTTCTTCCCGCTTATCATCTTCCCTCCGCCGACCCACACACACATAGACATATGCGCAAGTGAGTGGGTGATGCGAGAAATCTTGCCTGCCTTGGAGTAGCTGAAGCAGAGCCGCCTACTCACATGGTCTCCCTCCTATTTGTTCTGCTTTGTCACACGTTCCTCTTCTTCCTTTCCCTTTCCTCGCACACACACACACGTACAGATACTCTCTCCCCGGCTCTCTTTCTTTTTCGCCCTGTTGCGCTCTTTAATTGCCAAGAAGGCCGTCGAGGAGTAGGGGGTGGAGGTGAAGGTGGGGGAGGCGACTGACCGTCGCGTCGCCCGCTGTTTCAAATGTTGATGTCTTGTAGGTTCTTATTTTGGCCTCTTGCCGTCTTGCCTGCTTTATCTTCGGTTTTCTGTCTCCTCGCATTCGCCTTCCTTGCCCACCCACCCATCGACCCAGCCCACTCGGCCACTGCTCCACCCTGTTGATCTTCCCGAGACCTCCTTCTTCTTCTCTGGCTCCCCTTTTTATTTCCTCCTATTATTTGCTTCTTCGTTGTGGAGTCATCTTTTGCGGTTTCCTCGCTTACCAAAAACAGAAAAAAAGGGGTTGTCCGGTTCAGGAGGGAGGGGGAGGTTCCTTTTCTTCTTCATGGGAAAGTACAATGGAGTAAGAAGCATACACTTGAAGAAAAAAAGAGGGGAGTTGGTCCATAACCCACATCCTGATAGGCCAAGCAGTGGGAGGAATTAGTCTCCAAAACTCTCCAAAAACCCTCTCTTGAGTCATCTTCTTCTTCTTCTTGTTGCGCTTTCCAACTCCCAACCCACGCTGTCTTCCATCCCCTCCCCCTACCCCTTCTGTGGACTCTGTTCCCATGAAACAACAAAAAAAAAAGCGACCCCAAAAAAAAAAGGGCAAAAATAAATTACGCACTTCCCGTTTTTGCAATTTTATGCAGCTAGGGGAGGTGGCAGGAGACAGGAGTGCCGGGTTGGGGGAAATGGCGACTCACTCAGCGAGGGAGGGATGGGATTGCCGCGGAGTACCTGCCCCGGGTCGACATCGACGTCGGAGGGTTGCTTACGGCGGCACCGATCACTCGATCATGAAGAATCCCTGTCTATAGAGAGAGACCCCAGTTGGCAATCTGCACCGAAAATCACATAGGAATTTCCTGTTACACACCCGCCCCCTACCTGGCCTTACCTGCCCTGGCTCATCGCTTACCTGTTTTCACTCTCCACCTCCACCTCCAGCAGCAGCAGCAGCAGCTGTTTGTTTTGCGGCTTTCAAGGTTTCCACCTTTTTACCTGTTGGCCTGTTGGGAGAGTTCGAACCGAATTCGGAATCGAAATCGGAATGGGATTCGTACCAGGAGCCACCCCATTGCGTAGGATTTCAATTCTTTTCTTCTCTTGTCTCCACTCTTTTGGAGAGTGGGTGGGGATGAGGTGGTTGGGTAGAAGAGGAGAGGGGAGGGTGTAGGTCCTCTCTTGTTATATATTTCTTTTGTTGGCCCAAAAGATTTTTGGCCGTCTTGGTCTCTTTTTGTTTTTTTTGTGCCCAGCGATCATCATTATCTCCGTTTCGCTGGCTCATTCTATCCCACCACCACCTACCTCTCCTCCTACTACAATTTGCCTAAAAAACAAAAAACTAAAAAACCTCAACCGTTTCGACCGTTTTTCAATATTCAACAAAAAAAAAAAAATAAAAACTGAGAAAAAAAACGAAATGATGGTGAAGAAGAGGAAGAGCACGACAGACGGCGACGATGTCTGCTTGAAGGTTGTTGTGAAATTTCATTATGGGTCTGGGGTCTGGGGTCTGGGGTCTGGGTCTGTCTCCTCCCTCCTTCTCTGCCAGCAGAGCAGCCTTCTCCTCCCACTTCATCCTCCTTCTACACCTCCTCCTCCTACTCTTCTTATTGCCTCTGCCTCTTGTTGTTGTTGTTGCTTTTTTTTTTTAAGAGGCGTCCAGCGTCAAGATTTCAGTTTTTGGGTTGGGTTGGGTTTTGGGTTTGGGTTTTGGGTCTGAGTCTCTGGGGTCTCTGGGTATATACCGGATAGGCCGGCCATGGGATGGGATGGGATGGGATGATGATGGTTGGTGGCTTCAGTTTCTTCTTCTGCGTGTGTGTAGGTTGGTGGTTTCTCGGAAATCCATTTGTTCATATGATAACCCAAAAAGTACAAAACACGAAGAAACCCCAAACCCCAAGCTTGACTTGAGCTTTCAATCCGATGGCCATTTCGCCAGAGATGGCAGATGGGTGGGAACTAAAGAGGAGATCTCTCCACCTAGAGGGGCCAGTACATGGCCTATATTCTTCTAAAGAAATAAAAATTAAATAGAAAGTCACACCCGAATTCCAAATCCATTTATCATGGTCTTCCCAAAATCCCACCCCTCGACTGAGGATCCTCACTTGTCCGGAGGACTCTCGTTAGTCCGCAAGCAACAGGATCAGCACTTAAGCACCCCCCACCCCACCACCACCACCACCACCACCACTGTGAACCACCCCAACCACTGGCGTGTTAAAATGGCAGCTGCAACCTGCAGCCCATCGGGGGCAACCCTAAAAGTGATCTCGGGTTCAGGGTTCTGGTTCTGGGCAGCAGGTTGCAGGTTGCAGGTCGGCATGGATTGTAGGCAGGGATAGGGAAGAAGAATCAGCTCAAGAAGAATTGGAAAGAAACCACCCCTAAAATGAAAACGAACATGGCACAAATTGCTACCCCATGGATGATCGGACAGCACATGTTGCATGTGGCAAGCAAAGATTTCACAGGAAAAGAGAGCTGGGACTGGGAGGGTGCAACTGACACTCGGACGAAGGACTCAAGAAACAGGACTTGCAGGCCAGACGAACATGTGCAACGTCTTCTCCTCCTCCTCCTCCTCCAGCTCCTGCTTCTGATCCTGCTCCTGACCAGCCTGCATTTTTGTTTCTTGGATGGTTGGTTGGTTGGCCATTTTATGAGGGCGCGCACCTGCCACAGCTGCCGCCATAAAAGAAGAGGAGAGGGGACAAGAGGCAGTGGCAAGTGGGCAATCATAGCCAAAAGCTAAAGTCGAAGTTCGGACCTGCCCTTGAAGAGTCTTCCAACGCCGCCCACCTTCAGCCGAACGAACCACCCAAAAAATGAAACCAGCTCTCCGGAGACTACTACTCTTGGCCCAAAGCAATTTGCTTTTGTTGTCTGCTGGCCAAAAAAGCAACAACAACAAAACTGAAATAATAAAAACAAGCTTAAAGAGAAGAAGACAGACGCCAAAAAAGTAAAGAAAATAAAAGAAAAAAGAAGTAACAGAAGCAGCAGCAGCAGCAGCTGCCGTCGCATCATGGCTGGCCACAAAAAGGTACCACCTGCCGCCCATATACATGTCGCTGAAAGTGCTGTCCTTTGTTCGGAAGGAGGGATGCCAGGAGAAGGGGAGACTGCCAGGAGGTAGGAAAAGGAGGCACGAAAGCCTCAAGGATGTGGCGGCAGATGGGTTGTGGGAAAGGTCTCAGGATGCTTGCAGGTTTAAAAGTAACAGGAAATAGGAACTATTTTTTAATAATTAAATAATAGTACTAAACAATATTTTATTTTATTTTGTATTATATTTTTTAAAATTATTTTTAAACAAAAACTTAACTCTTAACTAAGAAACAATGACCCACGCAACATTTTGGCCAACAACTGCAATCCCCCCATCGATGATGACAACAGCTGCCACCCACACACACACACACACTCACTCGCTGAGCTCACCTCGCCTCATCACTAGCCCCACTCCCACTCCCACTACCACCCCCAGCCCCCCTCTTACAGCTGCGCCTGCGTCGCAACGACAACAGTGGGCGTCGAAGCTGAAAGACTCTTGGCCACTAGCCCCCTAGCCCCCAGCCCCCTAGCCAGCAGCCACCAGTTGGTGTTAATTCGAGTCGCATATAAAGTCTTCGATTTTATTTGGTTTTTAGTCCGCTGGCTGACTCGATTGGATCATTTTGACAGCTGCGGTCAGTGGGATGTTGGAGTGGAGGTGGCCCACCCACTATGACCACTGTGGGTGGGGATTCACTTTTAAGACTCAAGAATTTGGCATAAGAGAGAAAATCTTACATTTTCTTTAAAAAGCAAACTTGCACTTTGCACTTTAATGCCATTCCACTTCCTCTTGCCACACACCACACCTGGCATTCAAACTATCCCACTGTGCGTCATCCGCCAAAGCGTTTTTTAATAACTGCGTGCTGGCCTGGGCCTGGGGAAGCGGGTGGGGGAGCAGTCTGCGGCGTTAACATGTCATTAGGCTGGCCCGGTGGTGCCTGGTGGTTGCGTCCGCTGATGTCGTTGTTGTTGTTGTTTCCTACTCTACGGGCTGCTGGTACTCCGCCCCCATCTCGTATACCCCACCGCCCGCTACACGCCCTCTTCTGCGGTCGCTGCTGTGGCCTTTCACCGCACCACCAACAACAACAACAACAACGGCGAACAACAAGTAAATGTTGTGGCTCACCCTGAGCTGCCAGGTCGCCAGATTGCCAGATCGCTTGGCCCAACCCACGGGTACGGTACGGGTGTTAAAAAAAAAGAGTGTGTGTCTATAAGGCTTAGGTCCTATGGTACTACTATTTTTTCTTAAAATTTAAACTTTCTTTGAAGACTAGATCTTTATTTTAAATAAGGTCCACCCTTTTTGAAAAAAAAACAAAGTTACTTAGACTTAAAAAAATAGATTTTTCTAAGACTTGAAACTCATTATTAATTTTAAACCCAACTTGATTTTTATTCTTGAAACTAAGTCTAAACCCCCCCTCTAAGTATGTGGTACATCTTAGCCACTACCCACTGTAGGTTTTGTAATTGGCTCTCTGATGACCGCCCTCGAATAGAGGCTATAACTTTTGATCATCTGAGGGTTTCGATAATTATTGCAAAAAAAAACCCAAAAAGTCCAAAAAAAAAAGGTACATAAGAGTAAGAGCTAATAAAAACACCCCACCACTATCCCCACCTCCACCACCACCACATCCCCATAAATGGGGAGAGTCAATAATAATGCGTTTACCGTTAAGAGTGGCCCGGCATCTGCAAAAAAAGCGACATCTGCCGACAGCTTGAGGGGTACATAAAGAAGGGGGGAAGTATCCAAATTGGGGGGTAGACCCACAGAGAGAGAGAGAGAGATCGAGCACGCTCTCACTTATTACGTGAGAGTCGGTCGGCAAAGTCGAACAGCGAAAATTCCCCCAACCGGCATTTTTCAGCTGCCCAACCGGTTTCGCTCTCCTTTCCCGCTCTCACAACTCCCCAAAGTTGGCGTCTGTGTTTGCACACCCACCACATTCGACGTCGGCGTCGCAGCTGCCGTCGACCGATCGCTGTTCTGATGTGCGCGTGGTGGGGGCCTCTCCTTCTTGTTGTTGTTTTTATTGTTGTTGTTGTAAATTGATTTTTGTTGCTGTCGCTGCTTGCGCGCCCATTTTCAGCCCACTCCCGTTTGTTGTTTTTATTTTATTTTTTTTTTCTGTCTGTTATTAGCAAAGCGGATGTTGTTGTTGCAGGCGGTGGTGGTGGTGGTGATGGTGGTGTTGCTGCTGCGACGGCGGCAGCACAAAAGGGGGAGGCCCAGCACCCACACGCGCGATGTTTGTCGTTGTTTTTGTTGCTGTTGGCAACGCACGACACTTTTTCCGTTTTCTGTGTTTTTTTTTTTGTGTTTTTTTTTTGTTGTTTGTCTCGCCCACTATAGTTGACCCCTTGGCGGACGCTTATCAAAAATCAGGGGGCGGCAGTGGTGGTGCGAGTGGGGCGTAGATGTCTTGGGAGCGGTTCCAGAGACAACAGCTTAGGGCCCCAACTAACTTACAGATAGATTATCTAACTAAAAATGTGTCTAAAGATAGTCCCTACTCCTGACCCTGCTACTAAGTCACTTTTTTTGGTAGCAGAGAACTGGTTTCCATCCCCACACTTGCACTTTCCTTCTTTCGAGTCTCGAGAAACGAGCTCCGACGGAATGGAGGTTATGGTGCGGCATGATCTTGAGAGCGTGGCCAAAGTCAAGCAGCAGCGGCCGCGGCGGCAACAACCACTACTCCGAATGCCCTTGGCTTGAAAAACCACACGCAGAGAACCGAGTGAGTGAGGCCAGCAAGCCCGCAAGTCAGCCAACAGATCAGGGCAAGTCCCCTTACCCCGGATGCCAAACTTCAGGCCTCCCAACCTCTCCTCTCCTCCATCCCCTCCTCCTCTCCTTCCACCACGAACAACAAACGCCCCCATGGTGGCAGCAACACCCCACCCCACCCCACCGCACCACTTCGTAAAAAGCACACGAAGCATAAAAATCAAATATGCAAAACTCAGATACGAAATATGAACTCAAAAGAGAGGCGAGAGAAGAAACAGGGACAGGCTGTGATCGGAATGGATCTCGGGACCTGGGGAACGGTTGTGGGTGTGTGGGTGTGGGTGGGTGGTGGCTATTGGCGGTGGGTGGGCGCAGCCGTTGGCGCTGGGCCATAGAACGTGCCCAGGGCCCAGCAGGCAACCACAAAGACCAAGATTTTGTCGCCACATCTTCCCAAAAAAATAAAAAACAAGGCGCAGCAACATGTGGCCTAAGTGTGGCCTTTGATCTTTGTAATTTCTCTCAGTGTAGGAGAGAGAGTAGAGCCACCCACCGAAGAACAAAAGTGCCGCCATTCTAGCCATTTTTCTTATTTTTTTTGTTTTTTTTTCCTTTGAGATGCTGGGCTGATGATGTTGTCCAACCCACCAGGTGGAAGACGCTCATTGGGTTTTTGGGTTGGTTCGTCAGTTGGGCACGTCAAGGTGGTTAAATTTATTAAAATATGCAGCCGGGACGGGGCCCCAAAAAAGGTATAGTAGAGTGTGTGTAAGAGTGTCTTGAGAAAAAAACAAGAAAAAAAACGGGTGCAGGCGACAAATGTTTCAAATTAAATAAATATTTCTTCTAGCTCTCTTATTTTTATAAATTTTTTGAATATATATATCAATTTGATTAAAAAGTAATAGTTTATGGGAAGATGATTGTGAATGAAATTGATTTTGACACTTTTGTGACCTGACATTCTGCGGCGGAGGTCCATCAGGCAGAGATTCGTAAACAAAAAGCCCGCTCCAAGCTGGCTCCGCTGACTCAGCGATGCTGCGACGACGTCAAACCGAAGCAGAAACCCAAGCCCCAGTCCAAGTCGAAGCCCGAAGCCCAATCCCAAAACCCCCCACGCAAGCGACCCAAGGCAGTCCAGTGCCAGCCCCCCTCCCAGCAGTTCCTCCCCTTCCCTGCCTCCCATCACCATCTTCGAGATGACTTCGATGTGTCAGCAGTCGTTCCCAGAAGTTGGGTTTTTTTTATACCGGATGTGGGTCTATCTTAGGGACACTAACTATATCTCTCTCTAAATACTACTAAGATTTATATTAATTTTAATTTTAAATAAAAATTATAATAATTAATTAATAATTATTATTTTATTTGTATCTCTAGTTCTCGGCGAGTGTACGTGAAGGGAACAGCAAGTGCAGCAGTCGCGGCCCCCCGATAGCAGCCAGTGCATCGCGCCCTCTAGCCAAGGCCGACGGCAACGGCAAAAACGAGCAAAAGCGACTGCAATGGCCACACTAATACCGACATCCGGCGGCCATCCAGCAGCGAGCGGACAGACCTCTAATGTGGAGGCCACATACGAAGATATGTTCAAGGAAATCACACGAAAATTGTACGGCGAGGAGACCGGTAACGGTTTGCATACGCTCGGCACGCCGGTGGCTCAGGTGGCCACCAGCGGGCCGACAGCGGTGCCCGAGGGCGAGCAGCGCTCCTTCACGAACCTGGTAAGTGTTTGTTGCAACCATTTGTTGCAAGAAAACAAAAAATGTTAATTAACCTTCTGATTTCATGGAAAATAGCAACAACTGGATCGCTCGGCAGCGCCCAGCATTGAATACGAATCTAGTGCAGCAGCTGGTGGAGGCACCGGTAACGTGGCCACCACCCAAGCGAATGTAATTCAGCAACAACAACAGCAACAGCAAGGAGAGTCGGGTAACTCGGTGGTGGTGACGGCAAGCGGTGGATCTGCTGTGGTCCCGGCACCCAGTGTTGCGGCAGTTGGAGGCTTCAAGTCGGAAGACCACTTGAGCACAGCCTTCGGGCTGGCGGCCCTGATGCAGAACGGCTTCGCCGCTGGTCAGGCGGGTCTGCTGAAGGCCGGCGAGCAGCAGCAGCGCTGGGCCCAGGACGGATCGGGTCTGGTGGCGGCTGCAGCCGCTGAGCCACAGCTCGTCCAGTGGACATCGGGCGGGAAGCTGCAGAGCTATGCCCATGTCAGCCAGCAACAGCAGCAGCAGCAACAGCCGCATCAGAGCACACCCAAGTCCAAGTAGGTGTCTCTATCTAATCCAAATCCAATCCTTCATGCTAACTTGGTATGGGAATCTCTCTCTTTCGCAGAAAACACCGTCAGGAGCATGCGGCCGAGTTGATCTACGCCAGCCCCTCGACATCGGCCAATGCGGCCCAGAACCTGGCCCAGTCCACACCCACCTCAGCGCCCAGCAACAGCAGCGGCGGCAGCACCAGCTCCTCCGGAGGAGGAGGACGGAAGAAGGCCCAGGCCCAAGCAGCTGCCGCAACCGCCAATGGAGTGCACATCCAGAAGCGGTACGCCTGCACCCACTGTCCGTATTCGACGGACCGCCGGGATCTGTACACCCGGCACGAGAACATCCACAAGGACGAGAAGCCATTCCAGTGCTACGCCTGCCTCAAGCAATTCAATCGCGCCGATCACGTCAAGAAGCACTTCCTGCGGATGCATCGGGAGCTCCAGTACGACATCAACAAGACGCGACGGCATGTGTCGGCCGGCAGTGGCTCCTCGGGCAGCGGCTCATCCGGCGGCGGATCCCACCACTCCGGCGGTCGCGGCAATGTGACCATTAATGCCAGCGGCGTCAACATCGATAATGCCTTCTTGGAGGCGCAACGGCATCCCACCTCGTCCAGCCTGAGCATCGCGGAGACCATCGAGGCGGTGGCCTCGGCGACCGACATGCCGCTGGCCCAGCTCAAGCAGGAGAAGCTGGACGATGGCGGTGGCGGAGTCCTGCCCCTCCACGTCATGCAACAGCCCGTGGCCAGCTCCAGTTCGGGTAGCAGCGGGAGTCATGCCAACGGCAATGGCGGCGGCAACTCCGGCCTGTTGAAGCCGAAGCGGGAGAAGCGCTTCACCTGCTGCTACTGCCCGTGGTCCGGAGCGGACAAGTGGGGTCTCAAGCGGCACCTCAACACGCACACAAAGCCCTTCGTCTGCCTGCTCTGCGACTACAAGGCGGCGCGCTCCGAGCGCCTGGCCACCCACGTCCTCAAGGTGCACAACAAGCGGGCCTGCAGCAAGTGCTCCTATCTGGCGGACACCCAGGAGGAGTTCCAGGCTCACATGAGCGATGTGCAGTAAGTATTCATGGGTCTTCTTGAAAGGAGTTGTACTCTTGCAGATACAGTGGCTGCCAGGACAGGAAGATGTCCGATATTCCTCCGAGAATGTATCTTAATCTTGAACCACTGTATCTGCAAGGGCTATGGAGTGCCTCGGTGGCTTCGGCCGAGGATTATCCTTTTCCCCCCCTCCTCCTGCGACATGATGGGAATGATGAAAAACTCTAAACAGCTTTTGAACTCTCTTTCGCCCGCTTCGCTCTTCTCTCTTCCCACTCTCTTCCCCCGGACGTTATCCATTATAATTCTCTGATCCTTCCTGTCAAAACCTGATCCCATGATCAGTCCGCACGATAACCGGCCGGCGCGGAGCGGTAATGGCAACACGAGCGGCGGCGGCGGCGGCAGCAGCACCAGTAGCGGCAATAGCAGCGGCAATGGCAATGGCAATGGCACGGTCGCCGGCGGTGGCGGTGGCATTAACGCCAATTCCGGCGGCCATGGCCACGGTCACAGTCACAGCCACAGCCACAGCCATAGCCATAGCCATAGCCAGAATCTCAATGTGCTGCGAACCATCGGCAACAGCCTGGTGGCCAACAACCAGCTGAACACCTATGCCGGCAACGCTTTTGGGTAACATTCTCAGACCGCCCTGCCCCCCCAAAAAAAAAAAATTCAAATTTAAAAAAAAGTATATATTAAAAACAAAAAAATTAAATTAAAAAAACCTATCCCAAGAAAAAAAAAACCAAAAACCAAAACACCAACACAAATACAACAAATTTTCCCCCAAAATCCAAAACGAGCGCGCACAACGTTCCTAACTCTAGTTACTACCCTCGTTCTCTCGTTCTCTCCACGAACACACCACCACCAACCATCGACATCCCAATCATGACCATCATCTTCATCTCCAACTCCGACCTCCATCATCATCATCATCATCCATCGCCATTTGCCATTTCGCTTAGCACCTCCAGTGGCAATGTGGGGAATACAAATGGAGGCGGCGCCGGTGGTGCTGTTACCATCTACACCACAACCACCAATGAGGGCGTGACTGGCAGCGGCGGCGGCGGCGGAGGCGGTGGCGGTGGCGGGGGCATTAGCGGCAATATATCCGGCGGCGGACCACTCCAGGAGATCATTGTGAATCCCTCGTCGATGGTCGGTTGGCGGCTGAGCGCCAATGGGTCGTTGATACCGCCACATGACCTGCTAACCGGCGGATTGCCGAATGCCGCCACACAGAAACGCGGCTCGGAGCGACTATTTCAGTACCTCGAGGCCGAGGGCAGCGATCCGGAGGACTATGCGCGGTATTACATACTATATCCCCAAAAAACCATTGCGCTTTTGTTGTTTGTGTTTGCATTCCTTGGTTCCCATTGAGTTTTGTTATTTTTTTAAGGACATTTTTTACACTTTTGTTTCATGAATCAGTAAGGATTGTAGTGTCCTTGTTGTCCCATCATTACTCCTTTTTTTTTGGCTGTTGTATTGATTTTTTTCGTATTTTATGATTCCCCTAAGTTTAAAGTTTATTAGTGTTTAATGTCTGAATTGAATCCTTATTAATGGAATCCTTATTATCCTTACAGTCTGCTGAAAATGGACGCCATCAGTCGCAACACCGCTTCGGTCGCTCAGGATTTTCATAAGGCGGGAGGCGTGCACGAGTTGAAAATACCAGCCAATCATCAACTCCTGTTTAACAATAAACTGCCTTCGCAATGGACGACACGAGAGGCTGCTGCCCTGCTCTACAGCCTGAGCAGCATGGGTGGCCCGACGACCGGATCCTCCGGTTCAGTATCTGGCTCCCAGCGTCAAAAGTACGGTATGCGAGCGCGACAACATTCCACCGGCGAGGATGACGAGAATACACCATCGTCCGCCTCGTCATCGAGCTTCTCTGGTGATGAGTTCAACATGAGCTCCACATCACCACTGAAGCTGTCGTCGCGTCATGCCGTCAAGCTGGAGAAGATGGAGGATGCGGCCAAGGAGCAGATGATGCCCACCAAAGCGATGATGGCGACGGCATTTCTGGAGGCGGCCAGCTACGAGCAGACGGCCATCGAGCTGCTGGCCAGCAAGCGTAAGATCAAGGTCGAGGATCCCAATGACGAGGATCAGGAAAACCAGCAGCAACATCAGCCACATCAGCAACAGCAACAGCAACAACAGCAGCAGCAACAGCAGCGATTGCAGCTTATTAAATCGTCTCCCGCGTACAAACTAAACAACAACAACAACAATAACAATAGTAATAGCAACAACAATTACAACTACAACAAGGACAAGTCATCGCACAGAAATGCCATACACCATCATCGCCATCAGGATGACAAGGAGAACAACAAATCCAAGTCAGCAGCTGCCGCCGCAGCAGCAGCCGTTGCAGCAGATATCGCTGCTGCTGCTGCAGCTGCCGCAGCATCGGGAAACAGCAACAGCACCAGCAGCAACCAGACACCGTTTCTCACCCAAATGGAGTACCAGAATCTCAATCGCATCGGCACCCAGTTCCAGAACTACGTCAAGGACATCATCAACAAGTACTATGCGGCGGAGACGCCACTAATGCTTGCCGCGGCAGCTGCGGCACTGCCCACGGCCACCACCACTGGCCAGCAGCAGCAGCAGTTGGATGCCGCCATCGAGAACCTGTCGCCGGGGAAGCGCCGTCGGCTACTCAGCGAAACGGAGGAGTACATCGAGTATCTGCGGAACAAGGAGGACATCACGCTGACCATTGCACCCAAGGCCCAGCAGCCATCGCCGCCACAGACATCGCTGCTGAAGCGTCAGCTCGACTTGTCCGTCCCCAGGCGGAGTCCCAAGAAGGCTGCTCCGGCCCACAACCACTCCAGTGCCGCCAACCACACGAGTGCCACCCGCAAGTCCATGAACCAGCTGGCCACCTTGCTGCCCCTGCTGGCGGATGCGGCCAGCAAGCAGGAGTACCTGGCTGCTCCCCTGGACTTTAGCAAGAAATCGGAGGAGGCTCGCAGTTCCCGGAAGCAGGCGCAGCCAAAGAAGATCCGGCTGACTCCGGATGTGGTTGTGGCCATGCTGAGGGACAAGTATCTGAACCGGATGGTGCGCCAGCGCTTGGGGTGCTTGAAGTGCAACCAGTCGAGGAAGAGCAGCGCCATCAGCTTCAACTACCACACGCTGGGATCGCTGGCGCTGCACCGGTACTGGCGACATCGTCGGGAGGCCACGTCCGCCACTAAGCGAAGGAGCCAGCTGCAGGCAGCTCTGCTGAAAAGGACTCGCAGACAGGACGATGCCGTGATGGCCGTGTAACTTTTCGGTTCAGTTTTTTTCGCATTAAGATTAGAAAATATTTGCTTGCCATATATGGAGTGGAGTGGAATGGAATGGAATGCCTAATGCAGTAGGCATTTGAAATTCAAATTGAAAATCGTTTAAAAAATTGCATTTAATTTTTTAAATTTTAAGTTGTGATGTACCTGAAATATGATTTCTCTTAAACAAAACAAAAAAAACATAAAAAAATACTTAAAACAAAGCATTCATGCAGGCAACTGGTCTCAAAAACGAAGCATGCAGATGTATTTCATTATCTTAGTTGTACGATCGAACTATCTCAAAAGCACTTACACTCTCACTCACTCACTCAATGAACAATTAACTTTAGATGGTTTTTGTAATTTAGATGGTATGAGCATTTATCAAATGTGTCCTTTCCGCCCCGCCCCCCCACACAACCTCATCGAAAACAAAAAAAAAAGAAAGCTTTAATTTGCCATTTACAAAGCTTGCGTTTAGTTACGAGTAATGATTGCCATCTTTTAACATGTAGCCCTTAGTCTTACCCTTAGTTACGGATTAATTTATGAACTGCAAATGCGAACCTCATCGAACCCCTTTGCCTTACTTATCGTTTAAGCTTTAAACACGAAGGATATATATTAGTTTTAGTTATAGTTTTAGTTTATTCATCATTACTCCTCTCGGAGCAGCAGTCACGCCCTCAACTGGTGGAAGGCATTCTAGCCAGAAACGTTTTAAATACGAAAAAAAACAAAACAAAAAACCAACATATAAATATTAAAAAAAACAAAAAAGGATCCAACTATATTACTGTACGCGTAGATGTATTCATGATTTTATCAAAAAAGAAAAGAAAGTAAGAGAAATGCCGAGGAGAAAGCCGAGGAACAGAGGACGAACGTAACACAAGAACAACATAACATACAAAATACTCAAAAATAAAAGAAAAGGATTAGATTACATAACTTTTTGCCACACTGAACAAGAAATATTTGACTGAAAAGTGTCGGGGAAAACATGATATACATATATGTATGAATAAAGGTATAAACAATTTTAGTGTAAAATGTGTGTTTTTGCTAAATGTGGTAAACTAAAAAAACGTAAATTTATTACACGAAAAAAAAAAATAAACTAAATTAAAGCGTAAAGGAGTAAACGAGGAGAAATTCTTAAGTAAAGTAAATTTTTGGATGACAAGCCATTTAGACAAAATTTTTGAGACGAAAAAAGACATTTATGAGAGAAAGGAAACAACAAAGAAAACAAAAACCGAATTACTTTAAAATTTTATTTAAGCAATGTACTTGCAAAAAATAAAAGTATAATTACAATAACTGTAATGTGAGTGTTTTTAGTTTAAAATTATATATTTCCAAAACATTCAAAATAAAATATAATTAGTTTAAAATATAATTTCTATTGTTTTTCAATGGGATTTTGGGGGCTATCAATAACAGTACAATTGTTGATTTACATTTTAAAACATTATATTTTTATTGAAGAAATTGACTACAAACTAATGCCTTAAAAGTGTAGTTCAGAAGGATATCATAAAAGGACTTCATCGGGCATCAAAGACAACGACTAAAATCGAAAAAAAAATAATTTCATCAGTACAGTTTGAGAGCCACTGGAGGACCCTAGGGTCAACAAATACTCACGACGCTTGGTGCGCTTCTTGTACATGATGCGGTAACCACATTCACGGCAACGAATCGGATCTCGTGGTCGCATCTCGTTTTCGTGATGGCATTCTAAAAGTTAAATATAAACATTAGATAAAATCAATTATTTTAAATAATAAACTGCAGCCTGGTCGCCATGTGCGCTTTCAGAAAGTAGTGTATTCTTCAATAGTAGGCTTGTGCCTTGGCTTACCCCCACAAATATATGTCATAGCAGTTTTGACATTGTCCTTGGAACTAGTTTCAGACATTTTAAATTTTATTTAAACTTTAATTTATGAAATATATAAAATTTTAGAAAATCTACATACGTTGTGAACAAGCGGCGAATAGTGTTACCAGATGTTTTTTTCAATAATATATCACAAGTAATAAAATACTGCAATGCATTTAGTATTTTGAAGGTTTGGCGGGTTCTTTTAACATTTCAAAATATAAATGTTTCCTTCAGACTGATT
This sequence comes from Drosophila ananassae, assembly GCF_017639315.1. Lineage (NCBI taxonomy): Eukaryota > Metazoa > Arthropoda > Insecta > Diptera > Drosophilidae > Drosophila > Drosophila ananassae. The sequence continues at coordinate 2,392,898 of NC_057929.1, read as the reverse complement.
AATTAAGTTAAATTAGTTTAATAATAAAATATGAGATTATCTTTATTTATATTTAAGTATTGCATTGCACATTGTATGTTCACATATTGCTCTTTGATCGTACTTTTTCATTATACTTAACCAAGTTAAGTTTGTGTTTATTCGATCTGTTGTGTCTCAGGATCTGTCCTACAATTGTCTGGCCACAGGGCAAGCAGAAATCTATCCTGCCAGGTTTTTGAAACCTACTCGTAGTTCTTTTATCTGGCTTGTCCAAAGAAGTATTTCCCAGATCCTGCTGCGCTTTTGAAGATTCAGTTTCATTCCGTGGCTGCTGTTCCAACTTGGCCAGTTCGTCCAGGTGCTTCTGAGACTTCAAGTGCCGCTGGTAGTTCCCCCTTGCCTTAATGGTCAAGTCACAGACATCACAGTGGACCGTCTGCGTCAGCAGATGAACTGCTTGGCGATGTGTTTGCATCAGACCCTGGGTGTAAAAGGCGGCACCGCAGATTTCACAAAAGAAATTTCTCTTCTTGAGATGCTTTTTGTTAACGTGCTCCCTCAGGTGGAAATTGTTCTCAAACTCCTGGCCACAGCTTTCGCAAATCGGTTTCGGTCGCTTTCTATCCCCTTTTGGCGGTCCTCGTTCCAGGCGGCGTTGCTCCCGGTGCTTCTTGATGGCTTCCCTGCACTCCTTGGCAGTGTGGGCACAGCAGCAGCGACCCAATGTGGGAAGCTGGCAAATCAGGCAGGGCTTTCGCCGCTGGTGCATGCGGACGACGTGGGATTTGAGTGCGGGCCACAATTGGAATCTCCAGGGGCAGCTGCGACACTTGAAGGGACGATGTCTTAGTCGACAAGCACTCCGAACTCGGGCCAGATGCTTCTTAAAGTAATAACGCGTAAGAAAGGACCGATTGCAGGTGAAGCAGGAAAAGTGGGAGTCGCCTTCCTCTGATGGTTTCTCTCGTAGCCTGTGCCTAATCATGTGCAGCTGGTGGCTAAAGGAGAACCGATACTTCTCCTGGCAGAACGGGCATTTCATAAACTTGCAAGTCTTTCGGAATATAACCTTTTTCGTAGGTTCCTCCACAAAGTCTAGGTTACAGTCATTAGGTACTTGGAGTACCAATTCTTCTACTTGTATACGAGGCTGGTCATCCTTCTCCCTTAGCCTACGATCTTCCAGAAACGATCTATAGCTTGAGTTCTCCATCAGTTCGTCCAAATTGGAGTTCATCTTTCTGGTCAGATGGGAAGTCAACGAGTGCTGCAAATAGAATCGCCGAAAGCAAATCCGGCAATGGAAATTGTCCCCCAATCTGTGCTCCTTTTGGTGCTGCTCCAGTTGCCTCAGTTTCCGCCAAGGAAGGACGGTGCAATCCTGACAGCCACAACGTACTCCCGCCACAAACGGCGCTGCTATGGTGGGACGAAGAGCTCCATGAGCTTCATTAGTCGAAAGTTGACTTATAGCACTTCTGTAGCCGGTGGTCACCGTGTCCATTATCTCCACCAGCTTCTCCTGGCTAATGTACACTTGCTTGGCCTGGAAAGCCTGTATAATGGATTGGTAATCCTCCTGGAGATCGGCTTTAAAGAACATATTGGTCCAGAAGTTATCCCGGGACTGGGCTGCCTGCAGCAAGAGCAACATCTCTGCTGTTCGAAAACGCATCATCTTCTGGGCATCGCCTCCTCCCATGGAGAACTCGGTCGGAAATCTTTCAAAGCCCGACAATTTCGTTTCCCTGTCGAATGCCACGTATTTCTCGTAGATTCCTCGGCAGCATTTGCACTTGCAGTCACAGGAGACGGAGCACACTGCAGATGGTTTGCCATTTTCGATTGTAGCCAGTTCTCCGGTAAAGTTTTCATAGGTAATTAATAGTTTTCCTGGACAAGACATTATTTGTTTACAAAATAAAAAATAAAAACAACAAGTGGCAGTAGGACCAGGAACCAGAATAAAATACCAGAAAATACCAAGGTGGCGGTAAAGCACAGGGTGATTCATACCATACCGATAGCCAAGTTTGAATTCTGCCCACCTATGGCCTCTACCAATCATAACAAACATCCCAGCTGGTAAGACATTTATTTATTTAATAAACTAAATACAATTTAATGTAATAATTACTTTTTAATCTATGCCCTTTTGCCTTCCATTTAAGTGAGGAAGTGCTCCCAAAAGTACAGTCCCACTGCACCCCAGCGACAGCTCAAGCAGCAATTGCAGAGATTGCAAGTCAACTTACTGCCAAAAATTGTAAAAATTAACTTTAAAAAATGGTTAAAAATAAGCAAAATTCAAAAAAATTTGGCATGCATCTACGTAATGTTCTGCGCCAGGCTCCGGACTACACAAAGCTGGCCATCAAGTACAAGGACTTTCGGAATGTTTGCAGTTTGGTGAGTTCCATCCTTCAACTAACTAAATGTTAAGTTTAATTAAAAATTTCTTCCAAAAAAGGAACTCAATGGAAAGGTTTCAGTAAATTTTCGCAACGAACGGACTCTGCGGGAGCTGACAAAGATGCTGCTGACGGAGTACTTCGATTTAAATGTGGACTTTGCGCCAGGAAGCTTGGTGCCTACTTTGGCTCTACGATTGAATTATATTCTGTGGATCGAGGACTTACTGGAGTCTTTCAAGCTGGATCAAATCAAAGGAATAGACATAGGTAAGATCCTTCCTTATTCCACTGATTGAATACTAAGAGATTTCTCTATAGGTTGCGGCTCGTCCTGCATTTACTCGCTTCTGGGCGCCAAGAAGAACAACTGGAAGATGCTCGCTTTGGAATCGAAACCTGAAAACATTGAATACGCCAGGGAAAATGTGAAAAGAAACCACCTGGAAGATCTCGTGGAAGTCTTTGCCCAACCGGATAACACTTGCATATTCAAAAGTTACTTCGAGCAGGACACCAAGGAGCAAATGTATCACTTCTGTCTGTGTAATCCCCCGTTTTTCGACTCCAACTCCCCTAATCCTTTTGGGGCTAATACAAGAAACCCCGAGCGACGACCTGCACCCAACAATGCCAGGACAGGAAGCCAGGAGGAGCTGACCTGCGCGGGTGGCGAGGTGCAGTTCGTGCAGCGCATCGTTGACGAGAGCCTGGAAAACAAGCTGTGCGTACGGTGAGTCAATCTTGATTAGCGATGAGTTCGTGAAATTGAATTTACGGCCGCATTCTGTTGCAGCATCTTCACCTCGATGCTGGGCGTCAAGGCCAACGTGCCTAGGATACTAGAGTACCTGAAGGAGAAGGGTTTGACAAATGTCAGCACCACGGAATTCCATCAGGGGCACACAACACGTTGGGCGGTGGCCTGGAGCTTTTATACCGAGACTCCTCTAAGTCAGGGGACATCGAGTAATTAAGTTACATTCTAACTAGTTTATGGTTTTATTTATTAAGTTCACACCCAGCGACTTATAATAGTTATAGTTAATAAAGTTTTTCAATTGCATTTAAGTTTTTCGTCTTCTGAATCGGATTGTGGGCAATACTTCGGTTTCTCTGGACATTTTCGGCGCCTCCACCAGAAATGATAGGGAATCCATAAGCAGAGGAAGGGTATCGGAATCAACAAGCAGATCAGGAATCCACCAAAGAGAGCCACTGGAAGGAGCAGGATAAGTCCCAGGACAATGCGGGACTTAGCCACAGCGGCTCCACCCGCAAGAATCAAAAGGCAAATCATGACTGAAGAACTATTTTTGTAACTTGGCAAAGAAACTATATCGGCTATAAAGTGTTATCTTTATCAAGTGCAGTACTGATAATAGTCTTACAATATTATAAGATAGTAGATTGCGAAAGTGATTTACAAATATACTTGAAGAAATCCATTATTCTTTGAAAGAAGTGCTTTAATTACTATACCATTCTATCATAACTCATTAGAATAAGCTGCAGGACAGCTGCACAAACGAATGAACTCTGACCTTCAGCGCGTCTGCCCCAAATTCCCTCGAGCACACTCCCCTAGTTGGCTTAGTTGGCTGGAACTCTCAATATGACTCCTTTCGGTGCTGTCAGAAAGCTTTCCCCTAAATGGAAATTTGCATGTCAATGCTCACTTTGCCGCCCACCGCCAGGTTCTCCAACGGAAATTATCGTTTCGTTTTTATCATTCGTTGACCATTGGGCGGCCGACCCAGCTGACCTGGCCAGTGGCCACACGCTTCGACAGCGAAAAGCAAATAGAATCAGAAGAGTAGCCCCGAAATGGCGGCCAACACGCACACTAAGCCAAAGTCACTGCTGTTGGTGTTGGCCATTTGCAGAGCAGCCATGTGAGATCGTAAATAGAAACTTTTAATTGCCGCCAAGGCAAGGTAGTAGCTGAGTTTTCGGGGAAAAAGGACACTACAGAATACCCTTTCAAAATAAATACTTAATTGAGATATATGTAGGTTCTTCTATTCCTATCAAGAAATATCTTTTTTTTTTGGCAACAAATATTTTATTTTAAAATTAAACTTCTTCAAAAGAGCATATAATATTTAAAATCCCCCTTAGTTTTCTCTATTTTTTCTTGTGTCCTTTTGGCTTCTTTCATGGCTGTGTTGACGCTGTCCTTTTGCAAATGTGCTTGCCTTTGTTGTTGTCCCTTATGGCATTTCAACACGTTAAGGTGTAAAGAACAACGTAATTAAAATGCAAGCCGTTGGCTTCAACACCGGAACACCAGAACACTGAGGAGATGTTGTAGGTGCTCGGCTGCGTCATGCGCTTCGAGGTGCGGTCGGATTTCTATAGCCTGACGTGTGGATTTTGTAGTGTCCTTTCTATGGAATTAGTAACAGAAAAGAGAGTCCCCACACTATAGAATTAAGTTGGAGTCGTTGTTGCCAGGACTCCCTTGTGGTCGCTCTTTCTAATTTTCCAGCCATTATCTTAATTTTAGGCACCCAAGGCCCCAGAGCAGCCAACAACACATTCGACACGTGTTCCTGGGGCATGTCCTGATGTGGTAATTGTTAATTAAAAAGACGCTGTGGTCACGTAGTGCCAGAGAGCGTGTTTGAGGTGCCGGATTCCAGTCATAAAAAAAACCAAACCCGCATATAAAAAAACCAAAACAAGGAGGGTTCGACCCTTTTATTGGTTATCGTTAAATTGTTTAGAAAATAAGTTTATGGAGAAGAACCATAAACCATATATGTAGGTATGTAATACATTTTTAATGTTTCTATTTGACGTTTTTCAGGAAGGGGAAAATATGTAATTGGATACAGAAGAAAATATATATTTTTGTTTTTTTTGAAGAATATCTGATTTTGTCAGCTAACCCATTTAAACTGAACTTGTTTATGCCAAAAAGTGTCACCCGGAAACTTTGTGGTTTCCGGTTTAATCTGCAATCTTTGCCAAGTTTGTAAAATTCGGACATCAATCAATTTCAAAAAATCATCCATCAAGCAACACAGGGAAAAATACAGGAAACGCGTGGAGCCCAAAAAAGTAGGCAATGACCCGACACAAAAAGTTGAGCTTAAATCGGAACTGACGGCTCTTTAATAAGAGGGGGTCAGGATAGTTGGCAGGATACCGAAGGGGGCTATATCGTGATGGCACGTAACGAGCTGCCAGACGGCGGCGTCTGTTGCAATTGGCAGCAGGCTGCACCTCTCATATCCCGCCCTCCTAAATGCACGTCTATTGTCGTGTTGCATATGCATGCAGATACATTCACTTAATGCTTTCAAAAGCAACCAAAAAGGAGCGAATCAAAGGGGATACAAGCAGACAATCGAAATGTTTCGATGCGTGTGTTCAAGGGCAGTGGCGTGGCTAGAGGCAGAGGGGGATTAAGACAGAAAGGAGTGGTTTTTAATCATTGTATATGATATTATATATATACTTAATATTTTTTATATAAATTAAATAATAATAAATAAAATCTTAAATCAAAAACTAGACTTACTCCACTGTCTCTCCAATGGCGGGGCTGTTTCTGCGGTCGATGTGGGGGTGCTGTGTGGGTGCTTCAGTTTTTCTGGCGTGTGTGTCATTCATGTAACCTTTCAATAAACATGCCCATGTGAACGGGATGGTGGTGCACCCACCAGGGAAGGGGGCATGCAGCAGCGAGACATGTAATTGAACTGCTTATATGGGTCCGGTTGAGTGTGCGCGGAGGAGCTAGCTCTTGAATGTGATTTTAAAGTCAACATTGAGGACTCCTGACATCCGAACTGTCATTTTTTGGCTTGCCGCTTGTCTGCCAGACAGACAAACCTATCCGATTCGCAGCCAACTCCTTGGCCATCTATTGTCTGCTCATATTGCCGTTTAATATTGGCTTGGCATGTGGCCAAAAAAAAGGAGCTGAAGGAGCGGGTATATATCCGATATGAATGCTGCTATCCATGCAATCGTAGCAGAGCACTCCCTTAAAGCCAACATGGAACTTCTATATTGACTTTAACATTTTGCATCATTAATTTTAGCGGAAATTAATTGAATCACTCGTACGATTAATATTTCAGTTCAACGCCTGCCAACAGGGCGTATGATTAATTGGCATTGTCGCACGAGAACAAGAGCTGAAAAAATATTCAGCCAATATATATCCGGATATTTGCTTATATATATCATGTTGGGACTAATTCAATTACCGTTAGCGACGTTCTCTACTGGGAGATGAGACCGAAGTCCGCAACAAATGAAGGTGACAAAAGAAACACATTTATCGCCACATGACATCAGATATGAGGGATATCAAGGATATCTGGGATATCAGGGACATGGCACGGTCAAGGTGAAAAGCCGAATAAATAATGAGACAGCATTGTGAATAGATTGTCCTGCGAAAATAACAAGCGAGATAAAAAGGATATAAATTACTTGGCAGGATTCGTTACTTCTTGCTGGCTTAATGGCTTAAAATCCGATTCAGTTTAAATTCTGTTCCACAACTGTGGAAATTCTCTAAGCCACATATCCGCAAAGCACATAGAGATTTTCACTTTAAATTTATCTTCTTACTGTCAGGATTTTTTTTTCTTTTAGGCATCGTAGACCTGCTTTCGCAGATTGTTGCGCACCGTTGAACTTCAGACCTCAGAAAAAGACGGGCCTGAAAGGACGCGAAAAACTTTCCATTTGGCAAAAGTCCCGGGAGGGTCGCAAAAACAGCACGAAAAAAAAAAATAAATAAATAAGTAAAATAGACCCGAACTCGGATGGCGGTAAATGAGGAGGGCGTTGTAGTAGGTTGAGGGTCGAAGTGCAAAGGGCAAGTCTCACCAACGTGGCCTATACGCCTTTTGAGACAAACAAAAAAAATAAAAAAGAAGAACTCAAGCGAAGGAAAAATCGAAAAGCCAAGAATTTTATCTAAAAACAAAGCTATTTATATCTCATGGTGGTATGGAATGGTAGGGCGGCATAATGACCCGGCATTTCTCTTGGCAAATGATGCGCAAACTTTGGGATACGGCCCCCAGACTCTTGTCTTGAGTTGTCAGTCATTTTATCAGCCTCCTGAAAGGGTTCATGTGTCGCATGGCGCGATTTTGTCATCGCCAAGAAGTTGTCAAGTGCCCAGGGACTCTGGAATTTTCGGCCATGAATTTTCACACGACTGGGGACATCCTTATCGTGTGTGTGTCTTTGTCCTTCCATGGTGTCCTGCCAGGGGTGTGCGAATTCACGCTTTCAAGGCTTCAACACTGAGACCACGACAAATTTTCTGGCTCTGAGCCCGGGACTGTTTTTGTTTCGTTTCGAGTCCAACTATTGAAAAGGATGTGGGCGTAGCAGCTGTTTGCTGGCTTTTCGCACTTAATTGTTGGCCTTTTTGCCATTTCTCTTGGCTTAAAGTGTCAGAAGAAAGTGTGGTTTAAATTCAATCTTAAATCGAATCAAATTCCTTTATTTAAAGCCATTAAATATGCATTTTAAAGCCAGAACACACATAACACTGTTGGTTTATGCAAAATTTAATTATTTTGTTTGGGCTGTTAACTTTTCATGGAAGGCAACACGATATGCTTGTTTGACAATACACATTAATTAAATCCTTATTTTCCAGAATTTCGCATAAAACAATACATTTCTGTAATTGGTAGATACTTATTTAATATTATTTACCATCCCCTGTGGGAGTTTGGCAGCTGAATCCCGAACTCGTTGGCCGTCATTTTATGCCACATTTGCAATGTAAAGCTAATTTGCATATTTCTGAGTGCCATGGATGTGTTTGGAAGTGGGTAACCCTCCTGGAAGTTTGATTAAAATTACCATATGCGTGGCATGTTCAGTGAGGAGGACTCCGGCTTTACGATTATTCGTGGGCTGCACTTCAACTAGACTAAACGCACTTTGAGTTTATGATTATGGAAGTGGATTATCTTGCAAAGACAAAAAAGCCTAGGCACTCGCTGGAAATAAAAAATGAAACAAAAAAGACAAGTTTTTAAGGAAATAACAGCACAAAACTTTAATAAAAAGTGGATGTCCTTAGTAGGCAGGCCAAAAGAGATGTAGAAATGGCCAAGAAAGAGAGCAAGTCCTGGCACAATAATGGATATTACGCACACAGCCACAGACAGTATACATATTGAAGAGGAGTCGAACAGCCAACTCCCAAAATAAATACCAACAAGGATGAAAAAAGGAATCCTAACATTAGAGGATGAAAGCTAGTTATTTTTATGAATTGCCATCTTCTGAAAGGACATCAGAAAGGAGCATATTCATTGATATTTTTATGGCCAGGTTTTGTGCTTTTGGTATATCTTTTTTTGCATTCCGGTTGGCTTTTCTTTCATTCAGCTATTTACGCCTGGCTACTCGCAGGACATGTCTATGTGTGGAAGGTCCTTGTTGTGTATGTGTGTATGTTTGTGGGGCTAGTCTGAACGATGATGATGCCATTGCCTTTGGTGTTGGTGGTATGGCTGCTGGGCCGTCGCGTCGGATTCTGCTGCCACCGCAGCTCCTCGAAGCCATGTTGTGTTTGGCTCTGCATGTGTGTGTGTGTGTGTGTGTGTATCTGTGTTTCGGGTTTGGCTGTCGGTTTGTTTATTTGCGAAAAACTTTGCAGCCAGAGCGGGCCAAGAACAACAAAGGCGGCAGCGACTCTCTATTTTTGGTTGCTCTCGTCTGCTCACCAATTTCCGTAATTCTTTTAAATGGACAGTGGGTGAGGGCTTATAAAATTTAATAAAAAAATAAATAAATAAATAGATTGAATTATAAACATAAGTCCATAAAATTAGGCATAGTATCTGAGCATAGTACCATATTATATTTCCTATAAAAGCCCTCTTCATCCCACTGTGCTTTTTATTGAGAGAGTACAGAAGAGCATGACTGAGAGAGTAAAATACTCTCTGAACCCCAACTCTCTATGATACCCGGGGTCCTGCCGGCTGGTGCTGCTTGTTGAGCTCACAGTTCCTGCAGGATAATATTTACGGACATTCCGGGTCCGTGGCATACGCTGTGAGGACGCGTCGCTGGCTGTTGTCAGTTGTTACCGAGCTTCGGCCAGAGACAGATAGTCTGCTAGTGAGTTCATCTGGTTTCCGTTTCCGGTTCCGTGCGAGTCTTTGGCTGCTAACCAGTGGTTGTGTCCCTCCTTTTCTACCGAATTTTGTAAACAGTAGAAGAACGTTTTTTCGAACCCAAATACCAAAACACAATAATCGTGTATTTTTGTAGTAATTTTATGGAAACAGGTTTCCAGCTGGCTCGTGAAAGTCAAAGTGCAAATTGGCCCAGAAAACAAGAACAACAATAACAATAACAATACCAAAAACAACAACAAGTTCAGGTCGTTTGGCTGTGTGTGTGTTTGAGTGTGTTAGAGTGTGTGTGTGTGTGCAATTGATTAAACAAAAACGAGTAACCTAGGCCAACTGGTTGTGGAGAAACCCCATCGAAAAGCCGCGGACTAAATTGTCAAATCCAGGATAATGGGCTGCAACACCAGCCAGGAGCTGAAAACAAAGGATGGGGCCGCCATCGATGCGGTCAGCAATGGGGATGCGGAGCCAAGTGCTCCACCCTTAGAGGGCGATTCCGGCTCCAAGTCCTCGAATAATCATACAAATCACGCCAAATCAAATTCAATTATCTCCAACGGTGATGCCAAGGCGGCGAATGGAGGCGGCTCCGCTGGTGGCAAGTCAGAAGCAACAAATGGCATTGACCGTCCTTGCGACAAGGCGGCAATTACGGAGTTCAACGACGAGGAGGACGAAGGTAAGGCCAATCTAATCCTCAATAGTCAATACATTCATATTAACACCTATTCAACATTTCTTTATATGTGTGTGTGTGTGGGGGGTGTGCTAGGGTGGCTTGCACTTAAAAAAAATATTTCAATACATAAATAAAAGTTTTCTTTTTGTACCAATATAGGTTTTGCCATTTTAAGAAGAAAGAAAGTTAAACTAGAACTACTGAAACGTTCATAAATATTCCTAAACTTTATCATGTTTTTCTGAGTGTCCTTTGTGGGTATGGATGAAAGGAAATCCGGTGGCCAGGAGCCTAAGTATTGTTTACTGTATCAACACACTGGGCGCCCATCGTTATCGCAGTTGCCGTTTTGTTCGCACTTTTCCCATGTTCCCCACGAAACACCACCTCCCTGTCCGGCCCGTGCTTAATGGTGTTGCAAATATGAATTGTATTCGCATATATACATAGTATATTTAATATATGTATACATTTGTTTATGTACACTGCACTCCATTACACGCCACTACGTCCGTAAGCATTTTTATGCGCCAACGGCAAATTTGTGTAAGATCCTTAACTTTGTTAAGTAGCCGCCTCGGTGTCCAGCCATCCAGCCATCCGGGCAGCTGAAAGGAATGCCTTGGGGCAGGATAAAGGTCCTTGGCTGGACTAATGCACGCTAACGCATTTGAGTCTACTGTTTATGTTATCTAATAAGCGTAGCCGGAACTTACTTTTACGGCCAGCGATATGGGCAATATCATAATACAAATTCCATAGCATGCTTTTCGGGGCCACCATTTCGGTTTACGAGCCAAGTGGGGTGATAACAGCATTGACTTTAGGCCACAATAAAAGTCCTTTTAAAGAGTAACTAGCTTAAACTCATATCCTTTATGAAAAGTAATTTTGGAAATTATTTTTTTTTTACTTTTATGCATTTGCATACCACACCCAACCGCAATAACTTTTCACTTTGGCCCCGAGCTTGGATAATTTTATTTCCAGACCTCGAGAAAGGAGAAAAAGAATGCTAACCGGCGCCACAAACATTTAATTCATCTTTCGGCGGTTTATTTGCAAAGTTTTTTTTGTTTTTTTTTTTGTGAAATAATGAAAATATGAATTGCCAAACGAACCAAAATGAAAGCACACAGTGTTTTCAGGGAATGACTCATAAATTACTTCAACGTGCTTTCCCCAGTGGCAGGTGCAGTAGCTGTTTGTTTAGCTGCTGTATTCTCACCTCCCCCCCAGCTTTCACTCAGCTTTCCCCGTACTTTCCCCCATGTTTTCCCCTCTATTTGTACCCCATTTTCCATTTTTCCAGAGGGAGTGCTGATAAATTGTATAGCGACACTTTATCAATGGCTGCTTTGGTCGCTTGCCGGCAAAAGTTACCCAGAAAATTCCTTGGCAGTTAATGCCACAAATTATGATTATTGCTTAGCAATTTCACCACTCCTCTGACATTCATTTTAATTTCCCAAAAATACCCGTACCCATACATATATAAACCCATATATTTTGTATATATGCGTTTACGCTTTTTGACAACCAGCTGCGCCTTTTGGGGTTTCTGGAAATATATTGCATAAGCCGCCCACATTTAGGTTTTCTGAGCTAATTAGAACTTTTCCACCATTTTTCGGTGAAAAACGAAAACTAAGGCAAACAGGAGGTAGAAGATGAAAAGGAATTCTACCGACTACCGAGAAGTTCTAGAAATTTTAATGAGTTGTCGAAGCCGTTGTTGCATATTTTCAAATTCAAGTTTGTTGAATATAAAGTTCCTTACTATCAAGTTTAGGCTGTTGGCCGACTTTTTTGGTCAATATTGCCGCGGCAAAGGCATAAAGCCAAAACCAACACCCGACCCAAACCAAAAAGCATAAAAAGAAACTAAAGAAATGCGGAAAGAGCCCAAATCAACCATAAAACTGCTTTTTTTGGTTTCGTGGTGGGGTCCTGCGAGAAAGGAGTTCCGTATTCCAAACACGTAGGCCGTATTTTTTAATATTTTTCCTCTTTACGATTCGTTGGCAAGTGAAAATAAATGAAAAATATAAATCCACAATGATGGCTAAGTCGGTATCCGCTGGCTCTGTCAACTAATTAAGAAATGTGGAGGAAGCTTGGGCCACTTTCTTATGTACCGAACTAGTGACCACGCCCAGACCTGACTGAGAATTACCTGACAATTGCGGATGAGTCTGAGGTGGACGGACATAAATTGCCAATAAAGATGTCAGCTCATGCAAAGCTCAAGCCTAAACAAACAGGAGGCTGGTTGGGAGGCAGAGAAACATGCCAAGTCCTTGGAAGCTCCTTTTCGGAGGACTTTGCCTAATGTGAAATGCAAATAAGTCCCATCCAGTCTGTGAGTTCAGATCCTCCGTGTTCCTGTTGTTACCAGAGACAAGCAATTAAACTGTATACACACGCCCACAGGATTAAATGGAAATAAGACTTTAAAATGCCCTTTTATTAATTTTCATTGTTTATTGAGCAAATTACTAAGGAAAGCCTATCCATTTATTCAGAATCTCATATTATTTCCTTTAAAATTCACTTATCCTCTTAATAAGAGTATCAAAAGCAGGCATTAGCGGCAACTTAAGACGCCTTTGGGCGTCCTCCAAGAAAAAACATAAGGCGAATTAAGTCTAATGCTCACTTTTATCGTTTACATTTGCATAATTTTAATTAAATTTCTTGACAAGTCTCGAAGCTTTTCCAATTTGCGGCTCCACCCACGCCGTGCTCAGTTAATTATGCCTAAAATGTCGTGCTAATGTTGATCTAATTGAGAGTAAATAAGGTGTTCTACTCGCCACCGAGCAGACAATTTGATTTATTGAGTAAATGATTTCCGCCGGCCACACGTATCCTGTTTACACAACGTTCCTTTGCCCAGGAGGGAGTGGCCAGGACTCACTGTGTTGACTGACTTGTAGGTAGTGGTGATGGTCATGCTGATGATGTGCGTGGCCGTTGTCAGTCTAATTAGCGCAATTCCAGCCCCAGGGTGTGTCCAGGATATAACCTGTTTGTTAAGGAGGTGTAACAGTTGGCGGATCAAAGAATTCAATTAGTCAGCTGCGTAAAAAAGGATGTAGCTTTTAAATTCTTTGATTAAAAAAGATGCTATAGTAACAATACACTTTTCAATAACGCCAGAAAAAACACCACTTCTCCTTTATGACAATACAAAAATCAATAACTATAAAATATCTTCACACCGAGGCAACCAAAGTCGTTAAATTTTACCAGCCAAGAGCATTAAAATTCAAATTTAGCAGAACGTTCACAGTCAATTTGGTTTTCCAAGCGGTCGGAAAGTCAGCCATACCAATAACACGTATCCGCCGCGTTGGCCCAAACGCATTAATTTCAATTTGAAGCAGAGGAGAGGATTGCCGGTCGATCCGGTCGTCCTGCCCGTCCTGGTCTAAAAATACTCTCTTTTTGGCAATGGCCTTGCCCACAAATATGAATAATACTGGGCAGGGGGGATAGGATGGCTTGGGCAGTGGCATATTTACACGAAAGAAATGCATAAAATTGGACACTGGGGTCGCGTTAAAGCGACGGACAAAACGCAAAAAATGCGTGCCTGAATGATATTTAATATCCGACTTCAGTCCGACTCTAGGATGGCCACAAAATGAAGAATGTTGGCGCCAAGACCAAGTAAAATATGCATACCAGATGGGTTGGGGGAGAGGGTGCGCCTTCGCCATTAGGACCCATTTATATGTATGATGATGTGTGTGCCTGTGTGGGTGTAAGAGAGGGTCTAATGTCTGCGTGTTTGTCCTGCTAAAATGCCTTTTAAAAAAGGCGCGCAAAGCATTTCCTAAGCTCTGCAATTTGCGGCGCCTTACCAGCGGAAATGATAAATTGACATTTGTTGGGGCTTCCCGCCCGTTTTGCTGAACATCCGTATCCGGTGTGCGCAATCGAGCATTTCCCTTCCCTTTCCGCCATCATCCCCCATTCTTTCAGGTTTAATCGTTATTATTGTCGTTGTTCTGTTTTTATTCAAGTCCTTTTCACATTGACTGCTGATGCTCCTTTGGGAATTGCCATGACATCCTTGCCAGCCATGCCAGCCTGACACTGTGTTCCGCGGAAGGATTTCGCGAATTTGACTTTCGGATACTTTTTATAGTCATAAATTTTGAACCTAATCTTTTTGCTTAGTAATCTGTTTTTAGTATTTTGTGTCTCTTTTTATGCATAACCACCTGAATCGTGAATTTCTCTACCAAAGTTATTCAGAATTTGCTTAGTCTGAGTTCAGACGACTGGCCTATGAATTTATTATGTAGCAATTGATATGCCAACATTATTTATGATGCTTATCGGCAGAGCCTGACACATTTTCCTCGGCTCGGCTTTGTCTGGCATTTGTCACCGAATCTAAATGTATGCGCATATATTTTGCATTTATATCTAGTCCGATACATATTTGAGGCACATCATAGCTTTTGAATACACCAGAGGCCCCGAAAAAGAGCTGTGAATAATTGCAAATGATTATTTGATATCGCCGGGCGAAATACAATTGTGTTTTATGGCATGGAATGTAATGTTTAAATCCGAACTTATTGGAGCATAAAGGAGTTATGGCGATAAGCTATTTATGACTGGATTATGTTCATATTTGACTTCCTATTTATAGGCTTGTACTTAAACCTTTTCAGAAATAAGTCATTATTATTAGTGTTCCATGACGCTTGAATTTCTAAAAAGTGTAATTAGGTTTTCTTTCTCGTAATTAGGCCAAGGGCCCTAAAATTAGATGGATATTTCTTATTCATAAAACTTTCTATCGCCGAAAACCATTTCCGGCACGCAGACAAGAATGAAGACCTAGACGAAAATTGAAAAATATTTTTGTGTCTGCTCCACTTATGTATCCTTGCCAGCATGTGTGTGCGTGATCCTTAGACTGAGTGTTTGTGTGTGAGTGTGTTGTCGCCTAATCAAGAGCACACAACATAAAGGCTAATTGCACAAAGCCAATGCCAGACCCATTCCATTCCGACCAAATTGCCCAAAGCAGCCAAACAGGCGACTAATGAAGTGCCATCCATTGTTATTCTCGAGCACGATAATGGATAATACGTATTCTCGTACATATATATCCGGATAATGGCAAATTTAATTAAAAACTGTGTACTCGATACTTAACAACATTAGAAGCTATCGACTGGGAGGAGGTCTGGGAGGTGCCTGGGTCGTTACGTATACGTCATGTTTGAACAGTATTGGCAGCTGAGCTGTTGCTTCCGCTTCGTAAACAACAAAAAAACAAAAAAGCAACAAAATACTAAGCAAAAAAAAAAAAAGAGCGCGAAAAATAAGTCAAAGCAGTGGGCTACTTTCACGTTCCTTCGCAGCCAAGTTCCTTCCCTGACAAACAAAGCGGAAATTGATTGTATTACCCGCCAAGGCAACAACAGCATGTGGCGGGGGCACTAAAGCATAAAGTAGCAATCGGGCATACCAGTATACAATACCAGTATACCCTCGGCCCTTACCAATACCAATATAACCCCTCTTTACCCGCTATTCAATGAAAACGGTTATGTTTTGCGACGCCAGGACAATAAACTTGGCGCCGCTCTACCCTATCTACCCTATTATGTTAAATTCCCGGAAAGTCATCCTGTTTGGGTGCTCCATGTTGGCTCTGTTGAATGGCTTGTTTGAATATTCACAAGTTGATTTAAAATCCGATTCTGCATAAAGGTTGTAAGCCATTGAAAAGCCTTATTAGCTGATAAGTAGAGCTATGTTATCCTTGATTGGTAGAAGCTATTCTGAAGGAAATAGGCTTGAGATATATTTAATTCGACTATTAATTGCTATATAATATTTGTTATAAAATATCCAAAAGGAGTAACAATCGTACCTTTCTTGGTTTTCCTTTAACATTCTATCTAGTCTTCAAGTCCTTATTCTTTTCCTTGCTCCTGCATAGCACTCTTTATGCAATTAAGTTGATTATGTTTTTGTTGCTCAGCAAATTTGGCTATAATTGTGTGCCCCCTTTCCCAAAAAGAACACTGAAGGCTTTCCGACCCTTTTTTTGGCTGATTAAAAGTTTTTTGGGGAAACAAGTTGAGGCAGGCAGGCAGCCGTCTGGTGCGATGTCTAACTTTCGGTAGACTTTACTTAGTCCTGTCAGTGCTCCAAGTGTGTGTGGTGGTGTGTGTGTGTGCCGCTTGGTGGTGTGAGTGTTAGTGCCTTGTCATTGGGAGCTTGCTAGAGGCAGGCGCAAGGAAATGAAAACTGCTGGAGCCAGGCTAATTCCATAATGAATTTTCTCGTCTCTGGCCACAGGCAGAGTTCTCAATGTGTACGAGTATATAATTTATAAATACCTAATCGATATTGTTTCAAAATTTATTGGATTCATGGTTGGGGGTAATTGCCTACATAAGTCTAGTTGACAACTTGTTTTGGGGACTAGCTTGGATAAGTTTGAAAGAGGGGAGTAATTTATGAATTTATTTCAAAAAGAATAATAAAAAGACCTTTATTTACGAAGCTAGGAATATGCAAAAAACTGCATTATCTACTAAGCTCTCCACTTCACAGGTATTCCAACTTTTTATTGCATACTCTGAAGTGCACTTAGCCTCAAGGTAAACTTTAGCAACTTCAAAACTCCTCCTTTTTTTTCACAAAGGCCAGGCACTCCAGCACACAGACATAAATACAAAGTAGCTAACTTAAGTTCAAGGGTTCACATTTCATTTGCCGTTTGGGAAGTTGCCGCTTTCATTGTTCCAGACATAAAATAAAAAGAAAGTTTCCCGCTGTTTCCCAGTGACTCGCACTTTAT
Source organism: Drosophila ananassae (assembly GCF_017639315.1). NCBI lineage: Eukaryota > Metazoa > Arthropoda > Insecta > Diptera > Drosophilidae > Drosophila > Drosophila ananassae. Next base: position 2,375,846 of record NC_057929.1, on the reverse strand, counting down.
TGCTATTTATATGATTAAAAAGTTGTGTGTGCCGGAAATTAGCTGAAAATTTATGATATTGCCAGGCGTTGATAGTGGGGGTGAGATGGGAAAAGTTCGGGGAACACTGTGACAAAAGGCACTTAAAATGCGAGAGGATGTCGAGGAGGTCCTTGCCGGGGCGAAGAGTGCGTGTTTCGGCGAAATAGACTTGTATAAAACAAATATCGCGTATACGCAACGTTTTCATTTCCCTACATTATGATTGCGTGTGTCTTGTCAATGTGAATGTGCAACTGTTCTCGACTTTCACTTTGCTTCAATACACATTTAATTTACCCACTTCATTATCCTACTCAAGATATCACACTATTTTTCTGATTGCATCATTTTACATAATTATACCAATAAGTAAAAAAAACAAATATAAATTTCAATAATATTGATGGTATTTCTTTTGTATTTATCTCTGTACTCACACAACTTGATAAATGATTCGAAACAAAAAACTATATAATATTTGTAAAACGAAAATCTGATGAAGAACCGGAAGTGGAGATTCACATACCACATCACCATCATCATCATGGCAGCAAAAAAATCCGTCGAAATCCGTTGAAAAATTTGGATCTCGACTTTAAATTCGATGTCAATTCGTTTTAGCCAACAACCAATTCGTCAAAACCTGGTGTGTGATTAGCCTATCGGAAAGATAATAAGCCGTTTCTGTTGCGTGTTTCTGTTTCGGCCAACAGAAACAACAGAAACCGGAAATTCTATTGCAAATATTTGCCCTAGCTGATGTTATTTCTATCTGTGTGTTGCTGTTGTTGTTAAATGTTTAAATGTTGGTGTTTCTCATTTACAAAACTAATCTAAATCTAAAGTTGAAGTAGTTAGGATATAGGATGTTGCTTTTCCTCCAATACGATTGCACGTTTTTACACTGTCTTTTACGTAATAGATCTTTCTAACCCGACTAACATTGTATTTTTGAAAACTTTTAATTGGCATGTTTTCTGTCTTTCACTCTAAAAACTAAATACTCCTTAAAAATATATCTTCTTCAGAGTTTGAATTTCTAATTTCTAGCTGGCAACACTAACAACTTAACCGAAAAGCTTTCCATTAAGCTTTTGATCTAAAAATATCCCTATATTAGAAAAGTTTACTGTTATTTGTGTTTGTTACATGTGCTATTTTTTAGAATTTTTCTCTTATTTTTACTGATTAAGTTTTTATTTTTATTTGCAGGTAAATATTGGCACTTAGATTATGAAAACCAGCTACCTAAATGTACAAATCCCAGGTATTTAAAGTAGTATATTATTTTAGTAAAAATAAACGGGGAAATTGTGGTAGGAAAAGCTTGATAAAAGCTCACAGGAACCTGTGTCAAATACAAAGCTCGAATGGCAAAGGCTTTCGAAACTTCACTCAAACCGTCCCCATTAATGTCCCACTCAGTCCACCCACCCGGACCTACTTTTTGGCTCGTTTCATTCAACACCCAGTTAACAGTGGCCCAAAGACAACAACATCGGTTAGCTCGGTTGGTTCGGGCCACCCGAACGGTTAACAGGGCCAAAAGAAGCACGTTTTTAACCAACCCCACAGGCCAAACGAGGCCAGTTTCACAAATCAAGCGGAGCGTTCGGTTCGATAGGTTGCCATCAAGGAACATCAGCCGGAAGTCCTTTCAAATCCCAACAAAAAGGGAAAGTGCGCGCGAATTTAAATATTCATAGAAGAGAAGAAAGCCAAGTTGCTAGTGTTTTTTGCTAAGCCTTTTCAGAAAGAAGAGCTAAGGTAAATGATTTTAAAATATATTATTTTTAGCTTCTTAGATTATTATTTAATTTAAAATATTTTATACAGCAATCTGTTACTATCCGATAGTATAATAAATATTTCTTTCCTATCAAGTTGGAGAACATCTCAGTTCCTCATTCCGTGTGACGCACACAGGACCCTCCGTGCCCATGAATAAATAAAAGTTTTGTGTGTTCCGCCTTTACGCTCCCTTATTCTTGGTCGAGGCCAGGCCTCTTCCTTCCCGGCCAGGGTCCCCTATTTTTAACATAAAAATAACATAAAATCTGCCTGGGCTTTGCAATTTTTTCCCCCTTACGCTCCAACGCTGTGTGTGTGTAGTTTGTTTTCGAGTGTCCTGTTTGGAGGAGCTGGTCGGGAGCAGGGTGCGGCTGAGTAACGACTTAGTTTGATATTGATTTGGTATTTTTATCTTTATCACTGCTATTTGCATCTAATCAGCTTAAAATTGACGCCCAAAGTTGGCATATTTGATTTTATTATTATTATATACATTGGCATACGATCGTAATTATGGCTTCCTCAATGTCCTCAATGAAAGATTTATTCAAATATATGTCTATAACTTTTTTTGTGTATTTTTCTGTGGCCTCATTTGATCCTATATTTCTTTTTTTGACAACTTCTGGTGATTAAGTGTCTTGATGTTGTGGAGTGATTATGTGTTTTTTTCCTTCAACATTTCAGTCCATTTTTTGGACCGCTTTTAGCCAAGCGCCCAATTTAATTAAGTGGCCTTAAAAAAGGCGCCAAAGGGGAGCAGGATAAGTAGGGAAGGGCAATGGGATTAAAAAAGGATGAGGATGTTCTAATTTGTTCCTTTTTTTGGAAGTTGAAAAATTATTCTTTTAAAAGAATCTACTAATGTTTAGAAGCTATAAAGTATTTCATATATTTCTTTCATTGTTATATACCCAAAAATGGTTATAATTTTTAATAAAATATCCCTATCAAAAAACTTGTCACAAAAAAATTCCAAAATTGTCTCTGCTTTCAAACTAAGTCAAAGTTATTCGAAGTACTTGCCCCAAACCATAATATTTGGGCTCATCTGCTCCTGGGCATCAGCTGTCCAAACTTTGGAGGAATTTCATTAATGCCTTAAGCCCCGCAGTATCGCACCAAACAAAAAAAATGTATATAAGAATTTGTTTCAAAGCGCGACAAAGCAAAAATTAAATATTCAATTTTACTCCCATGAAAGCCAGGACGACACAAAATTGTTCTGTGTTAAAGTTCGTCACACCCGGAGGCTCTTCCTGAACCGTATAGTACGTTGTACGTACCACACTATACGTGTACATATGTATATCCCAGTAGAGTGCAAACAAACATGCCACATGCAACACGAGCCACGGAGGCGAAACAAAACAAAACAAAGCGGAACGGAACTGAAAACTCTGCGGATGACACATGACCTACAACGTTTTGTTATTTCGGCGCTGTTTTTTCGCTCTTCGTTTCACTTTTTATTATTCGGTGAAATATTTTTATGACTTGCTTTACGTGAGCTTCAGTTTCAGGACCCGTCAAGGAGGGTATGAGGTGTAGGTATAAGGCTAATGCCGTGCCGCCTCTTCGGCCAATCAATCATTGGCAAGTCCCGCTTAGCGCATAATTTGAAAAAATAAATAAACGGGAGGAGTTATGCAAATGCAGACACGACAATCTTTCTTTCCGAATCGCATACGCTAAGGGCCAAAATGAAATTAAGCACCTTGTGATGGATGGATGGCTGTACGAAAGAAACGGAAGTAACTTGTTAAGATGTGTAGTGGGGAAATGTTAACAAAAATATGGTTGAATAGAAGCATTTCTTTGGAATATTGCAATATTGATTTTCCCTTTTTTCTGGTTAATTGATAGAAGTCCTGTTTTTTGTCCTCTTATCAATATTAATGACTTTTTGCAAGCTTCATTGCAACCCTTATGAGCTGCCATCATTAGAGCATATCATCATTTTCTTACGAGACTAAAGTACTTTTTTTTGGGCTCATCGTAACGTTTTATCTTACCACATGACTGCTCAATATTCCTCCAATGACAATACAAAAAAATCAACAACAAAAAATAACATTCCCATCAAAATCCCTTGTCAAAAATGTTGATAGCCCTGGAGCCTTACACAACTTTAATTTGTTATAATCCGCAGTCCTTGAGGCAACATACAAAGCCATCCAGAATCTGAAGCATTTTAAACCCATACATATACACAGTCAGGACATTCAGTCATGCTCCCTCACCCAGACACACTCACAAACACACACACACAGACACTAGCAGAGTTATCAATTTCACAAAAGAAATCATTCAGGCGCATAACAACAAAACAGAGAAGAGAATGGAGGACATACATGTCCTGGCAGAATTTCATATTGTACCATATATTCCGCCTAGTCCCCTGTTTATACAAATGTCAACCGAGGTAGCAGCCCTTCAGATTGCCAGCTCACCGCCCATTTTACCATATGCACTGGGAAAAAGATATGTATTTTTGAAAGAGAAAGACAGTTTTTTAAGATTAATTATAGAGTTATCAGGTGGTTAAGCTTAGCTTACTTGAAGGGCAATTAAGTTACAGTTTATTTCTTAGTAAAAACAACAATTAGTTTAGATTATAGCACATTTTTTCTCTCTGTGCCAACACTCCCAGTCACTCACGTAAATACATTTATTCCTAACAAATTGGAAACGTGTTTGTCTCGTGTGTTGACACTGACTTTGACTTTTGTGCTGTGCACTCTGTTTGCTATAATTCAATTTCAGATATCCTTTGACAACAGCAAAGGGCATTTTGCGGCACACCTCGTGTCATTTCATGTCGGTTAGATCCTGTGGCCACAGTTATTTTCAAATCGATAATCAGCAAACACATACACTTTTCATCCAACATGTCAAACTGGTTCTAATGTTCCTGGCCGTGTCACATAATTAAAATCATTGACAAACAGTTACTCTTCTGGCACTCACTTGCGGCCAGAAAGCGTTGTGTTTGCTCGTCAATCAGCGCGTATAATTGGGCGGCGGTGGCGTTGCTCATACGCAGTATGTTCCCACAAAGTTTTCGGGGCATTCCACTAGAAGTGGTAGCTTATGTTGACTTTGCATCTTTGATGGTTAGCTGAGCCTGTGCCCGGGAGCTTTTCATCGCATAAATTTGACTTTCGTTTAAGTTTAAGCCAAGTTTCCAAGGATGATAAAGTGTATATATAATGAAAGGAAAAAAAAACCAGAGATTCTATGGAAAAAATTAACAAAATTCTAGCTTTTTCACTTGGTTAGATCTGTCAACCTGCCCACATGCCATCACTTTTAAAGTTCATATCTATTTTGGTCCGGTATTTTCCCCATTTCCCGAGAAGTCTGGAGGGGATGGTCTACCCCATCAGTTGGCCCTGGCTGGCCAAATTGTCGGTCTATTAATAAACACACGAATGCCTCCTGCTGGCTTCGATTTGGGGCCACTTGCTGTCTGGATGGTCTGCAATTTAGTGGCCCACTCTCAACGGCACGCATAGTCGTGTGCTGTCTTGGCCATTTGTCTAACGCTGCGACACCACCGTATTCAATTAAATATTGAAAGACGTGGCTAATAAATTACCCAACGGAAACGCAAGCCCAAACACAAATGTCGAATGCCAATGTCCAGCCACAGAGGGCTAGAGAGAGAGGGTCCTGATCCGAACAAGGTGAATTATTCAGGGCATGCTCATAAATATAACCCACATTAGGGGCAAATCGTTATAGATCTACAAATTGCCTAAATATTTAATAGCAATGGGCCTGGTTGCGGCACGAGAACTTTCAAGCAACGCAGGACGAAGGATCGAGTGGCTGAAAAGATTTATACGCCCCGTTGACAAGGAGGCACGCACGTGGCTCTGTTCCCCCACCAACCCAAAGGGGTTTTGGGGCCCACAAAAAGGAAATCACTTCTTTTTTGTTTGGCCACATCATAATTCATTTGTTTCGGGCCCGAACAATGAGGGCCGAAAATGTAATTTCCTAAATCAGACCCGGTGCCCATTGTCTGGCAAATTCAAATCGTGTGGCTCTCCACCTCCAACTTGTGCTCAGTCCTGATTCTGATTCGCAGTCAATAAAATCAAATTTATTTCAGTTAGGGATTTTCGGTCATTAAATGGAATTTGTATTCCGTGAGTTTTCCTGTTTTGAGCCCGGTTGCGCTCCATTAAGTCACTCCACGCAGGAAATTGAAAGCAGTGAGTCGTGCTTGGGGGATAGAATGTATCTTTCAGCTCACACAGGAGCTCCTAAAATGTGGTAGCTGACAGGCAAACATCCGTGCTTAACTCATCTTGAGGTAAGCCAGCCTCATCAATTATTCCAAGGATTTTTCAAGGCCATCTTTAAACCATGTTTGTTGCATTTTTCTGGCCAACGGCAGGTCGGGTAAATCTTTGTCTTGACCAGATACTTTGCACCCATCCTTCGAAGTCCTTCTTCCGCCCACGTGCACTTTCATATTTCTGCCAAGACATCCTGTCAATACTTTTGACTTTCTTTCTATAATATCATGGCTGCAGACAGAAAGAAAAACAACAACCAGCAAACAACCAACGGCCAACGGCAAAGCCAACTATAATGTATTGGCAAAGTTCAAAGTATGCAAAGTCAGTGGCGAGGAGCAAAGTTACTTTATACTACATATAACCACTCTTAGCTGCTGCCAGAGTAACGAACTGACAGCAACCTTGTTATGTGGCAGCCAGGAGCCAAGAAGACATCACCACCCACCCACATACTTTCTCTCCCAGCTCCAAATGAAACTGAGATCAGATGACTCCGCATAAGCTGTCCTCGGGACATTGCAATGGGTGCTATTTGATACAGTTAGTTTGGTCCTTTACCAAGAACAGTCCGTCAGCTCACAAGTTACTCAATACAAGGACTGCCCTGTCCGATAGTCCTCCTCCTCGGCGGAAAACCAGTCGAGCTTGTATTTCCTTCCTCTTCTGCGCTGCAGCGCAGAATTTCCGTTTCAATGCACTCTGATTGAAAGTCTTACGTGCTTTTTGGTTATTTGTGTTGGTATTTTGTATTGGTGAGTGTTTGTGAGCTGCCTGAAGGACCTCCGTGCCCCACAGCCACTCGACTGTGTCGCATTTTCTGCAATTTTAATGTGCAAAGACGACGATGCAAGCGCTGATAATGTCGGAACGCCCTCATTTTCGATAAGGCGGCAAACTCAAATAAATTTCTCAGACGAAAAGGAAAGTGGATTATGGCAAAGTGACGACTTAGCAACTACCCTACAATTGTAAGATATATAACTGGGATAAATTGTAAACTTATTGCAGGAATTTTTTAATATATTTATAAATATAAGATACAACATTCTGACATCATATTCTGAAGTGATATCATGACTTGCCCTAATGGCCATCGATTTGAGACACTTCAGGTCTCGTTACCAATCGAAGGGTGTTGCAGTCCCCATTCAATTGTCGAGTGCCCTAAGTGTGTCATTCGAGGCGAACTCGCCTCGTGTGTCCCGTGGGGCACAAAGCCTTTGTTGTGGCCCGATGCACTGCTGACAATGCAACTGTCCACGACCGAACCCTTCAAGCCATCAAGACAATGCTAGACGAAACGCCTTCCACCGCCTTTGGTCTTTGTTAATCGGTTTGGCTCTGAGCACTCAAGCTTTTCGGCCCGCTTTTTGGCCCACTTTCAGCTTGGCCATCATCGGGTACGAGTATCTAATTAAACCAAGCGCTCTACTTAGACGATATCAAATGAATCTTGCTTTTAAGAAGGAGACTTCAAGGCTGGAATGGATTTTCGTGAAATTGCTTTCACTTTAATTGGATTGGGGCATGGGATTCGGGTCGTATTTATCCAGGACCAAGGGGCCAAAAGGACCAAAAGTACCACAGCCCACGAACAACGGACTATGGAGCATGACCCGAGGACCATGGTCCTCTCGCAAATACGAGAAATTACCACCTACAGTTGGATTCCTTCTGTCATTTATTTGCTTTACGGCATGTTTGTGCTCATAACTGTAAATCCGTTTTTATTATCCTGCTGTTTTTTTTTTTAACGTCGAGTAGCGAATGGTTGGGAGTCCCTTTTTCAACCAAACATATATTTTTTGGTGGTTTTTGTTATTTTTCCCCTCTACTTGGAAATTGTTGAGGCTACAAATTTGCAGTTGAACTACAAAGAGCGGTAAGAATCTCTTTTCCGGCTCCACATCATCGCAATTTTTGGTATTTCGCCTTTGCTGCTCCACTTTCAGGCCATATTTGACTTTTGCAACACAAACTATTAGGGGGCAACTCCGCAAATATTCAACATTCCTCGCAAACATAAAATGTGTGCTCTGGCCAAAGGAAGGAAATCATAAAGAAGAGTTGTGCAAAGGACCCCATGATTTATGGCACTGATTGGAGCTTGGGAAGTTCCCTTTAAAGTTCGAGGCTTGCCTAGCTTTAATTTAAATAAGATTTATGATTCCGAGTGCCTCATATAATTTCATGCCCAATGATTCGAAATCAAATTCCTCATCAAAATTAATTGAGATGCAAGGATATGAACCGTTTGGTAATCCCTTAGATGCTGGCATCTATTTGTTTTTGGCTGTTGGCATTTATAATTAAACCACTGCCGGAGGCTGCATTTTCTCATTAGACGGCATCCTCGAACCTGGGGGAGACTCAAAAAACGATGTCGAATAAACAGACGGTATTCGGTTTCAGGTTCTGAGGTTACCCGGCACAAAATCAAGTCACCTGTTTACCAGTCTGTACCTGTGCTCCTTGTGGAACCAGAGTTGTCCGCCATCGCTCTGTTGCCAGGGGGCTTTAATTGATTTTAATATTTAATTGCGAAAACATTGAAATGCAAATTTGCCCAGAGAGTTTCGAGCATAAAATCAATTTGCCAAACTGCATTAGGGGGGACTGGGAAAATTCCGAGTGGCATCCTCAAATGCACTTTAATAAATATAGAATAAGAGCGTGTCTATGAAAACATGTGCATATTTTTGTCAAGTGTCTAGCAATTATTGGCAAAAGGACATCATTCGCAATCTTGATGCAATCTTGATCAAAATAAATAAACATATTTTGATGGCGAAAAAGATTTTGCCAATTATATTTCTAACGAATTGTACCCAATTGTTTTTCAATTGCCACTCTCAAATGCTTCCTCTCGTCCTCGTAAACAACTTTGTTGTCAGTTGGCAAACATTTTTGAGTGACGAACCATTTGGTAAGCTTCTTTTCGGCTCAGCTGCTTTTTCTTTGCTCTCAGCGCTCTGGGTTCTGTTGAATTTCCTCCGCAGCACTCACAAACACATAAATAGAAATTCCAACAGGCTTAGAGTTTCCGCTGAACAGCTGAACAATTTTGAAGGATATTTTTTGGGGCACATATTTGCTTGACGCTTGAAAATCGCCCTCACTGGGGCTATATATTCGGTTTTCTGCACATATATTGGTGAATTTCCATGGGGAATTTTGGGGATCGATTCTCCATCATTCTGCATCAAAATCTGAGAACAAAATATTTTTAAGATTTTCATCAAAATTTTCTGGCGGTCCCCTTAAAAAATTATGAAACATGCCTGGAAAGACAATATGGCCCACAGCGATGGCTGTATCTTGGCCAATTTAAATCCGATTCTTGAGCGGAATACCTTAAACGATTTGTGGATCGATTCTCCACCATTCTGCATCAAAATCTGAGAACAAAATATTTTTTAGATTTTCATCGAAATTTTCTGGGGGGTCCCCTTCAAAAATTATGAAACAAGCCTGGAAGGACAATATGGCCTCCAGCGATGGCTGTATCTTGGCCATTTTTAATCCGATTCTTGAGCGGAATACCTTAAACGATTTTTAGATCGATTCTCCGCCATTCTGCATCAAAATCTAAGAACAAAATATTTTTTAGATTTTCATCGAAATTTTCTGGGGGGTCCCCTTCAAAAATTATGATACAGGCCTGGAAGGATAATATGGCCCCCAGAGATGGCTGCATCTTGAACCTTTTTAATCCGATTCTTAAGCGGAATACCTTAAACGATTTGTAGATCGATTCTCCGTCATTCTGCATCAAAATCTAAGAACAAAATATTTTTTAGATTTTCATCGAAATTTTCTGATGGATCCTCTTCAAAAATTATGAAACATGCCTTGATGGACAATATAGCCCCCAGGGATGGCTGTATCTTGGCCAATTTCAATCCGATTCTTGAACGGAATACCTTAAACGATTTGTAGATCGATTCTCCATCATTCTGCATCAAAATCTGAGAACGAAATATTTTTTAGATTTTTAGCTAATCTTTCTGGGAAAATTCCTATTAAAAATTTCAGTGTTTCTTGGTTTATGTTTATTTTTTTTTAAATTTCTGTTGTTTATTTTCTGTGTGTATCCTCCATAACTTCTCTATTCTTTGCAAATGACATAAAAAGCTGTGTGAAAAATTAGTTTTCCCAGCCAGGACTCTTTTGTTTTTAGTCTATCTTGTATTCAGTAATTTACTTCTGGATCCGCATCGTTATGTCCTGACGCTTTATGTTCGCCCAGTGAATTGTTGGTGGTTGGCTGGGCTTTTGTTGGTTTGGTATCTTTGGCTATTGATGAGCTTGTTGTTCTTTCATTTCTGCTGTGTCGGCTCTGGACCCTGTTACAACACACCACAAAATGACACTCGAGACCAGGCGTCTCCTTGCCACTTAGTGTTTACATTTGCATGTTTGCATTGGACTACACACGCAAGGATGTGAAAGGGACCCGTGGCGAACTCCTTTACTTTTGTTATGACTCTTTTGAGGGCCAACTATGAGTTAATTCAATTCTGTATTCCGTTCTCTTCGATTAATTGAGTGGTTGGTCAAGCTCTTTGTCCACTTTTTTTTGTTGTCCATATTTTTCGGACCAAAGGAAAGAGAAATGGTTAGAAGATTGGCTTAAGTCTCCGTCGGGCATCGTCGCACATGACAAGCTACTTAATTTGAGTTAGCCTTCTTCTGGTCGTTTATTTTGTGACACTGACAGTGGAATTAGTTTAATTGAGATTGCAAGACAGTTGGAATCATGTGAAATGGGGTTAAGACCCTTGACATGGCCTAATATTTATTATGAGTTTATGTTGTATGAGACCCAGTAAGGTAATAGACATTTATGGACCATAAGAAACTTAACTTGATTTTAATAATCTTGCTGTCATTCATCAGCTGCCAGATGAATTGCAAATTCCACTTTTAACTGGCAGTTTTGTTAATTTTAACTGGCATACCCATAAACATACAAACCATTACATAATCGCAACAATAACCATTTCACTTAGGAAAGGAACAAACAAAAGGTGACAGCCATAAACAAAAGCGACACAGCAACAAAAGTGAAATGGAAAACCTGGTATGGGCAAAGGCAAAAGTTTAAGTATAAATTACCACAATAAATATAACAGAGAAACAAAAACAATAATAATAATGTGCAGGAAACACTTTTAACAACGGCAACTACAATAACAACATAACAATACAAACAAAACAAAACAAACAATGGCAGTCAATAGCTCACGCATCAGCGGCAAACAAAAAACATAAAAATAAAAGAAGAAAATGCCAACGGAAAATGCCCCAGCAGAGGAAAATATAATGAAACTGAAAATGGCAACGTGGCCGGAAAAGTAAAAGATTTCCTCGTAAGCATGACGCTTCGTTAAGTTTTTTTAATGGCCTGCTTTTTACGAACGCATTTATTAAAGGTGAAAATTAATTTTTGGCATGTCAGTTTGCAATTAATTGTTCTTTAGTTACAAGAAGCTACAATTACAGGCGAAAATTGATGAGTTTTCTTTAAAACTGTTTTAGATTAGTTGGTATACCAAAGTATTAAAGTTTTTGAGTCAAAAAAAAGGATATAGGGGCCTCTTTTTCAAGAGTTTCCTTCTCATTCGCTTTAATTTCAATTTTCAGTTCCTTAAAAAGTATACTTAGTTACTTGGCACAGTGACATTCTATTTTATAAACAACAACCAAGTGCTGAGTCATTTTTAATTTAAAAATGGAAACTTTGCAAATAACTATCTCCCCAAAAAAAGCCTTTTCTATTTATATCTACACCATACCGTTTTCAATTATCCCCCCAAATACTTGTAACCCTTTCTGTTTTATCAAGAGACTCATAAGCCCGGCTTAAATGGGGTCCCTTCGTGTTCCCGTAGCTCCTATACAGGATTAATAACCAAACTCAATGACCCCGAAGTGGTCGAGCATCAGAAGCCTTGGAAATTATTGGACCTTTGACCAGGAGAGCCGGACAGCAAATTGCCATTTGGCATGCTAGCAAAAGCAGTTACCGTTAGCTCGACATGAACTGTGGCCTTTTCCCGGCCGAAAGGACGAAAAGGACCACAAGGACCTGCAGCCGATCCCTATGCACTTGCACTTGCTTTTTATGGACGTGGTAGCTTGTTGCTACCTGCTGCTTTCCGCGTCATCAGCGTAATAAGTTTCAATTTCAATTGTCCTGCACAATGGAGGCCAATTCAGAGGACCCAGTACGCCAAACGGTGGTCCAGGATGCAGAAAGATAGAAATTGGAGGAAAACTGTTTTTCCCATGAAAGTAGATTTTTTATTAATAATTGTAAAGAGTTGTTGAAGGTCCCCGGCAGGATACTGGCCCTGCCTTTGGCAGCACACTTCTGTGGGAACTCTTTCTTTCGAAATGGAATGAATTTTTCCATAGTTTTTTGATGGGAAACTTTTTGGCTGTTTTAATTTTGTTGCCCCGAAAAGTTGCAACGAATTTTGAGTAGAATTTTAATAATAAATATTACATACGCTGGATAACTTTTGGTGTGTGTATACTACGTGCCGGGTTTATAAACAGAGACCGGAAAATGCTAATGGAAGAGTAAGCAAAAAGCGAAAATAAAATACAAACACAGCTGAACACTTCCGGCACAGTATGCAGTAGAAGCTCTCAACTTTAAACAACCATTTCCATATGGAAGAATTAAATTACAGGGACAATAAATAGCAAACAAGATTGATCAAAGTGCAAAGTTTATTCAACAAATAGTTAACAAAGTCTCTTTTGGCTCACGTAAGCAAATTGTCAACATAATGGCATTATTTATTTTTTATTCTCTAAAGAAGAACGTGACCAACAGCTGCCTCATCGACGAGTTCCCAATTGGTCCTCTTTCGTCTTCATAATTTTCCACAAAGTCCCGTCTTGCATATAAAATAGTTTGCCAGAAAGCCTACAGGGCGTATGCGTAACTTTAAAAAAGTTTTTCCAGATGGATTTACAATCGCATTTAAATTAATTGCTAGACCAAAATGAATTTCACTATCTGTCCGTTGCAGAATATGAAAATCAATTATGTGTGTCCTTCAATGGATACAATTTTTTCATAGATAAGCTTATGAGCTTGCAAAGAATATAAATTCAATTTGAAATATTCATTGCCCGCCCAAACTCGAAAGAAAGGATGACTTATAATAGAATTTAAATTAAATTGGTTTTTATCCAAATGCCCGCACACATGAATAACGTTTTTCCCTTTCATTTCCCTCAATTATACCAGGCCCCCCTTTTTTTATTCGCTGTGCACTGCCAGCATGTCCATTATAGAAAAATGTGGTTTGCCTGAGTTTAATTATGCAAAGCCTGTTCATTATGGGTGATCTGATTGCGAGTGAGTGCCAGTGAGTGTTGGTAAGTCACATTTAACTCAGATAAGAGTCTGTAATTTATGAGACCATTTCGCCGTTGGGGTCTGCAAATAATTTTGGTCCCTGCTAAGTTCCAACAATTAGCTGGAGACCGCACAACATAAACTCTGTAGACAGGAGGACGAAAAACAACTTTATAGGCAACTTGAAGGCAAAAAAAGGATTCACAGTCCAAATCGATAAGCCACAAATGTTTCGGTGCTCGACAGTATCTACAATTTATCAGAATAGTTGGAATTCCGTTCCAATTCATTCAGTTTTGTGGCTGCCACAGCACGTGCGACAAACATTCCGTGAGCTGCCACCCCCACCTCGTTTAATTCTGTTTTTTTTTTTACAAAACTCTAATCACCCAAGGTCATGGACAGAACAAAGTCTGACTAAATTTAACACGCTCGCTGGAACTAGACCGACAAGCGACATGACAACCGTATACCAAACAGTCACGGAAATAAATAAAATAACTCAAACAAATAATTTATGGCTGGAGAAAACGTCGAGTGCCAGATAGATAGCAGTTGAATTGCTCTCGTCCGGGCCCGGCCAGGATAACTCATAAATAAATAAGTTTATTTGTGTGCTATTAATTTGCCACCAAAATATGTCAAATATGCCGCCCTCCAGGTGTTGGCAGGACCTAAGTAGCTGGCTAAGTGAATGAGTGTGTGAGTGTTTCGGAAAAGTTGGCCAAAACAGTGTATGAACATTTAATGGACATTGTCAGGCTTAAATGGCTGTCAAGGGTGAAGGAAAAGTGACAGGCGGTTTCGTGAATGAGACATGTGGGTTAAGGAAAATCCTCCTAGTATTTATTTAAAGACACTAGAGCGAAAAAAATCGTTTCTGGGGTTGGCTCTTTCATTTTCTTAAAAGCTTTAACCCAGACTTTATTTGCTCTTCAGGTTGTCTTTGAAATTATCCAATCTTGTATTAAATTTCCTATGTATTCCGCTACCAACGTCTTCAAGAAACAGGAAATCTTAATAAATGAAATCGTCCTGCTTAAATAAGATGATATCCGGATATCTGGTAGCTTCCTGCTGTTCACTGTTTGCTGTTTTGTTTATTTATTTAAGTTCTGGCCCGACTGAGCGCACAGTTTATGGGCCAAGACGCTAAGGCCAAGACACAGCTGGGCCAAGTTTCTCCTTTTAGGTCTTCTGTCTCTGGTCTCGTGCATAACTCATTCGTTTTAATATTCTCCAGGCATTGTGTGCGCCCTCCAGTTACCATTTTTCTGTTGGTTTTCTTTTTTATAAATATTTCTCCCTGTTTTTCTTTTTTTTGGTAAACTGGGCCACCTGAGTGTTCGTTTTAATGCCAAGTAAAATTCAAATAAAATTGCAGCAAGCAGCGGCTGACAACCAACAATTTAATTAAAATAATAAATTGCACGTAATTTGCTGCAGGCAATCCAGTGATTCAGGACAGCTTTGAATCGTGGGCGTTGAAATGGCATGAAATTGAACGTTGTTCTAGTTTTAAATTGAATATTCTGAAATATAGTAACTATCTGAAAATTACTTGCTTTTCAGTTAAAACTTCAAACGAATAAACCACAAATGTTAAGTAAACCAAAAACTAACCGGAACAAGAGCATTCAGCTGATGAATTTGAATTACTTACTTGGCCAGAAAGCTCTGCAGGAATCAGGATCCTGACAAATTTAATTATATTTTTCCTGACGGAAGCGGAAATGCTTTTTGGGGTTATGGCCTGGCAAATGGCGAATTATGAATGAATTAAGGAGGTAGCTGGATGACTTGCCACGTGCAGAGCCTGTTCCTGGCACCATCGTATATCGAGAGTACGACATGGGTAATTGGGTGCGTGTTGCGTTTAGGGTCAGGCACTTAATACCTCTCTGGGGGCAGAGGTGGCAGGTGCGAAGGATCCTCCCAATCCTCACCAGTGCTTATTCAATTTTTGTTGCCATTCGAGTGTCAGAACTGAAACTCTCACCTTTCCTCCATTTGTTTTTTTGTGGAGCGTTAGTGTTGCGACTCACATTTATAACTTTGCGGCTGTCAGGTTTAATGAGCCGCATGCAAAATTTATTTAATAACCTTGCCACGCATAATTTACTCCATTTTATAGTCATACTAAAAACCCGGGGTCATTAGAAGTATGCTATATAAATTCTCATTTCCTTCTGTTAGTTTATAATTATAATTTATTGATGTTTTATGCTGTTTCCTGGGAACTATATAACATAAATAAAGAATGCAATTTTAAAGCAGTTGTCGATTTCTTTCTCATACTTTAAAGCTCATAGACAATGGAAATTTATGTATATTGAACAGATGTTGGTTTAATAAATCCAATTCGGCGATAAATTTGCATTTTTTCCGTCAAATAAAAAAACAAATAACAAATTTTTATGGACTTTTCATAAAAAACGAAGAGATTTCCTGCATTGGGAATGAGATATACATTCAAAGCCCAAATCCCCTTAGGCAAGAAGGAAATATGCTTTTATTTGATTGCTGGTCACGCCAAGGGATTTCGATAAAAAAGAAGTAGAGAAAATCCAGTAAAAAAAGCCAAATAATCCTTAAAGCGTAACTAGGACTCAATGCCGTTTAGTTCGCATCTTGATATGGGGATAGTCGATGATTTAATAGCCATAGCCATAGAGCACTCTAGTCGGCAGTGGGCAGCTATTAAAAGCATAGCACTCGCCACTTGACAGCGGCAACCTTGCCACGCCCAACGCCAGCACTTATAGCCCACCTAACCGCCCACACAACCATCCACCACCCACCACCGGATTGGGTAGGACAACCTTGTGCCAAGCACAAACAACTATTTTTTAGAAACGTTAGAAACGGTTTCTCTTTTGGCTACGGTTCTACTTATTGATAGTGTTTGGCTGGAACACCGAACACCGAATACCGAAAAGCCTTACGTGTCAATTTATTATAACTTATTCAAGGCCGGCCGTTTTTTTCTTTTGCTATCTGCGTGAAAAATGCCATAAAAAATGAATGCTGACCCAGGCAGCCAAACACAGTTTTCGGGGGGGGAACAGGAACATGCTCGATATATTTCTGTTTATTGCACAGAGCCTTTTTGGGCGCTAGTCCTTTGCTCCTTTCGGCTTTTGGTCTCTTCCTTTATACCAAACTTGCGCTTGAAGTTTATTAGCTCTTTGCCTGCCTGGTCTTCCTTTTTTTTTGGCAAGTGGCCCAAAAATTCCAAGAATTTTCTCAGTTCAATTCAAAATCGATTGAGTCGCCTGCGGGGGTGGGGATATAATTCCCAACAAAAAGGCAGCCATGAGGCAGAGGGTCCGATGCATGACAACCCCTTTGAAGTTAATTGTTTGAAAGCTGCAACCGAAGTTTTAGGAACTGTCGATGATGTGCCAAGGCAGGAAAGTTTATCCGACATGGAAGTTCAAAACACATGATAGCCTTGCCATAATAAACCCCATTTTCATCGATTCACAAAAGTTTCTTATGAAAACCTTAAGTGAAAATAAGGAAATGGAAGTTTTTAAGTGCTCATAACATTACTCATACGCAGTGTGAACTTTCGGCAAATTATTTCATTAAAAACTTATCACATATAAGCATTTAATGGAAGTTTTATGGTACAACTAAAATCTTATTAATTGAGTTGAAATATTTTAAATAAAAGAAAAAAAAAACTTATTGAAATTTTTTCTAAACCAATTTATGAAGAAATTCTCTCTTTTCTCTTGTCCACTTTTAATTACAGCAAAAGCCGCAACAAAAATCCAAGCCGTCTATCGAGGCCACAAAGTAAGAGAAACCATGAAAAAATCGGAAACCAAAACCGCGACCAACAATGGCACTGCCACCGGAGCAGCTCCATCGGCCGATGCCGCCGGAGCAGCCGCATCCCCCGAGCCAACCAAAGCCGAGCTCGAGGCTGAATTCGATCCAAACGACAAGGGTGAGTGGTTCTTACACAGGTTTCAAAGGACAATCACAAAAGGTTCAGATGTCTCTTGTGACTGATCTGTCAGCAGTTGTCCTTGATTTATTGAATATTTTCTTTAATTTTAAACAAACAGTGACGATATTTTTCAAGTGTAGCCAAGGTGTTAAAGGTACAAAAGCAAACTCTTGGGCCAAAACTTTCTTGCAAATCTTCTTTGGAGTTTTCCCAATGTCGGATGCTCCTGCAAAAGCATCTGATCCCTTTTTGTTCTTCGGCTTGGGATTCCCTTGCACACATTGTCGTCGAATCAACGCGATGGGTTTTTTGGGCAAACCCCCACGACAATTTCGACTTCCAGTTGGGACTACAAGCTCAAATTACATCCCAACCTCAGTGCAAACTTTCCGTGTTCCGTGTTACGCAATGTATAAGTATATATATATATTTTCAGCTGGGAGGCAACAAAAATATTTGTCACTTGGCTGTGGCAAAAGTTTGGTTTCTGTGCCTGCGCATGATGGACTGTAGCATGGGGGGGGGATGGGGAGAGAGAGGCTCTTGTGGAAACTTTGGAAGGCAGGATTACTGGTTGTGGTGTCAGCCATTGGTTATTTAATCGCCAGCCTTAACAAATCCGTAACGCTCATAAATAATGAAAATTTTAAGCGAAAGGCGCTTGGTGGGAAGCCCAACAGCATCAGCTTAACCCTATTAAGATGTAACGGGCGCTGACAGTTTTCAGCTATAATTTGCCTAGGGCACAATGAGTCGAGGGCACACTAGTAACCAGAAGCCAGAGGAGGAAGCGGTCCCCGGCTCATTAAAAAGTCAGAGGCTGTCAACGGGGCGTATTTGCAACCGCATTAGAGATTCTCAGCCGTTGTCTGTAAAAAGCTCACGTGTGAGCCACCTCCGCTAGCCACCTTCTATTCCCTCCCACTTTTTCCTATCTCGGCAGCCTCTTCTCATTCACTCCAGTGGCTTAATTATGGCACTGGGCCCAGTCTCGAAAGGCATAGCCTTCTTACAATACTCGTATATGGTGTGTATGCCAGCCCATTCATACATTCTTGTGCATTTGTGCGACGGCTAATTAGACTGCTATCTCAAAGACGAAGGAGAAGAGTCCTTTTGGCTTTGATGCCCAGAGCACACATACTCAATTAGAGGCGTTGAAAGGAAGTGGCGTGAATGTGTAGCACAAAGGCAAAGTTAATTCAAAAACGTTGACCGAATAAATCATAATCAGTCTAGGTATCTCAAGAGGATTTTCTATGTTCACGTCAATAATAAATTCGAACTTTAAGTCTTTAAACAAAACCTTGTCTAGAAGGACCTGCTATTTGTTCCAGTTCCTAAAAACTTCACACTCTCATGCCTCCGTCCAATTTTTAAACAGACACCCCGTAGTGTGTCCAAGTAGTTGGAGGAGCTTCATCATTATTCACTGTTATCGCATGGAGGCCTCCAACAACGACATGCTAATGGTGTTGGCCTAGTTGTAAACTTGCAGCCAGCATATTGCAAATTTTAAAAGCAAATACTTACAACAATAAAGGCAAGAGCGCCCATAAAGAACTTTGTTTTTAGCTGCGCTTGGGCGCTCACGAGCTGAACCACAAACAAATGGCCAAGCAGAAGCAATTTCTGAGCCCAAAACTGCGATTTTGGCCCATTTCGTATGTAAATGAGGGCACACACAAGCACGTACGCAGGCAACGGCAACAGCAACGGCCCAATGCATGTGAACATGAAAATCGAAAGCCATTTAAAGGATATTTTCTTGTGTGCCCACTCGCATTTTGGCCAAACGTTTGCGGCTTTGCTAGGAATTTACTTACTGCCGTTGTCTTTGTTGGCAAAAAGAAGCCAACACACACATCACCTACACACTCTGGCCTAATGCCTTCTGACCAATTTGTTTCTATCCCTTGTTGTGTATGTGGTGGCCTGGCCCAAATTCTGTCGCCCATAATCGCATCCTCCCGAACTAATTATTGTTTATGGTGCTGCATTCGAATCCTCTAACATTTCGCCACCCACAACACCCTCATGCCGCTGCCAGGGACTGCATGGTAATTAAACTGCATCCGGATTGTTGTCTGCGTTAATTGTTGGCGGATTCTATTCGATTATGATAAATTATGAGTATGCATTGGTCTTTGGTTTGGTCAATTTTTGGTAATTTGCTAATTTGATATATGAAACTAATGCTTTTTTGGACAAAATTATATTGCAGTTAGACTTTTTGATAAATAGTTTATAAGTTTTTAGTTTGAGGCAGTTTTTGTTAAGTTAATTGGGTTTCCAGCATCTGTAGTAGACTTACAAATAAATAAACAGAAATTAATGACAAAAATTTATGATACCTTTTAAAGGACCTTTTCGTGATGTTGCTGTTAGTTTCCAAGGAGCTTGGTTGTCAGCAAACAAAAGCATGAACAGCAGCAACAGCAACTACATCACAAACTGCGATAAAACAGCAGCACAACGCGTTCTCCTAATTGGATTTTCGGTTTTAAGCAAGCTTGTAATTCCATTTACACCGCCAGGAGACCCACAAAAAATCCCAAAAAAAAAGCAACAAAACATGGCCAATGTCAGGCCAAGCCATTTAAGTATAATGTTAAGTGCTCTTGCTGTTGTTGCACGAACAAAAAGGCGGATCCAGAAAACATGCGACAAAAAACACAACAAAAAAAATAGGAGAAACGACGACAACATTGACATGAAACACGCAATAAGCAGCCAGCAGGCTAAAACAATGTTCTGCCGCTGAATTGGCGATTTTTTCTTGGCAACAAAGCACACAGAATAAAAACAGGAAAGCACCCACGTTTCTATATATATATGGAAGACAAGAAACTGGTCTAATTTATATTGCCCACTGGCCGCAATATGGGAATACATATATACGAAAAGAAAAGGTTACCTTCTATTAAACGTTTAACTAAAATACCGAGTCCTTTTAAATATTTCAACAATGTTAGCACCTATTCGAGAAATTCCAAAGCCCTCTCCTATGTCCAACTTGTTTATTGAGGTCCTATAAAGTTGTCTTGGTTAATATTTAATTGCTTGTTTTGCTTGGCGAGGCATGAAACTCAACGCCCAGGGCTTGAGTTCAACAATTTATAAGCTCCTAATACGACTCGGACAAAGTTTGGTGTAAATTCAAATTAATAGGTAAACATTTCACAAATTCACAAGTGTATTATTTATTTTAATTTTCGATCCCTGGCATAATTAGTGCCCAGCAATAATCCACTTAATTGTGCCTGGGATTAACGTAAAATTAATCCAACTTTTAAATGAGTTTTATTGCCCGGATGGACCATATTGCGCCATAAGCCGTAATCAGCCTTTGTACTAGGGATTAATATTAATTAAAGTTTTGTTTGCATTTCCTCTAGCAGACTGCTTTAGTGCCGGTCTCATCTGGTGAAATTATTTGTTGGCAGCTCTTGCTCGACCAAAATAAATTGAAAATGCTATTTAGACTTTGTTTGCGTCAGTCGCAGGCAAATTTGCACAACATCTAGATGGCCGTCCAGGAGAGAAACCAATCCCAATAAGTCGGTCTTAACGGGTGACTGTTTGTCCTTCCAGGAGATTTATTTGCTCCAATAAGAAGCCAATGGAAATAGGAGGAACCGGAGACCAAACCGAAACCAAAAGTAAACCGAAAACTGAGCAGAACGGTGAACAAACCACAAGACTTTGTTCTGCCGGAAATTGAAAAATGGGCTTAGTCTTTACGGTTGTTGGGTCACAACCAAGAAGCAAAAAGTAGATGGCCAAAAACGAAATGACAAAATCTTGGCAACCGCAAAACTTCCACTATGCTAGGGCCAAAATGTTGGCTTAAAAATTCCATTTAGCGGCTTATTATCGTGCTTCATTTGTCACAATTTGTCGTTATTTGAAAATGCCCACAAAAGTAGGCAATGTAAAAAGTGCCATGAGTGTTGTTTGCCTTTTGGTTTGTCGGCCATTTTGTATAATTTAAATCAAAATGGAGTCAAAAAGCCAGCTGTTGGTATTCGGTTGGGTAGTGTGTAATTAAAATGGATATTTACGACGAGGACTTAACAACGTAATTATGACAGTTCCCTGACAGTGACAAATGCAGAAGTATACTCTAAAAGAAAATTAATACACTATACTCTTAGTTGTATTAAATAAAATGAATTGATGTTTTCCCAGTTTCTCTTATTTGTCATTACCCATCTGGCTAGCTAAATATTTTAGCGTTTTCTACCTTTTCTCATTGTGTGCGTGTCTGGGACGGCTCTTGTTTATTATTTCTGACACAATTACTAAGCACACGTCACAGATTTGCACTTTCGCTAATGGAACTCACACCCACACATGGACACTCTCACATCCGAGCACATTGTCGCATTTCATAGCTCAGCTTTGTTTTTATTTTCCTTGCTTTATTTTTTTTTAATATAAATTTGCATTGTTATGAGAATGTGGGTCAAGAGCGTTGGATACCCATCTCCCCTCCATCTCGGATACATAAAAGTGATACACGTATGCTGCATTCTGTGCTGTTATTGTGGCAACACTCTCAATATTTGCCATAAAAGCAGAACGAAGGCCAGGTGAAAAGTGCCAGCCTCTTGGTTGATTTCATTTGATGCATGCCCTGTGGGGATTTCATTGATTGGATGAAATGCCAATAAGTTTATAATAAAAATAAAGGCACAAAATTAAATTCGATTTCCCAGAGTCTCGGGTGGGAAAACAGAAAAAGACCACGTATAGTGCAGCAGGCTAAAAATTAAGAGCAAAAAACTGGCAGCGTGCTAGTCAGTCAATCAGTGCCACGTGACCGATTGCCTCAGGATGTGGACATGCAAATCCCTGGGCATACATCCAGCAAGGTGTGCCAATCCTGTCCCCTATCCCTGCCCCTGGCATGTTCTGCCCTTTCCGTCACCGGAAATGCATATGCAAGGGGCCCCTACAGAAGCAGTGACATTTTGCCCCGAAAGAAACACAAACTCAATTTGTATGCCTCGCCAGCAGGCAGGACATCTAACAGATAGCAAAAGGAAAGCAGGACGAACGGGCTGAAAAAAGCAACATGCACGACGCTTGCTGACAACTTTTCAGACACTGAGGCTTAGATTTTGGACTTATGCGGTCCTCTGACAGGACACGCAGGCTACGTGATCGGCTTTTAACATGTGTTGCATGCCCGAGGACATCAGAAAAGCCTAAGAGCACCCAAAAAAGGGTTTACACAAAGAAAAATAAATATAAACAATTTTAAAGAGTATATATATCAGGATCATTCAGGATATTGCAAACTAGCAAGGTCCACGGCTAACTAGAAACTAGAAAGTTCAACTTAAATTAGGTTTTTGATCTAGACTTCCGCCCGGAAAAGTTAGATAATTTCTTTGAGTGGCATACCCCAGAGCAGGTTAATTACTGGCCAGGGAATCTGCCAAGCTCAGCTAAGCTAGTTGGACCTCTTGTCCTGGAAAAACAGCCCCCGCCCCTGAAAATGTCACAGCACAACTGATGTTGGTTGTTGGGCTTATACGGCTATTTACACGTCTTGTAGATATTTTTAAATATTTTATAAATAAACATAAATGCAGCGACGGCGAACGGCACGTGCCTTTCGCTCCGGTCACGTTACGTATACGCCGTGTGTGCGTAATTTTATGAAATAGCACATGCCATAGGTTGGTTCTTCTTTCCGGTTCCGGGTCTCTTTGCCAAATGCTTATCTTCAATTAAGTTAAACGAATTAACGCGGACTCCTCCATCCTTCCGTCCTGGCCTTTTTGGAAAATATTTGCCCCGGAAAAGTGGGCAAACTTGGCCCGAAGGCAAGCGCTAGATTTTCGCTGGGGAAATTGGCCAAGTTGGGCAAATGTATGCATTCTTGTTGCGACGAAAAATTCTTAACAAAGCCAGGCCAAATGTAATCAAAAAGGGGAATTTTAAACGAGAATTCTCTCAGAATTTGCATAAATGCACGAAGACGATGTTGAGTAATGAGAAAAAATCACAAAAATGGGAAAATGGCAGCTGCAGTGATGTAATCTAGTGGCTGACAAAATAGACAATGTCATCCAAATGAGTTTTTTGCGTACTTTTGCGCGTCATTTAAATATGTTTTCTTTAGCCCTAGAGCTTTGCCCACAAGCATGAGTTTTTACCCAATTACTGGCTAATTAGAATGAGCTTGTTCTGAGGAAAGGAGATGCAAAAAACCATAATACATCTGTAAATGGAGGTAGTGGCACGTAGGGAAAACGAAAGACAGGGGCACGCGTGACTTGACCGCAACCACATGCACATCCTGGCAGCTGGGAGCATTTCAAATGGAGCTTAATTTGTGGTCAAGTTCCGTGCGCCTGCTCACAGCGCCTTCGCCCTTGGCGTGGATAAAATATGCAGGAAACATGCGTTCCGTCGAGTCCAACACTGCGTATACGTAATGAGATTTGCCAGCGGACGTGCAAAAATGAAAGCACGAGGCTATAATAAAGAAATCGGGATTGTTAAACATTCTGAAGAGCGCTGTGGGAATAATTCAAATCGTGGCTTGCATTATATTTGCTTTTTACAAGCATACTGGGACTGATGGATAAATTATTGCCATTGTTCTGTGGGAACTCCCTGCGAGGCAAAGATTCAAAATCAAAACTATGCCAATAAAATGAAATAAAATTTGTGGCAGCATCTGTTAACCTTTATGTGCCAGAAACTCTCCAACCGAAGCTAATTGAAAAAAGTTTACAACAAATTCATGGAATTGTTTGAGTATCATCTAAAGTTTCAATTGGCCCAGGAACACCAGACAAGTTTTTAGTTCCATTATATATATATATATATATATATGTTTGTATGTAGTTTTTCTTTCGCCCTTTGTTCTTTTTTTTGGAGTGTTAGCCAAGTGGGCACTTAAGAAAAACTAGAACACTAATTTTTACTCCCCGCTGTCCTTCTTCCATGTCTTACAGAGCTCTGCCATGCTGCATTGAAGATTCAGTCCACATTCCGTGGTCATTTGGCACGCAAGCTGGTCAACAAGGATGCGCCCGAGGATGAGGACATCCAGGAGATAACCAAGAAAGTGGCCGAAGAATTGGACATTGATTTAACCGATCCCGAGCTTAACAAGGCTGCTACCAAAATCCAGGCCTCCTTCCGCGGCCACAAGATACGCAAAGAAACCAATCCCGAATAAGGAACTCATCACTTCAATTTTGTTGGTCACGGCTTAATGAAAGCTTAATGAAATACGATTAAAAAATATTGGTAATTTGTAAATGTGTAAAAGGCCGATCAAGATGAGGGCACACAATTGTAAAACCCTTAGTGAATATGTTTTAACCGAAATTGATTCTCATTAACTTTAAATAATATATGATTAAGTCGAGGGAAAAAGTTGATTATGATTTGCAAAGCTTTAAAAATGACGAGTTGAAGGGAGAATAGGTGCAATGTTAATTTTAAAGCCAAGTTGGTTGCTTCTTTCAGTATTTAATTACCAACTTTTAGAATAAACATAAATTTCAGTTAATTGAAAATTATATAAACTTTGTTTTTTGGTCTCTGCTACTTATTATCCCCAAGACAGTAACTAATGAGGAACTAAACCTAAACTAAAATTAAAGTTACATTTTCAAAGAAAACCTAATGTTACAGAAAGATAAATAAAAGGCACGATGTTCCATAAAAATTAAAGTAGGAAAAAGCAAAAAAATGCGAAACCAATTATAAGACAAATGCAAGGAAAATGCTGAACAAATTTTTGGGAAAACATTTCCATTTTGTCTGGCCAATGCCAAAAAAAAGTAATAAAAAGTTAATTGTACCTACATGCATATGAACTTGATAAAAAAAAAAACCAAAGAAACTCAATGTTGTTTCAGATTAAGGAAATTAAGGGGTATCCAACTCAACAATTTTTCAGCCTTTGAGCTCTACAAGTATAAACTGATAAATAAATGATGAAAAACTAATCTGGTGGCACAATTTTTCGTTTTTCTACCAAGTGTATTACATATTTGTCTACTTAACTGAATATAAAGAAAAAAACAAAAACTTGAAACTGAAATAAAAACACACATATATACATATATATATATACCTAAAAAATTATTAAAGAAAATGTATTAGAACGAGTTGAATTGGAAAATATTTTTTTCGGCTAATTGCCGGAAAAAAATGTTACCATGTGGAAACCAAAAAAAAACAAAACACAAAAGCCACTAAAGAAATATTTTAAAATTCAAATCAATTAACTACTGAAATTAATAACAAACTAATGAAAATAATTGAAATTATATTAGAGAACAAAGTCAAATTCAAAATAAATTGCATATAAAAATTATTACATTTAAAAACAAGCAAATGGGTATTATCCAATTACAAGTGGATGAATTGGAAAATGGAAAACCCATATTGAGAAAAGAACTCATATACAAACCGGAGAAACCAAAACAGAGAATGTCCCAACTAAATTTTAATTGAGTAATAAAAATAAAAACTATAAAAAGAGCTAATTTTTTATAAAAAAGGTAATGGTTAGGTAAGTTTTTGACATTATCTTTCAGACCATCTTTGCATTAGTCCTTAGCCACACTGCAAGACATTTAACGATTTTTTTTGTGTAGTTACATCGAGAACTTCTCCGACATTGCAGTGCCATCCTGCGGCTGTTCTGTCAGTTGTCAAGGACATTTGCACATTTTAAAGGCTGGTAGCTCGTCGTTGTGGTCTAAAAATAAGCAATCACATACAACTGTATATTTAACTACATAATCGAGTGAATGGGGAATAAGTATAAGTTTATAGTGAAAGCCATTTCGAGTGCAGAGTCAAAAGATTGTCGCCAACCCACACACTTCAGGTGGTTACAAGCCACATCGGCTTGGGCGGTTTTTTAGCCCACTGTACTGTCGCAACTGACATGAACTTCAGTGACAGGTTTAGCACGAGAAATTTTCATGACAATGACGATGACTGCGATGGCGTTGATGTGGCTGACTCTGACAATACTTGACCTAGATGGGCCTCTGTAAATTTTCTAGTGGCGCTGGCAAGTCCCGGGTAACGTCAAGCACTTGAGACGTCAGCGAAGGACCAGTAAAGGGACTTTCACGGCATTATACTTTGTGGCCATGTTTACAGGCGCAGTCAAAGCCAGCAAATATTTAAGCTTTCAGGCAAACAGACACACACATAGAAGCATAGCCCAAATACCCAAAGGATCTCCGGCAATTTTGAAGCGGAAAATTCTCTGCAAAATTCCCCCTAAATCCACGGAGAGTGCATCATCAAAATTGGACAAATGTAGGTGCGACTTCCAAATTGAACTTGCCACCAAAAAGGCAGCAGCACCAGCACTAGCCTGGGGTATGTATATACATATATGGCGCCAGAAATTTGCATTCCATTGCCTGGTGCATGTCAATTGGGAATTCCATTCCCAAGTCCTCCTCCGGCAAACCGTCGAATGTCTAAAGTGCTCCGGAGCATTCAGTTAACTGATTTTTTTTAGTTTTCTCTCTCACTTTCCTCAATGTCGCTTCACGGTTCACAAATATTTCACTCCGTTGAATTTATGCGTGCGGAACGCGGAAGAAGGTGGTGCTATCTGTGCAAACTCGGTTGAGCGGTGTGCTGCGGTGCAACGTGGCGTATGCGCAATTTATGGGGCTTTCAAAACAAAGCGTTCTGTAAGTGAAGAGTAACAGCAACTGCAACAGCTAGAACACAAGGCCCTAATAGAGCAATCAATGCATTGAGATTCTTGACAATTTATTGTAAATAGAATGAAAAGTTTTGAGGAAGTATTAGGGTCAGGTAATAGATATCGATATCTGGATTTTTACAAATCGTTGATCGTCGACTTAAAGAGAGAAATGCTCTTAGTTATTAGTTAGGTTAAATTCTGGCGAGCTTTTAGCTCCAAAAAATGTTTACGTCAATGAATAAAATCCAGCCACAATTCCATTTTAGTCAGAGGGCTTTTCAGGTCCTTGTGGTGGCTTCGACAGAAGCACATTTATCGCACATTTGCAGTGGTCCACACATCAACTTTCAATTTCTAAAACCTCCTTTTAGCGTTGACAGTCGCAGACTGGCGATGGCAAAAAGCTGTGGGTGGTGCCACAAAATCCGTGCCAAATAAGCAACAGCATCCAATTGGAATCACCGGAAGCCACCACTCCGGCAGTATTGCTCACTCCCACATCAGAATCTTCATCTGCCACATCCCCTAAACACTGCCACTGCAACTGCAGCACCACTGCCATTTGCTTTAGCTGCGAATGTTCGCACCTTTTGTGTGGATTTCAACCGCAAAATATGCCAGAGGACGCAGAGTCCTGGCCAATTCGGAGTGTTTCCAAATTGGTAACGTTGACTTTTATGGCTGCACGTTATGCCCATTTACGTTTCATGAAAATGTTCATTTCCATTTCCTTTTATATAATTTTTATTACATTTTAAATTTTCAGCTTTAGATGAAATTATAAATGAATTTTTTCATAACAGAATGAATCGAAAAATATGGTATAAAATTGCGAGCTTTTTAACTTTTTCAAATTTGTTACTCATCTATGTCAATCTCTGTGTCCTCTACGTGTTTTGGCACACATTTTTTAGTCTTAGGGTTCCGAATCTCATTTTCCCGACATTTTCGAGTTTTTGAATATGGGTCGAATTTTCTATGTTCTTCCGGACAGTGATTAAGTTTTTTCAGCATTACATTCCCGACATCACAGTCGAACAATCCCTCTACATAATTGTAGATTTTTACACACGCCATATGCAGGATTAACCATCCAGTGGGGCAGATAGTCGCAATAGCAGCGTTTTTTAAAACGTCATAAGCTCCTCCACTCATAATTTTTTGAAGCCTGACACATTTTCCCTTCTCTGGTATGAAGTGTTCACCACCTAAGCAAAGTTTAAAGAAAGTTTTGGCAATGTAGTAATAGTGAATATAAATAAATTTAACTTACGAGCACACGATTCGGCATTAGCATTTAAAGGCGAGATAGGGGTAGATGCATGTTCTTTATAATTCGAAAAAAAAATCAATGAAACCAGGACGATCGGCGAAAAGAATACCATTTTGTTCAAGCGGATTAACAAACCCAATTAAATTTTAATTTTTCAAAAATGTGGAGTGTTACTTTTTGTATTAGTTGATGAAATTGAAAATGAAGCCAGACGTTATGGAACCAATCACTTAAATAAACAAAAATACGGATCGACCGATTAACCTCCCATACAACTGCATGGGGAGGACAATATGTCTTCCAGCGATGGCTGTATCTTGGCCATTTTCAATCAGATTCTTGAGCGGAATACCTTAAACGATTTGAAGATCGATTCCCCGTCATTCTGCATCAAAATCTAAGAACAAAATATTTTTTAGATTTGCATCGAAATTTTCTGGGGGGTCCCCTTCAAAAATTATGAAACAGGCCTGGAAGGACAATATGGCCCCCAGCGATGGCTGTATTTCGACCATTTTCAAACCGATTCTTGAGCGGAATACCTTAAACGATTTATAGATCGATTCTCCGCCATTCTGCATCAAAATCTGAGAACAAAATATTTTTTAGATTTTCATCGACATTTTCTGGGGGGTCCCCTTCAAAAATTATGAAACAGGCCTGGAAGGACAATATGGCCTCCAGCGATGGCTGTATCTTTCCCATTTTTAATCCGATTCTTGAGCGGAATAACTTAATCGATTTGTAGATCGATTCTCCGTCATTCTGCATCAAAATCTAAGAACAAAATATTTTTTAGATTTTCATCGAAATTTTCTGGGGGTCCCCTTCAAAAATTATGAAACAGGCCTGGAAGGACAATATGGCCCCCAGAGATGGCTGTATCTTGGCCATTTTCAATCAGATTCTTGAGCGGAATACCTTAAACGATTTGTAGATCGATTCTCCGCCATTCTGCATCAAAATCTAAGAACAAAATATTTTTTAGATGTTCATCGACATTTTCTGATGGATCCCCTTCAAAAATTATGAAACAGGCCTGGAAGGACAATATGGCCTCCAGTGATGGCTGTATCTTGGACATTTTTAATCCGATTTTTGAGCGGAATACCTTAAACGATTTGAAGGTATTTTTTGTTATTTTGTTGTAATTCCAAGAGAGTCTATTCAAAGAAATGACTGTTAAGTTGTGGTTTTCAGTAACTACCATCACAAGTCATTCAATATAATTACCATATAAACTGAAGGACAATTGTGGGCGGGGGTGAGAATGTTTTGTGGCTACCCTGTCTGCCTGTAATTACATATTTTCACTCAATCCCCCAATGGATGGGGGGCGGAAAATTTAATTTACTGCTCTATTATCCAATTTGCACACGGCAGCCGGAAATTCACAGTTCACAGATAATAATAATAAAGCTAACGTTCTGGGGAACAAAAAATCGATGAACATTCAAGAATTTTCCATGGACACGTACTGCACGGACCGTTTGCGGATATTTTGACAGACAATCTTGATTATATTTTGTTGCACTCTGTTCGCCAGTTTATATTTATTTTATTTACGTTTTCGATGCCTGAATGCATAAAGGTAAAAATATTGTTCTTTTTCAATACTCCATATCTGTTGTTTGTTTTTCATACACTATGCAGAGTGGCTCCATTGATTAATGAAAATTCCTTGAGGAATATCAAACAAGAAGACCCTTTTCCACCATCAAAAATTGAGGTTTGTTTCGGACTTTGTAACAGTTGTGATTGGATGTTCATTTCAGAAAACATACACATCTTGAAGAAAGTAGAGTCGTTGGGGTATTGACCAACAAAAGAATCTGACAAAAGGTTTCTACATTTTGCTATTGTCCAGAGAACCCTTTTCAACCGATGAATGGCTCCTAATTTATCATATTTTTATGTCCTTTTTACTTATCTATTCTGGGAATGTTAAAAATTAGGGTTTCGTCCAGAGGGCTTTGTCTGTCTCAACCTTAAAATTAAAAAATCGGCTCACAGTTTTTTATAGTTATTAATGCCGGCCAACTTAATGGGCTATTTTGGGTTCATTAGATTCGACTGGTGGATGGTGGAGGCCTATTGTCTGGCTAAGGACCGAAATAAAATTTTACGCACTTCCTCGCCTTTGGATTCCACTGCTGTCCGTGTGGACAGCGTCGGCGGTGTCCCTGACTCGCCTTGAAAATCATAATCAGCACAGCAACTATCCGTGAAAGTTTCATGTCGAATAAGGCATTTTTCCTTCATTTCTCTAACTCACCGCATTTTATTGATTCGATAAGGTTTTGGTCAAAGCACTTGAGACACAACTTCAAAGCTTCAGAAGGGACTGCAATCTGGGGAAAGAATGATAAATGATAGCACCACCGCACCTGCGTCAATAGGTAATGGAAAAAATACAAGAAATCCAATGAAATTTGATTTTAGACCACGCCGAGGGCCTTGGGGACTTGCTAAAAAGAAAAATTGATATTGGTATTTGTCTTTAAGGCTTCAAATAAATAACGTGGACGAAGTCTCATTTAAAATGTGATTTGCATTTCAGAACAAATTGTTTTTAAACTTCAATTACATAATTTACGAGTCTAATTCCGAATTGGAACAGTTTCTAAACCCCACGCCTACAGACCTTGGCCTACTGCCCCGAATTCTCCCTCCACTTACCATAATGCCGACACAGTTACTAATTTCAACAAAAACTAACGTCCACGGGCCGTATACTTGATGTGCGCCTAACGAACTCTGTGCCCACACGATAGCTAGAGGCCAACTTTATTTTTGAATTTTTAAAACATTACAATACTGCAAGGGTGAGGAGTGAGTCTTCAGTTTAAACACGAAAGAATAAATTCAAATGCTCGCCAAAGTCATGAGTGTTTATCACCACCTCATTTTCTTCCGATTCCTTTTCGAAAACGTTCAGGATCATCCAGACTCGCAAGAACGTGGAGTAGAAGTTGGTCAATACAAGCAACTTGAAGGCCAGGGCCATCAAAAATTGGCAAAGTAACAAATAGGAATTGTTCTCCTTTGTATAATCGATCACTTGCGAGTATCTGACTATCATACGCCACACGGACAACACCCAGAGAAAAGCGAAGGCCATCAGGTATGGAGACATGGACAGATAGGTGCCACAGTCCAAATTAGGAATGTCCTTGCTTCGGCTGATGCATCGGCTTCCCAGGAAATTGCAGCGACAACAACGGAACAAACAAAACATCACCCAGGTCACCAGCATGTAGATAATTAACTCCGACTTCTGATACGAGATGAACACGGTCTTGTAGCGAATAAAGAGCTTCAGCCGAGATGTCCAGAATGTGGACTCCCAGCGTTCAATAATCTCGGGCATAATGGCAGCAGCATGGAGCATTATCCAGAGGTAGAAGCTGGACAGGGCACACTTCATCAGAACCATCAGTAGTCGTGTGTATTTATAATTAACGTATTGACCTGGCATGTTGATGTATTATAAATATAATTATGAACTAATTTCTGCAAAAACTAATTTTAATGGAAATGCGAATAGGCTTTGTTGTAAGGGAGGCTTGATATTGCTTTCTATGCTTCTCCGGAGTAAATACTGACACTTCAAGCCCTGACATACTATTCTAAAATTTCAACCCATTTAAAGGCTTAGATGTAAACAATATCCTTTTGCATTTGCGGCATTTATTAATAGCCCTGGATGGGTCCACAAAAGAAATACAAAACTCAAGCGATGGAAGTGTCACTCCTTCTGCCCGCTTTCACATTTCCATTCATTTGGTGCTTCATTCGTTCTATGTGTATCCGACTCTGTCGTTGGACCACCATCCGGCCCCAGTTCACCCGGACAGAGGGACACTTGCGCTGTTTATGACAGCTGTGATTGAGGCCATCATTGGCAGTGTTAGTTGCCTGGGCGCTGCAAATGGCCAGTTGGCGGCACAATCGCCTGGGTTGTGCTCTCTGCACTAATGGGAAAATGGCTGCAATTGTGGCGGATGAGAAATTAGTCTCTATAGCGAGACCAGAACCTTACTACCATAAATATTTAAAAAATAGTAATAACTAAGAAAAGAGGTCAAATCAACCATAAAACATGCTTGATTCCTTGCCATATCTTTGCCTAATAAGCCGACAAATTGGCATGCAAATCATAAATCCTGACGGATAGCACACGGCACGGCACATCCAGGCATTGAGCTCGTTCCGGTGGTAATAAAGCAATCTCTGGGATATCGGGTAGACAAACTACTTGGCACATCGTTTCTTTTCTCTTTCCAGAACAATCTTGCAGATGCAGGCGAGGGCGAGGACGAGGACTAGGGCATAGGTGCTGACAAACACCAACCCGAGCGCACACTCACCTATGACAAACATATCTTATCAACGTTTATGGCACTTTTATGGGAAGCACACTCACTCACGTGCTCGCTAAACTTTGCCGTGGGTCCTGCGAAAAGGCATTGGAGCGTAAAATGGAGCAATAATCTTGGCACAGTTTGAAAGTAAAAATGGGCGTCAGGATGGAAGGTGGATGGCAGATGAAAGGTGGACGAGCACATGCATAACAAATAGATGCAATTTTCAGTAAAGTGTGGGTCAGTTCGGTAAAGCGACCTTGGTCCTGTCTCTCCATTTCAGATGCTTAATTTGGCCCGCCATTAAATTATTGAATCGCTTTATTGATATCTGCCCTTAGCAGGCTTTCACCTACCAGCTCTCGGTCACATCATCAGCAGCACCATGATGGCCGACGATGATTGGGCACAGCTGAGTTCTGTGGGGGATAAAAAAAATGGCTCTACGAGCATTCGCATACATCAAGGCTAGGGCAACAAAAACCGTTAATACATTTCCCAAAACAGGGTGCCACTTAAGGACGAGAAGGTCCTTCCTTAAGACTCATTCCATGTGCACATAGGTTTTTACTAACTTAGTATATTTATATACTGTTAGTTGCTATTTTATTGATTTATTTGAAGAACGTTTTTAAAAGACCACCCCCTATCAGAACGCCAACTTCAATTGCCTGGCTATCATTTCTCATGTCCTGAGTGCGTTGCAGCACTTTTAAATATTTGATACGGCAAATAATTTGATTGGAAATTCACGACACTGTGCCTTCGTCCTATATTCCGTTTAAGCTTTAATGTTCTAAAGGTAAGATCTTCTGTAATGAACTGAATATTCCTTCAGGTATGCTAATAATTTTTCATTTCCTCTGTGGACTGGCCAGGGTCCTGAGGGCATTTATGGCTTTCGTTTTCATTTTGGTAATCAATGTAATAATTGCCAAGTGCTTTGATTACTACTCTGCTGTGCGGAAGCGAATCTTTAATTATATGGAGCCATCGTCCACTAATGAGTTGCCCGGGACGTGGATGGAGATGGGTCTTAATTAGTTGCTTGGTTGCTAGGTGGTAGCACTCCGAATCGGACGAAGGCAATCGACGATGTTAAGTGGGGCTAAAGCCATTGCAGAAGGTTAACGGATGCGAAATGGCGGTCATTAAGCCAGATCCATTTGGCTCGGAGTGGGGGGGCAGATATACCTGATCGAGTTAATGGCATAACCAATCATAAGAATAAAGTATTTAACTACAAGTGAGGAATAATAAACAAGAAAGCAGGACAAGCATATTATTTTTATTTTTTATTTAAATATAATTGTAATCCCAAGCGTACCATTATACGGATTTCGTTTATCTCACGGGGACGACCTATTGCATAACTTGTCGCAAATTCGTCGGCAATCTGAACAAATGCCGCCTGCTTATGCTAATGTGTTTCGCATGTCCCTGGGGCTGTGGCAGGACTGTGGCACAATCAGACAGATAACCGCAGTCACAAACGCCAGTTGTTTGTTGGCATCACCTCAAGTCAGGCGCGAATCCGTTGTGTTGCAAGACAAAAGGTCAGATGTCAAGCAGGAAATATGCTAAATATGCACACGCTCGTCAAAAAGCTGGCTGAGAACTAAGCCCTTAAAGCAAACAGCTCAAAACACTACCACATATGTAGGTAGTGGTATATAATACCCACCTGCCAATCGGATAAAACCATAAGGTGGCTAGGATAGGATAGAGGAAAAACGACCTAGATACTTTGGAGACAACCGGAGGTGCAAACAAGGAAACTAATTGAATTTATGCTAATTAGCCAACCGTGACTGGGGCATACAGTGTTAATTATGGTAGCCACGGCACACGAGACGTATGCGTAACGTAACTGAAATTCTAATCAATTGCTTGGCAAATTTCCATAATGGCCATGAAGTCAACCAGCAGACACAAACACACTGACTGACACTGGCACTGGCACTTACACAAACGCAGCAAGGGAAACAGGCCAACACACATTATCAATCACTAATCGATGAAATCGATAAGGTTAACAGTAAATACGGCATGGAAAATGTGGTATAACCTCGCCCCCTCAGCCCTTTTTAGTATCTAATTAGGCAAAGCATTAGATGGCTCACACCGGGGTTTATTTACAAATTCATTAGGTTTCCGACTGATTGATTCTTGGTCATATATTGCGCTTTTGACTGCAGTTTCAATGCGCCCTCCTCCTCCGTCTAGTTGTCACCCGACCCGTGGGAAGCCTTCAATCATTTTTATTTCATGATTTATTCATCTAGACACTCGAAATGTTTTTCGCTCAGTTGGATCTGCGGCAGCCGCAACATTTTAATGGCGTTTTTAGCCAGAAATGTGCGCACATGGTTAGACCTTAGTCCGTGTCTGGGAGGGAGGATTGGGGAAAATGGGGAATGCAGGGGGAAGTGGTGCCAATTTTTATATTTTTCGGTTGTGGCCTTGCGTTTTTTTCGGGACTTTTTTAAAAAGTTGCCCATCTTTAATTGTAATTGCGATTTTATGTTTGCGTTTTTGGCAGGTCTCTTTAGTGCCCCGAGCAGTAGGCAATGAAATGGAGTGTCGAGAAATTTCTCTTCAAAATGGCCCTCAGGTGTTTAAAAAGGTATTCTTGAATGGCATTTGCCCCGCTGAAGCTAAAGTTTCAGTTAAAGTACATTTCTGTGAAACAGCATTTAAGAATATAAAACATTTACTCAGTATATGTGTGTATTTTGTGATAGTAGAGCCTGAATAGTCAGTTTACTTCAAGTTGGACCTGGACCTCACGGATCCTACCGTTGCGAACTTACCCCCACCAGGTTACTCAACAATTCCCTACAGTTTACCTCAAGTAATACCTTTTACTATGTTAAGTTAAGGGAACTGTGGCATTGGGATACCAGTGGAATCTTTAATCCACTCAATGTTTAAACGGATCTCACTCAAGTTGAGTCAGGGTTCTGGTAACCCAGCAACCCAAAGACCTACATTAAAAAGCTACAAAGCTTGCCAAGAGCTTTAGGATATTCAAGCTTTAAAAATACCCTTTATTTCAAATCAAAACTTACCAAAAATTAAACAACCAAGCTGGTTTCTATAGATAAACAGTTCATTACTTTATTATACTTAAACAAAAGTAGCTTTGATTTCGTGCATTTGACATATTTTTGAGCCTTAATATACACACTGGTATATACATGGATTTAAACAACTTAAAGCTTCCAATAATTAGGCTAGCTGATTCTAAATCGAATATGCTTAATCTAACAAAACATCAGTTGTGCTCTCTTCCTCTCTCTCTATACATAAATCTATTCAGTGCAGATCGGAATCATCGACGCGAAATGGCTTGCGTGACAAATACAGAACACAGATGGTGGTCAGGGCACTGACCAGGAATATTACATCAAACCAACGATGATAGAAGTTGAAGTGCAAATTGCCGAGAACCTCTGTGATGATCACACGATACTCGGCCGGCATATTCATTCGCATCAGCAGCACTGACGAGCAGAAGTACATTCCCATGATCTGGCCCAAGATCAGAACAATTATATTGCTGGACTTGCTCGATGATATGCGATAGAAGAACTTGGTGAGCGTTAGCAACAGGCCTCTTATTGAGGTAACTACAATGCAGCCCACGAGTAGAAATGAAACATGTTGATTCCAAAAGGCCAAGTCTATGTCAAAACCGCACCAGTGAACGGCAATCTCTAGGCCACGTGTCACTGGATCTTTGCGGCCCACTCTATCAAAGATGATGTTGATGCAACACTGTGTAAAACATATGAAAATTATTAAAATTAAATATATAATTAACTTCAAACCTACCATAAATATCTTATATACGCAATATACGCTGAAAAAGTGTCCAAGAACATTGAAATACTTTCCTTTCAACGTTTGTGACCACCTCTGACGCTCCTCCATGTCTTTTAAGGAATTTAATTCCAGGAAAACTGAACGCTGGAGTTCCTCAAGTCCATAAACTTCCTGTTTCAACTGATTTATATCTTTTAATGAAAATAAATTAATTTAGTATTAGGAAAAATGTAGGCATAGGGCATGTAGGCTTACCCTCGCCATTGTGAATATTGCGATGCACTGCCGACGTCAGCATATCCCAAATTCTGGGCTTCGTGGGATTCTGTTTATTTTGATTATAGACAGCCATGGCAATGCGGCGTTTCTTGGCAGTCAGCATGTCCACTGTCAAAGCTAAACGCCGCTCGAAGCAGATGATGTCACTCCGCGAAACGGGCCTGCCAAGAAAGAAAGGCCATAAGGCATGTCATACTAAGATAAGAACAAATTTGTAGCCACTCCAATTACTTGATAAAATAGGTCATGCTGGTGTAAGGATAGTTCACAGCACCAAAGCCCGAAAGGATGGCCATTACGGTGACGCCAATTACACTTATCCGGGACACTCCTTGTTCGATGGTGAAGATGCCGTTGGAGGCGCTCAGCAAGGGGAAAGGTTCTCCAATACGCCACAGGCCGTAGAGGAAAACGAACCAAGAGAGTGTGGTCAGAATTCTGACACATCTGTCGGAGACTGCAGAAGAAAGACACTTACAAGTTTGAAACTTAATGAATAAAGGATCCTTACAGAAGGAAATGCTGTGTATCACAGAATAACATATGTAAAGAGGTATCACGGCAGTGACCATAATGAGCAGCAGGGTGAGGCCTAGACGCCAGTGGAAGTACCGCGAACTGGACTCCAGCACATCGATGATTTCAAATATAATCAGCTCAAACATGGTAATGGAAAGGGCAAATGTGGATGAAAAGATCAGCTGAACGGATATGTGACGAATCTCATAGTGCTTGAAGAGTTCCTTGTTGAAGAACAGCCATCCGCCGGCAAAGAATATCATCTGAAAACGTGTTACAATAAAAGTTAACATTCTTAAATGGAATTCCTTTACGGGTAGTCATACCTGAGAAACGAAAACAATCACACAGTCGCCCAGGAAAGCCATTTTGCTCTTTTGGTCTCTGCTCCGCTCGTGTTGAAAATCTACTTTTTAATTAGCGTGTCAACTGGCATTTCTTATGCATTCACTTTTTAAGCAATTGTTCCAAGAACCAAATATGCCAACAAGCAAATATAAACAAAAAACGCCGTATTCGCCAAATAGTAATCGTAATCGTTATCGATAGGTATGACAATGATTTATTTAAAACATTAAAAACAATATTATTTACATAGAATCCACAATATTAAAAATTAGTCTTTAACTTTTATGATTAATTTAGCTTAAGCTTTTATTTATTAATATTTTAAATTCCTCAAATTAAATAAAATATTTTCGAGTCGCTGTTTACTATTGACTGTCATCTCTATCCGATAACAGAAAACATATGTTCGACAACTTTAATGGCAATAAATTAGAAAATTGCCTTGTTATTAGGCAACAATTGCGCTCGAACCCGTTGAAGAGGATGCTTATCTTATGAATATCCACTGGAGGCGTGACACTATCTCAGGGAAGAGGAACGGAAAGCCATGGCTTGCTACTACAGGCAGCACGAGGACTCTTCGGTGACAGTGCCGAAATTCTGCAACGAAACATCCGTCGGAGTGACCTACTATGACATAAAAGTGCGGGTGGGCCGGGTGGAATGGCTGGTGGAGCGGCGCTACAAAGATTTCGCCCAGCTCCACGACAAGCTAGTCGAGGAAGTGGCGATTAGCAAGAAGCTGCTGCCGCCTAAAAAGGTACGCCCCCAAACATGAGTATGATGATGAAGTCTCACTCTCTATTGTTTTTAGCTCGTGGGGAACAAGCAGCCCGCTTTTTTGGAACAACGCCGCGAACAACTGGAGACCTACTTGCAGGAACTGCTCATCTACTTCCGCACGGAGCTGCCCCGCGCATTAGCCGAGTTCCTCGACTTCAACAAGTACGATATAATCTATCTACTGCAGGATCTTGCCAAGCTTTTCCATGAGAGCGGGGATGCACTTCTCAGCTCCAAAAAAGAGTACAACCTTTCGGCCCTGGAGGTGAGCCTAAACTTTAGTTTGTATCCTGACTTTGATTTCTTTGTTAGTTTGTTTGTTGTAGCTCCCTATATACTCGCAATCATGTCAAAATTCTTAGTATTTTATAGCATCGAGAGTAGTCTCTTGCAGCCCAGTAACCATGTATCGAAGGTGGTAAACGTTCGGGGCCTTACACACTCACTAGGTACGCTCCACAAGAGGCGCACCAACTTCTCGCCAGAGCTGGAAAAAACCCTTCACTCGGAGAACAATTATAGGAGCATTAAACAGCTCGCCTGTTACGTGCGAGAGCACAGTAAATGGTTTAGAAAAAATGACAAATTCAACCTCAATTACTTCAACTATCTGCTCTTGGATCCGCGAGTAACAAACAAGCTGAGCGAGCGGGCGGGTCATCTACACAAGATGGACGTGTGGTATACCTTCCTGCGCTCCATATTCTACGTTGGCAAGGGCAAGGCTCTGCGTCCGTTGGTTCATCTCAAGCAGGCCAAGCAAGTGCTGCAAAATAACCACGAAGTAACGCTGGCCAAGGACCCAAAGTTGGCGCTAATCGTGTCGATCTGGAAAGCAGAGCGTGGTGTCTTGCTGCTGCCTGCATTCCGGGGTATATCGTCGCATGATGCGCAGACCCGTGAGGCATCCATGATTGATGCACTTGGCATGAATCACTTGGCCAACAGGCGGTTGGGCGTCTACTGGGGTCCGGCCAAAGACAAGTTTACGAGAAAGCAGCGAAAGTACATGGGGATAGCATTGCTGTACAAGCTAATGCTCCGCTTTCTGGCCACCGATGAAAAGGAGTTGTTCCCGGACGTTGACAAAAAATCACTCATCTTCAAATCTGCAATGACTTCTTAAAACTTTTCCAAATACAAGTGACACAATTATATCTTTTTTGTTTTTTTTTATTTTTTGTCCTACAGGTCTTCGCTATAAGTGAACGTCTGAGTCTTCCATGTCCACCCAGCCCGGGAAAATATGATTTCTCGCATGTGCTAGACTTCTGCACCCAACTAGTGTCGCTGGTGGTGACCCCAGTTAAAGATAATTCCAGCTTCACGCAGGACTACAACACAGTCGATGTGCCTATAGGACGGAGCAACATTATCCCCAATAGACTTAAGTTTAATTTGAACGCTTTTCGAAATCTCAAGACGCTCCGATTCTCGGCCCTGTCCACGGAGAACATTGTGGACGTGGAGTTGCTCAAGCCGACGCTACAGACAATCTGTGTGCACAACACAACCATCCAGAATATCAACCAAGTGCTGCTCTGCGACAATCTCCACAAGCACTGTGATGTGCCAAGCCTGCTACCGGAGGAGATATCTTCAACTGCATGTGGTGCGTCCGAGTCCAATGGCTCCTTGGTCACTGCCGACGCTTGGCAGGAGCTCACCGAGTTGGACTTAACCGGCAATCTGCTAACGCAAATAGATGGTAGTGTCAGGACGGCACCCAAGCTTCGTTATCTGGTGCTCGAACAGAATCGCATTCGAAACGTCCAGAATCTTTCAGAGCTTCCCCATCTGCAGCTGCTCTCCCTGTCCGGCAATCTCATCAGCGAGTGCGTGGACTGGCACCTGACGATGGGGAATCTTGTTACCTTGAAGTTGGCTCAAAATAAACTGAAGACTTTGAGTGGTTTGCGGAAGCTGCTGTCGTTGGTCAACCTGGACTTGAGCAGCAATCAGATCGAAGAGCTCGATGAGGTTGATCATATTGCCAATCTTCCCCTGCTGGAGACACTGCGGCTTACTGGTAATCCCCTGGCAGGAAGTGTAGGTGGGTATCTACATAGTTATTCTTAAAATATAACTTATAACTAATTTATCTCACTATAGACTACCGTCCCCGGGTTCTAGCGCGGTTTCATGAACGCGCCGCGGAACTATCATTGGACAACGAACCGGGCACTCAGCTGGAGCTGGACACTGCTCTGGTTCTATCTGCCCTGTTGAAGTCCAAGCAGCGGGCCAAACAGAAATGATTCTCGTCTCAAAAAGAAATTTCTCGATTCCATCATTTTAAAACTTTCCATTTGGTAGTGGTTTCTAAATTCTAATTCCGTAATAATTGTATAAGAATGTTAATTCAAATATTTAGTAAATTATTTTACGTGCTGCTCTGTCTATATTCTGTAACTTGTATGTATTCTTTTATTTTATTTAGTTTAATGTGTTTATGTTCAACCCATGTGCAATATCTCAATGCTCATAAAAAAATGAAATTCAAATAAAAACTAAATATTAACAATTGATTTTCGACATATCCTGGCAATGCATTCACTTTCATTGCTGGAGAGATGGCTGATAAGCCAACTGAATCATTATATATAATTAAATCAATTATTTGCTTCCTTAAAAGTACTTCGTAAGGCATCGGCGCCATCAATAAAGGACCAACCACCATGCGCAGAACTATTTCACTGCTGCTGCTACTTTCAACGGGAGTCCAACTCCAAGAGATGGAAGAATACAACATGACACTGGTGAAGGCGGTGCTACGAGTCATTGGCAGTCGGGAGCCTTGGCAGAATACTCCGATATTCCACGGTCTCTACTCCGAAAGGGACGGTATCAACGATTTGATGATGTGGCTCCAACACGATATGCAAGTTACCTGCCATGCTCTGGATACAACGACTCCAGCCCATAAACAGATTCCACTTGGACACTACAAGATCAGAGCCGACAATGCAGTTGGTTTGCTCTTCTGCCGGAGCAGCCACGAACCCATATGGCTGAATCTGGACAAGAGTTTGCGAAAATTGAAGCTCATTCGAATGATTGTCGTGCTGTCCAATAGTCGGAGCGGTTCCTACAGAGCCATGATGAACATTTTCAATCGGTTGTGGGAATTTCAGTTCCTGAATGTGGTGGTGGTGCACAAGGATCAGATTTACTCTTACTCCCCCTATCCGGAGGTGCATTTTTACAAGCTGGACATGGATGCCAATCCGCTCTTTCCTCCGGCCACAACTAATTTTCAAGGCTACGAGGTCTCCACTCCAGTGGAGAATGATGTTCCAAGGGTGTTCTTCATAAGAGATCAGAAGACAGGATGCTGGCAGCCCCGAGGATATGGATATAGGGTATTCGCAGAGTATCTCAAGCGGCACAATGCCTCTCTCCTAGTGAGTAATCCCTACCAGGACCATACACCGAATCAGAGTGTGAACATGGGAAGGATTATTGAGATGATACATGATGGCCAGTTGGAAATCTCCCTGCACCCGTATGTAGATGTGCCGGAAAACATTGGAGATCATAGCTACCCACTGATAGTGGCCAGAAATTGCCTGATTGTTCCGGTTAGGAACGAGATTCCCCGCAATGCCTATCTATACCTGCCGCTGGACAGGTGGAGTTGGCTGCTCCTCCTTGGAGCAGTGATTTACATTAGCTTGATAATCTACTGGATCCAGCCTGGTCCAGGACATAGGAGCCTTAACATCCTTGATGGCATTAGCAGAGTATTATTCATCAGCCTCCCATCCAGGATCTACCATCCTTCCCTGAGGTACTTTGCAGTCTCGTTTCAGGTCACCATCTTGGGGTTCATTGTGACCAACATGTACAGCATTCAGTTGAGCAGCTTCTTCACCACCCTGGTGATGGGTGAGCAAGTGGACACCATGGAGCAGTTGGTCGAGCAAAAGCAGAGGGTCTTGGTGAAACATTACGAAATCAGCACCTTTCTGCGCCACGTGGAGCCGCGCTTGGTGGAGAAGGTTTCCCGGCTGCTGGTCGGAGCCAATTCCAGTGAGCAGGTTTCCGCCCTCCTCAGTTTCAATCGCAGCTTTGCTTATCCCTTCACCGTGGAACGATGGGAGTTCTTCTCCCTGCAACAGCAGTATGCCTTCAAGCCCATTTTCCGGTTTTCTTCGGCCTGTCTGGGATCTCCCATCATCGGG
Source organism: Drosophila ananassae (assembly GCF_017639315.1). NCBI lineage: Eukaryota > Metazoa > Arthropoda > Insecta > Diptera > Drosophilidae > Drosophila > Drosophila ananassae. The sequence continues at coordinate 2,333,086 of NC_057929.1, read as the reverse complement.
TATCCGATGAGGAGGGACTGCCACTTGCAGAGGTCTCTCAACATCTTCATAATGAGGATACAGGACTCGGGGATTCTGAAGCACTGGTTCATCTCTGATTTCAACGATGCTCTCAGCTTCGACTACGTTCGGCTCCTGGACAACGTCTTGGGATTCCACGCCCTGGATCTGGATGCCTTGCGACTGGGCTGGGCAGTCCTGGCATATGGATGGATCTTATCCTTCTTTCTTTTCCTTTGCGAGCGTTGGAGATTCTATCGATTCCATCATCGTCACTGAATTACTTTTTCTGAGCTAATTGGATCATTATAATAAGTTATAATGGATAATAGGAGTGCAGTATAATCAGTTCTGACAAGTTGATAGATCTCATTATCCTTAAAAAAAATAATTAAATAAAAGTGGACACAATTAAGGATTTGTAGATAGGTTTATTATTAAAGTAAAATGAATTTTTGCGTCATTTACAAATGGTTAGTATCGAAAGTCTATATGATTGGTTATTTTTGATAGCTTTTTTTTTGAAGATATTATGGATCTCAAGATGGAGGGATTCCTACACAGGTCTGCATGGCTAGTTGGCTTCCATTTGGTAGGGAATCTAAGCATGGTACTCCAGTGTAGTCCGACATTGTGCATTGAGATTTCATTCAACTGTTATTTTCTGAAAAATGTTTTCTGTAAAATGTGCTTAACTAAATGCTATACAATTTTAACGTTTGCAACAACATTAATATGTCTTCTTTTTTTTTTTTTTAATTTTTTTGTTCGTATTGCAGTTTAAGTTACTTTTTGCAATAGATTATTTTATGGTGGCAGACCCTTTAGTAGTTCTGCCAGTGGAGAGTGTAGTCGCGAGACTTCAACTTGCCAGGAGGCTTGTATCATTGCGGGTGGTGGTGGTGCTGCTGGGCGTGATAGTGCTGCTGCTCGGCAGCAGCCACCGCATCAAACATGGGCGTGTGAACCTCCCCCAGGAATTGTGGTGTGGGCGGAGGATTGGGCTCAGCCAACTCCCCAATCAGCGGCATGTCAATGTCCGTGGCGAGAGTACTCTGGCCGTAGTTGCTCAGTCCGTAGGGCTGCTGCTGGTGCTGATGCTGTTGCACCACAGACACCTGGGCATAGTCCGGTGTCGGCTGGACCTGCTGCTGGGGATCTAGCAGCACGGGAGCTGCTTCCATCTCGCCGAACTGGATGGGCCCTGGCTGCTGCACGGGTATGCCCTGGTGAACTGGAAGATTCTGAACAGGCTCATGCTCCACCGGCGCCGCCAAGTATTCCTGCTGTAGCCCAGGCTGCGGCTCCTGTGGCTGCTGTTGCTGCACTTGGTGCTGGTGCTGCTGCTGGTGCTCCAACTGCTGATGCTGCATTTGTGAATCGTCCTGGGACTGCATCATGTCGCTGGTCTGGTCGCCAGTCTCGTCAGTGGCCTCGCTCATGTCCGCGCCCTCGCCGGAGGTCTCCCCGTCGCGGCGGATTAAACCCAACATGTCCAGCATATTGCGCTTGATGGCATTCTCGTTAGCTGCCTCCAGAGTCGGGTAGCAGGTGCTCAGGCCACAGTTGGCCAGGTGCTGGGCCATCTTGTTGCCGTTGCCGGTGGCGAAGCCGCAAATGCAGTGCATCTCCTGCGGCATGTTAACCTCCATGGCGTCCACAAAGTTTCCATTGCAGTCGACTCCGTGCCGGAACTGAGCCCGCTCACAACAGGTCTGGTAATTACATTTGACGCAGTGCAGCCAGCCGCTAAAAATACACAAATGAATAGAATTTTAATCTGAGGTTCTATTAACACGGATAATACCCCCAGGGCGTCCCTAGATAAGCGACCAAGCCAATCAACCTCCATTACCATTAAATCAATTATCTATTTCCTTATAAGCCAGTGCCGAAGGGCCAAGCCTGCCAGAAACCACCAATCCACCGCCATGTGCAAAGTGCTCTGTGTTGTTTACCTCCTCCTAATCCCAGGGCTCGTCAAGGGGAGACACAACATGACTCTCGTGAAGTCAGTGCTCAGCGTCGTGTTTGGCCAGAACCAGTGGACCAACACACCAATCTTCGTGGGTCACAGCACCAAGCATGATGACCTAACCAGCTTTATAAACTGGCTCCACCAGGATTTGGAGGTTACTACCCTAACTGTGGACTCGCATAATCCCCCGGAAAAGTATAATCCAATCGGTTATCTGAATGTCACCACGGACAACAGCTTGAGTGTGTTCTTTTGTTATGGCAGCCAGGACATAGTTTGGTTCAATGTCGACAAGTGCCTCCATAGACTGCGCCGCAGTCGCCTCATCGTAGTCCTTCGTTCCAAAAGAAGCGCCTCTCGCAAGGCCATCTTGAACATATTCAAGCGCCTGTGGCAGCTTCAGTTTCTCAGTGCACTCGTTCTCCACCAGGAGAATATCTATTCCTATTCCCCCTATCCTACTGTACACTTCTTCAAGATGGACATTGAAACGAACCCACTCTTCGCTCCGGCCACCCAAAACTTCCGGGGCTATGTGGTGTCTACCCCAGTGGAGAACGATATACCGAGGGTGTTTATGGTCCGCGATCATGCCACTGGACGCAGACGGATTCGGGGATACGCATATCGCACATTAGTGGAGTACTTGCATCGCCACAATGCCTCGCTGCATATAACCAATCCGGACGCCGACCTCAGTCCCACCAGCAATGTCAACATGAGCCGGATTGTACAGCTAATAATGGACGACCAGCTGGAGATTTCCGTGCATCCCTACGTCCACACCCCCAAGGACTGGGGAGACAAGAGCTATCCTTTGGTCATATCGCCCAACTGCCTTATTGTTCCAGTACGAAATGAGATTCCCCGGCATATGTATCTCCTGAGACCCTTCGACACCAGCTCCTGGTACTCCCTTCTCGTGGGTCTGCTGTTCATCACAGCAGCTCTCTTCTGTCTGAGTCCAAGAAGAAAGGGGCGCCACTGGTCGCAGACCCTAAGCTTGAGTTTTCTGGACGCCATCAGCCGGGTGCTGTTCATCTGTTCCCCGACAAAAACATACAGACCATCCATCCGATACTTCGTTGTTTGCCTGCAACTGACGGTTCTCGGATTCGTCATCACCAGCTGGTTCAACATCGAGCTGGACAGCTTTTTGACCGCCCTGGTGATTGGAGAACAAGTAAACAGCATGGAGCAGCTGGTGCAACAGCAACAGAAGGTTCTTGTGAAAGAATATGAAACGGCTATACTTCTGCGCCACGTGGAGCCCCATATGGTGGATAGGGTGGCCCTTCTTCTGGTCGGCGTCGATGCCAGCGAACAAGTGTCCGCCCTACTGAGTTTCAATCGGAGCTATGCGTATCCCTTTACCGAGGAGCGGTGGAGGTTCTTCGGGATGCAACAACAGTACGCCTATAAGCCGATCTTCAGGTTTTCCACCGCCTGCCTCGGATCCCCCCTCATTGGCTATCCGATGCGCAGCAACTGCCACCTGGAGTACACCCTCAACCTATTTGTAATGAAGATTCAGGACTCGGGATTGCTATCCCACTGGCTCATCTCCGATTTCAACGACGCCATGCGGGCAGGCTACGTAACCCTGCTGGACAATGTTCTTGGCTTTCAGGCTATCGACGTGGACACCTTGCGGTTGGCTTGGTGTGTCCTGGCCTTTGGCTGGATCCTCTCTTCTTTGGTATTTTCTTGTGAATACTATGGCTTTTACCCTTGGCGGATTGTAACAGAGTTTCGTTAATAAATTAGATAGCTTTACACTTACGTGTAGTGGGTCTCCTCGCTGGCGAAGTCTGTATTGCACTCGGCGCAGGTCTTGCCCTCCAGGAAGGCGAAGAAAACTGGCCGCTTGTAGGAGGAGAAGGGAGGCTGCTCCCGATGATGGGTGCGAGTCTTGGGCGGCGGAATCAGCAGTGAGTTGTTGAGCAACAATCGCACGGGCCTGTTGGTCTTGGTCATGCTGATGTGATGCTGAACGGAGTGTTGCTTCAGGTCGCCCTTCTCCAAGAAGGATAGAGAGCACTTCTGGCAGCGGAGAGAGCCATCGCGCTTGTTAATGTGCTCGTCCAAGTGTAGGAAATAGTGCTCGATGCGCAGCTGGTTCACCACACCACGCTTGGAGAAGTAGAATATCTGATAGGGATTTCACATAATTTAATAAATTCTTAAAGTCATCGTTAGAGATTCTTACATCCAGGCAGTAGGGACACTGCAGGAAGTTCTGGTTCTTGTGGTCGTCGTAGAAGTGCCGCACCAGATCGCGATGGGAGGAGGAGCGGTAGCCACAGGCATGGCACCAGTATGGCAGCTCCAGGGTGTTGTGCGCCTTCTGCAGATGGGCCGTTAGCAAGTGCAGTGAGTTGTGGCGCTGCTGGCAGATGAGACAGTAGTAGGAAGGCGAGCCCTCGTTCTTCGTCTCGGTAGGATGCATAATCTGGTTGTGTTTGGCCAGAACCGACTCTGTGGGATGTTTCTCGAGGCAGAACAGACACTGGAACTGGTGCTGCTTGCCCTCTGGCGAAATGTGCGACACTAAATGGGTCTGCAACTTCTCGCTGGAGTCGAACGAGTTGCCATTCAGGCAGATCGGGCACTCCACCGTCTTGGCCAGATTCTCCTGGGCCGTCCTCGGTGATGTGTATGGGAAGGCTTCGTAATACTCCTCCGATCCATCGCTGATGCCATAGTACAGCTCCTCCAGGCCCTTGAGCTCTTCGTCTTCCTTTTTGATGGCCACCGGTCCCTTTTCCTCCTTTTCTTTCGGAGGTCTACCCATCTTACCCGGGACCTTTGTGACTGAAGCTGGTCCGGGTATCTTCGGGAGCAAGGCTTTATCGCCTTTCGGTTGGTTGGTGCTGCCCGGAGGACGGCCAGGACCCTTTCGCTTCTCCGGCTGTGGGGGTGGAGTACTCAGTCCTCTTCTCTTACTGCCCGACGGCAACAGATCCCGATCGCGGTCCTTATCTTTTTCCTTCTTGGGAATCTTAGCCGAAACAATGTAGTCCGCATCGTTAATAGCTGCAAGCAAACAATGCAATCATAGAATCTTGTATAACTCTCGTAACAAAAACTATTAGTGCTTATATACAAGCCTTTATGCGTTTCAACACTCTGCGTTTCGTTTTTTTTTAAATACAAATCAAATAAAAACATAGGTCTTTAAATTTGTTGCAAGTTTATTTGGGTTTTTTTTTTGTTGTTTCTTAAGAGTGAGTCGTTAAAATAAGTTAACACGAAATTATCAAAAAGTAAATCTTATAGTACACTTTGTTAACTTTCAACTTGATTATAAATTCAGAATTCACATAACCATTGGCTTTAACACTTCGACCTGAGCTGTGCATTTGGCTTCAACTAACCGAACACTTATGCAAGATAATTGAGGGAAATAATTCACTTTGGAGTGAGAAACGCAGGCATTGGCTTAACACCTTATAACTATCATTAGTCTATTCATTGCCTAGTATAAAAATCACTACGAAACTACTAACGTTTCTTCAGCCGCTTGGGTGCCGCGTTGGCTGGCGTCTCCTTGTAGTTGGCTGGCAGGATGCTCCAGTCCTTGAACGGATTTGTGGCCACCTACAACGAAGAAATGTTGAGTGATGGGACAGATACTTTTCTGAAAACTTTTCCTTACCTGATACAGTCGCTGGGTAATGGTCTCGTTGGTGGTCACTCGAGTCTGCTCAGCTATGTGGATGATAATGTTGTTGAATGCCTGCAGGGCATATGTTCCAAACGATTCACGCCAGACCAGTTCGTCCAAGAACTGCTGAATCATTTGCCGCGACAGTAGCGACAAGGTGTTCTGGAACATGCGGGGCACAATGCGTCGCAGATATTCCATCACTGCAGAGTTATTGTGCTTCGCTGTGTTGTCGGTGGCAGCTGCCTGAACGATGTTCTTGAAGCCCATGCTGAATAGTGTTATCTTATCGACGGTCAAGTCGATGCAGATGGTGCTGTCCTTGTGAACCCATCGGGAGAGTGGCTCCAGGATGGCTTGGAAACGTTTCTTGTAGTTGCGATCGCCGTCTGTGATGGGCTCCACGGCCCTCAAACGAATAGATTTCTCCGAATAGTCATAGACACCCAACACCTCCACCTTCACCTGGCGTTGGGAGCCGTCTTGCGAAGTTGTTCCCAAAGAAATGACACCCACCTAAGAGCAAAGAATGTATTATAGACATATGTTATAAGTTTCCTTCAATCTTTAAATTACCTCTACAAATTTTCCAGGACCACCCAGCTTCTTGCACTTCTGGTGCACTGCCAAGGTGCAAATGGCTCTCAGCCAGGTGTATATGCCCTTGATATAGACGCTGTCGACCTTCACCCACTGCACCACGTTCTGGATACTGGTCTGGCAGGCCCAGTGGTAGATGAGTTTCAGTAGAAAAGTGGGTGGATGCTGAGCGCCTTCAAAAATTGAATTGTTAAAGACGGAAACAAACCGATAGGGGCAGCAATCGCTGATCCACACATAGCCACCGGTGTAGGGGAACTTCGTGACATCCGAGTAGATTCCTGAGAGAGAAATTGTTAGTAGATTCTTTAGCAGGACCAAAGCAGAGTCTGATTGTCCTCACCCAACTTAAGCTCGTTGTTGCGGTGATTAATGCAGTGCTGCTGGGCCCTGAGAAGACCCTCCTGGAGCAGCCACTCGCAGAACTTGTTGGGTGTGAGCATAAGCACGAGCTTGACCTTGGAGTCGAGCTTGCTGCGCGTTGCAGCCATGTCCTTGACCTTAAGGAAGGGCTTGGCGAGGACAACGAGCGACGGATAAGTCTTGCCCTGCATTTTATTGTCCTTTCCGTCTTTGCTGTCCTTATCCTTATTGTCATCCGAGCTTCCCACCACCAGCCCACCCACCGAGTTGACCTCAGCGGGGCGGTAATTTTTCGGAGGAGAGTCCAGATCTTGCTTAGACTCTTTAGGAAACTTGCCACTCGCCTTCAGCTTCGGCGACTCTTTGCCGGAAGAAGAGGCCGCTGAACCCGCACCTGATCCCTTGGGGCGGCCCACCTTTGGACTTGTTGATGGCAGGGAGCTCGATGCTGCCACCGCCTTTTTGCCAGCAGACAGGGCCAGTCGCTTGGCCAGTGGTACATCGTCTTCGCCCTCGTCCGACGTCTCCAAGTACGCAATATTCGAAGACGAGCGCGGTCGACCCCGCCCCCTACCAGAGCCCGAAGCTGGGGCCGCGGGTGTTAGGGGGGTTTCAGCCGGCTTGGGTGGCTTTTTGGGAAGAGTGGCCTCCTTGAGGTCTTGCAGCACTTTTCCCTTGAAGGAGTAGGCCTGGAACACCTGTCCGTTGAACAGTTCTTTTCCTTCGTTGGCCGACACGGCGTTCTTCAGCGCGCCTTTGACCGCATTGTGTTCGTTGGTAATTTTCTCGTAGTACGCCAACTGTGCCGGCGACAACTCCTCCACCCAGACCTCCATGTCCAGCGAGATATCGCTTCTCGTAACGCGCGTCATCTTGTTGGCTATGCAAAAACCCCAACAAAGGTGGCTTTTCTATTTTTCCAGCGGTCAGAAACAATATTTTTCTCTCGGTTAGGTTTTTCAGTCGTGGATGTACCTGCGTTGTGTGCACAGCGTTTTTTCGTGCAGGGTTGCATTTTAGAATGCGATAGGCCTATCGATAGTTTCTCTGAGCCGTTGGTGTCAACTCTAAAAAACGGCGCGCAATTCAAAATTGTATTAACGGTTCAATCTTTTTTTTAAATGGTATCCAAACAAATATAAAATATTTATACAAACAATATATATATAAATCATGATTTAATTTAGTTTGTTATTGAAAAAATACAATTTTATAATATAATCCAAAAATATATTTGACCTTAACTAGTTCGTCCTGTCTAATCAGCACTTAGCCTTAAACTATTTGGTCACGATGAAGTGTCATACGTTCTTTTTAAATTTATGGGTACTTCTACATTATCGTTCAAAACCATTAACCCTCAAAACCCCCGATTAAGTTGTCACGAGTGGAACTTTTTGTGTTAAACTCTAAATATCACAATCGTATTTTTCTTTATTGGCTGCGAAAGCTCATGCATTTTTAATATCATTTATGACACGATCATAAAGTATTTCCTTTATGTTCAGGCCCCACAGGAAGTCGATGTGGTTCCACTTCACCTCCGGCAGGCGGTAGGCGCTCTTCAAAGCACTTGGATTCATGGTATACCTCAGCTTGTCCACATCAACCAGACTGGCGAAGTAATCATTGTCACTATAATACAGATAGGTGGGCACTTCGATGCCCTCCACGTTGTATTCTGGGGGGGTCTTGCTGCTATATTCCTTCTTGTTCCTGGTTTTTCCGTAATCGAACTGTCGGAAGTAACCGGAGTTGTATTCCTGCAAGTAGTGGAAGAGCTGGTTCACCGAGCAGCCAGCCGGAGTGGTGGCCATGATTTCGGGAATCAAGGTTACGTTCTGGTACGGAGAGTCCCAGCCGCCGAGCAGGAACAGGACGTTGGTGCACATAAACTGGGAGATGGCCTCATCTTTGCATACCAGAGCTCCGAACAGGTTCATCAGTTCAGTGCTGGCGAAAAACTCGGCACTGCCGAAGACCTCTACGAAGGCATTGGGCTGTCCTAGAAGAGGGGCACCCACCTTGGCCAAAGGACTCTCCATGTGGTCCATCCAGGCGACGGGGGCCAGAAGATGAGCCGAGCGAATGCGGCTCTTGAATCGAGGAACCATTGAGTTAAGCACAAAGAAAGAGGTGGTTCCCTGGGAGTGACCCACATAGGAGACTGTTTCAGCACCTGTCCAGTAGATGACGTAATCAATCATCGCGGGTAGATCATAAATTCCAATATCGTGCCACTCAAAGTTCCAGAAAGGCTGCAGGAGTGGAGACTTTGTGGCATGCTTCTTGGAGTATGTGTTGCCTCTGGCATTGCCCATCCAGACATCGTAGCCAGCCTCGGAGAGCAGGTATGCCAGTCCGGCGTGAGGTCCTGCCAGGACCCAGTCCGAAGAGGAGCACAACAATCCGTGCATTAGGAAGACCACGGGCCTCGGGCCATCATTACCAGTATTTTTTGAGTAAGGAATGCGGTGCATGGTCAGAATGTAGCCATCAGAGGTTTGAACAGAGTGCTCCTCAATTGGATAGCCATGGCCCTGGACAATGGTAACCTACAAATAGAAGAAATATTTTAGAATGAGTCAATTTACATAAGATGGATCAAAATCCTTGCTCACCGTTGTTACGGAACTTGATCGTCCAGAATCGGCTGGTAGGGCTGCTGCCAGTCCCAGCAATAGAAAAATCCCAATAGCCTGTGCTACTAACATATTTTAACTCGCAGGTGCAGGTGCTTTGGCCACCAATTTGGCCGCCCGTGCCTTTTATATGCCCCCCAGGTACCGATAAGAGGTCTTAGATTCGGCTGCTCGAATTTATGGGTGTTTATTTTTGCCTCCAAACGTCGTTTGATTCGGCAAGACTGATAGATGGTGTGGGAATTTCGATTCCGGTTGATTTAGCTGACTAGCTTAGTTATCAGGTACTTCAATATAATCATTCTCCGAATCTTGATAGCTACTGATTATTCATAATTGAATATAATAAGGCTCATCAGGATTACGTTTTGTTTTTGTTTGGTTTGTCTTAGTTCTTTTATTAAACTAACTGTTTCAAATTCAAACTTAAAACAAAAGTAATTTAGACCATGTTGAGTAAAACATTTCATTATAAGATGAGGCATTCTTCAAAGTAAACTTCGCAAAAGTTGTTTTTAAAAATTAAAGTTTTTGAACACCAAGATTTAAAACTGGCGCCCTCTGTTCGAATTTTTCTTTAAATTTGAAAACTATCGATTTCATAAATTATCGAATATAAAACTGCCACCACCAGCAATTCCCTACTTTTAGATTGGCCGAGCTTCGTTTTTAGAAATATTTTAAGTTTAATAATATTATTAAATAATGCGCGACCGCGACAGACGTGATAGAGATCGCGATAGGGACAGGGATAGGGATAGAGAAAGGGACAGAGACAGAGAAAGAGACCGCGACAGGGAAAGGGACCGAGACCGGGACCGTGACAGAGAGAGGGACCGCGAAAGAGACCGTGATCGGGAAAGACGCTACCGCTCCAAATCGCCCACCAGGAGCAGTCGCCACAGCTCCAAATCGAAGAAGAAAAAGTCCAAAAAGTCGAAGAAGTATTCCAGAAGAAGTCGTAGCACCAGCAGAAGTTCATCTCGTAGCTCCTCTAGCAGCAGGAGCAGTTCCCGCAGCAGACACAGCAAAAGTCGAAGTCGTGACCACAAATCCCGCTCCACATCCCAGAGAACAGTAAGGGCACCCAGTTCCGAAAACAACTCCCGATCGGCGCCCGCCCCAGCAGCTATCGTAGCTGCTGCTTCAGCCATAAAGTCCATCGACTTGCTGGACGCCAAGGTGCAAAAGGCATTGGAGACTATTGACGAGGATGCCTTCAAGCCGGCGACCTTCATCAGTTCGAGAGAAACGTCCGAAAAGGTTATCATAGATCTCAACAAAGAAACGGTGACAGTGGCCAACAAGCCGGCCATGGCAATACGAAACGAAGATGTAATATTCCATCCAAACGTGAGTGGGTGACTTCTAAAATCTATTCTCTATTAACGAGATATTTTTTGATTTTCCAGTTCCTTGGCGACCCCGATGCGAAGGCCGAAAAGTGGCTGCGCAAACTCTACAATTACCGCCAGAAGTACATGCAGGAGTAGTGGATTTTAGACTCTGTATTTAACAAAAAATAAACCTATGCCTAGAAAATGTCGGTTCCCGTCTTTCGAGCTCGCTGGTATGCCTCTTCCGAAGTGAGCTGCTCGTTGGGGGAGGGCTCCTTGGCACTGCCATCCGCCTGCAGGGTCCCCGCCTTAAAGTCCTCTATAATTTTCTTTGAGTAGATGGCATTAAACAGGTCCAGACTGGTGAATTCCGATTGAACAACGTCCGGAGCTTTGTATGAGACGTAGGGTTTCAGCTTGCATCCGGTGAGATCGGGTACGATGAGTTCCGGAATCTTTTCAGGGATCTCAATGTATTCTCCGTCGATCTTGATGCCTGTGTCACGGACTCCACGCTTGTGTATGGGCACCGGCGGGTTGGCCATGGTTCTCTGGGCCTCTTTCACCACCCGCGTGCCTCGCTTGTTGTACACGACGAATTTGCGAAAGTTCCTCTTGCCTTCCAGGACGGCGGTAGTGCTGATGGTCCTCTGTTGGCACTTGGCAGCCACAGGAAGTAGTTTCATACAGTTATTCATTGTAGCAGTTATTTTATTCAGTAAAGTTGTGGCTGGTTAAATAACAAATGCGGCTGTCGAAAACAGCTGTTTATCGACTTAAAGATGTTACATCTTTAAATAGTTTATCGAATAAAGACTACTTATCGGTTTATTTTTGAATAAAAAATATATCTCTCAGTTAATTTTGAACTAAAACATTTTATTTAAAATTAAATCATTTCTTTTTCTTTATAGTTTAAACAGTAAAATAAATCATACCTTTCAGCCCTGGCGCCATTTATCGATTTATTTGCAATCGATTGATTTTAAATCGTTACAGCTTTGCCATCCTTACTTTCAATTTACAAAAATAGGATATTTTGAAAACAATGTCCGGGGCCGCTGTTGAAGAGGAGGCGTCTGAGGCCTCCAGCGAACACGATTTCATCGATCTGAAAAAGCCACACGAATTGGATTCTTGTGATCAGGAGCATCTTCGGCAGTACATAGAGAAGCTACACAGCATTATCCGCAAATATGACATCAAATTGGCGGCCTATAAACAAAAGCTAAGACACTTTGTAAGCGAGCGCAACAGGCGTCACCCGATCTTGTTTGACCAATATCTACAATTTCAGTTGAGCCAGGAGACTAAGAATTTCCGGGACCAGGCCAGCGACACCGCTGAATCGGACTACCCGGACCACAGTTCCACGGAGAAGTCTAAAGAAGACAATGATGACTTGAAAGGAAAGAACGACGAGTGTAAGTCAAGCTCTTTAATATTGAAATTCTCTAATTTACTAGTAAGTAGTGACTACTTGGTTTTGCTGGCCACAGCTGCTACCAGTGCTGCCCCGCGTCCAGACCCGTCCTCCGATAGCATTATGTCCCACGCCTTGTCCGACTTCACCAGCTTCACCAGGACTTCCCTCATGTAGGCATCGAACTTGGGGTGGTATCTGTAGACGGAGCCATCCATGCCGACCACCACGCTCTTGTTGGAGGTTCTGTTTATGAGTCCACTCACTCCAATAGCCACCAAAGTAGCTGCCCTCTTGGCTACACACTCGCAGATGTACTTCAGCGTCTGGCAGTCCTCCACGGAGGCCTTTTCGATACCAAATAGTTTCTTGACGATGCTCCTCGTGCTGGCAAATTCTGGGAAAGTGTCATCCTCGATCTCGGAAATGTAGCGGGTCTCAAAGACGTCCTGATGCTTCTGCAGGACCGTGGCGAACTCTGGCCGCCGGCTACTCTGCCTGAAGATGAGCTTGCGCTCGAGGGCACGCAGTAGGACGAGGCGCACCAGGTTGCCCAAGTACATGCCGGCAGTCATTTTCTCAAACAGCTGCTGCGATCGGTTAATGGACTTCTCGTCCACTTCGCGATCGTATTCCGTACGAACAAAGTCCAACTGGCCACCTTCACCAAAGGCTCCCCACTCGGCATTAATTATAACCTGTTTTTTCGTCCTCTTGAAATCGGGATGGAGGAGGTCCACGTTCTCCACTTCCTCCACGTAGCAGGCATTGCATCCCGTGCCCACTATGACGCCCACCCGACAGTCGGGATTGCGATGCGCACAGGACATGAGAGTACCTGTGGTATCGTTGAGGATGGCAACCACTGCGATGTCGGCATCTCCTCGTCGCTGGATGGCCTCGTGTAGCATGCGACCCACATCTTCGCCCTCGCATCCGGCACAGTCGAATCCCTTAGTCCAGCGCACCAGTAAGCCCTCTTTCAGGCCCACCTGAACGCAGGGAAACGAGAAAGTGAAGCCCAGTGGTAGGTAAGCCGTCTTCATGTTGTGCTTCTCCACGAATTTGGCAAGGCAGTCAGCAATGTGATCGAATAGGTCCACGCCAGACCCGACCATCAGATCCTTGGGCACGGCGTAGATCTGCGATTCCACCGAGGCGTCGTGGTGTCCTTTTAGCGACACCAACAGCACCCGGAAGTTGGTGCCGCCGAGATCTAGGGCTAGGTACTTGCCCATCTCGTCGCCCGTTGGCAGATCCTGGACATAGGTTGGGAAGCACTTGACATTGGCTTGGGGATGGGTGGAGCGCTTCAGGCCCCGCGCCACCTCCAGGCAGAAACGGCTGTACACCTCCTGCACCTGGTAATCGCTAAGCACAAAGGCTTGCATAAGTTCTCGCACCTCCGCGTCCAGCATTTTGCTCGGCTAATCTGTTTGACTGTCTTAGTTGTAACCGCTTGCCTCGAACGATGAGTAACGACTGACCAGGCGCCTTGCTGCCAGTCCACGGCGACGACGACGACACTAAACAGGCCTGATAAGAGCCGCTGGAGGCGATCCGATGCAGTTCGCCAAACGTAGAAACAACTGTTGCCACTGCAATCCGTCCGCTGCGTAGCAAATTAAAACCGAAATAAACACCTAAGTAGCTGATTTGCTGATTCTGGGAGACTACGAGTACAACTGCGCTATATGCTAATCGCTCGGATCGTCAATTGCTAGCAATAGCTCCAGATTTGGCACCCTACAGATTAATGAGTATGGCGACATAATCGACACTAGTTGTAGATTGGGATGCTGGGACGCGGCCAAATAACAATGTCAAATTTAATAGATAATTCTAGATTATTTTTAAACTAATACTAAGAAATACTGGCTAATTTTAATTGACTGTCTGTTTTTTAAAAGGAGTACATAGAAAAAGGTGTGTAGATCTTGCACAACACTTTAATTCTTGTTGAAAGGCAATGGAAGTCATAAACCATCACCTGTCGTAGAGATAGGGAGCGAATGTAGCACCTGTAACCTGGCCCACCCACATCATCTATCTATCATTGGGGTCTCAGGTCGAAGCCTTTAGAAGGCGTGCGTCAAACATCCGAGCCCGCTTGTGCTCGAGATTAGCCCGCCGGAATGTCACATAGGCTAACGCCACCCACTGCAACGTAAGGCTTGCACAAGTGGGCGGACATGATCCATGATTTATGGTACTTAAGTTGAAAAGTGATAAGTTGACCACGTCCGAAATCCGCGGAAATGAAAGTCAGCGAATGCAATCGTTATCAAAATATTAATCCCTAAGGGGCTTGCAGAATAATGCCGTAGAGTTACATTTTTGGAAGGAAACCGAAACGAGCCCCAATCATTATCTGAGTTGTCGTGAACTCATTTCCTTACAAAAATCTAATGTGTCTGACCTGATTTGTGTTTTAAAATATTTTGTTTGAAACTAAGGCTGAAAATAATCAGTTGTTTTTCAGATTGTTTAAAATAGTTTTTATAGAATTAAAATCTCAATTATGTATGCTCCAAAAATTAATTTTCACTTCCAGTATCGGCGACAGATGCATTCAGTTTCGTGGATGAGATGCGCCAGGCGGCGAAGCATGCCGAGAATCTAAACAACTTCGTATATGAGCCAACCTCGGGCATGTACTACGATCCCAAGACGGGGTACTACTATAACGCGGTAAATAAGCAATAAACCCGGACGTAATCTTTATGACGCTTCGTTCTATTCCGGCAAGAAGGCGGTGCATCGCGGTGCCGCGAATGACATTCAGGGGTTATCGCCGCCAGCGAACCTGCATCAATGCCACGAATTGTTAGTGGAATGTTAGTAGATAGCTAATTTTTCACTTCTTTCTACCACCTAGGAATATGGACTTTACTACGATGGAAATACAGGATGCTACTACAGCTACGATCATGCCAAGGACTCGTTCGAGTTCCATTCGCAGGCCCAGGTGCAGGTGAGTGGGTGTATGGCCAACCGGATCGATCGCTAGCGATGCCACCTGATGATTAATCACAACGTTCTTCTCCTCTTTGGGGCGCAGCATGTAGACACCTGCGCCTATAGTAGACTTTTAGCTGATTTTCACAAACTCAGCATAGACCGAATGCGTAGCAATGCATTAGGTAAGCAACGAGGCCCAGAATGTGCGATAAAAACGCGGATTTCTTTTCTTCACTTGGTTGCAGGCTAACGAGGCGGCGGCCGCGGCGGACAATGAGGATGAGTTCGAGGTGCAGTTCGATGAGCATGGCGGCGTCATCACCGACCAGGACACGCTGGCGAAGATCAAGTCCGAGAAGCAGAAGGCCAAGAAACGGGCCGAGAAAGCAAAGCGAAAGGCGAAACGGAAAAAGAAGAGCAAAAAACACAGCAAGAAGAAAAGTAAAAAGGAGAAGCGCCACAAGTCGAAGTCACGTCATAAGGATGCCGATGACGATGGGACCAGCCAGGGCGAGAAAAAGGATGAGGCTGAGGAAGGGGAGATCTCACAGTCCTCTGATTCCAGCTCGGACTCCGAATCGGATAGCAGCAGTAGCAACAGCGACACCGAGGACAGCAGCGTGCCCATCTTCAAGTCCGCTGGACGCTTCCAAGGTGTTTTGGAGATCCGCATTTTTATCGCGGTACTTTTTATATCCTGAAACTAAAACGATTTCTGGTTTTCGCTTTCAGATATTGCCAAAAAGTATCCACCCATGCTGCGCATTGTTGTCCAGGAGACCGGCTTGGAGGGCCTCAAAGTGGGTAGCCTGCATCTGATCACCTACAAGGGCGGCAGCTTGGGCCGCGAGGGCTCCCACGATGTCATCATTCCGGACGTGAACGTGAGCAAGTGTCATCTGAAGTTCCACTACGAGAACAAGTTGGCCATCTACAAGATCCACGATGTGGGCTCTCGCAATGGCACCATTCTCAACGGATCAAAAATGTCCAGTGCTCCCATGGATTTGGTGCACGGCAGTGTGATAACTATTGGTCAGACAAAGCTGCTGTGCCACGTCCACGAGGGCAACAGCACCTGTGGCCAGTGTGAGCCCGGCTTGCTTATCGAGACGAACGCCCAGACTCCGGCAACTGCCAATGCTTCCTCGGGAACTGTTTTGTCACACAAGGAACAGCTGAAGAAACTGCAGCGCAAGTATGGCTTGGAAAATGAAAGTGAGTACTATAAAGATATGGGAATTGTAATGGATACTATTATCTGATATTCTAACTTTTAGAATTTGTGGATGGCGGTGGCAATGGTCAGTCCAACTCGAATTACAATGACAGAGCTGCCACAAGACGGGTGAATGTGGGCAGTAGCACCGACAAGGAAAAGACTGAAGTGGCTTGTGTCAATACGTAAGTCTACGACTTAGATGTTCCTTCTAACAGTTTTTTAATTATTTTTCTATTTTAGGGAAATCGGCAACTCCAATAAGGGCTTTAAAATGCTAAGCAAAATGGGCTGGCAAAAGGGTAATACCTTGGGAAAGACCAACGCAAGTGCTGGACTCCTGGAACCGGTGAGTTGTAGACTTATAAACTAAAAGGCCTGCTGTTAGAAATATTCATATCCCAACAGATCAACGTGGTGGCCAACGAGGGTACTAGTGGCTTGGGTAATACCGACCCCGTCTTATCCAGACCTATGGACAAACGAAAGTTGGCCAACCTGAAGATCACCCAGGAGCGGTATCAGCGCGCCAATGACATTTTCGATCAGTCCGATAGTAGCAACTAAAGCACAGACTTCCTGATTTGATTTAAAGACGATTCAATTAAGTTGGAAACACATTTAATTAACAATTACTCAAACATATTCATAAGTGTGTGTGTGTGTTTATAATTGTAAGTGTGTATATACATTTAGATTCTATGTATATATATATATTAATTAAAATCTTTCTATAAGGTTAAGCTATCAGTCAATTAATTAATTTAGCTTCGCTTATGAACGTCAGAATACAGAATAGAGATTATGTTAAATAAATATGACGTCGCGTATAGGTGTGTCTATAAACTAAATGCGAACGAAATGCGCATTCAAACCAATTGTTTAAATTAATTATCGTGTAGCCTATGATAATGTTAAATTCAAAAGCCTCTTAAGATATGTGGTTTCTCTTGCGATACATGCGCTGGTTATGTTGTATGGTTGATAATACTTTGCCATATGTTAAATGTATCCAATATTATGTAGCGTAAGGTTGTTGGTTGGTTGGCAACAGCCTAAGGCCCATCCACGCACAACGAGAATCTTTGGATGTTGGAACTACGGAAGAACACGAGAGTTGCGCGCCCCGGACTACATATGCATGCTATTTGTTTAAAATATCCCTCCTAACAACTGCCTGCGGACTTTACCCCAATGAAGTACCGGGACTCACAGGAGTGCTGATGCATCTCGCACCACGAGTTGTACGTGTGGTTATTGTGGCCGCATATTTTCTGGGTCTGCAATGGAAAATTAGATCAACGAACGATGGATTATGAATTATATAATTGTACGCTCACCGGTCGCTGCTGTTTCCTGGGGCACTTGTAGCGGCAGGACACGCACCGCGGCATCCGTGTCTGGAAGTCCACCAGGCAGGTATCCTTCGGTCCACACCTGATGTCCGCACAACTAACGCGGCCGGCTGCAATATAAAGTTTACGATGCAAGCGAATTAATGACGGCTGCCTGTGGTTAAGTTTCAGCTTTTATTTTATGTCCGGCAATTTCGGTTTAACGGCCCCGGCACTCTCCAGTATATGTTCCACCCCACATGGGAACTTCTGCAGGTGCTGCTGTGATTACGGAACAGTAACTTGTGCCAGTAAACTTTCCCAGTTTGAACTCTAAACAATCACCATTTAAAAATGCATCTTAAAGTCTTACAAGTCATATATCATAACTGAGTAACTGAGCAGAAGGATGTGCGAGGTTAAGCCACCCAATGGATCATTGACTTGAGCTCTGGCCTCTTGTCTGGAACTGCAATTTTGCAAACTGACACATTATTCACACCACAGGCAATGGTGCAGACAGACCGAGACCATTAATACACTGTGAAAAATAGATTATCTTACCTGGAAAAGAAAATCCTCTTTCCAATCTCCCAATCAATTCAATATATGATGAATAAACCCTCTTTTTTCTATCCTAATTTTTACCTAAAACTGATAAACTATTAGGGTTTCTCTCTCTGCAGTTTGGAGTCAAAGTCGCAGACCCTTCCCCTGCATTCTCGCTTCGGCAAAGTGCGCCGCGCATGCGCAAGACGAGTAGCATCTTCGGGCCGGGCCAATATGCAACCAGTCAAGGTTGGAACAGTTTTGCTGTGGAGCGGTGGAATTGTGGAACGATGGATGGAGCAGCCAAGCGGTGCGCAGCCGCAAACGCCGGCCAATATATGTGTTTATCGTCAACATGATCTGCGACTTGGCAACATTGTTGCCAGAGCCCCCGGGCATTGTTGATCGCAATTGCTCATGGGAGCTGGGGCCATAAAGGAGGAGGAGGAGGAAAAGGTGGCGATGCCAAGGGAGTCCACGGTTGTCTGGCTGTCTCCATCTGCATCTCTGTACCAGACGGTGCGTGAAAGTCCGCCGTCTAGCAATTCGTAACAGTTAAAGTTTATTAATTTCAACTGCCAATTTAGCTTTAGGCAGATACGTCCTTTGTGCGAGGCCTTACTGCCCCCTGTGCCCTCCTCATGCCACCGCTGATGCCCTCCGCCGTCCCAGACCCCCAACTTGTTGATTGTGATGGATGTGGCAGTGGCCGCCAGAGCGGGAGCTGGAGCTCCAGCAGCATCGGTGGTTATGGCTGATAATGCCGTCACAGGGGGAGCCAACTACAATTTGTTATGTCGACGTGGTTTAATCAACGCCGGCGGCTCTTGGCGGAACTTATTGCAACATTGTGTGGCATGCATATATAGGGATGCGTCTCGGGTCATATATATATCCCATTTTGAATGCTGCCCGCGTGTTCCTGCGTTCCCATTCAAGCCAATTCCATGCAAAGAAAATATTGGTAGTCCTACATATCTCAATTCTATAGATTTTTTGATTGGTTTTATGAAAAAATAGTCAAGCCACTTGGATGTAGTAATGATTATTGCAGATACCTCAAGAATCTTTTTAAGAATGTATCCTAATATTATTAATATTTTTTTTCCGTGTGCCCATTTTGGCATTGCGTGTTGTTTAAGGTGATTTTAATACGATCGTAAACTACAGAGCAGCCGAGAGGAAGAAGAGCCAGACGCTTGACCAGACAAAAGTGACGTCGCGACGACGTCGACAGCTGGACGGAGGGGGACGACCACTGGACGAGTGGACAACCGGACAGCCGGACTGCCGGACACCCCAGACACCAGACCGGACGGGGCTGTATTGTACACCATACCATACTCCTGGCAGTTGCAATCACAGAACCTGCGTCGCCGTTGCGAAAATGGCGTTTTAATGGTTTGTACGTGTAGTCATATTTCTTGGGGCCAACGGCAACTTTTCGTGGCTTGTGCCGGAGCTCCAAACCGAATCTACCTTCCTGCCTCCAACCCCATTTACCCGGGGATCGCAGCCAGACAACAACAAGACACACACAAAAAAAAGCATATTTATGTGAAAGCAGACAAACAAACAAATGCCCGAGAACCATAAACTTACTAACCATGAAGATAAAATGGTCAGAAAGCAACCAACACAGGCGCACGCTGGCATTATCTTATGCTAACGCCAGACGATCCAGGTAACATAACGAGTAACAGACGCACATTAAGCAGCAGGAAGGAATCGAGGGAAGCGGAAGGAGCTGGCCAGGGCAGACCTAGGGAGGAGCTGGGGATCGGGTCTGGTCAGGAGATCAACAAACTGCGCAGACGCACGCACACTTCATATTTTCTACACTTTGGTCGGGTGGGATTGCCAGTTGGCCAGTTGGATGGCTTGGCTAAAAGCAAAAGTGAATAATAGCTAATGATCTTAATTTACTTTAGAGTCCGGCTACCGTTAAGAGGGATTACTCAGGTTGATGGGTATCAAGGGAGGTACAATAAGGATACTTGCTTCAAGGCCGGAAATCATTTATCAGGATTTGTTATACCAAAAAGTATGGTTTTAAGCCTTAAACTCTTGAGTGAGTTGAGTATCCTAGTACAGTCCTGAACAAGCTTTTCATGCAAATTTGGGCCAACTGAAGGATACATTGTTGATAAATAATAACTGTGCTGTCCGGGCTGGCCAGACTGGCCCCCTAATAGGGGGGATTTTGTCAACAGCAGCTGCAACAACTTCTGGATGGCCGGCTTTTGTTTTCGCATTAACTGCACGCTGCAATTTGTGGCAAAACACTGCAATTAACAGGCAATTGCAGTCCACCGGCACACAGACCCCCCTATGGCACACTAAACTAGTTTTCAGCACATGGTCTTTACGGCGTTCTCGAGTTCGTCTCCGGATTTGGTGCGACAGCGTAACGCCCTCCACGCCCTCGAGGGGCCATGTATGTGTAAATTATTGCCACCAAGATGTTGCTACTCTGTTGCTACCACCACCATTCCGAACGTGGGCCGATGAGGGGCATTATAATTAATTGGAAATCGGAGCCGATCAATCGGATGGCGACCACAAAATTATTAAGCATGAATGATGCCGACGTCGCGAGTGTTCGCTGTAATTGTGGATGGATGAGCAGCTAGCTAAAGTGGAGCAGCAGCCACAGCCACAGCCACAGCAACATCAGCAACGGGCTAATCAAATTGCTGGCAATCACGGAGCCGTATAAGCAAATGTAGCAATTTCAGTCAAACACCGAGACACCAAGCAACTTGATATGGCCAGGCTGCAGACAGCAAAACGACATGTTACACTTCAGGAAAGGGGTAGTAGTTGTTACCATGATATTAAGAAAGTAGTATAAAGAGTTATCAGTCTGTCATACTGTTTGTGTTTCAGTGTATCAACAGCCAACAGCAACAACCACTTGTGGCTGTGACGCGATTCGATTCAATTCGCCTTAACTTGGCTCGCTGGGCTGGGTGGAAACCTCAGTCGAGTCAATCAAATGCAAAATTGCGGTTCTTTGTTGATTGTTGTTAAATTTGCACAGCCGCTACCCAACTTGCAGCAACAACTATTTCAGTGCAATTGCAGGCAACAATTTGCCGACTGCCAACTGCCGACTGCAACAAGCCTTTCCATACCAATTAATTTGATTGATTTTCGCAGACAGTGCTGGCTGACTATCTGACTGGCTGTTGCCAAAATAACATACGAATATTCATACCTCGACAGGGTCCCGGATATGCCACGGCAATGGAACGTCCAATTTTGCAAATCATCCGATTTATATCACAAACGCTCCTATATGTCTGCCCATCCACCCCGCAAACAGCCTGCTTGCCATCATAGTTGTCCGCATCCAGGTCGTCCTCGGGACACTCTATTTGGCAGGCGATGCAATGTGGTGTCATATTCTGATCCTCCACACAGGTCAAGCCATTCAGGCACTGTACTCCACTACAGGTTGCTGAAAGAAATAGAAATAATCTCTAATTAATATCTTATATTAAAGGGATGTTGCACCTTGCAACATTGTCTTTGGCACTAACATATGCTCTCCCTCTATAGACTGATTGGGCCTATAAATACTATGTGCTGTTGGCCAATTTCTATGATTAGACCCGTATTCGCCACCGGCCAACACCAGCACAAAACTGTTCACGGATATATGCGCTTATATGGCTGGCAATAAACTGTCGAAATTTATCATGGGGACATGCCCGGGCCCGTTGATGCGAAAACGCGCAACGCCTTGGCGCCAACTGTGACACTCGCGAAATATTGCAATCATTTTTTTTTTTCTGCCAGCCTGCAACGGCGAGTATTATTGAATGCGATCGAGTGGATGTCGGGATCGGAGAGATCGGGATCGACATTAGCATCAGTATCAGAATCCCCATCGGCATAGCCGATTGGGCATTCCATTCGATATCGACGGCACGCGCCAACATTAGATTGTTGTTGCTGCCGTTGCCGGTTAGTTGTGTTGCAGGTTGCAGGCTGCTAGTTGCCAGTTGCCAGTTGCAGTAGCCGTTTCTGAATGCTGTGTGCTGCTTGCGGCTAATCCAAGAAGTTCTTTGGCTTCTCGGCTCATCGTTCTTGTACGCCGTTTTTATTGATCATTTGAGCATGTTTGCGAGTGCTTCCTGTATCATTAAATTATTACACAACATTTCTATCCGCCCCTCTGCGTTCCAATCGAGGAGGAGACTTTGTGCCCCATACCCATACCCATGCCCCGTTCCACTGGTCCCCTTGTGAGACTTGGTCGTCTGGCCAGTTGATTTCACCACTGGCGACAAGTTGTTGGCCGTAATTGAAATGTGCAATAATTTGTCATCTAATCTAATTGTGGCGCTGCTGCGTTTTGGCACGCGAGCCACCCATTCCAACGTCCATTCCAATTTCCACTGACTCTGCAACTTCTCGGCAATCGTTTATGGTTTCGAAGTTGGAATTCCTAAGATTTCTCCTAAATATAGACCTACATACTGTGTATTTTAAATATTAAAGTTTTAAGCCTATGAACCCTTGGACTTTTTTAGATTTCTGTGCATTTTTGCGAACTTACTCTTGCAACTGCCACGATAGGCGACCTCCAGTTGGGCGTTGTTGGTGCGGCAGGCGCGCTTGCGCAGCTGGCACTCGGTGTTGTAGGTGCGTCCGTCGGAGCCGCAAACCGGATTTGAGTGTAGTTGCTGCTGCTGGAATGGAATGGAAGCCCATCCAAAGTTAGCTGCCCCAAGGAGTA
The DNA here is from genome assembly GCF_017639315.1 of Drosophila ananassae. NCBI lineage: Eukaryota > Metazoa > Arthropoda > Insecta > Diptera > Drosophilidae > Drosophila > Drosophila ananassae. Next base: position 2,310,266 of record NC_057929.1, on the reverse strand, counting down.
TGCAATATTTGAATACTATTGAAAACTCACCATCAACACTGGCTCGTAAATTCCGCCCAGAAAAGCCAAGTCATCGGCATAAGCAAAGTCCGATGACGCAGTGTTTTTGCTTCCGTGTTGCAGATAAAAATGCCCAGACAGTGTGGTATTTACCGCAGAGGTTGCTGCTGTTGCTGTTGCGGCTTCTGCGGATGATGTTGCTTCGTTGGGGCGATCCTTGAGGAGCTGTTGGCGGTGTTTACGCCGATGACCATTGTTCCGATGTGAACTTGGACGTGAATGCGATTGTGATTGTGATTGTGAATGTGGAGCATTTACAATTCGTCTGGCATGCTGGTGTCTGAATCTGGCATTATCCGACTGTTGCTGTTGCTGCTGCTGCTGTCTATTGATGTTGTTGGCGGGTTCATTAGCATTTGCCAACTTGCGTCTAGACGGAGACTGAGACGAAGACTTTGACTGAGCTGAAGCTAAAACTGTGGCTGCCTCTGAGACTGAGACTGAGACTGAGGCTGGAACTGGAGCCAAGATTGGGTCTGTCGCCTGCGAAGGCGTCTTGTCTGCTTTGGACGAGTCATTGGCTCCTGTCGTCATTGATCTTGTCGAGTGTTTGCCATGGCTGTTTCGCGGCCTGTTTCTCAATCCGTGCCTCTCATAGCCCCTCATTTCCACACGGCCACCGCCGACACCGACGCCTCTATCTCTGTCTCTAAGTCCGTCTCCGAGTCCGCCACTGCCACCGCCTCCGCCTGTGCCACTAAATCTACCGTTTGGGCTTGTGGGCTGATCTCGCAAATTGCTGCTGTCTATGATCAAAAGTCTCCGGTGCTTCGTTTCGCCCAATGCCTTCTTATGATGATTCCCATTCCCGTGCTGCTTCTGAATTCTTTGGTTATCAGCTATGCCACTGCTGCTGCTGCTGCTTCCACGTTGGCGTTTATCGCCATCTAAACCTAAATTTATGCTGGAAATTTCACTACTTAGACTACGTGATTCGCGGGGCTGTTGCTGCTGCTTGCGACGCAAGGCTGCCCCGCATTCCGGGGCACAGACGCACTTTGGCCGCCCCTTGCGCTTCACACACTTTCTATTTGGCCCACACTCGAAGCCCTTGCAGCTCTCTGAAAATTGCCCAGTATTAGGATTATTTATTTGGTCTTCAGTTGCCACAAAACTCACCCATGCAGGGTGCACACTCGACTCCCCCGCCAATGGCCGTGGCAAAGAAATACTCCACGCTGCTCAGCTCCCGATCTGTGTAGGAGAATCCCGGCCTGGTGCCACAGCACTCCGACCTCGACATGTTGGTGGAAAAGATTTGGCTGCACTTGCCGTTTCCCAGGTGTGTTTGCCAGCAGGTGCCAGCTAGAATAAAGAGTTTTTCAAAGAAAGAAACCTTTTAATTAAGTTTACAGAAGCTATACTTTAATAGAATCCCAATATAATTCAAAATAAATAGAAATGTGTCTCCTGATACGTAGAAGTCAGCCCTTTTCATGAAGCTCATCTTTCATTCAGGTATTTAAATAATCAAAACAAATATTGTTGTTTACTTTTTAGTTTCGGGAGGAATGCGAATGTGCCGGCTGCTAATCGAATTGGCAAAAATTGAAGATTCGCGCTTTTTTTCGCCGCTTTTTTATATTCTTATTTTGATCTTCTGACTTGTGATCAAATCGATTTGGCAGGCCTCGACAGATTTGGGATATCTGCTGGATAAACAAACAAGGGGCTCTGCTGTGAGAAATTGCGTCATATTTGAATATAATGTGACACATTTATCGTTCAATCAAGACGAGGCGAATGAACTGGAATCGAGATTTGTATGCAAACTGAATGCAAGGCGCCACTTTCCAATGCACCGCAAGAAATTTTAAGAAATTATGATAAAATTGAACTATTTATTTATTGGAGATAGGAAACATACTCTTCAAAAAAACATTAGTAAGAAAATTAAATCCACTTCTATTAGATATTGCAAACTAAAGTCTTGAATTTGAAAGGGATCTATCAAGTGTAATGTATCTGACAGATGCATCTACTATTTAATGAAATACTCACCCGACACCAGGCGCATATTCAGTAGCAGCAATCCAATTAACAGAGCCATCAATGGCTGTCCAACTAGCGACTGCGACTGATGGCCAGAAGATGATGTTGCTGCTGGGCTCCCTGATGTTGCTACTGTGTTTGCTGATGTTGCTGCCGGTGGTGCTTCTGCTGGTACTGGTACTGCTACTGTTGTCGTGCAACGCATGCTCTTCATTGGACTAGAACTTGATGAGTGTTCGTGTTTGTATTGCTGCTTCTGATGTTGCTGGTGTGCTGATGGCTGGTGTTGCTCCTGCCGATGCTGATGTTTTTGTTGGTGTTCACGTGCCATTGACACCTCGTCTGAGCAATCTTGTCCCCCATTGACGTCACGGCCATATTGATCGTCATCCTCAATGAGCCACAACCACCAGCAATTGGCCACCAAAGATTCTTGCAAAAAGTTCCATGCGATTACTATAAATAAACTTAGAATTGTTCTACATTCGCTGCTGATAGCTGTCGGCAGTTGTTGTGTTGCTGTTGCCGCTTCAGATGTGTCTGATGTTGCTACTGCTGCTGACGTCTTTGACATTGTTGCCGCTAATTGGTTTGGTGTACGCGCTTCCGCTTTTGCGGCAGGAAGTGCGCGGATCGCCGGCATGTCTCTGCGCTTGAATTTGTAATTCGATTTTAGAAATGTCAAATTGTTCTGGCTGTTCGTTTGATGATGATGAGGCATGACAACGCGATGTCTGTGGATAAACAAAGAAAGGGATATTTACCAATGGTTGCACATAGATGTAATTGTAGAGAGAGAACAAACACTTTGGGGCAAAAAAGGCTGCAAAGGATGATTTCAATTAGACAACAACGCAGCCCATCCAAAAGGTTGGCTTTTAGATGGGAGCCACTCGAATGGAGTGGCAGTGTGGCAGCCAGCCAGCCAGCCAGCCAGCCAGTCAGCCAGCCTGCAACATGATGCAACAACCAGCAAGCAGCAACCGGCAACAAGAACAGCCAGTCAAGCACAAAGAATGTTTTGTGCAAGAACGACGCCAAAGAGGCAACAATTAAGTCTCAAACGTTGAGTTGACATTGAGCAGGCGGTTTTCAAAATGCGACTACTAAAAATAAAGAACCTGTTGCTGTTGCTGTTGCTCTTGGTGTGTTGTAGGTTTGGCGCATTTTGCACATTATGCAGTCTGGCTTTGGGTCTCTGTCTGCCCTCCCCTAACCCACCAATTCCTACCTATATGACTGTCTTTCTGTTATTTGTTTGTTTGCCAGCTTGCCCGTTTGTGACTTGCAGTTTGTTTGGCGCGCTAGTTTAGAATTTGTTGGTTTCTTTTTGGCTTTGGCTGAGACTGAGACTGAGACTGAAGCTTTGGCCTGTTGTCAGTGTCATCGTCATGACACTAAGGACGTGCTCAAGATACGAGACATATGCAGACGGAACAGAAATGAGCAGGCCAGAAGAGAACAGAACGAGTCGGCCGATCCAGACATGCAACAATTGCCGCATGGAACGTGACTGGAGTGTGACTTGGCTCGAGTATCCTAATTTGGCAACGTCCTTGAGTCGAGCGAGTGATGACGACTTTGGGCTTTTGGCCTGTTCCCTGGATCCTGCCTCTCCTCCTGTTACCCTATTCAATTAGCCCACTTCAGTTTGCAGTTCGCAGTTCGCAGTCATTATCGAATGTTCAGCTGCTGCTCGGCTCCGGGCATGCAAATACTGGATGACAATTAATGACCTACTGCGTTACGGGTTCATGTCCCCTGGCCTGGCCTGGCCTGGTCAACAGAAAGGTAAATAAATAAATAAATACTGTGTTAACACACGTTGCCACATTTTATATGGCGGCCGGTCTCCATCTCGGTCTCCGTCTCTGCATCCGGCGGTAGTCGGTCCTATCGTCCACCTGTCCAGCCGGCGCGACGCGACGACGATTGCCCGCCAGACGCTGTCTGCACTCACACAGACCCACGAAAATAAAAAAGGAGGCACAACACACACATACACAATAACACGCACTTGCCTTGGAGCCGGCGATTGGAGTTGCAACTGCAACAAGCTGCATTCCTGCCGAGAGGCTATTTTTAGACCGGCTGCAGTCAATGGGTTTTTATAACCTTTGCGGACGGTATCGCAAATAACTTAGTTACGACAAATGTAACGGACTGATCCAAAACACACATATAGGATATCCACTCCCCAAATACACAAAAAGAAATTTTAAAAATTACATTTGTTTTGGGTTGTGACGGTTTTTATTTCAAGATTTTTTACCAAAGAAAAAAAGGTTTCTGAAAACAAGGTACCTTTGAAATGAGGCTTTGGGAGAGTGTTTATTTAAGAATGTAATTTTAAGGGAATAGTGCCTTTAATCTTATTGAAAACTTTGCAAATTATTAGAGTATTGTATCTTAAGGACTTCAATCCTTCGCTTTTTAAACGTTAAAACCTTTGAAATGAGGCTTTGGGAGAGTGTTTATTTAAGAATGTAATTTTAAGGGAATAGTGCCTTTAATCTTATTGAGAACTTTGCAAATTATTAGAGTATTGTATCTTAAGGACTTCAATCCTTCGCTTTTTAAACGTTACAAACTATAGTTTGGGAGATATTCTCTTTAAATCTCTTTGTATGTGATAGTTTTTTGATAATTATATTCCTTAAGAGTAAATTAATTTCCTCGCAGCGTGGTGAAAGTGTTAATTCCACCTGGCGATATCTTAAGAGATATAAGCCCACAGATTGCAGTTCCGATCTTGTACGATCCGTTAAGGAGTTCCTTGGCTACCAGGAGTGGGGAGCTTGCCAGCATTTGCTGGAATTGTCTTGCAGTTTTTCGGGCTTTGAATGCCTCGAATTTTTTAGTGCTTACAAAAAAATGTCTTTTGGGCACAGTCACAATAAACAACAACAACAACAAAAATGACATAAAGGAGCAGCAGCAGACAACAACAAAAAAAAATACAAGGAGCGCCGGACCGGGAACAACAACAACAAGAGCGGGGCAAGGCATAAAATGCATTCCTCAAGCTTAGCAACTGCATTGCCAAACTCAATATCCACAAACCCACTAAGACACACGTACGTATGTATATATCCAGAAGCAGACAGTCTGGGCTATATACTCACATGTATGTATATATGTGGGTATATAGGCATGTGCATATACGTATATAGTCGCTATAGCGAATGCCTTCTTGGAGATGCAGTTTGACCGTTGGCCGCCCCTCTTCAAAAGACCTGTTTTTGTGTTTTTGGGCATTTATTCTGGATTTTCGCAAATTGTGTTTTTTTTTCTTCCTGCGCATTTTCGTTTGTATTGAATTGCATCTTATGCTGCGTCTTCAACTGCTGCTTCTGACGCTGCTGTTGCACTTCAGCAACAAGTGCATAATTTCAACCTCAAGCTGTGCTCAAATGTGTGTGGTGCTAAATTTCACTGCGGTTCCCTCAGGTATTCCGCTTTCCACAGTGCATAACTACCAGCTACCAGCACTCGCCTTTAGTTACATTTTCGTATTAGATTAAGCCTCCCCGAGCTGTACAGCTGTACAGTGCGTATCATATTATAAGGCGGGCATGCTCTCAAGCACGTGCTATATATGTCCTATCAAATAGTATGCAGGAAAACTGATCCAAACAATCGGATATCCAGACACCCAGCAGTATGATAGCATTTTCGAAAACACATGTATAAAGTTTCCAAACAAATTCTGTTATTCTGCCATTAGAATTGCAAAAAAACAAAAATCCAAAAAAACAAAATATTTATATAAAGGTGAAGAGAGATTTTAGAATTGGAAAGTATGCAATTTCATATCAGTTTCCCAATATACCTTTCCTGAAAAAAAGTCTCCCCAAATATGACAACAAGTTATGCAAAGAAACAGTGATACTTTTGAAAAAGGATCTTGGCATTCGAATTCTGTTTTTCTCAGTGCGGATTAGTCTGGGTTCTACGATCGACTGGCTGAACTGGCGATCCAGTCACCGACCGACTTAAGCCCCACCATTCAGGCCGATTGCGCAATATGTTACCGATCGCGAATGTCGGAGATCCGGCTCTGGGAGCTATTTTTAGCGCTGTCCGTTCTGCGGAACCCTGTGGGTCTCCCGCCTTGGTCGCCCAGCTGTATAACTGTGGAACGGTTCAAATATAAAAAAAAGGTCAACGTATTTGGTTTCATTTATAACCCAAAAATAAAAAAAAAATACTACAGAGGGTAGAGGATAAAGCTGGCCGAGATTGAAGGCGCTTCTAAGGAAACAGTTTGTCTTTTTTGGTAAACAACAGGAAATTCCTTTCGGCAAACTCATCAGCCAAAGTAAACTGATTGTCTCTCTGTCGCTTTTGGCGCGAGATTAATGACACTTGGGCTGCGGTCACGCCCCCAGGCCAAAACGCCCACTTACGCATTTGCATATGACAGCAGAAGCAGAAGCAGAATCCACACCAGAAGCAGAAGCAGAAGCCTTGTTTGTTATGCAAGCAGTAAATTTTCAATAAATATACATAAACCAACAAACAAATCAAATCAAAACCGTCGGACAGCAGTAGCTATTTCATCAGTAGGCGGTAGGCAGCATCGCAGCGGCAGACAGCTGGACTGCCCCCAATGTTGTTGTTGGGGCTGTGGAGGAAGGCTCGCCTGACCAACACACCCACACCACCAGACAAACACTGACCATATCGACGTGATGCTGTGATCCATTGCTTATGGCTACAGAGGGAAAAATTGGCAAAGAATTCCGAGGCACATCTTTTTTTGTCTTTTTGTATATTATTTTTTAACAACAATATTAAAAGATTTAAGGGCCTATTCTAAGGAGATATAGCTTTAAGGTTCTAGTTGGCCGGAAACCTTGGGTGATGTTAGGTAAGAGGGTAGCTATTTTTACTCTTTTATTTAACCTTTTTATTAAAAAAAAAAGGATTTATTTTTAGTCCTAAAAACAAAATTATTTAAACAAATTTTTAATCAATTTAAGTCTCAGTGCCTTGGGCTTATCTGTTTATTTTCCCAGCGCTTTAAGTCACGCGTTGCACATACGCAGCGTTGGCCGAAAAAAATGCCGGCACTTGAGATGGCTATTTGCTGTTCCTTATTTCTTTTTTTTGTTATTTATTTGTTTTTAGTTTTTTTTTTGTCGCTTAGAAGCGAGGCATGATGGCTCATTAACAGCCGCAAAAAATGTCCAAAAGTAAACAGGAAATCTGCAGGACTGTGAAGTGAAGTCGAAAAGCGCGCGCGCGCGTGAAATTATTATTTGCTTACTCTGGACGCCGTGGCTGTTGTTCTTGGTGTACCCCTTTTCCTTTCCTGTTCCCCAACCTGGGGCATGGGGGATTCGAATACGAATCTGACTTCTGAACGACTCGCAGACACAGCAAACCGCACAAGCAAAAAGCAAAGACTCCCGAGTTCCGAGTCCCGAGTCCCTAGTCCCGTCTCGCCGAGCAAATAAAAATAAATATCGGCTCACATGAAATCCGAGCTGTTATTGAGTCTTTCGATCGCCTTTTGTTGACAACTATGCAAGAATTTTTGTTATTGTCTGAGATGTGCAATTATACGTGGAAATATTTTTGTCTGCCGCTGCGGCTGCTGCCTTAAAAAAATAATAATAATAAAAAAAAAGACAAAAAAAGAGTCCAACGTCTGTGAAACAAAATATCCACTCTGAAAGGAGGAGGAGAGATCTCCTTCTATTTTCTTTCTATTGAGAAAATCTGAACCTTAAGATGGAATTCATTCAGTCTACATAAGTGAGCTCACCTTTTCCCAATGCACCTCGGCTAGCTGATGTTGCTAAGCGATTTCAGAGCTTAGAGGCAATAATTTTCAGTTTCGCACTCGGACGTGGATGTTTGCCAATAAATTAGCGTAGAACATGCCAAATGATCGGCAAGTTCACTTGTTTTCAGAAATTGTTTGTCAGTTTTCAGTTTTTACTTTTCAGTTTTCAGCACTAATAAAAGGCAATTCATAAAAACAGGAACTAAAAAAAATAACAGAAAATAATAAATATATTTTTTCAAAACAAGAACACAAATTTAATTTATGCTGAGTTGCGATCGTTTAGGGTTTATTATTTTTTTTACACAATTATTTCGCTGAGCTTTCGGTTTTTGGCAACTGTTGGAAAAGAGTTTCTCAAAAGGTTTATTTACATTTCTCCAGGCCTTTCTTGCCTTTGGAAATCACGAAAATGGACACAACACACACTGTTTGGATATCGAGGAGTAGGTGGAGCTGGAACGTCTGCTCCATCTGATGGTCGAATACGACTTGACTTGGGCTTTTGGGGTCTTTTCTGATTGGACTTTTCGCATGCTATCTTATCGGTTATCCATACCCGGTTCGTGCATGCGTTACCGGTTCGGTCCGAAAACTACCTCTCTCAAAGAGCGAAAACGTCTACATTTTGTAAACCAAAGTTCTCAGCGATTTTACACCCATACAGATGCCTTACGCCAGCTACAGTGGAGCAGTTTAGGTTTTGTTGGCTAAAATTCGACCAAGGAATTGGTTTTTGGGAGCTTGATATTTTCATTTATTGAATAACTTTATGAAAAAATATATTTTGCTAATGGAACTAAATATTAGAAAAGCAGAAACTTGTAAATAGAATAATGAGAAAATTTAAAAACAAAATACACTTTTTATGAAGGATTTCAATTTTCAACATCCTTGGAAAACTTTAATCTCTGGTAATATATCTCCCACTAAAAGGACTATTTTTTAAGACCTTCAATAAAATTTAAAAAAAAATTTTTAAAACAAATTAAATTTTACAACAAAATTGTCCTTTTTCGAACCATTCTATATTGCAAGGAGAACCACTGTGCTACGCAGGCTGCTGTGGCGGTTGTTATTGTGTGCGTGAGAGGCATGTAAATAACTCGCTCAACCGCTTTTGCGCAACATGTTGCCGGAAATGCATTTCCGGTCGCGTTAGCCGGCAAGATGTTGCCAAAGCACACGAGTGTGTTGCCAGCAACACAAAGCAGGGCTCATTAAATGCAGCAAAAATCATGCAGCGACCATATAGAAAACATATCTTTATCTCCAACCTTAACTGTCTATTGTTTGGCCAGAGCAAAGCGATGGCAGCCAGGTAGTCGAGAAAAACGATTTCTTTATGGTGCAAACAGCGTCATAATTTAGATCTAATTGTCAGATATCCGAGCCAACAAACTGCATGTTGCTCAGCCTCAGATTTAGCAAAGTTTCGCGCATTTCGCTGGCGAAATGAAGACATTTGATGGGCAGGAGAGCCGGGAAACTTTGCCTGCTTCTTTGCTTTGGTCTGCTATGCTCTGAGTCTGAGTCTGGGTCTGGGTCTGGGATTTGGACGTCAATTACGGCGCGGAGCGTTTTATTGGGCAATGGCGTGCTGGGCGCGTATTAAGCCGCCGCTCGCTGATAGCTGCAACCACCACCACGCTTCCACACTGCCCGCAGTCATGCTGCCACAAAACTCACAGTCCTCCACCTTAACCCACTAATGATGTTGGCTGCATGTGGCTGCCACATAGCTGGGTATTTATTGGAAGTGCATCTAATGAGACATTGCCATTGCTGCTCATAATTGCGCCAAAATGGCATTCTCGCGCTGCCATGAATCATTGATTCATAGACTCTGTAGAATCATTCAAATATGTGCATGTATGTGATTCTAAAATTATCACAATATTATCGTGAATTTATGAATGAAAATATGAACATATTCCTGGTTTTGTTTTTTGAATTTCCGCTCATCAAAATAAATCAAATGCGAAAATCACATCAAAGCATGTTCTCTGACATTTGAACTGCCAACCGGATATTCATAGAATTTTGATTGAATTGCTCTATAATTAGGCACTCATTTCCTCCCAATTCAATTTGCATATCAACCCACACTGCGTATGCGTAATATTATAATGTTGACAGTTCTCACGATAATTAGCATTAGCCGATGGGCGGTGAGAGGTTGGCAGGCTCACACGAACACAGGGGCGGGGTGGAGCTTAAGTGACGGCAATTTGCGGTGCCTCAAGGATATTCGATGACAAAAAGAAATTGCTTTGTGTTTAAGCCGGCCCCGTCTAGACTGATTTCCCTGGCAGGAGCTAGCCCGATGTCCGATGTCCGATGCCCGTTGCCCGGTGTGTGAGTTTGTGTGTTTTTGTCTTCTGTGTGTAATAGTCCGCTTAGGCTTGCCATGCTGTCGGCACTTTACATCAAAGTAAAGCCATTGCAATTGGCTAGACAGCGCCTTATAATCCTTTCTCTCTCCCATTTAGCTTGTGTGTGGCCCTGCACCGAACTTCATTCATACGCACTGCGGTTTGGTAATTGATAGTGCTGACCAGCTATTCCATGAATAATTAAATTCAACATTCGCAATCCCAGACCCGAAAGCTCGTTCATAGGATCTTAAATTGGGTTATAATTGTTTCGCATTTAAGGAAATGACATAGCTTCATCGGTGTCTATTCCGGAACGTGCTGCTATGGGAATAATTTTGTTTTGATTTTTGTTTTAGTTCGCTGGAAGAACTCTGATTCACTATGAAAGGTTCCCGGAAATTCCACAATACTTGGAATCATTTGGAACTTAAGGCTTAAAGAAAAATGATGGCTTTTTTATTAACAATAATTCATTATTTATATATCAATTTTCAAAAAATTGTTACTTTTGCTTCTTTCAATATGCACAGATGTGCCAATTTACATCTGATCTAGAAAAGGTAGACCATTTTGTCATCAGGGAAGCGAGTACGTCAACTTTTCATCTAAAATTTTGTCTTTAAATCGTTTTCAAATGTTTCGATATTTTTCAAGGGGTTCCCCTGTGAAATGTTGAGATTTCCATGGTTTCCGGTTTTGCCCCCTTCCGGTAGCCATATCTCAGCCAATTTACATCCGATCAAGGAAAAGTAGACCATTTTGTCATCAGGGAAGCGAGTACGTCAACTTTTCATCTAAAATTTTGTCTTTAAATCGTTTTCAAATTTTTCGATATTTTTCAAGGGGTTCCCCTGTGAAATGTTGAGATTTCCATGGTTTCCGGTTTTGCCCCCTTCCGGTAGCCATATCTCAGCCAATTTACATCCGATCAAGGAAAAGTAGACCATTTTGTCATCAGGGAAGCGAGTACGTCAACTTCTCATCTAAAATTTTGTCTTTAAATCGTTTTTAAATTTTTCGATATTTTTCAAGGGTTTCCCCCATGAAATTTTGAGATTTCCATGGTTTCCGGTTTGGCCTCTTCCGGTAGCCATATCTCAGCCAATTTACATCCGATCTAGAAAAGCTAGACCATTTTGTTATCAGGGAAGCGAGTACGTCAACTTCTCATCTAAAATTTTGTCTTTAAATTGTTTTCAAATTTTTCGATATTTTTCAAGGGGTTCAACCATGAAATTTTGAGATTTCCATGGCTTCCGGTTTTGCTCCCTTCGGGTAGCCATATCTCAGCCAATTTCCATCCGATCTAGAAAAGGTAAACCATTTTGTCATCAGGGAAGCGAGTACGTCAACTTCTCTTCTAAAATTTTGTCTTTAAATCGTTTTCAAATTTTTCGATATTTTTCAAGGGGTTCCCCCATGAAATGTTGAGATTTCCATGGTTTCCGGTTTTGCCCCCTTCCGGTTACATCCGGTCAAGATTTTATATATATTTGTTTATAGTATTTGATATATTTTGTTATTTTACCCGGCCATATTTGAATTTGCCAGAGGCTGCCAGGCTTGGTGAATTTTCGTGTGCTGCCACATCTTTGAAGTACCATTTTATTTCCTAATTTTTCGTTAGTAGTAAAACTCCCGTAGTGAAACTTATTTTTGATTTATACGTCTGACACGTTTATCTTTCCTGGAACTAAATTTTGTTTATGATTTTCGTTTTTGTTTGTTATATTCTCGAACTTTACACGAATTTTACTTGTTACGTGGTAAATTCGTCGTATCATTATGGCGCCATCTATGTATTATGTTGGTGGTGTTGTGGCGCCATCTGTGTGTGATTTATGTTATATAAGCCGCCATTTCTATTTAAAACCAACTAAAATGTCTAAAATTAAAAACCAAAAAATTAAGATTTAAAAATTTTTTAAATTTTGGAATTTTTATACTACTACACTTTTTTTTATGACTTCATTGTCGGGATAATGCACCCTTTGACCAAGCGATCCTTAACTGCCAAAACCGAATCGCAAATAAATGAAAGTCTTGCTGCCAAAATTGGTAACTGGTCAAAACGGCGTCTGGATGCTGTTTGTGTTGTTGGTTTTTCTGCTTTTTCTGATGCTGTCACGCAAACGTCAACGGGCACCGGGTCCAGCCTCCGAAAGTCTGACTGTCTTTTTGCCAACCGCCTGTTGGCCAAGTTGACAAAACATGCGCCTGCGCAGTTTTCGCCTTCACATGAATATTTTCTTGTGAAAAATCTCGGCTTTGTGTACGACAATTGTAACTGAATTTGCAGCAAGTGTCAGCCTCAGAGGTTGGGGGAGGTCTAAGCCCCATAGTGGCTTAATGACTTAATGGCCCTTTTAATGTTTACATACAGGTGGTTCAGTGGTTTAAACGCGCTTTAGAAATATTATTTACAATTTCAGACCCCTTTGGGCTACGCCACTGTCATGGGCTTGAATAATATCTCAGCAAATCGAAAACGAAACGAAAATCAATGAGGAACGCAGTCGGCAATGCCAGCACCAAATGCAGCAACAGGCCGCCACTTGGGCGCTCCTCGATCTCTGGAGCATCCGAGTATCTGATCGCTACAGATGGACACGATGGGGATTGAGGATGATGATGGAGATGGTGTATAGTGGATGGTTGATGGCGATGGAAGGCGACCAGTTGATTTGTGCGTGCCTGGCATTGCAATGAAATTGCCGCCCGGTCGTTGGTAGTCTCCCCCAATTGCTGGAAACGTCTGGATTCTCATCCGCGAATAGGCCAGGAACCAAAATCATGGGAGATGATGACCTTGACCCAGCTAAACGGTCGAACGGTAAAGTCTGGCTCACAGCCTAGACAAAGTGCTGAAGGCTAAAACAAACCTGTTGACACAGGGAGAAATAAATGTACTTTAATATCAGTGTTATCTCAAGTGATAAAAGATAAAATGAATATAATTATCAGCTGGAAATGAGAGCCTAATTTATGACACTTTCTATTATTTAGGTGGTTATAGTTTATGACGGTTATTACTCTCGAAAAAGGTCATTTAGGCTTACGGCTTTATCTCTCAAATGCTAATTGAGGTGAGTATTTCAAAGAAATTGTTTAAAGTGCATAGCTCTAGAGAGTGAGAGGGAAAACCGCGACCAATTTGGTTAGAGCTGGATCCCTCCCATTTCCCCGCCCCTCGGCGATAGTTGGTAGAACTTGGTGGCCTGATTACCATGAAGCCGAAGCTGAATCTGCGTCTGCTTCGCCTAACGAGCTTGTTGCAAGTTGATTACGTTGATTAGCGACCACCTGCGAATGCCATTTGCCGGTTGCACTCGCAACTCGCATCCCAGTGCCGGGGCTTAGTCTGAAAAATTGTTATCGTTTATGGAGGCAACAGCATGATTGAGCGTGGAGAGAGTCTTTTTGTGTAATAAATCAGGGTTAAGAGTATTTGTCAAACAATCCTTAACATCTATAAAAGTTTTCATCCACTTCCCTCTGCGGTGACTAAGTCAGTCACGTTCCAAGACCTCTAGAATAACCCATCCATCCAATCCCGTTCCCATTCCATTCTAGGAATGGGCTCAGCCGAAAAAGTGAAACTACAGTTATCTATATATTTAAGCCGCAATGCATTTACATGATATCATAAATACAATATATATCTTTTTTTTATTGTTTGTTTTGAGTGTGGAACGCGGAATTCAATGAACCCTCCTCCCCAGTCACCGTAACTGTATTCGCTACGACCCCAAAAAGGGCGCCTAGTTTGATTTAACCCGAACCGAAATGGTTATCACGTTGCCGCCGTCAGAGCATAATAATATAATAACATATTTTTTCTTTTTGGCCAGCACAGCGAACAAGCCTTTGTAGAACAACACGTACAAACGATTAAAATGCCCCGCCGACCACTGTTTGTTTATCCAACTTTTTTGAGGGCCAAAGAAGGCATCTGAAAATTACACCTAGACTGGTACCGAAAACAAAATGTCCAGCGACGACCAATGAGCCGGAACGTGAGATTTCCATATACGAATTCGATTTGGATTCCAAGTACTGCACCCCGTGGATGGATTTGTAGATGGAGGCTCGACTCCAAATGCAGATGCAGTTTAGTTATGAAACACCCGCGTTTGGGGTGCCGGGGAGTGGGTGGTTAATTGTGAATTTCCGGTTCATTGAAGCTCATTGGGGATCCATTGTGGGCCTCTCGCCTAGTCAGTCACTTTGTCACTCAGTCAGTGAGTCAAAGAAAATGAAACTCCACAATGTGGGTCAGTCCGGCCCAGGGTTTCGCATTGTTTCTCATTAGCTGGGATTCATTTGCTGCCAGATACAATTTTTCCACAGAAGATCTTATATAATTTTCGCATTCGGAGCGTAATTAATTGGTAATGCACACACCCACTACTCACTACCCACTCAATAAAGATATCGTATCAATATTTATCAAAAAAATTAATATTAATCCCATTGTCAAGAGTGTCAGGCCGAAAAGTATCTCGGCATTAAGGCCCCAAAACTAACTTAGTCATGTGCTCTAATCAATTAAGTCAACACCCCAAGCTCCCAGGAGAAGGAGGAGGTATGAGAGCATTTTTCCAGGGAAGCCTGGGCCTTCACCTTGAGGTGTTTATTGAAAGGTTTTCCCCGTGCCGCTGAACAAACAAACAATCTTCGATTCTGCTTCTGGAAATTGCATAACTTTTCGCCAGTTGCCAGCTGATTGTCCAACGCCGATTCTTGGTCGTTTGAGGTGAGAAGTGATATATATTTGTCAGGAGAGAGGGCTAATGTTATTAATAAATATCACGACTATCTAATCAAGAAACAGAACCAATTTTCGTCAAGTGTTTCCATCGTTCATGCGGCAAGCAAATTGATGAACTGGATGACGCACCAGCTTCCTCCTCCTCCATCTTCCACTCGATTGCGTAAGCAAAGGGTTTTCGCTGAAACAGAATATGTAATATAATTAGTGGGTAAATAGATCGTTGGCCAAACAAACAATAGAACAAGGCGCCGCTGAACTCCAGCTCTCCTATTAGCTCAGCTTTCAGCTCTGATCCAATCTAGTGCCTGGTATCTGGTAGACCCCGTAGCCCCGTAACTCGTAAATATTATGTGCAACTCTATATTCCCGCAAACATACTCATTCCACATCCGATCGATCGCCCACGATCAGTTATTGGTAGAAGTCTGACGTCAGTTCTTGGCTCTCCCGGTTCTGGCTGACAAGGCTGGGCCTTGCCGATTTGCAATTAAAATTTTGGCCATTGCCAAAACAGAAACCCATTCACACAACCTTTATCAGCTGGCAGTGTCTTGGGGCGTTGGACACTTCCGATCGATTGACGTACAAAAGAGCGGTATAGCTGGAGAGGATCGTCAAAGTCTCTTCGGCAGGTGGGACGAGTGAGATAAACAAAGGCGGCAGAATGCCCCTGAAAAGTATCTAGCCATAAACAGGCGGATACTTTATTTTCGATCCGCCGAATACCCAGTAAACGAAGGGATGTAGACAGCAATATAGATTTCATAAATACTTGGAATAAGATTTCTTGACTTAATAGGAAGTAGAACCAACAGACGTTGGCCAACTACCCATATTTCCTTTGGGCTAAAAAATATGTAAGTATCGTCTAGTCTGGAAAGCTCCATCTTAACAGTCGACCTGCCAGTTGGCTTTCCCATTTTAACGACCAAAGAAAACATAAAGATCGGGGTGTGCGAGTGCAAATATTTTGCTGGTGAGATAATGATGTTGTTCCCACCCATCCTACCGCCCGGAACCATATAGATTCTGGAATGGAAATCCGTTTAATTAAGAACAGGGCGATTGCGTAAAATAAGCAAAAGGGCGATGATCAGAAGCCGATGGACTCAAGAGGGAATCTTTAAACTGAGAGGGGTGATATCACCAGCCGCACCACCAACCATCGAGAACAAACAAGCCAAATGTGCGGCCCGATAGCGATAAGAAAAAATCAAAATCAAATATTTAACATTGATATTAACACAAGTTTTGCCACTCAATAGTACACCCTGCCACATACATATGTACTTCTGTAGAAGTGTATGGGTTTTCGTATCTAGCTTTCGTATCAAGAAATTGGTAATTGCGATCGTGGGCTGCTCGAAGTTCACTCGATTCATTCACTAGGCGACAGGGGCGCACGCAGGAAATATTTTTGGGGGGGGTTAGGTAAGTTAAATTTGAATGTGAATATTTATAATTTATTCATGAATAATTCACAATGTAATATCGATCTTTCTTGGTTTTTGGGCCATTATACTCAATATTGCGTCAGAGGTTACTTCCAGATCCCGGTGAATGTTCAGAAGCGCCAATCCATAATCTTTGCTCTCCAGTCTTATTGCGTAAATATGTCTTCAATCTTCGTAGTGTAGAGAACGACCGTTCGCTCGAAGCCACTGTTACTGGCAGTGTTGCACCGATCTGAAGAAATCGGTATACCGTTGGATAGAATGTTTCATCGCAAACGTCCAAAGCTTCGATGAATGTTTTTATGGGCTTCTCTTTGGAAAGATTTGAACATTTTCTGTAATTAGAAAAATTTTTCTTTATAATGCAAGCATATTTTGAGCCAATACGATTACCTTTTCCACAACTCAATTTCTGCTTCGAATTCTTCGGTGAATACAGGGATGTCATTTGGCCATTCTTTATTCAAGGTATGAACAGTATCGTGTAATTCAGACACATCAATGTCCGCACATTTCTCCGGAATGATGTTTTGTATCCTGGAGAGAATATTCCTATGTTCCAAAAATCTCGACTCGAGCTCTTCTGAGTATTTGTCCAAGAACGGAATGTAAATTGATCTACGATAGTAATCTTCAATACTCCCTTCGTAGTTGTCCCGATTTTTCTGTCGTCCTACTCGTCGAGGAACAGTCAGCTCAGCATCAATCTGCAGCTTCTGTCGCTAAAATAAAGATTTCGCTGAATTTTTCTGTAGCTTGTACTCGCATCTGCTTGATTTGTTGGTGCACATCGTTCGCGTAACTGACGCATTGGCTCAAATCGCAGTCTTCCTGTTGGAGGAACAGGCTCAGATTTTTCGTCAAGCTGAAGATACGTTTCAGCACAGTCAACGCTGTCAATTGAAAAATTGCTTCGCAATTTCTCCCAAAAGTTCTTTTGCGAAGCAGGAGAACTTTTAGATGATTATTTTTGCACATTCTATGATTTTTATTCATATTCTCCTTGTTACATCATCATTCCATATTCATTTTATTTTGTTAAATATCAATTTAAATGTTTTTCTTTATTTTTATCCCCGTTGTTTTTTTATTCGGTATTGATTTCAGATTTATCAATTTCATTTATTACGTTCATTTAACTGCAACCCTCAAAAGTGAATAATTAACGCTGGAGTGTTTCGAATGTACAAATTATTAATATGCTTTATTCTCACTCTTTCTGCTACTCCATCGCTCTGTGCGTGACGTGCTGGATCTAAAGAATCTGAATCCTCTAATCTTGGTCTTTTCGCAGTGATTTTCATGGCCTTTTCATTTTCATTTTGAACTTGTTCCGGAAATGGAGTATTTGGAATATTAGGGTCCGAAATTGGCGCATTTTTTGGTTTGAAAAATGATGTTATCTTTGCATTAGACATTTTTGTTGGGCAGGTCGTAAATAAACGTCATATTATTTTATAGGTTATCAAAATGTCAATATAGTTACTCATTTTGTAAGTGGCGCTCTCGTGGTATCTGCCAGAACTATGAGCATGGCGCCATTTTTGAATGAACATGAAATTTATATTTTTATTTTCGCGTTAATTTTGTAATTTTTTCAACATTTCGGGGGGGGTTCGAACCCCTCAAAACCCCCCCCTGCGTGCGCCCCTGCTAGGCGAACATTAACTTTGACCCACAAACCCAATAAAACGTAAACAAAGGCCCACCCACGCATTAATCTCTAGTTTTTTTGGATGGAGTTACGTGGAGTTTCGCTTGGACGTGGTGGTGGAGGTGGGTTACCTGAAGTTAATTAGCTGTTGCCGAAACGAAACTGAGAAAAAGAGAAAAGTTTATCGTATAATGTTGGAAGACAAGTAAACGGAAAAGAATATGCCAAAAACTGATAAGATATGGCCAAAAGTTTTTGATAAAAAAAATGACTGAAACGAGTGTGTGTTTTAGGGGTATATGTATGTATACTAAGAGAGGTATTCTTTTTAGACTGGTTTTGGCTTACAGCAGGAAATGGAAATTCGCAAACGTTGTAAAACAAATAAAAAAGAGACGGTTCAATTAGTTATTTCTTTTTTTTGCAACAATCAAATCGCTAAGCAAACTCATCAATTGATAACAGGCCCCAAGTGATAAGCTTTTTCTGCTCGCTCCCAATCTCTCTCTAGTCTATGGGGTGTACTCTCCTGGTGGATCCCACTCTCCGTGGTTTTGGCGATTCGAGAAGCTTTTGCCAATGTATTTCATAACCCAAACAATATAGTATGCGTTCTGGGGCGCGTGTGCCGCCGATTATCCACGTGTTCCCCCCAGGTACTCTCGCTCGCTTCGCCTTCTCCGCCGGGTAGCTTTAGTTGGCTCACTCTCTTCACAGTCCAGCAGTGAAGTTTATCGCTCGGAATGGATTTCCAGTGGCTCTACCAAGCCATTCGGTATCAAGCTTTCGTTGGGAACGGTCGTGTCTGAATCCGGTCTCCGATCTGCCTCCGATCTCCGGTTGAAATTTTTTGCCAGCCGATCGCCAGGTATCGAGCTTTATTTCGTTCGGGCAACTCCAGAGTGTCGAGACGTGTGTGCGCGAAACTTGAACCCGTACCGCTCCCGGTCCGAATACAATACACACGCACACCTCAGCACCCTCATCCCCCTCCGTTTAGGTAATTAAAAATTATACAGTTTCCGTTTCCATACACACGCACACCGCACCACACCACACCGAACCATCAAATTCTTTCGGGAAAAAAAAAAATGTATAATCAGAATCGAAATCAAAACGCCAGCCTATCAAGATACTTGCATTCGTTAGTTGACGAAACTAAATTGTTTGCGACGCGCTCTGTTTGATGCCTCCTGCTCTTGGGCTCTTGGCTGCCTCATTGTCAACATCCCTCTCGGGATGATATATTTTGGGTGCTCTTTCCCATTTCCCATTTCAGTTCTGAGTTTTTGTATCTTGTATCTGTGCTTTCTGGCTGTTGTTTCATTTTTTTTGGCGGCTGCGATACATTCTCTTCTGATATCACGAAAAGCATTCTCGTGGCAGTCTCTTTGCGCCATTTCAGATCGCAAGACCTCGGTTCGCATTCGAATTTCGAATTGTGTGGTTTAAGGACTCTTCAGAACAAAAGACAGCCAACCTCGGTGCAAAAGAATAAAAATAATGTGTACTCACGCATTAAATGGTGCAAAATAAACTCGTATCTGATCAAATAAAAGTGCTCTAGAAAGTATAACAAAGACGACCATAAAAAACAGTGCAAATTCTCATAAATTTTTCGGTGTGGCGTGAGTGTGTCTTGTCTTCAAGTCGGGGTTTTGGGTCTTGATAAGCCCAAAATATACCTTTAGTCTTGGTTATTCCCCAAAAAAATATAGTATACCCTGGGTTCAGGGCATTTAGTATCAAAAACAAAAACTTGCTTAAATTCGAATGGGTTTCTTTATGACTTGCATTGCGGCTGGGTTTTTGTGGCAAACTTGACCTTATTTCCCAACCCATCCGAGTTATATAATTGCCAAAAAATCAGAGTTGGAAACGAAACGAAAAGGGATGAGTAAAGTATAATAAAACGGTTACTCTTTTAACCCCCCGGCACTGGCAAGGGCACTTATGGTAACAGCCATTGCAAACTTATTTCGAGAGAGACATCAGCCGCAGCAGCAGCAACATCACGCATTCATGTGAAATCTCAACTACCTACTCATATGGCCATATAGCCGTATAGCCACCCCATGCCCTACCCCTCGATCCAAGCCGATCCTATGTGGATGTGAGTGTACTACATGCTCGTATGTCTCGTAGTCGTAGAAGTGTGTAAACCCCCTCGAGCCGGCAAGCTTTCGGTGCCCTGCAATTTGGAATCGTTTACGTAAAAACCATTGGAAACCGCACACGGCAGCCAAGTTGAATCATCCAGATATGGATAGGATAGTGATCGGGGCTATATATTCTTTCCGACTTTTCCAATTTCCCCATTGTGCTTGTGGTCGCATTTAGAGTGTCATCTAAGGCCAGCTCTAGCACCCACATCAGGTGAATCACTTGGCCACGAAATCTATATGGAAAGGAATATTAATAATACAAACTGTTGCTTGTCAGGTCTAAAATAAAAGCAAAAAGTCATGCAACGTCATCGACTAATGAGATTATCAATCAACAAAGAGATAGGGAAATAGTCATACAGATCCCCTGGCTTGGGGGAAAATTGCGAAGGCGTAACACCCATCTCTCAGTGAAGCTATAAACTCCGGCTACGACTCTGACTCCGGCTCTTACGTAAGAGCCCCCCACTAACATTGGCTCCCTCTCAAAAGCCAAGGTGCTAATTTCCAGCGCATAATTCACAGAGGTGTGCGAGTGCGAACTGGAAACTGTTTTTCAGGCAATTTCCAGAAATCGCCTTTATGGCCAATAACTCGAGGCCCAGCCAAGCAAAAAGCTTAGTTGGTGGGTGCTAATGCTGCGAATACGACTTCCCATGTAGTATTATATATAGTCCCTGTAGTCTGGTAGTTTATTTGAAATGTTCAAAAAAACACTGGAATGGATTGCGAATTCAGAAGGGACCTTAAATATAGGTTCATTGGGGACTAATTTCAACTTCCCCCCGATTTTGTTTTGATAGCGAGTTCAGTTTCCCTGCTTCAAGTTCAGAATTGTTAAGAGCTCGCTTGACTCCCCAATTAGTTGTATGATTATTGGAAATTGGCGCCTTGTGTCTGGGGTTTCGATTTTCGCAGTTCTCTGTTGCGACTCGATTCAAATTTCAAGGCGATTCCCCAGCCACTGCAGTCATCATCGAGCTCTGATTTTTTTATAGAAGTTTTGTGTGCACTTCATGGTCCCATTTTTGGTGGATGTGTCAACCTTGTCCCCATTAGATATAGCCGCTTTGAAAGCATTGGATGAGCAACAAATGTATTTCGATAAGGAGAAACAAGCTGTTATCGAGCCACAATCAAAACAATATCATTGGGCAACAAAACACTATGAATGGGGGAAATGCATTCCAGCACTTGGATGGGGACCAGCAATAGGCCCAAAAATTTGTCAAACGCAAATGAATGCCAGAAATCCCCAGGGCTCAAGTGCACATGACTGTGGGTAGTGGCTTTTCGCTTTTGGGGCTTGGAGCTTGGGGCTGGGTCTATCTATAATTAGCAAATGTCGAGCGATAAGATAAGGCCCCGCCGCAGAGATAGTGTGGAAAGCTTCATGAAAAGAAAGGAAAGGAATTCCGCACTGGGCATATGGATAGTTCTTTCGAGGGATCTCACTGATCGCTGAGGGAGCCCTGTTGTGACGCAGATTGGTCCAGAAATTTGTTTATCGAATAAACAATTCAGCGAAATAGTTATAGTCAAGTTCAAAAACTAAGAGATCTTTAGCATATCTGTCCGGCATCTGTTCTTTATAGATCGCTGGCAGGTGGCACCTTTGGATTGATTCCAAAGTTTAGCATCTGCCAACTAACTCGATCAGGTCGTCAATAACAGCTAATTTGAATAAATATGATGAGCAATGACCTCGGCTCGGTAGGGTCCAGACAAAGGGTTCTGATCCATTCACAAAACAAACCATCGAGCCACACTTCTGTGGGAGTTGGCCGATTACGTGACAGTATTTTCGGTCACGTCCCTTGCATAGCAATCAGGCGAGTGGCAACAGGTTGTTGGCTCTTTTCTTAGAGAACTCTGTGACTAACAATGGATGAGCTACGCCCTGAGAAAAAAGTATTTATTGTCCAACTAAGAGCCAGCTGCGATTAGCCTATGATATTTTTAGTTAAAAGAAGCCGTAAAACTCGTCACCTTGAGGACGGGATGAACTCGGTTGACCCTGAGGCAGATTTGATTAAACATTTCGGTTTCGCAGCCACTCGTTTTTTGGGCGAAACTTTCACACTTCACTGGCGATGGACGGCAATTAAGATTAGTTGAGGATTTTAGGGGATTGTAGTGGCTGTGAAATTAATAACAAAAGGCAGCCAGTCTTAGTTGCACTCCCAGTTGCAGCTGCAATACTATCTGCCGGCGAATGAATGACAGACGAACGACTCTGTAGCAAAGTTCGTTAAAAGTGAATTTAGACGGGCGGGCAATTAAGGCCTTAATTGCCAACAATTAAAATCAAAGCCAAGAAATAATTACCAGATAAATAGAAAACTCTTATTGCAAGTCACTCGAATGTGCACTCTCGTCGAATCGCCGATATTGAAATACTAGATTAACTCTATATCTCTATGTTATTTGCAGCTCTGACTGGCCTGGACCTCGGATCGATCGTATGCATGTCTTATAGAAGGTAAGACAATCCGAAAATTAAGTTGTGCGAGCATTCCCTCCAAAAAGCAACACAAACTAAAAACCATTCAAGATCATGGCAAGACATGTGAGGGGTTTTATGTAGCTTGTATTTTTTTTTGGTTTTTTTTTTTTTGGGGGGGCTATAACTGGGCTTGAGAGTCATTTGGCGGCGTCATCATCACGAAGCAAACTGGTTCGCATTCAGCTTGTTTCTTGCCGTTGTCTTTTTGTGTATTTTAGCCAGTCTGTGGGTGCCGGCCGGCATTGCTTTCGGCTGGGGGCTCTCTGGCTCTGCTTTATGCCAACTCGCCTAGCCGTTTTTGGCTCTAAAAATAAAACAAGTGGTCATAACTGTCAAATGCCGCTCGCCGCCTGTTGCTTGGCATTACCCCTCTCTCAATCACCGAGCTTTATCTCCATCTCCTGGCCAGTGGCAATGGCCAAGATGACGACGCCGATGCCGATGCTGGAGCACTTAAATGGCCGGCAAACGTGCGTGCTCTTAACGTGTCAACTGCCAACTGCTGGCAAACGAAGCCATGAAAAACGGCTGGACGATCATGCGATCTTTCGGATGCATCCACATTCACGGCTAACCACAGGCTAATTTGTCCCCCGCCGAGGAGTATCCTCCCAGCCATCATGTCCTCCTGCCAGACGCCTTCTGTGAAAATGGGAATGGGTTACTGGCTGTAATTACACTGTACTGCAGTGTGATCAGCTTCTGGGAAGGTCAACACTTGCTCTTGAATCGCAGCCTCGGGCCAAATTGTACACTGAAAGAGATTATCCTTCTCTAAAATCTATTTTAATTTATTAACCTTAAGACCTTAAAAGTTAAGTCGATGATGTCTCACAATTGGCATTTTTCATATTCATATTTGGGCTTTCTATTTTACCATTTTGGCCATTTTAGTGACGTAATTCTAGTAAATTATTTCGGCAAACGCTGTCTATGACATCATCCGACGCGTTGACTCAGTATTTCCAACGCAACACCTTTTGCGCCAATTGACTTTTCACATTTCCTAGGAATTCCATTCACAAATCGACAACTAATGCGAAATTCGAGTCATTAAGTGTAGTTGAAAACGGGGAGCTGACAGTGGGGAGTCAATTATTATCTTAATTGCATCCAAGATTCCGTCCGTATCACTTGTCACTTGTTTACCAACCATATAGTACACTATGTAGTATGCTATTTGGAACCGTTTAAACGGCCTGAACTTGAACCCGGGAAGTGCAGTGTAAACATAAGCCAGAGAGAAATCGGGGGATTTCAGAGATGCCGGCATAGCACCAGCAGTCGGAATGCATCTCGCAGGTGCAGATTGGCAAATAATTTCCAGCTTCTCGAGGCGTCGTCTTGGCATTTATGGCATTCAACCGAAATAGGACAAATGCCTCTTGGCTAGACAGAGTCTATATTGTCGACTGATCACAGAATCTTTTAATTTCAATAGATCTTTTATGGTGCGATTTCAGGATTTATAGTACAACTGACTATAAATCCGAATAAATTTCCACTCACCTCGAGCTGTGACTAATTTTTCGATTTACGCTTTATTTTCCGAGTAGATTTTTTTTTTTGCAAGTTCCAGTTTAATCGGTAGCAGTCGGCTGTCGGACAGCCGGACAGTCGGCCAGTGTTAATGGGATGCAATTCGCTCGACGGAAGGTCGGCCCACGAATGTATATCATGGAATTCAGTTCATTGCGAGAACCACATATAAAAATAAAAAAATATAAAACTCAACCCACACACAAGTGCGTTAATTTGGTCAAATTTCTAACCAAAATTCGACTTTGGTTGCCAATTGCATCATCCGATTCCGAACCTGAAACTCATGACTCTCGCTCTCCTCCAGAACATAAACGATCTGCATGGGTTTTTTTTTTTAAATTTTTTTGGTCGTTTTTTGCCAATTAACAAGAGTGTGGATATTTATTTAACTCGACTATTAGTATGCACACGAACACAAGTAAAAAGTATCTGTATCTGGGATACTTCCCAGACGTAACATTGCGGCTCGAGTTAGCTAATTATGGCAACGTGGCGCGATTCCCCGCCGAGTCGATTTGATCTCTGAGCCTAACACGGAGGGGGGGGACTTGTTATTGATAAAGCTCAAACAATTATAAGGCATTGATCGGGGGCTGGGTAGAGACTGAGACTAAATTAACGTGTTTCTAATTGAATGCCAGAAAAGTTCAATGAAAAGTCAACCTTGGGCATCAATGCGTTTCCTTTTCCACCAACTGGAGAACTTGACGCGGCAATTAATCAATCAACTTTAAGCCGGCCACTAATATATGTTTTTTAATCTAACTACGTCTAGCGATTTATTTAAAACTAGCTGTGGATCTCGGAAACAAAGTAAATCGCTTATAAAGATGAAATTCATTCAGTTTTTCTCACCCAATCCCAATCCCTTATGATCAGTGTCGCCACCTCCTCGCCGTGACAGAAACACTCATTCGAAATGGCGTTTGGCACTAATCAGAGCCAACACTCGTCGCCATCCAAGTCCATCATCAGATGTATCTATGTATCATTGTATCTATATCTTTCAGTGGGTGTTTGTAGCTAAGATTTGAATGTTTGGCGTAGGTGTCCAATGTTTGCATAGATTGCAAGAGGAAGTCCCACAAAAACTAAGAAAAACATAACTAGAGTGTATTTTTAAGACTCCTGCTCCTGCCTTTCTCTGGTCTCTGCTTTCTGGTCTCTGTTTATTTTGAGAATTCCGTGCCAGAGTTTGCCCCAGACTGGCGGCAAATTCGAGAGGGAGAGTGTCGAGTATTTGAATGTCAAGAATTTTTGTGCGCCCTCAGTTTGCTGGCTGGCTGCCCAAAGGCGCAAAAAATCGGCCGAATTAAACTGATAATTATAGTCGGGCCTCATACAGTGGCCTCATGAGTTTCTGATTTCGTAGGTCAAGTTCAAGTAGAAATTGTGCGTTCGTTTATGGGATTATCTGTTGGAAATAATGGTCTATGGGTCGTATACGTAATGCCCGGAATAGAGACTTTTTCGATTGGGGTTTGGGTAACTGGTACATTGACTCTACCTGATTGTGCGACTTTCGGTTGCTTTCTGGCCAACACGTTTTGCATAATTCACATAATTTCAGCTTACGCTCTGCACTTTTTCCCCTTCTTAACGGATTTTTGGGCGCTCATATTCATATTTTGGTTATGCAGTCCGTCCCGTCCCGGCCCGGCTTGGTCTGGCTTGGTGATTGGTTTTCTCCCGTTTCGTGGAAATCAATTAAACACTGGAGGTGCTCCCAGAGCTCCCAAAAGCGAAAGAGAACGTGAACTGGAACTTGGAATGGATTGGAGCGGTAGAGTGGTAGTGGGAAAGAGTTTTTCAGCTTTTCTGCTTATAAGTTTTTCAGGTTGCGTCTGAAATTAGGCTCATTGGCTTTTGATTGAACAGTTTGCGAACAATTGCGAAATGCTTAAATGGCACTTTATTGATAATGTTGACTGCGGACTCCATTCCCCCAGACCCAGCCAAACTGGGTCATCTCGTGTATATAATTTTTGTATTCCAAGCTGTCAGGCATCGATCGGAGTCCGTCAGAAATTAGAATATGCTAATTAGCCGCTCAGCTGCCGCCTTTGAATGGATTATTGTGAATGGTGGTGGCGTGGTGGAGAGCCTGTTTAGGCCAAATCTGATGGCTTTGAGTCATAAGCCCCCAGACGTCATCTCCTCATGGCTTTGTCGGTTTTTTCCCCCATTTCGCATCTTTTCTTTTTTGTTTTTTGTTCATTGTCTTGAGCGGTTTGCGTTTTGTTGTCTTAATGCGGCCAACACATTACCGTTTGCCTCGGCTCTTGGCCAGGCAGAAATACTGAAATCACCTGATGTTTTAATTGCCTGGCGTCATCAGTTATTTGTTTTTTTTTTCTTTTATGATTTTTTAAATATATTTTTCATAATAGCAACTGAGAGAAAAGTACATACTTGTGCTAGAGATTAGAGACTAGGGGATAAATAGAACCCAATCTGGGCTGCATGCCGCTTTCTCTGCCAGTTTATTTTCATATAAAATATTTTTTGTATTTTGCATATTTGGCCAAACAATGGCCCGAATAAACACTTTCAATTTTATCATTGTTCGGGGGGCACAGCCAGAGCCACAAACACACAATGGATGGCTCTTGCCGGGCACAAGCTAATTGAAATGTATAAAAAAGATTTGCACAAATCTAAAAATATAAATATACAACAATTTATTTCGCAAGCTATCGCCATCCCAGCATGACGTGATTTAATTTTTTCAAATTTTGCCCGATTTATATTCGGGTATCTTTTGCTTTTTGTTGCTTTTTTTGTTGTGAGTGTGAAAGAACGAGTTGTTTGTGGAGGAGGAACTGGTGAGCTGAGGGGCGACTATCTTTTGCATTTGAACTCGAAGACAGAAGTTCAAGATTGTTCTCCGCTCCAGTCCTCCTCTGACTCTGTCAAGGTTGAACATTTGTCATCGTTTAAGACTTTCGCCGCTGTCTGGCGCTGATTTCGTTCAATTTGCAAACGCCTTTAATTCTAAGTTGGTTTCACATTCGCCAGCCATTAAGTGGCATTTAGTCGATCCACAGCTCCCCCACAGTAACCCCTTCCCCGGACTAATTTCGGCTTCCTGTCGCCGTAACATCAAAGTGGCTCTGGGGAGGAGTATGAGGAGGAGGGCTTTCTAGCTAAAGAGTAATTAACGATGCCTCTTGATCGAATTATGATATCAGCACATCAGCATATCTGGAATCAGAGATCCCATTGGCCAGATTTAAGCAAAAGGCAATTAACCACATTGATTGCATTTGGCCGCAACAGGTGGCAGCTGCAAATTACAAATTTAGCAATTGACAGATTTTGATAAATGTCTGCCTCCCCGTCCGGGGAAACATATACAAATGCACTGCACACCTTGTGGCAAGTGTGCTGGCCCGGTGAAAGTTCCATTTATGTGTCCAAGTCCAAGTCCAAGTCCACGTCCAAGACCAAGCAATTTGTCAACACCGAAGCCAAAAGAAGACATCTGCTGATGGTGGTGGTGCCTGTTTAGCCAAAAGAAGTGACACAATTGCTGGAAACCACTTTTCATGTGTCGTCTCTGTTTACGGACGAATGGCAACCGTAATGACACTGACCTTGGGGCTCCCCCTTTGTCACAAAAACAAAAAATACACACCAGCGGGATTCCTCAGAGATTAAATTTTTCTTGTTCATGCTTCTGCCTCATGTGACGCCTCATTTCCAGTTGGCATTTTCGGCCCAGATCCCTCAATTATTTGCCATGAAGCAGCTGCAGATCTGCAAGTTGAGCTTTGGATTTCCGACCCCCCGGCCTTGTACAGCTTCCACCCCGCTGCGGGACACGTGCAACCCTTGCAAGTTCATCTCCGCTCTCTTCCCCCACAACCCTCCGGGGTTTCATTTCGAAAACAGTTGCCGGTTTGCCAATCGGTGGCAATTTCAGGCTGCTACTTGCATGCAAAATATAGTCCAACTGTTGAATAATTCAAGTGCGCCGTGCTACAAATTGCAAATTGCAAAAAAAAAAGCAACAATCGCTCTAGACTGCAACTCGGCCACTCAGACAACTCGGCATCTCTTCCAGATATTCTAGCCTATCCGATGATTAGGACTGGGCAGTGCAACTGCGCCACACAGAGAGAAAAATACAGCAAGAAAAGAATACAAATACAAGTATTTTTGTTCTGAATATGAGATTTTCCTATTGCGGTCAGAGACTCAGGGCTTATCACTGAAAGCGGGTAGTCCGGGGTGGGAATATGGAAGCTCTAAACGAGCGCCAGTTGCACTTAAATTGCATCCACGAGACAGCCGTCAATCAGTTTGCGTGGCTCATGGAAAACAAGCGATATATATACAAAATATACACATAATTGTGTATGTGTATAGTATGTTTATGAGGATTAAAAGCGGACCGCTGACAATCTGTTCTGATTAAGCGAGTGCATCCATTACTCAAGGCTCTAACCCCACCCGGGCTGCAGCTGAATCTTCATTTGCGACGATAAGTATCTTCCGCAGACTGACTCACAGAGCTTCACGAAGCTTCACGATGTCAATCGGTGGATGGATGAGTGGGTGAATGGGTGGTTGGGTGGTTGGGTGGTCAGGTGGGTAATGCTTAGCTGCTGATGTCACGGAGCTGTTTAACAGAAAACGAGCGAATGAAATATTAATTACCCCTCAGGCTGATAGCGTCAAATACTTGGGCCTGAACAGCGTTGATAAGCGGACTTAGCACCGATAGCGATATCGGTGGGAAAGCAAAGGGTGTGGAACTGAAGACGTTAGAAGGAGAGAGGGATGACGCAACCAATGACGAAGACAGGTTGCCAGGCAAAGATTACTATCCCAAAAAAAAAACACTTAATATTAGTAATTAAACAGCTCTAATGATTCAGTTTTAATTTTCTGATTTAAAAATAAACTAATTCCAAAAATCCATTTCAGATAAGACGCTCAGAGATCTCAGTGAGGAAGTTTGAAGGATCCACTGCCAGCACATCACCCCACCCCACCCACAAAGCCTCAGCCATGGAGCACAAAAATCTGTCCGCCTGGCTGGCCCTCTTCCTTCTGTGCGTGGCAGCCACTGCCACGCCCACACCCGCACGTACGCCCGCCTCCGACTGCCCAGCCGACTGCACCTGCACCCTGTCGCAGCACACACACAAGCCACTGTACCACCTGAAGTGTAACAGCACCCACGGCCTGAAGGTGGCGGAGAAGGCCTTCCAGTCGGCGATACCCATGCACTCGATCGACCTCTCGGGCCTGAACCTCACCCGGTTGGGTCATGTGCTGGACAAGCTGCCCGACCTGACCTCCGTCGACCTGTCGCACAACCGGCTGCAGGAGTTCGGTCACCTGAGCAAGCGTCTGAAGCGATTGAATCTGAAGCACAACGAGATCACGTCGGAGAAGCTAAGGAAGCTGCCGCAGCACCTGCAGGTCCTGAACCTGCAGCACAACAACATCACCCACCTGCCACTGGAGCTGACCCACATGAGTCAGCTGCGACAGGTGGAGCTGAGCCACAATGCCATCAACTGCTCGTGCCAAACGCTGGAGGTGCGCAACTGGCTGGTGGAGCGCATGGTCTTCATGGAGCACCCGGTGGTGTGCAGCTATCCGCTGGCCTACAAGGGTCGTTCCTGGCTGCAGCTGAAGCAGGAGGAGATCTGCCAGAAGGAGCACCACCAGACCTATGTCCAGGAGGCGGACGAGAACGAACTGATGATGGGAGACCAGCCGGTGGACACTTCCGCCGAGCACGAGGAGGAAGAAGAGCTGGGCAAGTCATTTATGCTCCTGGAGAGCGGCAGTCTATCGGCCACATCCAAAAAGGTGCGATCACCGCAGGAACCTCTGCCCGGCGACCTGGTCGAGGGTTCTGGGGACATCACCCAAACCAACATGGAACTCTTGGCCCCCGTTGGTAAAACAGAGGAAGCGGCCGCGACTCATTCCGACGACGGAGCTGTTGAAGTCCCGGAAGTCGATGAGGATGAGGCAAATGAGGCCTCCGAGGAAGCGGCCGCGACTCATTCCGACGACGGAGCTGTTGAAGTCCCGGAAGTCAATGAGGATGAGGCAAATGAGGACGACATCGAAGGCTCCGGCAGCGGCGGTGGTCCCCTTATCATACCACATGTGCACCTTTCTCCAGAGGACGAGGCTGACAATGCATCACAGGAGGAGGAGCACGCTGCCGAACCTGAGGATAGCAAGCCAGTGGAACACCCGGATACCGAATTCCGACACATGGGAATTTTCGAGGGCAGCGAAGGAAAGCCACAGCCCGTCGAGGAGGATGTGATTGTTCCCGTGGTGCAGACGAAACTGGACACCAGCGATGTAAAATCGGAGGTGGTCACCGATGGTCCTCTGAGCGACGACAACGAGTCCGACGACATCAAGACCGCCAGTATGGGCAAGCGGACGGATGACAGCAACGCCATCTACTACCTGCTGGCAGTGATCGGCTTGATTGTGGTGGGACTGATCCTGTTCGTGGCCATTAAGCGCTGCAAGTACGACAGCAATGCGGCGCAACGGGATGCCGAGGCCCAGCGCCAGACGGAGCTGCTCGACATGGACAAGAAGCAGCTGGGCAAGCCGCTGCACAAGAACGGCCACGGCAACGGTCAGGAGCATTCGCCGCTGATTGGCGAGAAGACCAAGCTGGACGAGGCGCAGATCGTGAAGAAGCCCTACGAGAACGGAGATGCCAAGGACGGAGCTGGTCAGCAGCCACTGCTGAACGGCAATGGATCGGCCAACGGTGGCGCCAAGGATGCTCCCGAAATAAATGAGCCCGCTGCCCATGAGTACTACCCCATCAGTCCGCGCTATCCCACACCTCAGTCCCCCCGAGCCTCCAAATACGCCCAGCACCAGCAGCCCGCCGAGCAGAACAACAACGAACCGGACGCTGCCTACTTGCCCTCGTCCCCGAAATCGGGTCGCTACTCTCCCGTCTACTCCCCGGAAACGGGACGCGTCAAGATCAAGCTGACGGAGACCCCCAAGCCGAAGACCCCAATGCTGGTGACGCGCAGCAAATCGAATGCCGGGGACATCATCACCACCCCGTTGCGACCCATCGAGCCCACCCACCAGCCCATTAATGGCCACTGATGGGGGGAGACCCGCGCCATCGGGCCAGCCATCAACTCTCGACACAGTCCTTGAATCCCCCCACACCCCCTGAATAGGTACTCCCGCATTCGAAAGTAGAAATCCGAACAAAGGGATGTATATCATAATCTGAAACCCAATGGAAAACACTGCAACAAGTGCAACATCTGCAGCAGCAACAACTTGCAACAGCAACAACCTGCAACAGCAACATCTGCAACAACTACCAACAAGGCCACGACGACAGAAAACTATTCGATTTAAGTTACCACCCGCTCCCCCTCTTAAGTGTAACCGAGTAGTAGTGTTTAGAAATAAGTAAATTAATTACACCTAAGCATAAATCTAGTTTAATACCAAAGCTAAAAAATATATTGCATATTAAAATGTAAAACAATCGCCTGCCCGCGACTTTCGAGTGAAATGAATTGTGGAATGAAATTAAATGGTTTAACTGAAAGGACGACAGAGGAGTGGAGGAGATATAAATAAAATAGAGACCTATATTTTGGATAATGCTTTCAATCTGCATCTGCATGTGATGTACCACCCATACATACTTACTGTATATGTACTTTTATATCCTATCTATATACTGTAAACTACTTAAGATTCATGCTCTTGTGAAATTATATTGTGTTAATTCATTAAATGCGAGCGACTTTTCAAACGAACATATGTGTGTGTTGAATTTTATTGAAATTTTTATATGGTCTGGTATTGAAGATGGGGGAACGAAACTACTGATACTCTCCTTAACTCCCAATAACTTAAAAGATTCCTAGAACGACTTATTATCATTTTAGATAGATAGACAACATTAAATATAAAGAAAATTGTTGGATAAAATTTAAAATTTGAATTTGTCAGAAGTGGCCAGACTTGGACAGTTTTCTCGTGATGCCACATCTTTCAACTTTGAACCATTTTTATCGTTGCCACAAATTCCCACATCGGAGATTTAAGTATTTTATTTACGCGTATTTGTATTCGCCCATCGCGGAACTAATTTATATTAGTGATTTTTATTTATTTTTCCTATTTTCTAGTAACCCCACGAATTTTAGTTGAAAGTAGTATGAAATCTACCACTCAATAGATGGCGACACTACATATCCAAGTTTCAAACCTCAAATCAGAGCTGCCATCATCTTTCAATTTTAAGCGCAATAATTTGAAGTCATTAAACATATCAAATATAATTGTTAATGATTCGTTTTAATTTGGATTTCGTGTCGTAGGGCTTTTAAATAATCTTATGGGTTATGGCTAACGTGTATCTGGGATGGTGTTCAAATGAAATGGATAAACCTAAAATAGAGTCTCTCGCATGGGCCGATGTACCTGAGCCCTATGCTCAGAGTCGCTGGATGAGTTGTCCGCCGCCCGATCCGCCGTGAAACTGCCGCTCACCCGCCGGCTAGCCGAGTTCTTGCTTTTCTTGCGCCGTCCGCGTTCCAAGTCGTGGTCTGTACCACCGCCGGAGGAACTGGACCGATTGTCATCCGGTAGCGAGGTGAGCTCCGGCTCCAACAGCTCCTGGAAGTCACTGGCGATGGTCGAGGACGAGGGCTGTTTCTTGGCGGCACTGAAGTAGTCCTCGATGGCAGGATCCAGCTCAATGACAGGCGAGTGCTGCACCGTGTATACCTGGGCGTTGACCTTCATGGCGTTGGGCGGCGGCAGAGGCGGTTTGGGCTTTCGTTTGGCGAACGGACTTCCCGGCTTGCTGCCCAGGTCCTCGTACTCCGGGTCCGTGAGAAACTCCACACTCTCGGCCATCATGTTGACCCGCTTGAAGGGCGGTATCTCCGCTATCTTTGGCTTGCGTTTCGTGTAAGGACTGTTCTCGTAGCTCTGGAAGTTGCCAATCTGCTCTGCACTCTGCAGGTTCTGGGACTTGAGGTGGGCTGCCGGGAACCGTGAATCCTCGATGCTCAAACGCCGGCTGCCCGACTGATTATACTCCATGTACCCTGTGCGTCGGTAGGGTCCGTACTGAGCCCGCCTCTCCTTGTCCCGGTTGGACAGCATCTCAGCACTGCGGAACCTCTGGCGGGAGTCCAGCTGGAGACCCTCCTCCATGTCTGATTGGGAGCCATCGCCGTCGGGATGTGTTTGGGATCGTCTCAGCTTTCGGGAGTTGCGGGCTCGATCCGGTCCCGAAAGATCCAGCATGGACTTTACTGGCCTTTCCAATTTGGGCATTCTCAGGGCATCTTCGTAGGAAGGAAGCAAACTTATCTCCTGGTTCTGGTGGATGCTGGGTGTGGCGTCCTCCAGCAAGATGCGACTATTGAGGTGTCGTCTAAAAGAAATTATTGTGAAAAGAAGTTCAATTGAATATTTATCCATCTTACATGCGTTGTAGTTCCTCATCATTTTCGGAGTACTCCCTATCGTTCTGCCTTATTTTCCGCTTTTTCAGATGCTTCTGCAGACAGGCGTAGGCCAGGATGAGAGCACCTATCCCAATCAGGGTTATCATGATAATGGACCAGGCCTTTTCGCCACCGCTACTGCTCCTGGCATTCACAATCCACACATCGGCACAAGCAAACTCCCAGAGCTTGCCGTAGAAAATGGCAGGTGCGGCACACCGCAGGTGATTTTTGTCTTTGATCTTGGAGAGCACAAATATTAATTAATTATTCACATTTAAGAATCCAAAAACTCACCTTTGCTGGCTTCGAAGTGAGATAGTCGTAGAACTCGACAAAGAGTGGGTTGTGACAGTCACATATCCAGGGATTATCGCCCATCCATAGCTGATCCAGAAACTTGTTGCCACGGAAGTAAAGTGGTGGGATGGGACTGGTCAGGCGATTGCCATTTAAGTGGAGATCAGCTAGCTCTGGAAAGTCCCGGAAAGTGTTGTTCCTAATGGTGGATATTCTGAAAATCAATAGGGATTAATCATTGCTATCTAAAGGAACAATATATGACCTTTTACCTGCAATTGCCCAAATTCAGCTCCTTGAGAGTCTCTGATCTCATAAAAGATGGAATATCACTGATCAGATTGTTCGACAAATCCAACCTCAGGATGGCCGAGAGACTCGACAAGGCTGAGCTCTCTATAGAAGTGATTTCGCACCAGCTCATGTTAATGGTTCTCACGGAGTTGGAAACTATTTTGGTCAGCTTCCGCAGTACATTACGGCTAAGATTCAGTTCTACCAGCACATCGTTGTTCCGGATAAAGTTCCGATCTAAGCGGGCTATTTCGTTGAAAGCCAAATTCAGCTCCTTCAGCCTCTTCAAGTTGGAGAAGGCATCCTGGCCGATGAGTCGGAGGACGTTCTCCGAAAGATCGAGCACCTCCAGCAAAGAGTTGTTGCCAAAGGTCCCGGAGTTCAATTCCCGTAGAAGATTTCCCCGCAAACGAACCTCCGTGAGCTGGGGAAGTCCACTCAGTTCGATGCTGTCCAGATTACAATACGAGAGATCCAACTTTCGAAGGGAGGTGGCAAAGATCGGACCCTCCGTAATGGGGTCTCCCAAGTTGAGCTGTGTGTTGCGGGATAGGTTGAGGACCTCCAGGCTTCCCACCGAGTCGAGAAAGATCACGGTTAGATATTGAATGCTGCAGTTGCTCAGGTCCAGAAATCGCAGGCTGTGGGAGGGCAGGTTGGCCAAAGTCTCTAGTTTATTGTTGCCCAGACTCAGTTGCTCCAAGTTTGGCAACTGATTGATGAGTTGGTCACCGCCCAGCTTGGTTATTCCGCAGGAGGAGATGTCCAGTTCCGTGAGGGACAGGCTCATGAGCAACTCAAAGCTCTCGCCGCTTCCAAAGTTACCCAGTTGGTTGCCCTGGAGATTGAGTCGCTTCAGCTTGGGGGTGTATTTGAATGCCTCATTGGGACTGAGATCCTCCCAGGACATTATGGAGTTGTTGGCTAGCTTCAAGGTTATCAAAGAACCAAAGCCAATAAGCGATCTTGCACCGACAGTGGCGATGTGGTTGTTGGACAGATCCAAGTAGATCAGGGAGTCAATGTCGGCGTACTGGGTGGGGAACTCCGAGAACAGATTCCCCGACAAGTCCAGGTGCTCCACTGGAATGCCTTCGAAATTGGGGTAAGTCTGGAGGCCCCTTCTCGAGCAGTCCGCATACAGACTGTCCACTATCCAGGTGCACCGACACGGAAAGGGGCAGTTGACCGCCCAGGCGGTGGAGATCAGGCCCAGTAGGAGGCCAGCGAGCAACAAAAACAGCCCCATATCTGCAAGGAATACGAATATATATACTTTAATGCGCAGGCACTGCCATTAACGACTTATCAGCTGAAATTATTTTGTTGTCTCTGGACTTTTGGTTAAACGCAGTTTAAAATTGCGTCGATTCCAGGGGGCTAGTGACATCACAGACTGTTTGTTGGGTTTCCACGAGCTATTCACCTGTTGGATTTTGTGTGCCTCGTATTATACACCTTTCGAACTGCAATCGACTTATCTTATCTGCCACAAAATACAAAAAAAAACTGGAGCACCGTAACAGAAAACAAAACGGGTCTATGTAAACACTACGCCACTTGGCCGAAGGGGAAGTTTTCAAAACTTCAGAATTGAGAATTGTAGAACTTGACCGCCACTCCAGTGCAGCCACGCCCTCAGCATTTTACAATTGTCAGTCCAAAGTTTTTGAAATTCCTGAGCGATACTGTGCGATTTCCTGATTGTATGCGATCAGCCCGCAACTGATTTTCTAATACTGACCGAGTCAGGAAAATTACTCACCTGCTGGCCGCTTACGACGGGCATTCGGCATCGGCTTCCACGGCGCCTGATAAGATAAGCCACTGATAAGCCACCGTGGGGCATGGGGAAATGGGGAGCGAGTGTGGAGAAGCGTTTAAATGTTATTTTCCCGGGTAGTTGCTGTGTTGGTTAGTGCCGTAAAAGAAATACCGAAGATTTGAAATAGTTAGGCTCCAAGTTACAGATCCCTCTTAAGGAACTTCCATTAAATAATTGCTGAAATTTTAAATGGAATTTTAAAAGGAAACATGTCAATAAATCATCCACCCAAAAAAAAAAACAAAAAAATAACAAGAAAAGTGGTAGTCGTTTAAGAAAGAAACAACTTGGGGCAAACCGATGAAGTGCAACTGCAGCAAGTGTTTTGATTCACGGAGACACGAGGCAGACAGTTGCTGATAGGGCATTAAAATTACTCATTCCCGCCGGAGGATACGGCTGGAGTGCAACACCAGGACTAGCAGCAGAAGCAACAGCAGTAGCAGCAGCAGGAGCGACCTGCAGACATCCGTAACCGGATTTATTGTAATGAAGCGTGAGCAAAACAGAAACGACGCCTCAGACGACAGTGCGATAAAGATGCAGTGTGAAATGAAAAATAAAAAGAAACTCATCTTCACCAGGACTAAATAAAAAAGGAAAACATAAAATCAAGGACTTGCCGTAGTGACGTGTTGACAGCCACATGTTTTTAGCTTGATTACGGGGTGGAGGAGAGTCAAGAGGCAACCTCCGGAAACCTCCGAAAAGCAAACGATTTTAAATGGTTAGCGACGATGGAAGTACAAGGGGTGAGAGCTGGAAATCGGGTGGCGGTGGCAGGAGGCAGGGGGCAGACAAAGAGCTCGATGTAGAATGCATAAGTCAGCGTAATGCCAGGACTGATAAGCTTGTCAGGATACCATCCTCACCCATCCACCCACCCACTCTCAATTCCTCCGACCAATGCTTTTTTTTCCAAAACTTTTCACTATTGAATTCGGCGAGAGATTGTGGAGGCGAATTTGAACTCGGTTGCCACACGCAACGCTTTGGTGGATAACTGCACAGGATAATGAGCAGGGATGCGCTGTCCCCCGACCCACGGCTCCTTCATCCCGCTTATAGTCCCGCTCTCAATTGCTCCCGCAGGCTGTGTCCTTGCCGTTTTAATGAAGCGCAACGGCTTTGTTGCCGAGACGCCTTTTGTCATGCCACGCCCCGTGTGCCCTTGTGTCCTGTCGCCCACTTTTCGTGGGATAATTAGCGGCCGCTGCGATGCAAAGTCATTGCCGGCGTTGGGAATTCGCACAGTTGAAATCACAAGTTAATGCCGCACGGTCCAAGGACTTTAGCGCTCGTCCTTTGTGTGCTTTTGTTAATGGATTGATTTTGATTTTGATTTTGCGTTTCTCCCGTCTAATCTGGGGCTGACTTAGAGCTTGCCTTCGCCATCGTCATCGCCTTCGCCGTTTTATTGGGCAATTTCCAGCGATTTTTTAATAAGAAATGAAGTGCTTTTTATTTATTTTCTGAGCGCTAAGTCGGACAGGCGGGACACCGCAGGACACCACCCGGAGTGCAGTCAAAGTTAAAGTTAAGTCGAATGACAGCTGCGGTGTCGCGAGATAAGCACTCCACCCAACCACCCAGCCACCCACTCAGGCATCCAATCACGCAGCCATCGTACCACCCAGCTGTCCATCTGCCAGAGGCAACTGATAAAATAAAATGCGAATTCAGGTGAAGAAAAAAAAATAAAAGGAACTTGAAACGGAAGTCCTGGCGCTTGGGAAATGGACACGAGACGACCATAGGCATCCTGCTAGCTTGCCAGCTTAGCATTTCCTCAGATGTCGTAAAGATATCCTCGCCATTATGACTCCTTCTAATCGGCCTCATCAGAAAGATATTTGGGCCACACATTCTCCCATCAAGCACACACACAAAACGACCTTCCTTTCCGGGCTTTGATTATATTTTTTATGCCTTAGCGCCCACTAAACACAAATGTTTATTTCGGAGTCAGGGGCTGGAGAGAAACAATTTGCTTCTATCTGCAGGACGATACGTCACAAGGAGTACCACATTTTTGATACACAAGTATGGGGTTTGGGGTGGGGGCTGGTGATAAAGCAGACCCCGCAATTTGCATACCCTTAGCTAGAGGAATTGCCTTATAGACAATTATATTTATTATTCAGTTATGCCGGATGGGGGCGGAAAATGTGAGGAGGGGGTTGGGGCACTGGGCGGCAGTTTTAAACCAAAGACATTCTCATTTAATGCTTGCCATTCTAGAGTTTTAGCCAGCGTGCCACAGCAAATATCTTGAATAGCAATAAATTTCGATTTTCGTCCACTTAAATGCTTTATGAATTATAAGCTTAAGACGCGCCAACCGTGAACCCACCCTCCCGCAGTTCTGAAAAAGGGGTGCACGGTGGGCGGGGTTGGAGTTCACCTTGTGCCAAAAAAGAAAACTTTCTTCTACTGACAGCAGGCAAAGATTTAGACAAAGACCAACTCCAGAGCAAATGCCAGCTACTGATAGCACAGCTCCAGCCGACCACCTCGGGGGTTGGGCGAGATTTAAAAAGCCAGACTGGAACAGCGTCTCCAAGGAGCCGGAGAAAGTAGCTGCCGGGTGGCAGGCGGAGGACGGCGGTCGGGGGCATAAAAAAGCCAAGAAGTCCTCGGATGGAGGCAAGCCTTTCACCAGGCCAGTAAAGAATGCCATAAATCAATTCGTATTAGTTTTATGAAATTTATACCTGCGGCGCACCACCAGCCGACATTCGAAAATGGTAAAGGGCGTGAGGTGGGGGTGGAGGATGCCAAGAAAGTCCTTCGGCGGTTTAATGAGCAAATCTTTTTTGGCAACGCCATCTCGGCATCAGCAGAAAGTGCCAAGCGCCAAGCGTTTCCAATTAAAAGCATAATTCATTCCCAGGGCTTAGTCTCAGCCACTTTTCCAAAAACACGAAAACATGGTCGGAAGAATATATGACTTTTATGAAATAAAATCATCAAATTAATCTTTAATATTTCTACTGAAAAAGCCGAATTCTTAACCTACTTTAAGTAATATATTCTCCTCACCTTCCAGTTGATCCTTGGACGATGGGCAGTCCCGGCAAAAAGGGAATAAAACTTTTGAATTATCGCCTGACAATAGGATTATCATTTTTACATTTTTTTGGTGGCTGTGTTTGCCGCCCAGTGGGTGTGGCCGTGGGAGGCCATGGTCGGCCTTGGCTTAGCCTCCCTGGGGGGTAATTCGCAGTTGCCATAATTATCATCGTAAATTACGGCAGAGTAAAAGTTTTTGGATTTTATGAAAATGAATTGAGATTGAGCTCGAGCTCGTTCCCAAACCCTGGAAAGCGAGTGAATCCGCAATTGATTTAAATAGTCGCACCAGGAACGGAACGGAGGACTCCTAACAGCCTAGGCGGTAAATCAAACCAAGCTAGAATCTGGAATCTTACTTCTGGAATCTCCGGAGCAACAATTTTTTGGGCAATAATCTCGGTCTCGGTGTCGGTCTCGGTCTGAGCCGAGGAGTGTCATAAATAATAATTAAACAACTCGCGTTGTTAAGTCTTTTTATTACGCGCCCAAGACAAACGACAGTTGACAGAGGGGGGGAGGATGTATAAAGGATGTGGGAGGATGTGGGAGGATGCAGCCAGCAGGATAAGGTGCCAAAAAGACAAGACACGACAAGGGAAGGCTTAGAGTGGTAGCATGTGCGAAGCTCTTACACACACACACACTCATCCGATGGGGAATTTTCCGCGCAAATACTTTTCCAAACAGGACAGGACCGGAAAGGAGCACATGAGCCAGGATACAGGACCAGAAGCCAGGCAGGGGTGCTGTCTGCCCTCGCATTTTCTTCTCCTAGGCAGGTGCTTGTCCCGCTTCACAGAGGATTTTAAGACGTAATTAAGATAATAAATAATAATCGCCCAATGCAGGCACTAGCATGTTGGGGTGGTAAAGGTCCTGCTGCTACCCCTTCTCCTCCGTACGTGTCCTCTTAAGCCCCCTTGTCATATCCTTACGCAATATCTTGATATGAAAGTATCTACTACTGACCCGGCTCCCGTTTCCCTGGACCCCAGCTTAAATCCCAGTTCCTGGCACACTTCTGGCCCAACTATTATAATTATCTTTTAATGGCCATAAGTAAGGAAAGTTGAGAACTCCTTTTGGCCCAGAAAACTAATAGATGGTGGGAAATTTAAGTTTATATAAGTTGTAATAGTTTTCTATACCCAGGTTGTATTGCGGATAGTAAATATAGCTAGCCGATTTCTCATGGTAAGCATTTCTTACCAATTTAAAGTCATAAGTCATAAAAAATATACTTTTCATAAAGGAAAATATGCATAACTTGGCTAATATTTGGCAGAACCACAAATGTCATACCTTCCCGATCTTAGAACTTTGAGTCGAATCACTTTCAATCAAAACATGGCAACAAAATTTTTGACCCATTTTTCATAATTTTTCTAAGGGGTAACATCATGATTTTTCCCAAAAATTGGTCGAATATTTTATTGGTTGACTTCTCCCATCTTTTGATGCAGAACGGTGGCGATTAGTGTCCTGATTCATAAATGGCACTCCGTTCTTCAATCGGTTGAGAAATAGCCAAAATATGAACCAAAAAGTTAACCAAAATGTTCGATTTTGGTCAAATAATGAAACTCAAAAACGCTGTTCCAATTTTTTAGTTTTCGTGTTGGAAAAATATTCATAACTTGGCTAATTCCGACCAGATTTACAAATGTCATACCTTCCCGATCTTAGATCTTCGAGTAGCATCATTTTCCATCAAAACCTGGCAACAAAATTTTTGACCCATTTTTCTTAATTTTTCTAAGGGGTAACATCATGATTTTGGCC
The DNA here is from genome assembly GCF_017639315.1 of Drosophila ananassae. Lineage (NCBI taxonomy): Eukaryota > Metazoa > Arthropoda > Insecta > Diptera > Drosophilidae > Drosophila > Drosophila ananassae. The sequence goes on along the minus strand of NC_057929.1, from coordinate 2,269,168 downwards.
AAAAATTGATCGAATTTTTTATTGGTTGACTTCTTCCATCTTTTGATGCAGAACGGAGGCGATTAGTGTCCTAATTCATAAATGGTATTCCGTTTTTCAATCGGTTGAGGATTGGCCAAAATATTCACTAAAAAGTAAATCGAAATTGTCGATTTTGGCCAAATTATGAAAATCAAAAACACCGTTCCACCTTTTTACTTTTTCTGATAGAAAAATATGCATAACTTGGATAATACTTGGCAGAACCACAAATGTCATACCTTCCCGATCTTAGAAAGTTGAGTAGAATAATTTTCAATCAAAACCAGGAAACAAAATTTTTGACCCATTTTTTTAAGTTTTTCAAAGGGGTAACATCATGATTTTAGCCAAATTTGGATCGAAAATTATTTTGTATCATGTTTCCCACTTTTTAATGCAGATTGCAGGAAATTAGAGCCCTGATTCATAAATGGTATTCCGTTTTCAAATTGGTCCAAAAATAGCTGAAATATTCATTAAAACATGACTCAAAGTTACAACCCTTATCAAGATTAGAAACTCGTACGAAAGAGCAGTCATTCTATTAGTCATTAATTTAGGATTAAGGTTTTATCCTTTAAGTTGAGAATACAATTTATTACCTTTACCAGACGCCTGGCTTGCACTTTTCCTATATTCTGGAAGGGCTTCTCATTAACTAATTTGGGCAAGTAAATAAAGATGTCTAGCAAAGTAGAAACCGAAACCCCTCACACTTGTTCTCCGCTCTCGCCGTGTAAAGTGAATGTCACAAATCAAAGCGGAAATATTATTACTTATGACCATTTAATTGGACTTGCGTTATATTCATTTGACTTTCGTTACGGTTTGTTTGCGCACTCAATTTGCCAAATGAATCGCCGCCAAAAACCACCCTGAAGTGGGGCAGGGTGGAAAAATGTAGTATAGCAATGGCACACCAAAGAAGCCACCACCGAACCGAAACCAAAACCAAAACCGAAACCACTGTCAACTATTTTGGCTCGCACGCTCATTAGTTTTATTGCCCCGCATATCAGTCAAAGCCGCAAAACTATTTATGTCCTTTTTGGCCACTCCCCCCTCCACCCAGGCCTTTGTTGTCCTTTTTGGCACTGACTTTCATTGGACTGGTCCTTGTTTTTGTGCGCTCTAATTGCCGCTAAGAAATTTGTCTTTGATGGGTATTTGGTTCTTTGCTTGATTTCGATAGAGGTGGAGGAGGAGTCCTAGTCGTAGTTGGAGTCCTTTATCTCTGTCGAGTTGCGAGCATCACTTAATTATGATTGCATTATTCAGATTTATTCCCCATTTGGCGTTATTAAGGCAATATGAAAAAGTTTTGGAAAGCAAGATTTATGCTGCCACTCTAACAAGCAGCCCACCTTTGAGCCACCACGAAAGTTGGCCAAGAGCCGCAAGTGGCAAGCAGCTAGCGGCAAGTGCGGCGTAGCTAACTATGTAAATGTTTTCTTTTCAGCTTCGGTTCCTGTTTATGTATATTTACATTTAATGCCCCCTAGAAGGACGGGGCGTGGCTGCAATTTCATTCGTGAGCCAACCACAGAGCGGTGCAAAGTGCTAGCTATTTTAATTAATGGATAAAGTTATGCGGAATGCTCCACCAACATACATCCCTCTGTTGCCAAGGGCTTTGGTCAGAAGTACAAGTTCCTGTTTTTTGGCCAGGAATTAAATATTTTCCTCGCAAATATTTATGTTGTAAAGGGGGACTTTGTGGAATTATATTCATATTCCTTTCAAGTGATCTCCATGGCCGGCAGTTCATATTTTAGCCGAGAAGTATGCAACAGTCTAGCACTTTATTAGGAAATCCATAAATAAGCAGCCATGGCCAATATGCTGTGGCCCAAAGATATGCCATAAATTTGTTCAGCAGCTCACTCCTTACCACAATTTTAATTTAAAAGTTGGCGATAACAAATGATGCACATCCCCTGCCGCATCCACACTCCCACCAGTACATACACTCCCATGTGTGTGTACTTAAAATAAGAAATAATGTTGTGCGCTGATTTAGTAACCGTGCGGAAGCCACAACCCCCTTGGAAAAAATGGTATTTCTTTGCTATCTCTGGGTGTGTGTCTGCGGGATGTAACAAAGGCGAACGAAATAAAGAAATGAAAATAAGTAAACTTTGGTGCTAATAAATTGTTTCATATCTGCGGCCAAGATGTCGCGGGAGGGAGGTCCACGGCAGATAACTCATACGCCCCGTGAAACGAAGCTAAATGTGCTGCTCATATTGCCATTTTTCGCTTTGCTCTCGGTCCGTATGCATATTTATTTCCCCTTTGCTTATCAGTTGACTTACCAAAAAGTACAAAAAGGCGAAAACCAAGAAAGAAATAAAGCAATGCCTAGCACATATGAGAAATTGCCAAAGCCATTACGACTGCAGCAGCACATTAGCTCCGAGGCATCAAAAAAATAAATAATATCTAAGATACCCCTAACCATCCTTTCATGTGGAGTCTGTCCAGTTTCTATGCACAAAATTGATGAGCTTTTAATGGTGTTTAAAGAAAGAACAGATCCAGCAGCTCCTAGACTTTATAACAGTCTCTTTCTTTTTAGAAAGAATTTCCTTTCCCAACCCATCGCCTTTGAATAAAAAGACTCTTCTTAGATTTGACATTTAAAATTGTATTTATTTAATCATTTAATAATTGCTGGGGAATATATTTCTATTTATATTATATATAAAGATGTGTGGATGTTCATGTCTGATTTGTGTTACTCGTGAGTTGTGACGCTGTTATGGATGCGCTTTCTGGCAATAAATTACAATATTATTTGAATTAATTTTATTCTCTATCTGAAGGCTTACGAAACTAATGGAACAATTTATAAAACATTTTTCGTATTTCAGTTTATAGTTTAAGGTTGTCAAGGTGCTTCATTCGAAACGTTTTGCAGAGAAATGGAGAGCAACGAAGGGTTTAAGCCAAACCGCTGCCGATTGGCCAACTGAGCTTTTGGGGGGGCGCTTGGTATTAGATACCAAGACATCGAAAGCAACGAATCATATGTTATACATTCTATATATGCGATATCCGTGTGCTAGCTTTCCAGGGGAGCGGGGCGGGATATGTGCTAGGCTTGGAGGGGTAATTTTCATATTTTTTTCAATTCAATTATTTCAAATAAGGCAGGAAAACTCAAACTTAAACGGTAACCTAAACTGCCGATTCAAATGCAACTAAAACCGAACAAAATTCACAATGCTCAAGAATGCGTACCTAGGGATAACATACATTATATACATTATATTCTCGAAAATTGGCTCTCTTTGGTTTGCTTATTCTTAATATATCGAATACCACTACATCGATTCGATATCGCTACGAGCTAGATAGAAATAGATGAAGAGAGTTACTAGGATTAAAGGTTCTCTCTTAGCTATAAAATAGTCATACTGGTTCATGCAAAGATCTTATTACTCGTAATATTTTCTCTAATTTTCGCTAGACGCTCCTCCGGCCAACTGGTAACGCGTAACTGGGTTAGTAGTTCTGATTTTCATAATACTTAGAGTGGGCTAAACTAGAGAATTGTATATTTTATCATCTATCGTATATAATATTGGTATAGTATTTGTCATATCTGCAGTTGACTCATGAAACTGCTTTAATTGGGTGTGTGTGTCTGTGTTTTTTTTCTTCGTTCACTATTTACAAAAAGAAATGCTACTAATTTTGATTTCAAACTCCGGATAGGGGTCTTATCTCTAGTCCCTTTCCTCGTATTTGGGGACAAAGGATCCAAGTCCGCTCAGCTGGGCGCACTGGTTGCTATCGTAGAGGGACATCTTGAGGCGTTTGCATTTGGCCCGGCGGTTCTTGAACCAGAACTGCACATTTTTGCTCTCCAGACGGGGGAACTTTTGCCTGAAAGACGGAACAAAAACAAATAAAAATATTATTAATAAAATTTGATACTTTGTTTTAATTTTAGATGAAAAATGTTAACTGAAAACTCCTATCTTAATTGTTAAATAAAAAAGTACAACTCACCTATAGGGCATGGTGTTCAGATCCTCGGTGTACTTGAGGATTAGGTTGTGCGAGGGATGCGTGTTCATGGCAAACCATTGCTCCAGCTTGGGCACCTCGGTGACCGGATCTATGAAGGTGCGGTTCCTCTTCCTTCGCTCCTCGTTCGAGATGCTGGACAGGTTGAGGCCACCACCGCCCATCAAGGCGTTGGGCTGAATTCCGGCCGCGGCAGCTGCGGCTGCGGCATGATGATGTGGATGTCCTGCCGCTGCTTGGCCAAAGGCTGGGATGTAGTGGCTCATGTACATGAAGGACTGGGAGAACATCGAGTTGGGCACCATGGGAAATGGCAGCTGATCCTTGTGCGGGGCCACGCCACCCGGCATGTCCGGTGAGGGAGAACGGAACTCGTCCAAATGGCTGGCATCGTTCTCGTTGTCCTCCTCGTCCTCGTCCATGTCCAGGTCGTCGTCCTCCTCTTTGGGCGTAGTGCGCTTGGGCGTGGAGCTGACATCCTGGTCATTGTGGCTCTGGTTGTGCGAGCTGCTGTTGTTATTGTGGTGGCTGTTGTTGTTGTGGCTGCCACTCAGATTGGATGCGGCATCGATTTGGGCATCAGAGTCCTGGTGACGGTCCTCGGTGCCGGAGCCCTCCTTGTCGTTATCCTGGAGTTCGTCGCGGGGCTTCTCCTGGCGTTCCTCTTCGTTTAGGCTGCCGTTCATGCCATCGCTCTTGGCCTCGCCCTGCTGCTGGAGCTGTTGTGGCTGCTCCGCGGTCTCCTCCTCATCGTCGTCCATCAAGGGAGAGCTGCGATGGCGCTCGTGGGTGGTCAGGGACAAGGGGAGTTGCGGGGTGTTTGGCCGGCTCTGCTCCTCCTCCATGTCGTCCGAGTGCTGGGACATGGTGTCTATGTCCTCGGACTTCAAGCTGAGCGGGCTCTTCAGATAGTCGTGTGACATGGACAGGTTGCCCATGCTCATGGGCTGGCTGCCGGCACTGCTGCTGGAGTTCTGGCCCAGCGGAGCATGCTGGCTCAAGTAGCCGTTCATGGCGGCATGGCCCAGAGCACTCATGGCACTGCCCAAGCTGCCGCCACGCATCTCAGCCCGCTTCTGGGCAGCTCTGGCGTTCTTAAACCAGTACACCACGTTGTTCACATCCAGAGGCTTCCTGCCACGGCGAGACTCCAGGGCGTTCAGCTGCACCACATAGGTCTGGATCTGCTGGCGCGAGGGATGCGGATTCTCGGCGAACCACTTCTGTAGCTTCGGCAGCTCCATCTCCGGATCAAAGCTAGTGCGCATGCGTGTCTTCTGGTTGGGATACTGGGGGCCATGACCACTGCCGGCGTGATGGTGATGGTGGTGCAGGGAGGCGTGCATCGGGTGCACCAGCATATTGCCGTGGTGTCCAGCACCTGGAGCCGGCCCACCAACCGGGTGGTGGGCTGCCTCGTTGGCCAGCAGCAGGCTCTCCCGACTGCCCATCGATCCCAGAGGATTATTTCCTGCGGCTCCTCCGGCAGCGGCGGCATGGGCAGCAGCAGCGGCTGCGGCCGCCATGGCTGTTCCCACCGGGAAGTCCATTTCGCCGGGCACTGCTACTGGGACCGGTACTGGCGACGGACCGGTCATGAAGGGCAACATCTTGGGTGCCATGGCCGCCGCTTGGGGGGAGAGCTGGTTGGACCACCACTGGTCGAACTTGCGACGCAGATCATCGGAGATCTCACCTCCAGGCAGAGCATAGGTGTTTTGGTGGGAGCTTCGGCAGATCTGTGAGAGAGTCACCTGAAAAGACATAAGGAATGGGAAGGTAATTAAATAACTACTTTAATTCCAAAGAATATAGATACTTTTAAGGTTAATTAGCAAACAATTTAATAATAAGTGAAGCTCTTTCGTAACGAAGACCTTTTAGATACAAGTTGGTAATCTATGGTTCAAACATGACACCTATATCTTGAACGTGTCGATCTTCGACTGACTCGCTCACATAACACCTGAATAAAAAGCAATGGAATCGATCATCAGGCTTTTCCCCAAGCGGGAAATCAGAGCGAATTGCCGGGGATTAGTGGTGACCAGCAACCTTGGAGTGGGGTTTGCACTGAGCGACTGTCAACAGTAGCTGCACTAAGCCCCCCGAGTCCCAGAGTCCATCCGCCCGCCGCCGGTCACTAAGCGGCTGTCATAAAAATCACAGTCGCCGGCTGGACAAAAAATCAAAAACAAAATAAGGGGTAATGTAAGGGGTATTAGGTGAGGGGCCAGGTGAGAGGGGGAAGGTGGAGCGGCTTCAAGTGCCGGGATTTACTTAGCCATAAATGTGGCGACCGTAGGCAGTGCGGTTGCGAGTCCGAAATTGGCTATTACGATATAGAACCTGGGACTGATACCCGCTGCTGATATTAACTGGCACTGCCGCAGTGCTACGAATCGAAGGCGATAAATAGATAGTCCCTGATAGGCAGCGACACCATCAGCTTATGGCGATTAAAATTGAATTTACCCAACAGAACCAGAACCAGAAACAGAAACGGAATCAGAAATAGAAACGCGATGAGTTGGCCAAGGGGTATGGCGTATTAAGTGTTCATAGATACTGCTTTGTCTCCCAACTGTAAAAGATAATGTCGGAGGTTCTTTCGGTGGTGCTCTAGGCGGTTCTCTGGGCTAGGCGGTTCGGTGGTTTCGTCTTTTGCCTTACCGATGGCACTGCTATCAGCTAGCTAAGGAGGCGCCCCAAATCACTTAAGCTGCTCAGAGCACAAGTAAGGGGTTGAGGGTGGTTGAGGAGGATTGGAGGAGGGGGCATCGGTTGGTGGTTGGTGGGTTAGGTGGGGTAGACACCTAATTGTAAATAAAATGGGTTGACGCTTCTTACGTGCTGGGGTATTATTAAATTGATTTTCGTATCGCCGCACCCCAAAAGCTCCTCAGCGGACACTGGAAATCGCAGAAGACGGTTGGGGTATGGGAATCGGAATGGTTATGGGTTGGAGGTGTCAGACAACGAATGTGGAAATTATGGTAAATGCTTATCATGTGATTAGGAGGGACGACAACTGCCGAGCTTTGCTTTGCTTTGCTAATATTAATCGGAGTAGGGGGAGAGGGGCCAATAAAAAAAATAGAAGACAACAACAATCGCAATATCAATTGAAGGGTATTTCTGGCCGTGATTTCGTGTTGTTCATCGCCCATGATAGTGTAGTGCCATTTGATTTATGGCGCTAATGCATCGATATCGCCCCCCCACCCAGGAAATGGGGTCATGTGAGCCCTGTTGGAGTGCAGTTCGCCCCGCACCACCACCTTCGCCAGGAATTCAAATTAAGCCTTCTAAACCGATTTCAATAAGGAAACAAAAGCCATACTCAAATACACATACGCACATCCTGAAGATACAGATACAGATACAGAGATACAAAGACTGGCAACGCAAAGCGGATTAAAATGAAAACTATTGCAAAAAAGGATTAGTTAAGTGAACCAAATAAATGAACTCTGCTTAACAAAATTTCTTTGTAGTCGCTATCAAAACATTTTCAATGAGTTAAATATTCCGCAAGCAGACAGGACATGCTAAAGATGTCGACTATCCGAGTATCCTTGTTGCTGCCAGTATGTGTGTGTGTGTGTGTTCATGCCTCATGCCTCACGTCACGCAAATTAGCGCCGTTGCCCTCCTCCTCATCCGGAGACATTTTTCGGCAAGTTTTAGCAACTTGGAAGACGGATCAAGAAGTACGGGAAAGCACAGCAGCACTCCGTAAACCGTAAACCGTAAACCGTAAACCGTAAACCGCTTATGAATCATTATAGAGTTTTGTCGTCTTAGTGCAGAATTTGAAGTGAAAGTTCAAAGTGAATGTCTAATTGGCAGCGGAAGGAGAGTTGGTATTGGGGTTCTGCTCAAACTCACCTCATCCAAAGGACATCCTGTGGAACGGAGCACCGCATGTGATTGCAGCACTAGCAGCTTCAACAGCTTGTCCTTGATCTCGCCCAGCGATGATGTCTTGGGCCGCAGGATGACAATCCTTAGAGTGATCACCGATGTGAGTTCCCCGACGATATCACTCACTGGCACTGCCGGATTATCGGATATCTGCTCCAGGGGAATGGGTTTCCAGTGCTTGATAATGAGAGAGCCTAGAGGAGAAGACAAAGGACACCATTTGTTAGCTATTCTGTTTGAAACACTGGGCTTTCTGTGCTAATATTGGCTGGTTAGCTGAGATAACCCACCTCTGGCTGTGTTGGCCACCTCCTGGGAGTAGCCGAGCCTCTGCAGGGCGGTCTGGACAATCTCGCTCCAGGGCGTGGCCGCCGCGATGATCACATAGCTGTCGGTCTCGATGTTGGGCCGCCGCTTCCACGGCTGGCGGGTGTCGATGGTTAGGGAGGCGTGCAGCGAGTGCACCGACTCCACCACACAGTGGAGTGGAAGTGATTTGGCTGCAAGAGAAGAGGGGAGGAAAACTGGTTAGGGGACAGACTAATAACTCTAATAGCTCGAGAGCAGTTTAATAATCGGTTTAGGTTCGTCTAGTTCCAAGTGCAAATCATCGACAAATTAAAATAAGCAATTAAAACATATTCAAAATGGAGCTTTCCATACAGATTGGCTGCTCTCGGCCGCCGCCACACGCACTAAAGTATTAAAATAAATTATTGCATGTTGCGGTTAGCCGCAAATGGTTTTAGCCGCTTAAATTACCGCCCTCTCCCTCCTCCTATTTTGGGCTACCGGACTTGGTTCGAAGCTCTACCGCGAGGACCATTTCAATATTTTTCCAATATGATGTTTTTCGAAAACCAACAGTGACTCGCAGAACTTCTCCTGCTAACCATTTACCAAAAGGCTTAAATTAAAATTTCCCAAAATTCAGGCAATAGAAGTTATAGAACTTTTTCCATGGCAATGGGCAGGGGGTCTATATTGAGGCCTACATATATGGCCAACACGAGGGAGGGAGGGGCTTTGGCCAAATAAGCTTAACGCCCCAGGACCGACCAACATAATGGTATTATTAATTATTCCAATTATAAAAATTGTAAGCAGTCAGAGATTGGCGAACGATTGGTATTTGCTGGGCTCGGACAGCTGGAAGCGTTTTAAAGAACCCCAGGTAGGGGTAGGGTGAGAGGCGGTAGAGAGGTTGGCGGCAGGCCTTTAGTGGAATAACGGACCAACCAAAAGTTCAGCCCAATTACAGGCGATTTTCATGGCATATGTATTTGTCGTGGGTGGAGTGTGTGGCACGCAAATCTTTTAATTGCCATGGAAACCTCATTGGGGGCCATTGGCATTAAAAATAAATACATCAGCAGAGTTGGCCGAAGAGTGTGTCCATACACACATATGTGTGTGAGTGTGTGTGTGATTATAGCCGAGTTGAAAAGGAATAAAGAATTCAACTATAATGCATTGTTTGTCACCGGCTGTAGTAGTAGGCTGAGAACTTTCAAGGACATGCGAGCCGAGTTGTCAAGTTGTAAAAATAATCCAATTAAATTGAATAAATTTTGCATTACGCAATGTTCTGGCGAACTGGAAATTTAAACGAAATTAGCCGTTTGGTTACGTATTGTTTGTGGCCCAATCCCCTCCGCCCCCCCACTCTCTATCATCATCCCGTGCTACCACGGAAATGTTTTGGCATTATGGAGGGCCAAAAACTGGTCATTAGTGCGGTGGCCCGGCCTGGTGGAAATTCAATGTGTGTGCGGCGTCCTGCGAAAAGCGAATTATAAACTCAATATATCCATTATCCATGGAGCCATGATTTGATGGGGCTAAAACAAAAGCGGATTTCGTCGTCCACCTGCATGCATGCGAGTGGGTGGCCCAGTGCCCAGTTAGTGTAGTACCATACATAGTGTGTGTGGTGGAGCCGAAAGCCCAAAGCCTAAAGCCCAAAGCCGAAAGCCGGCCATGGAGCAGCCACTAATTGTTGCATCGAGCCTGTTTACCGGGATTTTCGTAAAGGAGGTAGAGAAGGAGGGCATTTCAGGCCGCCAAACCCACCGGAATCAGCAGCTTTAAGTCACCCGGCCAACGAAGGCAGACAGAGCTTATCCTTATTAGCATTATCAGTGGCAGTCAGTCTGGGCACAAAAAATGTAATCGAGACAGTCGTCGAGCTGGGCCAAAACAAATTGAATTAAATGTGGGTGGTTCGGTGGTTCGAGGGCATTAAATCTTGGCAAGGAATTCAGACAGATAGAACGAAAGACTGAGGACTGTGGCAGACTCTCCTGTTAGCTCTCCTTATTTCTTTGCCCCGCTAAGCCGACAAACGATTTGTAAATGAACTCTAGGATGATATTCTTCGACCTCCACCACCTCCCTGCCCCCCATCGGCAGTCAACCGCCACGCGGCTTAAGATTTATTAACCTGCATCGATGGCAGCTGAAAATAATCAAGTTCAGTCATCGCAATCAACTGAAATTGGAAAATTTCCCAGGGCCAGGCCAATGAGGATGGCGGCAGGAGTGCCTTCAGTGCCTTAAGGAGATTTCCGCTCCATGCCCAGGACTTATAATCTTTTGAAAAGTTTCCAGAAACATCTCATGTGCATAAAGTATCTGGCGGGGGAAGGTCTTGTGCAGGGTGCTGGGTGGAAAAGTTTTATCCACTCGACTTTCTTCTAAGAAATTGACCAATTGGCTGACCACAGGCCGAGGCAAACAAATAATTATAAATTGCCCTGGCAAGGACATCAAAACGATTTAATCCTTACAGGCAGGCACACACACATACAACACACTCGCACACTCGCACAGAGAAGATGGAAAAGCTATTTAGGTGACTGCAAAGGATTACTCAAGTATCCTTCTCCGGCTCTGGCAAATATTTGTAGTCTTTTCTCAACTTTTTCGATGGAATAAATTGTGTGATTGTTTATTTATAGCCCGGAATGCTCATAATTTACTTATTAAAATGATTTTGAGTGATTTGGGTATTTAGGAAAATTAAAATTTCAACAGGCGAGCTGCAAAAGTTTTAATAACCAGAACGGACACATGAGCACCGAGAAGGGGATGATGATGGTTTTTGGGTGAAAGGATTCGAGGAGAAGGGTTGACCGGGCTTGGTTCGTCTTAAGCCAAATGAACTGTTGGGAAATTTGCTTATCATTGCTTGACCAGTGCAAAAAATCTTAAGGATTTCAAGGGACTTAAGTAGGCTTCTCTATGCTATGCCAGTGAGTGTGTGTGTCTTATGCTTCGTGTGTGTAAGTTTTGCGGAGAGTGTGTGGGTGGTTGAGGGGATTTTATACAAGAAAGAGTGACCGGAAATTAAGCAATAGTCTTAAGGAAATTGCCACAAGTTTTTCCTTCACTTCACGCCAGAAAACAAATTTTCATGTCCTTTTCACCCAGCGTCTTAAGGGATCCTTGTGTGTGTTCGTGTGTGTGCATTTTTATTTACACTTCAACTTAAGTCCTACTTAATTGCAAACTCTTTTTTAGTAGAATTTTTAATGCGTGCATTTTAATTTATAATGCCTCCGACAGCTTCCTGCAGCTTCACTAGTATTCCGAGCGACTTAAGAACTTTCCTCACCCATACACACACCTACGCTCGTCCTGAAACACCCACACACACACGCATGGTACGTGAGCCTTTCGCTTGGCTGGCATCTCACACCTTTTGTTTCCTGCTGCATATCCTGGCCTTAGACCCTGCAGTCTCCTCCATGCATTCTCAAAAGAAAAACAAACATATTAAGCAGGACAATAAAATGCAAATCGCTTTGCTTTTTGCCAAAGGCATTTTCGATCCTTCGCCGCAGGACTCTCGACTCTCTTTATCGAACCATAACTACCCCGGGGAATAAAAGATTAACTTGATTGGAAATTGGTAAAGTATTGAATGTGGATTACCAGTTTCTTGAAATATTAGATTTTATAAACTCTTCTACCCTCATCCTCGTATTTTTGTAACAAGGATTACTTTCAGTTGCCTTCTTGGCCTGAGATCTCTGGGCCTGGGGCTCTTGTTTCGAATCAAAGTCATTGCTCTTTGGCACTTCGAGTTCCACTTGTGCATATGCGAGTATTTCTGCACTTTGCAGCTTGAGGAGGAGAACCGCTTCTTGGTCGTATTGGCCTTTGCCCTCTGACTCAGAGGCGTATTTTGGGATTTGCACTTTTTTTGTGCCGCTTGTATTTGGTTTTTTTTATACCCTTGCAGAGGGTATTATAATTTTGGTCAAAAGTGTGCAACGCAGTGAAGGAGACATCTCCGACCCTATAAAGTATATATATTCTTGATCAGGATCACCTCCTGAGTCGATATGAGCATGTCCGTCTGTCCGTCTGTCCGTCTGTCCGTCTGTCCGTCTGTCCGTTTCTACGCAAACTAGTCTCTCAGTTTTAAAGCTATCGAGTTGAAACTTTGCACACACCCTTCTTTCCTTTGCAGGCAGTATATAAGTCGGAACGGCCGGGATCGGTCGACTATATCCTATAGCTGCCATATAACTGATTGATCGGAAATGCCATAACTTTGGTGTTTTTTAAGTTAGAGGGTTGGGACTTTCCACACATGTTATATTTGACCAAAATATCTTGTGTGCAAAATTTCATAAGGATCGGCCGACTATATCCTATAGCTGTCATAGAACGATCGAAATTGGCATAACTTTGGTGTTTTTTAAGTTAGAAAGATGGGATTTGGTACAGATTACTCTTTTGGCAAAATAATTCGATATGCCAAATTTCATAAGGATCGGCCGACTATATACGATCCGCTATATATCTAATAATATAAGATGCGTGGCGCCACCTAGCGGACTGCGACTGAACTGCAAGGGTATATCAACTTCGGCTCCGCCCGAAGTTAGCTTTCCTTTCTTGTTTTTGTATGTTTTTGAATAGGGCTTTCGGGGGCTGGGAAAACATGTTGAAACTTTTAAGCGGATTATAATTAATGCCGTGAGGCATTTTCTTTCTTTTTATCGCCGGCTGTTTGCGTTTAGCGCCCTCATCAGTGCGCCAATCGAAACACGGCCAGTCGGATATGGCCGGAAATCAGGGGAATCTCGAGTTCAAGTCTCGACTCGCCTGGTTATCCAACTCCGCTCCAATTACTTTCGAAGCGTGTGGCATGAGGTCCGTAAATGTTAGTCAAAAATAATCCTAATGAAATAAGTATGGCCCGTAGCAGTAATTTATATGAATCCTTTTCTCAAGCCCCCATCCTGGTCCTTCTCCCATCCCTGTTATGACTGTTCAGCTGCTAAATTGGCCTCGTCCTCGGCCTCTTTGGGTTAGGCTTTGGAATTGTCTCAAGTTTTGCTATTGTTTTTGTTTTTGTTTTTGTTGCGCAATAAATTCATTTTTTGTCCTTAGACATGTACAACTATGCATGAGCTTGGGGGGGTCCTTTAGGTACTGAGTGTGTGTGTGTGTGTGTGTGTGTCTTAGACTTAATCCTTTTTGTTGTTTGCTTCATATGTTGATTTGGGACCATCATCAGGTGAGTTTTCTTTTGCCAGCAAAAACGACAGTGGCCAGCAACCTCAGCAGACGACGTAGTTAGAAAATCTTACCAGGACACCCACACACACACACACACAGGGGGAACATAGCCGAGGGCAGGATGGTCAGGACTCTAGATAGTTTCAGGTTGTGAATGGATTTTCTTAAGTGGTTCTAAGCTTTGTCTGTGAAGCAAACCAGAAAACATGCTTATACATGTGGCCAAGTGGCTGGAGAGTTCAAGAGTCCAGCCGTCCAGGAAATCGTCCAGGTGGGGGGAGCGGACGGAAAAGGACTCCAGTGGCATTAGCAGGCTGCTCAAGAAGCTGCAGCACTTCATTAGTTTTGCGAATTTGCGGACAGGGACCCTGAGACAATGGCCAACTGCGAGGCCAACAATAATTGAATGCACAGGAGGGTGGAGTTGTGAGTTCAGAGCGGAACGGAACGGAACGGAAGGCCCTCAAAGCGGCCAAAGCCATGGACCTGGGACAAATCCTTACAAAGGGATTATGATGTGTATTTTTCGGCCAAATGACTCTTAGCAAACCAGTGCAAAGTTATGCAATCGAAGCTGCTATGATAAATTGATGGCGAAAGCTTAGGCGCTCTGTCCTAGAAATGAATAATTAAAGCACAAAGAATAGAGAGCTTGGAGGTATCCACAGTCAGGACTCTAGAGCCTTTATTTGAAGAAGAGTTCAAGGATTCTTAAGAGTCTTGGCGATGCAAATAAGCAGAAATTTTTGTGAAACAGGATTAAAATTATGCACTGCAGGATAAGGCCGACATGCGAGGGCACACAAGGACTCGCTCGCCACAAAAAGGATTTTCAATTTGACAAATACTATCAAGTACCCGGCGAGGACAAGGACGCCCGAAACTGAAGGAGCAGACACAAATAAGGGATTTAAATGTCGATAATGTCTGCAAACAAACGCAGTCGAGATATACTTGCTGCTGGCTGGTTAAGAAAAAGAGGAGTCGGGACGGGGACTGCCACCCTGGGTTGGCCAAAAATCAGCCAGAGCCCGTTGAACCAAACATACATAATCGCAACCACAGAACGAAAAAGGGGAAAAAAAGCACAAACCAAAGCCAAAATGCCATTGACTGACTGGCACCGAGAAATCGCTCGCATTCATAAATCTGCTCAGACCCAGAAACGGCTCCGTTTGTTTTAAGCGTTTTTGAGTTGACCAAGTTGGCCAAGAGGGACCACCCTATAGACACACAATATATGCTCAAGTTCCACCAGACAAAGCCACCAAGAGCCGGCCAAGAGACAGAATGGCAACTGCAACTGCCACAGCAGCAGCAACAGCAACAGCAAAAGCAAAGGCAACCTTAATCACTTTAGTTATCAATATTACTTATTTACGTTGCTTCTACTTAGCGCTTAAGACGCTTTGACTGTGTGACTGAATTATAGGCATGTATACATAAATGCATGAATATGGCCAGCCCGGCTAGCATTACGTTTAAATCTTCCTGCTTAAAGCCAAACAAAGTCACTCGGTGGCGCGCCGGAGGAAAAGGAGCACAACATGCGATCTGTGCCATTGATTCAATTAAAGCGGGGCCAGAAAGAACTCAGAGCCCGCAACTAGGGTCTAAGAAAAGGGTGCCGACTGGCCATTACCCATGGCACTTCACAATTGGAATTATTCATTTAAAATCAACGTCAACGAGTAACTAATCCAATACATGATATGTTATCAAACTAAAGGCTCACTATGATTCCCAAAGAAAATAAACTGAATTGAATCACTTGTGTATTTTTAAACTCGAAAGTCGAAAAATGTGATTCATGATAGAGGAAATCTAGTTATTAAAGGAAAATTTTGTTATTAATATTACAAATCCACGCAATCACACTCTCATGCTGATAATCATTAGTCCGTATCTTTGAAATTAGTTTTATGAACCATTTTCAGGTCAAGTGGCTATACAAATTAAGTATACGCCTAGTGGGTGCCAGGCTGCCAGACTGCCAAGCTACTAGGCTGGCTTTAAACAACAAAGTGGCAGGCAAATGCTGAGAAGGAAGCACCAGTGCCAGTACCAGCTCCAGCACTCAGGAGCAGAGCTGAACAAAGGCATATATATCACTGTATTGATTAATATAATCCGCTTGAAGACGCTGCCAGCCACACAGCGAATTAAGTTACATTCAGCAAGGCCGGTGAGGGGGTGAAGTGCCTCCTCGCCATCCAAGCCATCGCCCCCCCCTTGCAAGCTTAAACCCCCTCATTTAAGGCGGTCCGCACCCCGGCTCAACCACCTGCCACAGTTTTAAGTACAAGTTAATGGTGCTTATGCATATTACCCTTCGGTCCTCCAGTCCTTCCGCCCCTGGCCCACTCCCAGATACTGTTCAGCGCTTATTAATACCCACAACTGATTTTTGTTCTCCGTCTCAGGTCCGGGCCTCGGCCTCGCTTATTTTCCTTTCGCTGAAGTATTTTAAATCGATCCAATGGCAAAAGCGTCTTTTGTATTTGCTGCCTCTGCGAATGCGCGCCGGCTTAATCCGCTGCCAATGAACTGGGAAGCCGAGGGGGCCACAGCTGAAGGAGCTGCCAGATGAGCGGCTTTGCAAGTGAAGGAGATGGAGAGGGTGAACGGAGGAAGAGGGACATCGGAAGGTGAGAAGGTGGGTGAGCTGCTGCTTGGTTTATTAGTGGCCCACAGACGACGACGACGACGTTGACGATGTCCTACTCAGGAGGCGGAAAGGATGTCGACGATGTCGCCATATCGCATTGGTATTTTGGCATTTGGGCTTTGTCTGCCCGAACCCCAGCCAGCAGAAGGACCGCAGGGCATAGAGGACGGGTGCCGGGAGCTGGAGTTGCCCTCCGAGAA
Source organism: Drosophila ananassae (assembly GCF_017639315.1). Taxonomy (NCBI): domain Eukaryota; kingdom Metazoa; phylum Arthropoda; class Insecta; order Diptera; family Drosophilidae; genus Drosophila; species Drosophila ananassae. Next base: position 2,252,782 of record NC_057929.1, on the reverse strand, counting down.
GGATGAAATTTGATCCGGCTGCGGTGAGCGCGTAGCATTGTATTTGCATTAAGCGTAACCTCGCCCCGAAATGGGAAGTCGTCGGAATCGGAATCGGAGAGGGAAGTCGGATAGGCGGATGAAGGGTGCAAGCCGTCGATACGCGAGGCTGCCAAGGAGCTTAATTTGAAGGGGATTTACGCAGTGCCATTATAAGACTCTGGCGGCCACCCCTTTGTCCCCTCAGGGCCACAGGGCCGTATTCTTATTTCCAGCCTTTTGTTGGATTCGCCTCTCCAGTTATTTAGCCCGCCGAAAGATCTCTGAACTCTCGGGCCGGGATTAGGTTAAATTTCTCAACAGATTTCTTCACTAGTTACGGATTAGGTGGGGCCAGACACAGGCACAGGCCTGGCTGGAGGTGGATGTGGATGTGGCGGCCCTAAGCTCTGGCCACAAAAGCCAAACCGCAAAAACACCAACACACACTCACGACTCGGCTGACAGCCAGTGTCCAAAAGAGGAGCGACAGGCGAAAGCCAAGTTGCTCCTCTCTTTCTATTCTACCATTGCTTTCTCTGTCGCAACTTAAAATCTTAAACATTTATCCGCGCGTATTATGTGGCAACTCTAGCTAATTGCCGCAAACACGAGTAACAAACACACACATGGCTCTTGAGGTTGGGGGTTGGGACTTGGGGGTGGCAACATATCTAGCCCACTTTTGTTCCGACCTCCATCCCACCCAGTGTTAACCTTTTTGCTCTCTGTCCATTGAAGTTCCTGTTGCTTCCAGCGGCACCAGCAGCAGCAACACGAACTAACACAACAGAAGCAGCAGCAGCAGCAGAAAAACATCAGCAACACCATCTGCGGCATTCAATTTAAGGGGATTAACTGCTAATTTTTTGCGATTTCACCCAATGCCAGTGGTATTTCGAGTTCATTTTTTTCTCTCCCAGTGTGTGAGTGTGTCTTTTTTTTTGCCAGTTACAGATACAGATACAGATACAGATACTCCGCAGAGCTCCACATGCCTGGCAGCCACTCGCATCGAGGGGCTTTTACAGTTAAATCTTTGGGGATTGCAGTCACACTCGCCCATCACACCACCGCCCCACCACACACACACACAGAGTATCAACCGCCTGTGGATCCATTTAAGCGATTCGAGTAAAAAATGCACCATTAGGTGGTTGGGGGCGAGGGATATAGGGCTGCCTATGAATACCAAATCAGATAATCAAATTAGTCAGAAGTTGGTATAATCTCCCAATGGGTTGGAGAGCAACTACCCAGCTCCGATCTGGGCTGGGACGAAGGGTGGTGGTGGTGGTGGATGAAGTGGGTTTTAATCCGCCAAGGTTTCTCGTTTTTCAGGCATAATGAGAGAAATCTGGCTACCTAATCGCCGCCAGAGTGCACGCCTGGCGAGTTACATAATCGGATGCGATGGAACAGGAACAGGGGTTGGGTAATTAAATGCCTTCGAGGGCTAAAGCAACGAGCAGAACTTGCTACTTAATCGGAGATTTTCTGGGGATTTGGAGTTTGAAAAAGCTTCTCGGGTCAGGGTTGAATCCGTTTCAGGATACAGGATCAAAGAGATCCTTATCGAACAGAGTATTTGCTTAATTATGGTCCTTCGAATCAAACAGATGTGGAAACTAGAAGCTTGTTCATAACATCATTAGAAGCTTCAGATCGGCGGTAGATAACCTACATGGTTTCCTTGGTATACACAGAGTGGGATGATCCCGCCTAGAATCGCCTTCTGCCCCTTCATACTTATCGTCCTTTCAGCCTTTTATTTTATATTCACAGCCTCACTGCTCCTGTCCGCTCTCGGTGTCCTTGTTGTTGTTTTGGTCTGAATGTTTTGTTTTTTTTTGTTTTGCTTTCGGGTGAGCTTGGCTTAGGTCAGTGGGCGGCTGGAGGGACACACAGCCAGCTCCAACCTGCCTTCCTGCCTGCCGGTCTGCCTGACCCTCGAGGGCACTGGGGATGAGCCCTGCCCGACGGCTCAGTTCGGTTTAAGTGGCACTGCATTGTTGTTGCTGCTGTTGGCAGCTCTCCCTTGCCAGCTTTACTCTGCATTAGAGTCTACGAGTGTACGAGTGTGTGTGTGTGTGTGTGGCAGCTCTTCTGGGAGTGTTGGTGAGCTGGTGTCTGCCACTGTTGAACTGGGACAACAACAGCAACAAAGCAAAATCTAGTGAACTTCATAGGGATTAGCCTGCACGAAAGCAACAGATTTAAAAGCTTTCGCTCTGCTTTTTAAGTTCATTTGAGCGCTATGTGTTGGTGTGTGTGTGTGTTGGCATTAGTGTGAGTGTGAGTGGTGTATCTGTGTGCGTTTGTTGCCTTTGTTGACAAATGCGACTTGACAGTGGTGTGGCAAATCTCGTCTGCCACCGACTCACTAACCAAAACACGCACCCAACCGATGTCACTACTTTTGTTTGCAGGCCAAGTGTCCTTCAGAGATACTTTCCACCTCTGCTCCCCTCCCGGCATTATGGCCACCTTGAGTCCTAAACGTTTCTTGAGGCATATGCCACCACCCACTGCCCTCCCTCCACTTAATGGAATTGTTGTTCATAATCCAGCATCTCGCACATAATCCAATTGCTGGCCATCAAACATAAAAAACCCAGACCACAGGCCGCAAGATGCAAACACAAACACCACATAACCAGAATCATAACCAGTAACCAGGCATAGCACTACGGCGGAATCGAGTCTCGAAGTAACCGGCACGGCGCGACTAGAACGTAAATAACTGAGCTACACAAAAACCAACCTTCTTCCAGCATGTTTTGAACGATACTGAGAGATACTCAGATACTGTGCCACCAAAGGCCGAAACCCAAATCGAGAAAGAGACAGAGACAGGGCCCGGAGACAGGGACAGAGACCGAAAACTCAGCTGCGAGAGTCGAGTGCTCCTGCCCCCATGCAGAGCCATTGCACACGCACACAAACGCCGATAGCAACATGTGGCTCTGAGTTCGCTCTCAGACTCTCTCTCTGGCACTCACACACACACACACATACAGTCGGCACCCCCTCGGGGGCTCTCTCTCCGCTCACCCCTCCGACGACCGAGCACTGGCCGCCCCGCATTACGCTTATCAAAGTATATCTCTGGGATTATACGAAATGAATGGAATTAAGGATTAATTTCCAAGGGATGTCATTTCGTTTTGGGATAATGCCCTGCCACTACGTGTGTGTCTGTGTCTGTGTGTGTGTGTGCTGGGATGTCTCTCTGTGTGTGTGTGAGTCTGGGTGTTTGGTGTTGGCAGCAGCTTAAGCTATAATGGATTCGGGTTCACAGTTTCCGTTGGCGCTGGATATTTTTTTTTCTTCATTTTTTTTGTGCCGTCGCTGCTTTCTGTGACCGTAGCTCTTTAGCCCATAGCCATAGCCATAGCCGATGCTGAATGCTGGAGCTGTCGCAGGCGATGCGAAGGTTTAGTTATAAAAATACACCGGAGTTTATAATGCCAAAGCGGGTTATAGAGCAGTGGCGTGCTAACCTGGATAAGAGGAGCTACCAGGAGCTAGAAGGCTTGGGATTAATAGGGTAAGTTATGAAATGATTTATCGAGAGGGATTAGAAGGATAGAGGAGAGGCAGTCTTTCTTTCCATTTCTAATTAATTAGGATTATTAAGAAGGATATCAAGATTTCAAGATTCATCTCCAGGCGATCGCTATATCATACTAGACTACCAAGAACCTATAATTACTTTCCAACTGGACCAGCCGGCCCCCTTTCCGCGCCCATGGCCTTTCAGCCACGCCACTGTTCATTATAATGCCAAGCGATCCATAAAACGAAGAGTTAAATCCGAAATAATAATCCCGCACGAAATTAAATCCCTCGCCCACACGGCCACCGAAAGCAAACGCAAACGCAAAATCCCAGCCCCCCGTCCCAGCCCGCCTCCAGCCGCCTCCAACCGCCTCCCCCTCCTCGCTCTGTTTGCATGGAAAAAAGTTAATCTCCCAGCAGCAGCAGCAGCAGCCGTCGCCATCGACTCATCCGCAAACCGAGACTGGATGGATGGAGGGTAGTGGGAGTGGAAGTGGGGCGGGCTGTCACTGTGCGTGGCTGTCGCTGTGTGTGGCTCAGCTCCACCCCACCCATTACCCACCGACACCACCTTGCTCTCCACCAGCCCGCCCGCCAGGCCGTCATCCCGCCACCGCCACCGCCACCCCCACACCCCAACGCCCTTCGAAAACTCCAACTCATGGCATGCTTTTGGGCCTTTTTCGGTTGCAGTTGGCAGAGACGTCGACGCGGGCAGCTTTAGCTCTGCCGGTTTAAGGATTAACACAGACACACACTCACACTCACACTCACACTCACACACCCACAGAGACAGAGGCAGAGTTCGCTCACAGGCAGGGCACCAACACAGGCGCAGATCCGCCACCAACACACTGACAAATAAAGCACACGCAATGCCCAGAGCACAAAATCGTTGGGATTAATGCGGGATCTACTTTATTGCGAAAATATGCTCGACCCGGTTGCCCAACGAAAGCGGCGAGGGGAGGGAGCCAGGGGGTCTGATGGGTGTACTGGTTGGGTACAGAGAGACGGGGGGCTACCGCCAGAGGGGCATGCGATTTGGCATTGGGGCAGCTTGCCCGCCAGCCCGCGTATGTGTGAGTATTTGGATGCGTTGCGGCATCGCCTGGGCATCCATGGATTGTCAGTGACTTAAACGAATTGGGATTACGTTGCGTATGATTCATATGGAGGCTAAAACAACAAAGCACCAGACAGCCACTGGCTTTAAACAACAACTACAACAACGTTGGACTCTGGGCCATATGCTTTGTATGTATGTAGATGGTTCAGAACTTATAGGCTACACTGGCTATACATTCGAACGGATTACAGTCCGGTCCGGTCCCATCCCATCCCATCCCGGCTTTCCCCTCCTTTCTCATCCAAAACCCTTTCCTGTTCTCGCTCATATACCCAGTCCCCTGCTCGTTCGCAATCCCAATCCCAATCCCATCCACTTCCCAGCCCCGAAAAGCTGGTGGAGCACAAATTGAAAATGGACAATCGCCCGCCTGCCTGCCTTCCAGGCTGCCAATATGCCAGCGCCCTGGATAATCCCCTGCGCGATCAATAAAGCCTGTCGGGGCACTGAGAAAAAAGGTGAATAAGTCATGATAATACTAATATTTCTCTCTGTAGGGTTATAGATAGGGGTGCTCTTATAGAGAGAGGTTCTTCATGCCTTTCGGTAATCCAGGTCTTAACTTTTCTCTCAGTGCATCGCCTGAAGTTTGGAAATGGTGAGGCGAGTTGTCTGCCGGCAGTTTGGCAGGATTGCCAGTCGTATTGGGATTAGCATCCCCAAAGCCTCGACTCGACTCGAACCGAACTGACTCGTTCCCAAAACTGGCAACTGTCTGGCCCGTCGTCTAACCCACCTGGCTCACACTTACACACACACACTCACCCATAGACTTGGAGAGAAGGAGCAGACAGAAGGATACGCACGCACACCGGCACAGGAACGCATTAGCTGGCGGCCTAATCCCAACGTCGTTGCCATCGCCAAAGCACTTCAAACACAGGGGCGAAACAGGAACAAAAACAAAAGCTTCAGGACAAGGACAAGGAGAGGAACAAGGAGCAGGAGCAGGAGCTAGAGAAGGGTAAGGAAAAGGAGCAGTGCTCGAAACGTGAAACTTCTCTTCATTTGTGTCTGATGGGATTAGAGCTAAAGCCAGATAAAGGGATAAAGGATTCCCAAATAATGTCATGCCCTCTGCTCAAGCAGCTCGGGATGAAACTTGAAAGTTTTTGGCGCCAAATTCGCATGCAAAGCAGGCAGGCAGGCAGGAAGGTCCTGCCGGTTAGACAGAGACCGAGCGAGGTTAGCCAGAAAGAGAGAGAGGCAGGGACTGTGTCTCGTTCCCTACCCCTTTTTTCGGGTTCAGAGGCTTAGGACGCAGGATAAGTCGCAAACTTGATGCTTTCGCCTAATGTCCTTGGGTGGTTTCGACCGCCCTACCACCCCCACCCGCCCTCCTTAGCCGCAAGTTCGTGATGATGATGATGATTTTGTTTTCGCTTGTGGATTATAAACGCCCCTGCGACCATGCCCAGTTGCATTCGCATTAGTTTCCCTCGCTGGCGATTTTCCTAATACCCCCAAATCCCCACTCACAGCCCAGACATGAGTGCGTAGGATACACATAGACGGCTGTGTTATATCCTTCGGTTAAAGAGAGATATTTTGGATGCGATGCTGGGTGAAAATTCAATATTAAGTGACAGGAAATAAACGGTTTAGCAGCAACATTAATTGGCACTCTGGGCTCTGGCTTAGCCCAGACCCATCAAAGAATCCTTGTGTGCAATCTTAAGAAAGTATTTCCATCTCGTTGGTCCTTCGGTCCTTAGGTCGATTGAGGCTTATGGCAAATCCCTGTTGCAGCTGCTCCTGCTGCTGCTACTGTTTCAGAGTCTTATAATATTCATAATCGAACCTCCTGGTGGCAACCGACCGGTGTTTATCTAATTACAACTTTGCCAGCAGCCTAATTCCACTTGTGTATTAATAGAAGCGCCCGGGTCCGAGCACACTCTCGAATGTAAATATCTACATAAGTTCTCGGGCGCAAAATTGCTCAAAGTTAATGCAAGTGATTTATGGATGCTCCCCAGGAAGATGCATTTCTCCATTGATAATCACAAGACACACGCCGGGTATTTATTTGATTATAAGCCATCTTGGAGAGCGTCTCAAGTCGCTCCCTAAGAGTTTTCAGCTTCTAGTTTCTCAAGGTTCGTATTACGTGGCATGTTGCAAGTTCATGGCTCGGACAGTTCGATCTGTTTTTCAGTCCAACACTTCAATCCCTAAAATTTGTATCTGTATCTTTGGATGTGTGTGAGGGATAAACGGTTGAACTGAAAATAGAGTTGCCAGTTGTCACTCTTACAGAGAGAGAAAAAGAGCCCTTTAAGGATAATACTACATAATATATGATAGACATTGAAATAAACGATACAAATATTTTTCTTATTTTTATTTGGAATATTTTATTATTTAGTTTTTACTCTCAGTGCACTCGATGACGGTGGCTTAACTTAATCAGCATCACCTGCAGCACCTGCCCTTAGGTCCTGCCGATGTCCTTGCTGCACTTGTCAGTGTGTCTGTGTTGGTAGCTGGTGGATGGTTGGCAACAACCGGCTTTTGTGCTGCTGTAGTCGCTGCTCGGGCCAATCCCTTTTTGCTTATAATTCGGAAATGTTGCCTCCTGTTGCTTTTGGCATTTATTCGAATTTGTATCTCAATCTGGGCCAGTATCTGTATCCGCATCTGCATCTATGCCCGATGCTAGCACATTTGTTTGGGTTTTCGGCTATCGGACGGGAGTGGGTGCCGGCTGGGGGAGCTTTAGAGTTTGGGGATTGGGGATCGGATCCGGCTTAGGTGGCATCCAGTGAGTGGTATCATTCAGCTCGGCACTGGCCACTGTGCATAACGCTTAACACTTAAGCTGCTACCGGCTACAGGCTCCTTTCTGCTTCCTGCCGCCCTCCCACCCTCTCCTGGCCCATCAACATATCCTACCATTGGTCCGGAGCTTAGCCACTTCAGGTGGGTCAGGTGGCTCCTAGCCAGTTTTGCGTGTGATTGCGAAACTTGTGCCGTACTCTTCCTCTCGCTTTAGAATCTCTTATCCTTCGGCACGAGGAGGAGGTTGCAGTGCACAGCTTGTTTCTGTGCGGCTTGATTACCAGCAGCCCCTTCCCCGAAATCCTGCTCCTTTCGAGCTAAAGCGAGAGCACTGCAAAAGTTACTGCCCAGCTTTGCCGACACTTGTGCGTCCATCAGGGCTTATCAGGAGGAGCACCCCAACTTCCCAGTTCCCCAGTTGCCCAGTTGCCCAGTCCATCCACCCCACCACCTCATTATACAATCCCTCTCGGGGGCTGTAGCTCATGACATCTGCATAATAGCCGATCGAATGGGTGCCCATTTTTTGAATCCTTGAGCGCGTGCTTATGTCCACAGAGTCCTGCATTCATGGTTCGGGCTTATGACACATGCAGATGCTGCTGCTGTTGCTCCACTTTTGGTGGCCAAAAACAACAATGATTCAATAGCAGGGTCAAGTGGGGGGAGCCGGGTGGTGGGCAAGGCTGGGCTGGGTCGCATCCCGAACGCGTTGATCCACAAACGTGTCGTTAACTAAGGCGCAGTGATTTTCAATTGCAGAACGCGACGCTATATATGTATATTCTGTTGGCAGCGTGTGTGTCCCTGGATGAGAGTGGGTGTGTCGGTGTGTGCATAGGCTTATAGGTGCCAAACAGTATGGCAGCTGGTGGACAAAAATTGGTGGCACGGGGCCAGGGGGGCAGCATGCATATTGACAAGTGCAGCCGGGTGGGGATTTATTAAGGCTAACGTATGAAAATGTTGCATACTAAACTCTGCATAAATCGAAGCGAGGCACCACCATCAGAGGCATGGGGCATAAAAATAGCCCCAAAATGAAAAGCCCAGCTGGTGGGTTGGGAGGCGTGGTTGGGCGACAGGAGGCAGGATAAATATCGTGTTGCGTCGCTGAGCAGCTTAGGCACAATAAACACGCAAACGCACCAATACACACTCTGGGAATATGCACAACAAAACGCCATGAAACAAAACAGATTTACATATGAACTCACAAACACAGAGCCAAAAATGGCAATGTTAAATGACAATAATAACAACAACAATAACAACAACAAATAATGGCAACAATAAGCAAACCAAACTGCACTGAGCTCCCCCCCTTGTCAGTAGGTGGTGGCTGCTGGGGCCAGGATACCGTGTTCGTTCAATCTCAAACCATCCGATTTCGCCAAACCCCCTCTTTGTTGTGCAAATCCTCAAAATATGCTACAAAGCACATTACATAGATACGCACTCACACACTCGAACACTCTTACACACGCACATGCAACAGAGACATTCACAAATTCACAACAAAATTCAAATCAAATCCCTTCTCGTCGTCTGCTCCAGGGACTTGATTTAAGCCTGAGCCCGAGTTTTAGTTTTCCACTCAAATTTTTGGGGCAAGCTTAAAGTATTAATGGCATTGCGACAGGACCTTTAATATTTACTAACCACGACGTGGAAGAGATACCTTCCATCCACGGTGAGACAGTCAATTGTTTTCAACAACTATTGTCGCAAGTTGAAGCCACAAATTGGCCCCGACATCCGCAGTGGGTTTGTTGCCACCTGTTGATGCGTTGACGGGTCACACGTGCTCTCACCCACACAGACACACATCCTTTCAGATTGCGTATACGCAGTGAGTGCCCAGGAGAAACGAGAAACAGAAGCCAGAGCAAACAGAAGCGAAGCACGCAGGATGCATGGCTGCCACCCCTCTAGATGTGGCGCCACAAGTGTGTTCATTTGGCACCCAGCCAACCCACCAGGTCGCTCCCACCTAGGTTTTCTAACCAGAAGCAGTATGTTTGTTTGCACACAGACTTGCTGTCGCAGGAAACAGACCCAGGAGGAGACGGCACACACAAAATAAACGTTATGAATGCTTCATATGCTTAATCCAGGGGATTTCGATGCATATACGAGTGTTGTGTATCTGTAGCTATAGCTCTAGCCATCTGTATCTGTATCTGAATGGAGTAGTGACGGAAGCTGCTCCGTGCTCTCGAGCTGATATTGTTGGTATGCAAAAGGCTTCACTGTTTCCATTTATATCCGTCGCACAACCAACACACACACACACACCCACACTCTATCGAGGGTGAGGCTCCAACTGAATGGATGCATTTGCAACGCAGTGGTCGATGTGGCACAGGTTTACTTCTGGCCATGGCTAAACTATTGATGAACCAAACAAGATTACCATGGCCACTGCTGCTTCAACTCTGCGTATGTGTCTGTACCTGTATCTGTATCTGTGTGCATATGAGTAGGTGTGTGTGTTTGTATGCTGTATCTGTGGGATACGTGCTTAATGCCTTGTGAGCAAATCAAATGAACTTTTCATGGATTAAGCCGGCTGAGGCTGCTGCGTTGGGGCAAAGGAAGCAGCCGAGGCATTTCCATTTGCCGTCAGCTGCGACTGCTGCTTCTGCTGCTGTTCTGATTAAAGTTGTGTCTTTAAAGCCTCTCGATAACGGCACACATAAATAATCTCTTCTAATTACAAGATTTTATGCAAATAACACTTTTTTCCAGGAATGTGTGTAAGTTCTTCGCAACTATACATTCCCTTTTCGCAAAAATCCTTTGCAGTTATTGCATCCTAATTGCATTTCCTGCCCTCCATCCTCTGAGGGATTAGGAATAATAGTTTATTCCTTTAATAATCCCCTACCGTATGTTCAAGAAATAATTTATATTTTTTGAATAATTAAAGCTTCCTTTACTCACGATTTACTTTGCTGACGTCGAACTCCCGTCGCGAGTCCAGGGCCGGGTGGCTGAGGAGCTTCTCCGCCTGCTGCTGGGCCTGCTGCACGCCCACGGCCATTCCCAGGGCGGCGGGTGGAAGGCACGAAATGCTGCCCCGCTCCACGCGCTCCTCCCTCTCGCGCTCCCGTTCCCGCTCCCTTTCGCGATCGCTCTTGGGGGTGGCGTTCTGACTAGAAGAGGCTGTCGAGGAGGAGAGCGCGTTTCCCTCGGAGTTCTGGCTGGGATGGCTGGCGGGCGGAGAGCCCTCGGAGGACCTCCGGCCTCCTGCCTCTCCACCTGGTCCCGCGCCACCACCTCCACCGCCGCCGCCTGGCTGCTGTTGCTGCTGGTGGTGGTGGAGCTGTTGTTGCTGGTGGTGCTGCTGCTGCATCTGTAGCTGGGTGAGCTTCTCCTGGACACCCTGCAAGGAGGATCGTCGATGCTGCTCCTCGCTGGCCACGCCCACGCCGACGACACTGTGGGGCGGTGATAGGGAGTGCTCCTTTTTGACGGCCAGGTCCGCCAGACTGGCGGCTGCCGAGGCGCCCGAAGCGGGTGATTTGGCATTGGCGGCGGCCACAACGGCGGCCGCGTTGGCAGCCCGCGTCAAAGCCAAGGCCTGACTCTGAAAGTACAAAGAAATAAAAGCCAAAAATGAAAACACTGTGAATGGGAATAGGTACGGGTAGGTGGTTGGGGAGATAGAGCCCAAGATTTCCCATTTGTCGCTTGTTTGCTCGGCTAAATGATCGGGTGAAATTTCCACTTCCAACTTCCAATTCGATGGATCGCGCTCGAAATAGAAAACAACCCAAATTCGCTTTATTGATTAAGTCAACAATGGCCATGAGAATCGTCTCAGGCCTGACAGGCGTTGATTTCTATTGATTTGTTAGCCGAGAGCAGCGGGCCAGCCGGCCAGCCAGCCGGCCAGCAGTGTTTGCTTTCTATAATTTAGCAAGTAATTTGCTGCACAAATCGTGGCGAATCACGAAATTGTCTTTAATGATGCAAAGATCTCCGGCTGGAGCTCGAGATCGTTGTCGAAGCGTAACTAAATTAATGTGGCTCTCGTCTCCAGTCCATTAAAGAGCTGAAAGCTTTTTCACAACTGCCCCACACATGTGTGTCCGGAGGGAGGCACCCCGTCCTCACGTCCATGCCATCTACCCATTGGCCCCACAAAGCAGCAATTGATGATGAGTCCGACTTGGATTCGGAACTTGAAATCTAAAAAAAGAGCTAAGAAATTGGAGTCTTTGATGCCCAAAAAGCGAAATCAGCAATGGCACTCTGTCCATCAGAAGTGACCGACTTCCGAGGCATTGAATGCCACAGCTTAGTGGCTTTAATTGATTATTATAGATATTTTATTTGGAGGATCTCTTTTGGTTTACAAAGTGACTTGACTCAGAATATGTAGAGTATATTAAACCATCTAAATCCCCTCGAACTAGCGCCCCTGTGAACCAATCTCTGTTCCCATCATCGATCCCGAGCTGACCCTAATAATTATAGCGTCTCGGCTTTGGCTACCGTTTTTACCGTTTATACTGGCTGGGCACGCATGGAATTCCACTCGAAGCATCTAACATACGGGTTTTTATTTCTGGTATTTTCACAAAAAATTATGGCATTGGCATTCGCTTTGGGTTTTTAGCTTTTTGGCGCTGATCGTGCGGATAAACTTAAATCGAAGCCGAGGCCAGGCCGGGCCAGGTCGATCGTCGCCTCTGGCTAGTTTGTCAAATGAGGGCATAAAAACCAGCAGAGGCCAGAGAAGTAGCAGCGGCATATCCTTTAACCGAAAAACATGTTCAGAAACTTAATAAGAAGTCAAGAAAAGAAGCAAACAGGCAAGGCTGAAGGGATGGATCCCTGGGACTGAGGTCTGATGACTGAGCTGCAACGGCGCGGCGTCTCTGCTTTCCACAGTAGCCACATCGAGTTAGCGATCAGCGACAAGCAGCAATCGATCTTGTGTTATAATCATCGCAGGCTCCCCACCTTCTTCCTCCCGGCCATCAGCGGCGATTTAGGCCCGCAAAAATTCATTTACGCTTTAATCAATTTCATTCACTATGCAGAAGCAGAAGCTCCAGCAGGAAAGCCAGAGATATGGGCCTGCACAGGGAGATCTGATCAAGTAGTTCACTTTTCAAAGTATTACGGTTACTGAGACACTCCTTCTAGATTTCTTTCAGTGCTGAGAAGGACGGAGAAGTAGCAGAAGACCGGGCAAACTCCGCCTAAGGCCACCAGCCGACAATTTTAGCTTACATTGATCTCGTCTTGCGTGGCAGCCCCCTGCCGTCCAGCCGAAAGCTGCTACTCGGCTTCAGTTCCCGGCCACATGTCAAGAAATTGACGAAAATTCGATCAAAATTTTAATTGATCGCCCTGCAGTGATTTGGGTTCCCGAAAAATTGATCTGAGTCCGCCATCCCCGCACCGTACCGTCTCATAACATTTTTTGAAACATATACATATTCTTTGCGCTCGCACTTGCCGTAATTTTCGGTTGGCCAAAAAGCGAAAAAGACTGAAGAGCAAACGATCGACCGACGACCGACTCGTGTTGTGATTATGTTAATAGAGGTGCTCCCATTCACTCCCCTTCGACTCCAACCTCCAGACTCCTGATTCAGGATTCCTGTTTCCGATTCCCGCCCGAGGGGGAGGCCGGCGCTCGCCTCTGCCGGAAACTGAACCGCCAGCGGCCATAAATTGCAAAATAATCAAACATTTCAAGGAGCTGCCACCAAATTCATGGCATTAGGACTGATTGAAGAATGCGAGAAATTGCTGATCCGCCAGAATGAGTCATCAGCGGAGGTTCAATGCGATGGTTGAAAGAGTAACCCCCAAAGAGCCTCCCTAGAACCTTGAGATGTATTTCAGGCGAAGACGAGGTGCCCCAGGTAATCCATGCCCCATTCCCGGTCACACATCACCGTCGTCCGGCTGCATATTAATAACTCTTACACCCATTAATCAATAGCGTTCCTCTCTGGCCTCTGATCTACCAGCCCGATCATCCTCGCTGAATGCTACCAATCAAGATCCCCCCAGCCCGGCTTTCCCTTTTGGCCATTAAGCCGAACGTTATAATATTAACCTGTCAAAGGCCATAATTGACAACGATTAAGTTTGTCTTTTGTCTCGCGAAAATTTACATTTTTATGGTTCAATAAAATAAATCAAAGTGGGGGGAAAAAACCCGAGTCCAAACCCGCCGAATATGAAAAGGCAAAAGATGAGAAGGAAAAAAAACTGAACCTTACCATCGAACACAGTGGCAGCGAAAAGTAATTGCAGCACATAATAATCTCGCATTTAATAATCCTCATTAAAGCGCAAAATCACGTCGGTCCGCTGGCTGCTGGCCGGTGGAGAAGCCCCGGGAGGAGCAGGAACAGGAACAGCCTGATAGACAGTTTACACTAACAAATATCACCACCTTGGCGAGCGGGGTCCACCTCGGATCTGCACAAAATTAGAGGCCCTGCTCCTTTTTTTTTCCCCGTACCATCTTCACAAATTCCAGAACAAGAACAACGAGCTTCTGTTCTGTCCTTAAAGACAGTCCCAAAAATATGCAAGGGGCTACCCAAAACAGGAAAGAAAAAAGTTGAGGAAATCCGGGCATGAGGGGGACCTCGAAGGAGCAAGGATGGGGAGTGGCAGCGATGCGCATCAATCGATGATATGATGAGCTGACGTTTCGGGTTGACGTTTGCTTGTCGTCAATACGTCGCCTAATAACACGTCGCAACAGGTAGTCCCCGGACATCAACGGACAGCCGGACAACTGGACAGACGGAGCGACAGTCGGGGATTCTGATTGCGACACAGATACAGGAGCGAAGAGGCTGCCCCGAAAGGAGAGTCTCTTTTTGGGGGCTTGATGGAATTTCATCAATTGCATGAAAAATATGAAATTAGTTTGGTTTTTGGGACCCATCCAAAAACCGAAAGTCCGAACCGTACTCTCCGCAGTTCAGGGCTACTGGATTTTTAATGTGTTTTAATCATCGACTACACTGGGATGGATGGACGCGGCTCCTCCTGCCGCTCCAGCCACTCCTGCCACTCCTTTTTGCGGACTAAATGGTTTTTGCGCCCTGATCCTGTGCCACTGATGTATGGCACATTCCACTCGGGCTATAAATCGTGGTTGCGCCTGGCACCATGGCGCTGTCCTGTCCTTAGCCAAATATCATTTGATTCCTCCTGTTCGAAGGCATTAATTGTTTTTGCTCGAGTGTTGCGTGATGGGAATGACTGATCAACTGTCCGGAGGATTGCGACCCGACCCGGCTTTTGGTGAGAATGAGAGGAAAATGTGTCGTCTGATATTTTTGGTGGGAATTTAGAGACTCGAGGGATAAGCTGGATGGATGGTAGTTTGGTTGTTCCACTGATCTCGACCATGTCGCTGGCCTTGTTCTTGTCATGTTCGCTGTCAGGCTCCTGGCTTTGGCTGGTTTATGTAAGTGTTGATCACTGGAGATTGCAGATCGAAGATCGAGGATCGCCTTCTGTCTGCTATCTTAATACTGCCCGCAATCGAGACATTGACATTTCCCCGCTGTCTGAGATTATGTCCGACTGGTCTGGCTTCTTTGTTTTTTTTGTGTGTGTTGTGCTGTCGGGAGGAGCCAACCTCGCTCCGAGGCATTACCATTTCCATTGGCCGAGAGTCTGGTGTTTTTTTCTGGCCGTACGATTGGGTGTTTGCCAGCGTTTTTATGCTTTTTGCCGGTTCGGACTGGGCCGGGACGGGCCCCTGTTATTAATTATCATCGTCAGCGGGAGGTGATCAGTGTTCAGCGTCTCAGTATTCAACATCCAGCGATCTGAGGCGATCAGAGATCTTCGGGACTGCGTGTTCGTCAAATTCCCTAGCGAACGCAAACATTTGGAATTCGGCGCGTAGAAATATCATTTTCGTGTCTCCTCGCTCGTGATTTCTCTCTGGTTTTGTCTGCTTTTTCGTAATTTGTATGAGATTTTTGGAATATTCCCTGACTTTTGCCATTTATGTGTGTCCCTGTCTGACTGTCTCCCTGCTCGCATGCCTTGTGTCCTTAACGAAATTGTGATTAAGTGTTTCAATATCGAAGTGACGAAAGGCAGCAAGAGCCAGGCCAGTTCGGAATTCAACAGACATGGCCAGCAACTTCCTTCCAACGATGGCGAACATCGTCCGGATCGTAACGTGCAAAATAATTAAAAATCAGCGAACGTTCTGCTAAAGAGTAGCAATCCCCATAACCTCGATCTCTGTCCCTGTCCCTGTTCCTGTTCCCGCCGTCCGTGAAAGATCGACGCCCGCATCGAGTTGGGCCGAGTGCGAAAAAACGCCATTTAAAGATGCCACAAAGCCGCAGATAAGCAGAGACAAAATGCGGGAAAGGGACGGCCAGAAAGTGCTGACAAACGGGCCAAAACCGGTTGACAAAATACACTCGACTTGGTATGCGATCAGTTTGAGCGATACCCAAGATCCAGACTCCGACTCAGACGATCGACGATCAGCGATCGCGGAAGAATTTCTGGCCAAATTACGAGCCCGTCCAGCAGCTACCCAGCTACGCAAGTTAACCCAACCGATCCTCACCAGCCCAGCAAGCCAAGCCAGTCAGCCAGCAGGCCAGCAAGACAGCGACATTTAATTATATTTCATTTCATTTTATTTTACTGCTGCTGCTGTTGCTGCTAGTGATGTTGTTGCTTCAGCATCTTGGAGGGCTTTTTCGGTAATGTTGCTGATGTTGCTGTTGCTGCTGAGCACTCGACGCATTAATGATGACTTTGCCCTGAATTGCAGAGGCCTACACTCAATAATAACAATAATCATAAAGGGGAGAAGCACCAGCAGCAGCAGAAGCATCAGCAGCAAAGGCAAATCGCCAATTGGCAATGGCAATGGCATGCCCATGTCCAAGTAGCAGGTCCATCTCTGCATCCACATCCAAGTCCGTGTCCATGTCCCCATGCCTTGATTATGCGCGCGTTCCTTGCTCACATCCTTGCCCCCTCGGACGATCCCCATTATTTCTACTCGTCGAACATCAATTTGAGATCATTGCTACTGGTGCTACGGCTACTGTAGGATCGATCGTCCCAGAACTAAACAGCAAACTGAAACTGAAACTGGTACTCGTACTGGTACTGGTACTGGTAGTGGCAGTGGTCGATGGTAGTGCCACTGCCACTGGGGAGAAGGTGTCGAGTGCTTGAAATGTTTTAAATACAAAAATTAATAAAGCTCTCTCGTGCTTACAATGTGTGTTGGCATTTTGCCTTCTTTCAATTACCCGGCTCGCGTATTTCGCCCTGGCAAATTATTAACTTAACACTTGATGGCCACTTAAATCGATCGGGAAGGGAATAAAAAGCAGAAAGGACATGCCATCTCATAGCCCATAACGACTTCTATTAGTAGTGATTGTTTTTCGATGGTTGGCCTAACCAGCAATGCTTGTTTTTCTTCGCTAAAATTATATACTAACTCTTCCTAATCGCTTAATGGCCCTGACAATACGGCTTAACTACCTGCTTGTGCAGGACATTAAAATTTCCAATATCCCAAAGTGGTGGATAATGTCGGTAGAAGAGCCCCTCGACATCGATCAGAGAACAGCTGACAGTTTGGAAACTGGCCAAAAGGCAAAACAGTTAACGGAAGCGGACTCTGGCAATGACAACCCAACCCCGTTGGCAAGTGAAGTTTCATTTGTTGGTTACCAGACGACATCCTGGCTTATGTAGGTGCCCTTGCCAATGCCAAATGCTAGGTACCCCCTGGAATACCAAAAAACCGAGAACCGAATGCCAAATTACAATTTCAAGTTCAACATGCTGGGGCGGCATAATTTCCCCGCTCCTCCAGCTCGTTCAAGTGTGACTCTCTTTGGGCCAACCTCTCTGCTAACTGTTTCACATGATCCTGGGTCCATCCCCTTTAGGGCCAGTGCCTCAGGTCCCTGGTCCGTGTTGCGCTTGAGGAACTCCTTGCTCAACAAATTATTACCTACACATATGTCCCGGGGCCAGTGTGTTTGGGCTACTCCAATTATAAGTCAATTAAATAGGTTAAAAGTTAGAAAGAAAACCCGGAGGAAGCATCGTCAGGGGACACAATTTTGTCATGGCCAAATGAGCAGGAAATAATTTACGACCGATGCGACCTGCGAGTCCTCTGATCCTCTTCCTGTGCAGAGGATACCCATTTGTTGTCTGCCTGCCTTAGCTATGTTTATGTAATCGCATCATGCCGGAGCACCATGTCTGATATACATTTTATTCATCAATCAATAAAAGACGCCATGGCACGGCTCCAATGCCGAGATTCATGCAAATTCTAAACTGATTCTCGCGGACAATTGGCTCATTGATCAATCATTTAAGCGAACCAAGAGCAAAGCAATCAAGTGATCTGTGAGCCTAATCGACACTATACTATATATAGAAGAATATATGCAGATGCTGAGGTAGTGTAACCACAACCGGCAAGTGGCGGCAAACGATTTTAATTCAATCGCACCAATTAGGCCAGAGCCACAGCCGCAGCCTCAGCCACAGACAGAGGCGCCCCCAAAACGTAGAGCCATCACCGATGGTTCTATATGCGCTCAATTAACTCAAATATCTGTAGATGTAAATAATCGCTTGACAATTTGCGTCACAACTGGACGGTTCTGTGCAGGGGGCTGGCTGTAGATTCCAAAAGGCGAGTTGAAGCCCCAAGATCCAGGCCTGAGGAATGCTCGAAAGCAAAGTTCAACATTTCGTTCGCCTCGCTCACTAATCTGTCGGGGTCAATCGATGTTAAGTAGAATCACGAATACCAAATTAATTGATGCCGTTGATATGCGCAGCTCCCCAGTTCGGAGCATCTCCCAGAACTCTTTCTGATGATCCATCCACTGCCCCCCAATGCTCACTCCGCCCCATTTCTCCACCCGAAAGATGTGTGTCAATCTGGTGTGTATCGAGTGGCCGTAGGAGCCGTTCTAGCGAGTGTCAAATGGGTAAATAATACTCGGTTCATGTTTTGAATTAATTTTAATTGAGATTCATTTGTAAGCAATCAGTTAGATTGTTCGCTCGAGCCTACAGATTCTGCGCAGAAGACGACCGTATCCCGTTGGCGATCTACAAAACAATAATCTTCAGAGGGCTTACCATCAGAACCCTTTATCCTTCCGGTTGGAATGCACAATTAAACATTAATTACAACCCGAGCGCTCCCCTACTAAACGCCAGACTAAATGCTGTCTATCGCTTGATGGTTGTAATTAATAAGACACGCCAGCAATCATAATTGAAAACATGTCTCTTAGCGCCGAAAGCCTCGTAACAGCAACACGTTGCAAGTTGCTAGGTTGCTGGGCTTGGGTGGAGTGGGGATAGCAGAGAGGAGGGTGTGTGTCTGTGTGTGTGACTGCCTGTGGAAAGCCCAACCCAGACCTCTGGCTATATCAAACAATCTTAAACTTAACAAGCCACAGAACACAAAACACTCCCCCTATTTGCGGCCAGCTGCCCCTGCCTCTGCCACAGCCCCATTCTCATCGACAATTGTTTGACTTTGCTGCAATGTTGCAAGCTGCAAACTGCACTTCAGGTGTATGGGTGAGTGTGTGGTGTGTCTATTAGGCAAAGACAGCTATGAAAATACCAGTTGCTCCTGCTACTTGCTGCTGTTGCAGGTTGCACTGTGGCACTGTTGCAGTGTTGCACGTGAGACTAGACGAGACGCGGCGCAGACGTAGCCCAGCATAAGATAAACAATTGCCTCTCGGAGAGGCAGCAACAGTGGCCGGAACGTGCGGCCAGCCAAATGCAATTAAGCTAAAAATGTGAAAAATATCCCCCAGCGATACTGCCTCCGAACTAGATAGACACATCCTCGTCTGCCGCAGCGACTGCTGCTGCAACACTCGGTGGCAGCCATGTCTGCGCCTCCGAATGGAAGCACCGCGATAAATAAAAATGTAAATCATGTCTGCTCTGCTTTAAATTGATAAAAAGTGGCACGACCAGGGCGGAGGGCGGAGTAGCATCGGAAATGGGGGTGGTTATGTGGAATATAGACTTTTAATTGGCGATAGTTGGATGTAATATATGATGGATCGGATTAATTAATGAAAGAAACTGGAAGAGAGTGGAAAGAGTATCTCTTGAGAGTATCTAGAAAGTATCTCTTGTGAAATCCCTTTCTCCAAAGGCTTAAAAATATCAAAAAAAAGATGAAGAGAGATCATAATTTATTGTTCACAAAAATGTATAATCCACTGTCTTAGTTCCAAATGACTTGACTCTTTCAACTAATCCCCGACAAGCAACCTCAGAGCCTCTAATCCCGCCAAGGGAACTCAGAAAAAAACTTACGAGATCTTCAGAAAAAAAAAACCAAAAGGATCCCCCCAACCATTTCAATTGCACAATTTGGACAGCTGTGCGCGCAGGCAGCCGAGCAGGACCTCCAGAGTCCTTCGACTTCCTCCTGTAACTGCAGTGGCGTCGGCGTCGGCGTTTGCTTTGACATTTGGCCGAGTGCAAGTGCAGGATGGCTGCATAGGATAACACTCGCCTTGAGGGGTCCTGTAAGCGAGGGAAGAACTGAACAGGAAGCGGCCTGAATTGTCGACGGGTGCTGGCGATAGCCGAGAGCCCTACTTAGATAACAATTGCACAGAAAGTGCATTCGCAATGCAAGTACAGAGTGCAGCAGTTGAAGACAGCTGAGGACATGGCCAGTGTGAGTAGTGGAGTGGAAAGGATGCCCCGGGTGCTCGAGTACGGGTATGTGTGTCAAGGGCAGGCGCCAAAAGAACTTCCAGGAGGAACGACGAAGCCAGTAAGTTCTACAGCTGTCGCTGAGACCGAAGTCCGAAAGTCGGGGTCACACCCACCGCACCCAGGACAATCAGCAATAAAAGAGAACAGGACCAACGAAATGGAAATGCGACAGAAAACCGCAAGCCAAATTGACCGGAAGCTCTTATTAATTTGCTATTAGCCATAGACAGACAGGAAGTTAACTTAATTTGTGTGGCTTTTGGTCTAAACGGCATTGGGAACAAAAAAAAACAAGACAATGTTTTCTAAACAGGATGTGAAGAGAGTGCCAGAGAGTAGCAGGAGCAGGACATGTGAACACGGCGCGAGGACTTCAAAGTCCGTCGAGGGTGGGGCGACAAAATGCAAGAGAGCTTTTACCGTTAGCGGTAACGAAGGCTGATTAGATCAGGTTCAGACAAAGGACCTTCGCTTTCAGCCTCGTCCCCCAAAACAGGACTTAATTAAAATGTTTGCTCCACTTGCGCTGGGTCAGTCCGGCCGCTTTCACTTTTCACCCGCGTTGTTGCGGCATATTCCGGACCAGGGCCAAGGGGGAAAGCCCCAGACCTCAGATCTCTGGCTGGTGATATAAAAAGACAAAAAACAAAAGTCGTTAATGATAAGAGACCAAATGACGAACAGCCCCTCGGTTTTGAGTCACGGGGGAACGATTAGAACCGCAGCCAAGGAGTATACGAGTACAGAGACAGACACACATGCCAAGGTTCACCTTGGACTCGAGTGGAAGTATTCCCGTTTTTATTGCCGCATCGAGACAGGAAGCACTCCGGAATACAATGGGGGAAGACCTCTAGACATTCATCGCTGCTGCTGCTGCTACTTCGGCTGTTTCTGCCACAAATGAGGTGCGAGCTCTCGATTGCGAGATTATCATATCAGGGCACACACATATCGGATGTGAAGTGGTCTCTCTTCAGAGGCAGCACCCTCATTTGTATAGGAAGTAGAAGCAGCAGCCGCAGCAGCAGCAGTGTGTCCTACATCGAAAAGTCCTGTTCCGTTGTCCTGTTGAAAGTGAAACCCGAGGAACAGTGACAGGAAGCCAAGAGAAGAGCGTGTGCCAACTGAAGGCACGTGCTGATGCCACAAGAAGCTGTGGCCATGTACCATTAAAGGGGGTTACGGATTAAGGTCCTGCACTCTGTAGCAAATCAAACATAAAATGCTAATTAAAGCCAATAGTTTTGCACTTTATAGAAGTATTCTGTCGACTGGCGACTGACTTCCTGATCTCGTAAACCCCACCTCAGGGATGGCTCATTTCCCAGCCTCCAGACCCCCTGTTTTTTTGCCCCAAAGCATTTGCGAATAATGATTTTATGCTTTCGATGACAGTTCTCTGCCAGGCGCAAACTTTTGTTTGATTTGCTGATCGGCTTAATTATTCGTAGACAAATGCCTGCCTGCCGGTTGCCATTCAGAGAGGGGCCCAAACGTAAAAAAGTCAATTAAAGAGCTGGCAAGAGGTGGAAGCAGAGAGCTAATGCAGCAAGCTAACATCGCCAACTGTCAGCGGACACGCGCCACTGGGGGCGGGGTGGTGTCGCCGCATCGCGGAGTTGCAATTTCCGAGTTATGCGTGCGAAAATGTTGCATGGCCAAAGTGGCAACTCCAAATGGCGAATGGAAAGCACAGCCAGCACCTTGCCACAGTCTCCACCGTTTCGGTCTGGCGTCTGACGTTTTTTTTTAATGCTTTCTTGGTGTGAATTAATTTTATTGCCTAATTGTCTCTCCACGCCACATGTTGAAACTATTAAGCGCATTTTAAACAGGCCCAACTATGTAAGTTTATGGGTCTTTGTGGGCCCTAAGGCTCGAACTTTACGATTTTCGACCCGCTGGCGAATGTGTTTTCCCGAATATATATGCATATAGTTTTTGGCGACACTCACGGAATTGGTTTTCGAGTCAAAATACTCGAATATGTCTTTATTTTTAAGCGGAAAACATTCTGCCCTATGTCCCGAAAATCGGCAAACAGGAAACGAAACTATTTCGCGGAATTCTCGTTCTCCTCGTTCAACGAAAGGTGGATCTTTATGTTCCACTAATTGCTAAGTGTTCCTCCAAACAAGATATATGTTCAGTTTTTAACAATCGAAATATTTAAAATTTTAACAAGCCAATAAAAATGATTAATTGCTCTATATAGTTGTGAAAATTAAGTGATTTTATGTACGAGATAGACAAGTCTTAGCTATTTAGATTGCCATCTTGGAATGGCAACCGGGGCCCATCGCTTGCCGATCACCTCGAAAAACGCTTTCGTTAATTAGCTGCTGTAGATACAATTTTCACCATCCCGCAGATACATATCTTCCGCATCGCTTAGCATTTTTACAGCTGTTCCCAGCTGACTTTTCTAGGACCGCCATCGCTACATGGTCGTCGCTCGGACTGTCACCCTCACCTGTTAGCATTGCCATAGCTACGGGGATCTCTATATGGCCCTCTCTCTTTCGCTTTTTGCCTACCTTGGCATGGTGTTTCCCCCGGCATCGGTTTTTTTTTTTTATTAATTGCACGTGGGGGGACCCATTGGTGGTTGTCTGGGTCTTCTAGCCGTTTTTTGTTGCCTTCGGTTGGTTCCTATTCTCCCTTCCAGGTCGCTTCCCCTTCTGACCGGTAGTGATGTGTTCTTTTTATTTTTTGTGTTTGACTTTGTTCCTGGGCGAGTTTCCTCATCGCGTTTTTCCTCAGCGCTTCCCGCTCATTTTTTCCTCTTCCTTGGCTTTCACAATGGGCTAACCCACACACACGCACCTTTTGATCACTTCCCCGACGGCGTTCGTTTAGCTCGATTACGCTTCCGGTTGCTGTTTCCTTCTGCTGCTGCCTCTGCCTCTGCCTCCGATGCCTCTTTTTTTTATAATGCTTCCCGATCCTGTAATCGAGTGACACAATTTCTGTTTTGTCATCTGCTCTTGATCGCCCCTGCCGGGAACGCTTCCTCCGAGGTGTATTGTCATTAGCCTCCTTTTTAAAGAGTGTCTACCTCTCTGTCTGCCTCGTTGGCAGTCTCTATCTCCTTCTGATGATCTTGGCAATTAGGTGTGCGAGTGTACGAGTGTGTGTGTGTGTGCTGGAAAGGCAAATCCATTGTTCGGCCAAGGCACAGAAAACATAAATTATGGGATAATCCGACATAAGCGTATTTCCATGATCTGCTGGGGACCATCTCCGGTTTAGAGCGAATAATGAATGAATGAATAAATGAATGACTGAATGAATGAGTGACTGGATGAGTGATTGAGCAACTGACTGAGTGACCGAGCTAGCTGCTGACAACTTCCTGCTGGGGTAGTACCACCACTCTTTCTAATTAGTGTTTGGTATAATTGCTGCCTCGCTTTGCTTTGCCATTTCACATGCAGATTAGCTGACATTCACATTACGTGTCATGCTATAACTGCACCACTAACATCACTCCTAACTGCCGCCCCACTATTTAGCCGGGATTAGGTCTGGCTAACACGCAAAGTTTAGCCAAGTCAAAAGCCCCCCATCCACGGCTACAGCGTGTGGGGACAAAATACGATGACACCGATAAGCGGCTACAGTCGCCAGACATGCGAGCCACCTTTGTGGTACCACCAATATCCAGTGGGTGGGTGGCAGCTTTCAATTTGCACAGGAATTGATTTGTTTCTTCTTTTTTTTTACCCGTTCTGGTTTCTTGCTATACTTTTTTAGCGTTTTTGGGGTTAGTGTCAAGCACGCAACCGATGCGACCGAGGCGATATATATAGTGGGATTTGGCGTTGGGTCAACATCAACCGTTTGACACTCAACTCTGACCCTCAACCTCAAAGGCAGCGACTCTGGCTACGCAACTGCAGCTGTCTGGGCATTTCTGAAGAGCAGAGTAGTCTATTTACACTGCCCTCATTGGACGAATTGTGGAGAAATGAATTGAAATCGAGCCGAATCAGATGTGATTGTGTTAATTGTGTGTCTAATCAATCAAATTCTGTTTACCCGCTCTTACGGAATCGGAATCGGGGGCGCTTCATTATGATAACACTGGGAATTTATCGAATTCCGTTCTTGGACTTGTGTCGGTGGTTATCTTCCCAAACTGGCGCATAATTCCCAAACCCAGGCGCAGAGCGAGCCCGTGCGATTAGATTAACCCGGCGACAGTGTCGGGGCATTTGATATAACACCGTACGCCTTGGTCACTTGCGGGTTTCGGGTTCAGGGCTTTCGGGTTTCCAACTGTCCACTCTCTGATAAACGGCAAACACACTAATTTACACATTTAGATATACGCCAGGGCGGGGTGGGAGAGCCGTTGGTGGAATTGATTAGATTTGGATAAAAGGCGGTTGGTCACCGCCAGTCCCCCAGTCCTCTAGCCCCATTATATAGATTAAATTGGGTAATGATCGATTTATCATACCGCTGGTACCTTAATTGTTGTTTCATTTTTTACAATACCGATTAAAGGTTATGAAAATATGGTCTGATTCCAGGAAAACAAAGACAAACCGGATGGCCTAACCGACAGAGATGCTAGATGCCCAGACTGATAAGTGGATTAGTTGATCACGGTAGCCAAGTGCCGGCGATCGCCAATAAATCGCCGGTAATTTGAATCAATTCCAGGGGAACAGGGACCTCCCGAGGGGCTCAAAAGGCAGGCTCTCCAAGAGCAAGTAGCTTATTTTCCCGCATTCCGCTTCACTCTGCAAATTCAAACTAATCCCCTGTAAGATGTCCACACACCGAGCATTTCCTCCGGCCATTAGCCGAAAGAGACCAGTTGGGGGGGGACTAGAAAGAGATCGACAATGGGTGATCGCCAGAGTGGCCATATAGCCACTTCCTGGGCAACTGGACAACTGGGCAACGATCTCCGCCGCCGCCCGCCTCTGCCGCCGCTGTTAATGTGTGACTTTTGCTGTGTTTTTCAACGACATTAATTTTGTGTGCGCTGGATCTTAAGCCGGATTTAGTTAAGCAGCTCAGCGATCGGAGCACTGGAGCGGGGCTGGCGGCGATGCGAGGCGAGGCGATCGGCGCATTAAATACGCTTCCAGACGCTTCGCTCCAGCTTTGGTCACATTTTGTTGGGCCCGCTTAGGAAATATAATCTCTTTTGTCGATGCCAGGCATGATCGCCGCTTACTCACTGTGCCCGTGTCGTGATGGCGATCACCTGTTTCACCTGTGTTTGTCAGCCTCAGCTTCAGTCCAAGTCCCAGTCCCAGTCTCAGTCCCAGTCCGAAGCGATATCGATGTCTGGCCGTATGGGCGAGCGAGCGAGCGTGTTGCTTTATAATGTGTCGCACATTAGTTAGCAGTTAATACTTTAAATAAGACGAGGTTACCGACATTTCGACTTGGCTCTGTGACTTGGCTTGAGGAGAGAAATATGCTCGGAAGCCGATTGTCGCTGTGACTTGTAGAAATCGCGTAGCCCGGCATAAGCCTGGCCCGGCTTATGATTTTCAACGGGGCGTATTAGTGATAAATAATAAATCTTCAGCACCGAAAATACCTTCGTGTAAGCCCCAACAATGTCATCGTGATCTTGGCGGCAATCAGAACCAAAAGTTTATAATCACCCCGTCGGAAAAATCATAAAAAATTATTATATGGTTTATATATGGTTCAGATCTCCCCAGATTTTCTCAGAGATATTCCCCCGATATTAATTTCACTTCCACTTGTCTCTGGATATTCCGCTCAACCGACTTGTCATAATTTTCAAAACATTCCCAAAATTTATGTCCGCTCGAGTGGAGGAATACGGAATACGGATTTGGTTGGCCCATATAAAAATAGTTGCCTCCGTCCGGATAGAAGAGGGGCGAGATCTGGCCTGAAATCGGGCAGTCTCGTATATCTACGGGGAACAAGCTAAATCCACTAATTAAGAATGAAAAAGGTGACAATGGGGGAGGCAACATTTGAAGATGATTTTCGGAATGCGTAAATCGTATAAAATTCGATTCTGTTTTCGTGTTTTGTCACAGACTGTGCCATTCGATTATGCTGAATGATAAATGCCCCAAACAAATACAGAGAGACACGGAATCCAGATGCCGGACTGCGCCACACTGCGCCCTACAAATTAATTACCCGAAAGTTGTCATTATCATTCGAACTTTTCCGCTTATTTTTCGGCTTCAACTTCGTTTGGTTCTGGTATTTCTATTCTTTTTTTTTCCACTCCTTCGCTATCAGCTTTTGGTTCACCTTAAGCTACAAAGCCTGAACCGCTTTTATCGCAATGTCTTACAAATCGTTTTATCAAGGTGTCATTAGCTGCAAGCCAACAACGCCCGGCCGCAAGGTGTTCTATGATAAGTGCAGAAAGGAAAACCTCAACAAGTCGAACACGTTTTGTTGATTATCTGAGGAGCAGTAGGAGAGGAGGAGGAGACCATCCGGCGGCCCCTTTGAAACCCATAGCGATTCCAACCATAGAAAAACCGAAATCGAAAAACATGAACAAACGAAAACCGATCATGAACCAAAAACAAAAAAAAATAGTGAAATAGAATTGATTTAAGACCTTACTGAAAGTGCCAAATAATAATGAAGAAATGGAAGTTTCTGAGACAAGCTGACAACTTGTAATTAACTTAAAGCGTTTTCGGTGTTTTGATATTCCTGTCACTCTTCCCAAGAACCTCCCAGTGACATAGGCGGTGTGTTAACTATCGAGTACTTTGGGGGGCTCTTAGTTTGATTGAAATGGAAACCAGCCGAGCCAAATCTGTGTCTCAAATCTGATTCTGATTCTGATTCCGATTCTGATTGTGGAACTGAGACCGCTGACAATCTGAAGCTGAAGCTAAAGCTGAGGCCAAGCGACTTATGATAATAATCATTATAAATTATTATAATCCAATCGGCTTTGAATAATTAATAAATACGAGTATATATACTATATGTGTTGTATCTTATATGCAAACTCAACGAAGGCGCATAATCGGGCCGTAAAAAGCCGCTCAACTGACAGATCGCTGGGGATTTCTGCTACCAGCTCCCAGATCTGAGAGCTGAGGAGCTGAGAAAGCCGAAAGTCGCCGTCGAATGAAATGCTAAAAATGTGTTACAATCAAGACGGGGCAGCGCAAAAGCGGCTAAAGAGATCAGGCGGGGGGGACTGGGCCGCACAATACCTAAGCTCTGATAAATACGGAATGCCCAGAGAACTGAAAAGAGGTGTCTAGAGCCCACAAGGAATAAAAGAAAGCCAAGCCAGAAGCAGTAGCTGCAGAGTCAGAAGGCGGGTCTTAACAACACCAACAAACGGCAGCCACAACGGCAACAAAGATGACAAACAGTTTGGACATTTATGAGCAGCATTTAATGGACATTTGACTACCGGAATTTAACGAAACCGAAAACGTGGGAAGGGGCTTTCGTTGCCTCTGATACCTTTGAAAGGAGATCTCGAAGAATGGTCGAAGAATGCATTTGATTGGAGCTCAGATTTGATGCGCGGCCAGATTAACCCCGATTATCATTAGTCTTGGTCACCCCGATCGCTTGGGACTGGGCCTGAGGAAATGACTATTCGATGATCATGCCGGTGAGCAGGAAACAGTGGCGGTGAAGAAGATTTCAATTAATAAATATTCCATTATCTGATTTCTAAGGCCTCTGTTTCTTTACCCCCACCCTCCCTAACACTTTCAGATTAGACAAAATCGAACCATTTATAATTTATAAGACGGCCTATCTGGCCAACTCAGGAGCGGTGGAGAGGCGGGTTGGAACTGGAGCTGGAGGGGTCTCAGGTGATCTAACCGTGAATGAAGAGACTCGCTCGGCATTATCTCTTCCTCGGGTTCGATTTCGACATTTTTCTCGATGAAAAAAACCCGAAAAAAAAGACAGAAGACAGAAATTATCACAACAATAAAACTAAATGCTTTATAATTAGTTTGCAAGCCAAACGAACTCACGCACACACCGACGCATATGGGTTTGTTATTAAATATGATTTGTTATAGTTTACGAAAGAATTCCCATTTATTTATACCCATTCTGACGGTTCTGGCCATACAGGTTTATTATCTGGCCCAGTCGGGCCGCCTAACTTACGCCGCCTAAGTCTTATCTTAATCCCATTCACTAAGCATATGCGTCGACACATAAAACTGTCAAAAAATTCTTAACAGAAACAACAAAAGGCTAGGAGATGAAACAAATCGAAGCAGAGCCGAAGCTTCGAATGCCCTAGCCTGGTGTCCCAAACGACTCTAATCGAACAACAATAAAATATGGAGAGTCTTGAGTTCTTCGAGAAACTAAAATTTCATCAGAGCAGTACTGGGAAATTGCGTAATCATTAGCCCAGGGGATGAATTAATTTTTTTAACTTAAAAATTAAATCTCGATCTTCCCCTTGGGGCTGAAGTAAGCCCGTGATTAGAAACCCAGTATTCCCATTGGCGAGGAGGGTAGAGCTTTCCGATTTGGCCAGTTTGGTCAGGGGGTACTACTATATATAAGAGAGACAATGGCGGAGTGGGTCCCCCAGATTTAGTTAATATACAGCCATAGACATTTTCAAAATCGAATGGAAACAAAATCCATAAATTCTTGGATTAGTCACCCCCCATTTTTGGGTGCTTGGGTAACCGACGAGAGATCGGGTAACCGATATCAATGGGTCTGAGGCACCAACGAAGTCGGCAGAAGTCGAAGTCAGACCTCGGAGTCAGATAAATAATAATTACACTCACACAACATAATCAATTATGTCTGCTAATAAACTCTGCCCACAAACACACTCTCGCACACACTGGGCTATCTGGACATGTGTATGAGTGACACCCCAACCCACCCATTACTTTACTTTTTACTGTGCGGGGAGTGGGCTAATCACGCCAGCATGTTCATAATCAATTTTATCGCACTTATTTGGATTAATTGCGATATCACTAGACAGGGGCGTCCGATAAAAAAAAAAAAGAAAAAATAACGTCGCACCACGATGACGCGCGGAACACATGCACGATTTTGTACTCCCCCCAATGGTGGTAACCCCTTTGTGGGTACCCGGGGTGGGTGCCATCCCGATCCGTAAACCCCATCGATATCTAAGTTCGTCATCGCCTTATGCCGAAATTACCAGCATTTGTCAAAGTTGCCGTCGGGATTATCTTATCTGGCTGGCAAAAGCTTTCGGTGGAACTCAACCCACTTTTTTTTGGGGGGACAACTAGACCGCGGGGCTTGGGGATCGGCTTTACAATGCAATTAGTGGCCCAAACAAAAACAGAAAAGAACTGTTCCGAGTAAACAGACGAAGGGGTGTGTGGAGTACAGGGAGTCGGGCTTATCGCGCCACCGATCTCGAAAATCTCAGCCGATAAGGATTATCTTAATCTGCATAAATAGCGAAACGGTCGCATATCTACCCACGACTGTTATCACCATCGCTTGGCCATATGTCGCTATTGTTTGCCTTCAACTGATTCATTTTGAATCCGGAAGATAGAGGGTTTCTGTACTTTCAGATACATAAGTGTATCTGTGAAGTAGGTGTGAATTGCCGGCGGCGAATCGTAGGAGGCACTCAAGATCCCATTATATATAATATTTTTCACAAACTTGGCTTTGGATATCGGTTATAGAACTCACCTGCTGACCGGCATTGGCCGCCACCCAGGCCTCGGCAAAGGTCTCCATGGCGCTCTGGAAGTCCATCTCGCTGGCGATTCAATGTTCTAATCACTGGCAATATTGTTCCACCTATTACTTTTATTGGCCAGATGCAGGCGCTTTGGCATTAATTGCAATTTGAATGGTTCTCCGCAACGATTTGAGTTTGATTCGATTTGAGTGCAATTGCAGACGCGCGATAATGTTACCGAGATGGTTGAGAGGACTGATGAGGTTGATGGGGGGGAAGAGATATTTCTCAATTTGTGATTTCTGATTGCCGATTTCTGATTTCCGATTTAAGACGCTAATTAGACACACGCACACACACTCGCGTATTCGCACACACGTTCGGTTGGAAGGCGCGACTCCTGCTGGAACGGATTCGATGACGCTAGATGCTGGTTCTGTTTCTGAGTCAGTTGTTGTTGCAATAGTTGTTGATATTTTTGTTTTTGTTGTTGTTGTTGTTGTTGGGGGCGACGCGACATCATTAGTGCCATGAAATCGGGAGCTGATCGCGTCGCTGCGTCACCAGGATTGGCAGCGTGTCGAATGCCGCACTTCCAAATCCAGTGGAGCGTTCAGTGGCTCTTCTTGGGGGCTTGGAGGGCCGAACGTCTGGCTGCCCGCAGGAGGAGGTGTATGTATATGGGAGCTATGTCCTTTAATTTGGCTATGTTCTGGAGCTGATCGCTCTCGCACCTGGGAACTCTTCGCAGGTAACTGACTGAATGGCAGGGTGCGCGTCAAGACATCCTCTCGCAGTCCAAGTTGTCGCACAACTGACGGCATTCTTTCGCCTTCGCGCGGCAGAGCAGTCGATGCTGCCGGGTGCCGGCGTTCGGGTGCTCGGTCTATGCCTCCGGCATGGGGGTGCGTTGGTGTGAGTTATGAGAGTCGCAGCTCTCTCACCTTGGGATGCCTCTGTGTGGGTGCTCCAAAGAGAGGCGCTTTTGAGATAACAGCGGAGTAGAAATGGCAGTAAAAAGTAGTATAATTGCAGTCCTTCCACAATGGATTACCTTTAAATAAAGTTTCTATGTTTAGGGTCTAGTTTGTCTATTCATTTTTACAATAAGAAATATTAATTTTTTATTGTAATTATATTTTTTGTATTATCTTTCAAATTGGACACTGTGATCTTCATTGTACTACAATTAATAATTTTAATTGCCAAAATACAGCAAACTTTTATTCTATGAAACTCCTCAAAAAACCATTTTTAAAAATAACAGGAAATCTGTGTAGTAGAGTTAAAAACTTTATTTAATAGCACTATTCTTAAAAATGATTTCCAAATTACAATTAATTGTCTAAAAACATAATAATAGACTAAATTTTAAACCAAAATATCTGCTCCGAAAAGGGAATTCCAAATAGTAGTAGAAATACTACGAAATTCCTTGTTGGTGAGTGAGCTAAGCATACCGCTCTCCCGTTATGCGTGTGTGTGACCAAAACAAAGCACACATACTTGCCGGAAACGACGAGAGAGCACCATTTTGAGAGGGCCAGAGAGCCATTCTCTCACCGACACACACATACACGCAAATGGTGGGTAAACCTGTTCCGGCGCAGAATTGCACTTGTCGTCGCTCGTTCGTGTGGTGCCCAACCCCCCAGCACCACCCCCTCACTTCCACCCCGGCACCAGCACCCCGCACCCAATGGTTTCTCGTTCGGCTGCGCGTTTTCTTTTATTTTTTGTGCGCCGTGGATTTGCTGCAAATTCGGGTGGAATTATGCCAAGCACACGCACACCGTCACACCACGAAACACACACCGACACTGGGGATACACCGTGAACAGTGGGCGTGGGCGTGTGCTTATTCCTCTGACGATGGTGGGTGGTGGTGGAGGATGACGGCCAGGCTGGGGAGCGCTGCCCGGGGGAAGTGGCAACACCCACTCGGCATTTAGCACCTCCGTTGCCTGTGAATGGCGACGGCCTTCGGTTCAGGCTCGTGAACTGCGAAACGAAGTGGACTTTGGCGACCGGCGGGCGATGGGGTTGGGGATGGGGATGGGGGGTGGTGCCCCCGGAAGAAACCGGAGATAAGAGCGCAGATAATGCGCGCGCATTACATGTGATTAGGTGTCCGAGAGCCAGGATTTAGCCAACCGCGTCCAAGTAAATGGTATATAAGATTTCTATATACCAGCCGTCTAGGGGAACCCCTCTGGCAGGAGAAGAAAAAAACAAAAAGGAACCCAAAACTGGGTGGAGTTACGGAAGGTTTTAATTAGCTAGAAATCCTGTTTCCTTTTTGGGCGAAGTCTAAAAAGGATGTTTCAAAAAGGGTTTCCATTTCATAAAATAGTGTTAAACAAAATAATAAAACTATACTGATAATATTAATATTTCTCACCATTAGCCTTTCCCAGGATTAGATTATAATATGAAATATTATCCCACCGGAACCCCCCCAATTTCCCCAATACGAAGGCACCTACTTTCTCCCTCACTCTTCGGGCCCTCTCGCTCGCTTCGGCTCTCTTGGACTCACACACACATGGACACCAGCACGAACGCCATTTCCCTCTCTCTCGCTCTTATGGTGTTGTGCCAGAGCGAGATAACCCATGGAAAAAATTAGAGCACAGAGAGATGAGCAAAGCGTAAACGCAGGCACAAGATACGAGAAATACAAGATACGAGATACAAAAAAAAAAGAGGAAAAACACGAAACCGAAATCGACATAAAAAGCGCCGGCAAACCAGTTCGGGATAGACTCCGCCCCCGCCACTCGCTGATTGGCTAAGCGAGTGCTTTGCTTTGCTCGAGACTTCATCTTGTTCTTATTTTCTATACTTTTTTTCCAACATTGCTCCAACTGCGGTTTTATCGCTTTCCCCACCCTCATCTTTTCTTTCCTTTACATCCGCTTGCCGCCTTTCTCCTTTCTCCTTGCGCCGTTGCCGTTATTTGGGGAGCTTTACCAAAAATTTCGGTTCTCAAAATCTTTTGGTGTTCTTAGCATTTTAGATAGAGCCACCAACACCCACGCACGAGCACACACACACACTTGGAAATGAAGCATACTTTTATGTTGAAACATACATTTTAATGCGACATGTAATTTCAGATCCTGAATAGAGAAATTTAATTAATTCCTCATCAAAAGACAACATAGTAGCTTTTTGGTGGTGAATTTTATTTCTAGTAGACTTTCTAGGAGGTATTTATAATCCTTAAGTGCCATAATCCTTGAAACATGGTTTGTAAATAGAGTCTAGTTTGGTTGTAAGGCGGACTCCTATTCCTACTAAATTATAAAAGAATTCTTTAGCATCTCTTCTTCAAATTATCATGGCGAATTCTTTAGTTACAATGTATGAAGCCATATTTTCCAGTGGCCACACACATTCGTTTGGCGTTTCCGGTTCGATGACATCTTTTGGGCCACCAAACGCGCTGCCAATTTTTCTGTTCGCCCAAAATAAACCCATGTGTCTGGGTTGGTGGCCCATACATTGAAAGTATATTATATTTACAGTTAGCCAACTCATCGTGAACTTCCTCGTCCCCCATAGAGCACTTCCCATCCCAATAAGCAAAAACGCGACATCATCGGGCTAAAAAAGACCGGCACAGCATGTGCGTGATGGTTTTTTTTGTAGGTAGGATGTAGGAAGTGAGGTAGAAAGGAGGTAGGTGGTCCAGGAGGCAGTTCTCGGGACGCGAAAATCAATAATTTTATTAAAGCCATCGTTTGGCGGGCCCCAGAGTTCAGTTTCAAGTTTTCATCTTTTATGGCGGGCCTCTTCACGGTGAAAAATGGTTTACAGGGAACTCTAAAACTTAACAATAAGTTAAACTAAAAACAGAATTGACCTTAATATTTCCCAAAACGGACAACCATCGTGAAGATGTGTTTCAAACTCAGTTGAAATAAGATATTAATTTTATACATTTTTCTTTCAGTGCCAGTCGCCTTAACGTGTGGGGAAACATTTCAACTTTATGCGCCCGTTTGGGTCCAGTTACGAGAGATTCAGGAGTGAGGAAGTGGCCAGTGTCCTGGGCTAGGCATTCCCTGTTACCGCTATTACGGAATGTGGCAGCCATCAGCCGCGCTAAGAGCTCTCGTTGCCGTCATTGCCCCATCAACATCATCGTAGTCATCATCCCGGACACTGGCTCACACACACACACACAGACTGAATATAAACGCGGACACGGATACGGACACGGCCAGAAGCACGGACACGGATGCCGTAACGGCCGTTGGAATGGAACGAGGAAAGGAAAGCGGAGAGCGGGGAGCACCCGTCATCATCATCATCAGGAGTCCCACCCCATTGGAAACCTCCTTCGGTGTCATTGTCGTCGTAACGACAAAAGGACATTCATTAAGTTTTTGATTTCTGATTTTATTGTTGATTAAACGCATCACAGCCCCTTTTTTCAGGGTAATGCCGAGAAGGATACAGTGTCCTGGCATCACTGCCATTGTCCTGTCTCTATCTGCCAGCTCTCAGATCTGAGTCCTGAATTCCGAGCACTGAGCACTTCCGGCGAGAGCGTCAACTTGACATTTCCGCTCAGCTCGGGCGTCTTTATTTGGGTGGTCCTGCCGCCTGGCTTATCAACCCACTCAAGGACCCTCAGGATACAATCGACAGTCAGGACATCGTCCCCACATCTCCACATACACTAACATATCTTCTATATAAAAGTATTTACAGAACGAACTCTGTTGGCCAACCAATTCGAATGCCCGATTAGGGAAGCTTGGGAATTATCCTGCAGCCAGGATGTGTGTGTGGACTGGAGAGCTGCCATTCGCCTGGCTCAAGTATTGACGCTCCCCGACAGGGGAGACGGGGACGAGTGGATATCCTCTGTTGGCGGTGCCATTGGAGCTCATCAGCCAGTGATGTCGGGAAATGCGCCTGCGCCAATTTAGGGTTTTTCTTTATTTTTTCCCCCAATATATAGCAATAGCAGCAGAGATACATATACGAGACCCTTATATAGGCTATTATGTACTTGAAACTCTATTTACTCGCTTGAACCACAAAATGGGATTTGATGGCGGAAGGAAAAGCGCGGAAAATGGCGAAAATAAAGTAATTAAACGGGGACTAGCGTTTCGGCGGCTATAAATAAAGGAAATCCTAACTTAAAGGTTTGACATTTAGTGCTCAATTGATAGAACTATAGGTCTTGCGATGAGGTTGGAAGTCCCGAAGATCAAGATAGAGCTATTTCCAAAAAACTTGTTCAACAATCCAATCATTTTCTTTATCATCCAAGCTCTGACCGACATATCCCGAGGGCTAACCTTGGACGTGGAACGCATTCCAATTAGTTGGAGAAGTTTGAAAGGCATGAGACATTGGCCAAACAATGTACGGGCTTTGTTGGACCAGTCGCACCTCCTGATTAAATGGAATAACCACATTTACCACTTGAGGTAATTGAAAGCACCGCGGGAGCTGGAGTGGTGGGTGGATGGTTCTGGTGACTGGGTGGCTGTCATAGTTGGCGGGGTGATGCACACACCCAAGCCCCCTGGTGACATGGGTAAGCGTGTTGCGATCGGCAAAAGTTCCACTTGAAAGCCTTAATTGATTTAACAGATACCGAGATACGAAGATACACCCACCCCTACTCTAGACTCAAATCAATAGATAAATTCGATGACTCTAGGCTCTATTTGTATCTCTGTTAGTGTATCTGTATCTGTATCTGGGGGAATCGGATGTGACTATGATTGCGGTTACCATTCGACCGGCATCTTCAAAAGCTCGGGGGGAACAAGATATCGATTTGTTAAATTTCGCCCGACGATAAGGAGCTCGACTTTGGTGGCTTGACAATGAAACCAAGATCGAAGACCAAAATAGAAAATGGAGTCGCCGGAGTGTCCGCAAGTCACCAGATTGCGCCAATCGTTTGTGGATGCCGCCGAACAATGTTTGACGAGTTTGTGTTTGCTTATCGCGATCGATAGATCGATATTCAGTCGATATCGTTGTTGTTTGTCTGTTGTCTTTGATGCTTGACATTGTCGACTGCCTCGGACAAATCCGTAATTAAAATTACTCTCAAATATGTACCTTCTATGCCGCTTATCGTCAATGCTAATATTGACCTCGCGACTTAGCCAAAAAGTCAGTTGGCTGTGATGTTGGCCAAATAACATCATCACCACGTCCAGGCTACCTGAATCTGACCCAGAGCCCTTCAGTTGTCATGTGCCTGCGGCTGTCACTCCGGGCAACACTTGACTTTGTTTGTCCTACCATCGAGGTCTCGGTCTTGTCTGCGTTTCTGCCACAAAAAGACCATGTGCCACACACCCACCCTCCATTCACACAACCAACTCTGCCGGAGACCTTCGCGATTTGTCCTCCGCATTTTCTCATTTCAGTAATGGCTTATTTTTAAATTGTGCACAATTTTAAGGCAAATAAATAGATGGGTAGTCGTCACATAAGGTTTAACATTCAAGAGACTTTCAAAACCTTTCTGAAACTGGCTAAATATTCTTCTCCATCCATTTAAAGTTCCATGGACTGAAGCCACTTCCCATCCCCTCCAATTGTGGCTTTTATTGAGAGTTTACCGCAATTTTGTAGTTTCGCAAATTTCATCAATGGGCCTGCAGAAAATGCGGTTAAAATATGAAGCGGACTCAACTCAATTTCAGAATTTCAGAATTTGCCGCTGCAACATTTTCCGCTAAAAGCAACTCATTTGCTGGGGAACGAGTGGGGGCAGATGGGGTGTTGGGATGACCAAAGGATAGTTTGAAATGACCACATAATTAAATTAGTTGCATGCAGAGAACGGTCAACTTGGAACCAGGAGTGCCGCAAAATTCCAAACTGGCAGGGGACGCAAGGATGGCAGAGGTATGACAGCCGGAGTGGACCATTTTGCGTGTGGGCGGTGGTGGCGGCCAGGGGTGGCAAATATTGGTTAAAAACTGACAAGCGGCTCGTGTTCGTGGCCTAAACAAATACAAACAGAAACTGGGAATCGAATTGGGGTACAAAATCGAAAATCAAACAAACAAAATCACTTGCTTTGATCAGGTGAAGTGCTGCACTTTTCACAGGCTTATCTCTTGGCTGGGAATCTTTATTTTTAAAGTGAATAAGGTCGAAGCGAGTGGGGTATATACTAATAAGCCACAACTATGCCTTACCTGTGTCTCACCTAGCCGAGATCGATAAGTTCATTTGGTTTTGCGATTTGATTACTGTTGACTTAAGAACGATTCTGTTTGCTCAGCTATTGTGTTCAGCTGTTGCTGCTTGATTAATTTGAGGCGATAAAGCTTAATTGGATTTCGCTTAGATAACTTGGACTCGGAATCGGACTCGGACTGAAGAACCCGGTTAGATAGATAGATTTCCGATAGTCGATCGCCTCGAGTGCTGTTCAAAATCGCGGCTAATCAGAGCCCCATCGGTAAACAAGCTTTCTGACAGCTAAAGGGTTGGGAATTACTAAGCAGTTTCGTCAGCAACCGAGTGTTTTACCCCATCGAGAGGCCAAAATACACGGATCTCGTCACAAGTTGCTATCTTGGCCGAACAGCTACCGCAACCGTAAGTCCAACACTCTAACTAAGATGTCCACTTAAGTGAAATAAATTTCTACTTATGCTCAGCATTTCATCGAATGCGAATCCCCGAAGGAAGGGTGACTGTGACAGTGACTATGACTCCGTGCAATATATATACTTATACTTATGCTCGCAATCCTCCTAAAAGGCAATAAAGTTTATCATGCAATTAAGAACGAATTACGCTGCTAATAGAATAATTAATGCAATTTCCCACAACATTAGGCACGAGCACAGACCCAGCCTCACAGGCTGGCTGCGGGAAAGTGGCCAAAGGAGCGAAAGGAGCAAGGCAACGTTGCAGAATCAAGATGAGAAACTCTCTATCGGCCTCACCATCCAACATCCAGCCCCTTTCCGAGAAAACACAACCCCCGAACCAACTTGGCTCTGTGACAACTGGCGACGTGGGCCGGGAATGTTTTTGTGAGGCTGCGAAACCCCAAGAACTAAGCCATTCCAAATGGGGTTTATGTGCGTGATCTGTGGGCTCAGCAGGAGGATGGGGCTTGCTCCAATTGCCTGCCCAACTTCTACTATAGAACAGTCAAAATAGTTTGACAAGAAGAGCAAAGGTTTATAAATATGAACTAACTAGACTAGCAGATTTCAAGCCAAGGAGCTATAACCTCTTGAATATGTGCCTAAAGATTAGTCTCTAACCTTAAAAACTTGGATTAAGTAAATTGTTTAATGGATAATACCTATTCCTTTTTTTCCTAGTGACATTTAATAGTGTTAGAATGGAGCAGTGATGTCACTATCTTTTAGAAAGCAAAAAATTACTACAAATTCCAAAACCCGATTCCACTGTACTCATATGAGCTGCCCGACAATCCTTGCTACTTTTTATTTCTGCTCGAAGCTGCAGGAGAAACGCTGCCACGAGTGAGCCCTCCAGGAAAGTGCTTGCCAATCCCATTCCAAGTTCGCTCCTCTACCCAAGGTTTTTGCCGTAGACTGGCAAAGTGTTTTGTGGCTGTGCCGCACTAATGAAAATGTCAAGTAAATTCCTGCTTTCGGACGGAAACTGCTGCTGTTGCTGCTTTTGGTGCTTTTGCTACTTTTGCTCTGCTCTGCTCTGCTGACGATGGTTTTGCCCGATATCGACTCAACTGGAGCATCTCTGGATGGGTCTGGGTGGGTTGCAAATG
Organism: Drosophila ananassae; assembly: GCF_017639315.1. NCBI lineage: Eukaryota > Metazoa > Arthropoda > Insecta > Diptera > Drosophilidae > Drosophila > Drosophila ananassae. The sequence continues at coordinate 2,214,076 of NC_057929.1, read as the reverse complement.
CATTTTCGTGCCGGCTTCAAGTTAGCTTCCGTTTCATGTCCCACGCGTTGATGGCAATTGTGCTTGGCTTTACCTCCCACAGCCATCCAGAACCAGAACCATCCAATGCCATCCGATTTTCCCCAACCCCCGGACAACATTTTAAACCCAATGAAAAGTGATGAAGCAGAATCAGTAGCAGCTAAAATAATTTGCACTGCCAACCCATTTCAGGCATTCCCTTTTGGCGCAATGATTTTTTGAACAGTTTTCAGTTTTCCGGTTTGCTTCAATTTATCTACGTGGAAATTGCATGTCAACCGGAAAGTAGTTGTCAAGATTGCTAAGTCCTTATTTCTTTCACAGTCTGCTCCTGGCTGCTAATAGCCGAATGCTGGGTGAGGTAAAGGTGTCCTGGCAACGCATCCTCCCGGCATCTTAAGCGGTTTGGGTTCTACTCCTCCCACCCCCCCTCCAAAGGACTTTGTTTGGGTTTCACCTGCTTCGAATCCCCGGAATCGGGGGGGTGGAACTGGATGTTACATATTCCTCGGCTGCTGTTGCGGGTAACGTGCAAATTTAGTTTTACATTTTATATTCGTTTTCGGGCGCCTGCTTACAGTGGGCCGGCCAAAATGTAAATACGTTGGGAAAACTTTTCCCCGAACTTGACAATTTGCCGGGGGTTCCCACTGTAAAGAAGCTTTCAGACGTCTTAGAATTTTAAATGCAAATACTGAATGAAAGGAGCAAACTACAAGCATACATGGGGTTTTAACCAAAGATTCATTTTGTGGTCTCCCCCGTTGTCTAAAACTCTTTTAGCCCCCGACTCCTAGTCCTGGAGAGCCTTTCATTCGGTTGCTAATTAAGTGCCTGCCTAAAAGTATGCAACAAAAGAAACTATACAGCCTAAGATGGTTGGGGGGAGCTCGAATTTCGAAAAGACTTCTTAGCGATATAGTCCTGTCAACCCGATTGTCGCGCTGAAAGGCTGATTCCCTCCCCCAACCCCACCATTACGCCTTTCTTATACAATTACGCCTAAATCCCTTTTACACGCCGAGCATATTTCACGCTACTTTTCAGCGGCATGCCCGCCACTCCTTTCCCCGGCCGGGAAATTTATGAAAATTTGATTAATCTTATCAAGATGCTCTGAGGCAAGACAGTCGTCAATCAAAGGGTTGCTGAAGAAAAATGAATTATCAACAATTTTTGCCTTTGCCTGGCTTTCACTGGCTGTGTGCCTTTGAGCTAATTGAGTTACTGCGGAGTTGTTAGCAGAGTGTTCTCGGGTCTCGGTTCTTGGTTCTTGGTTCTTGGTTCTCTGGTAAGTGAATCACTATCGAAACGCAAACAATTTGCTCTCCATCCGGCCCCAACTCCACTACCGATTTGCCTACTACCTTCTTCATCTTCAAGTCACAAAGTCAGCTTACAATCTATGGGCAATTATAATGGGTTTTCCTTCTTTAAACATATTCATAAGGTAATTTGTCTGGGCCAGGGTAAAAGCCCCTGATAAGGCCCTCAACCCCAGATACCCCCATGCCCCAGCCCCAGCCAATTGATACAAATACGTATTAGTATATATTTTTTATTTGACCAAGTATCGACTTATTTTGTATTTGTCCAGAGGCCACATCCTTTCAACCTAAGCTGCTTGTATCAATAAAAATTCGATTATACATCCACATGGGAGACGGTAAGAGCCGGACCCTTGCAACGATTTATCATTGTGTTGACTTTATCGGGCGGGCACACATAAAAAAAGTATAAAAAGGACATGGTGGAAGGGCCGAAAGTAAGTGCTCGACTTATAGTTGAAGACGCGCACACACATCACGCATACGCCTAGTTGGGCTTGCCAATATCAGCTTAGTCTGCCGGTCAGGACTCTTCTTTTATTGCAGCTTTTTCATATTTTTATAAATATTTTAAGCACTAGTCAGAGTGGAGGGGTCGGGAAAATCTGCAGCATTCAAGTAGCTTATCAGTCTCGTATGTGAGCTTGTTTTTCCCCCCCTAAGCGTATCAAGTATCAAATGCCAAACAAGACAACAAATTGGCCCAATCTTCTGATGCCTGGAGAGGGGTACTTTTCCCTCCGAAAAAGGCTGAAAGTTTAGCAACTTTTTGGACCCCTTCATGGCTTGACCAGTTAAGTATACAAGTGACTCGGTTTGTTGTTTGTATTCCGCCAGCGTAAGCGACATCGATTTGATAAACTTTCGTCCTGTCACCGCTGTGGTGACTCCTTTGGCCGGACTTTGGCAAGGAGTGAGCCACAGGGGTACTTAATTGCTTATGTAATTGTTGGCATTAAGTGATTTCTTGTTTATTTCACAGTTGGTTGCACTCGAATTTAATTGAAATTAGATGGCAGTCCGTGGAAGGATGCCAAGGTTAGCATACTTATCGGGGCTTGAATTAATATATATGTATATATTCGGCGCAGTATTTGGTGTACATTTTTTAAACCATCAGTCAAGTATTAGCGAAAATCATAGAAAAATTCCAATTAGACAAAAAATAAGCTTAAGATGCAGTATTTGGTGTAGATTTTTCAGTCAAGTATTAGCGAAAATCATAGAAAAATTCCAATTAGACAAAAAATAAGCTTAAGATGGCCTAGACAAATAGTAAAAAAAAGAAGCCTCGTGGAAATTAAAAAGAAAAGTTTAACATCAAAGAACAACTTACACTCAATTAAGTAGGCAGATTAAAAAGCAGGAGACAAAATTATAAAAAAAAGCTGAAGAGAACTCAAAATGCATTTTCAATGGAAAAAGTTGGTAATTAAACAAACACAAAACGGAATATTCAATAACTTTTCAGAAAGAAGAACATTTTTCTTTATATTTGGGAGACACGAGCCACGATAATCGCGTCTCTTCAACTTATTTCTGCTTTGATTTCTTTAATGAAACGACATCTATAGGGGATGGGAATGAATCCCAAGTTGTGTAAAATCCCGTCATTAAAGGTATTTGGTTTCTGGGGCCATTTCCATTTTTCCCCAAAATAAAACAAAACAGGGACAGTCGCAGCAGTTTCGTCCTCTAATCCAATAAGCCCGCGCAACTGACACCGCGAAATTTTCATTTAACATTTTTAACCCTTTTTTGGGATGGAATTACGAATCGAAAAGAAACGCATCGCTGGTGCTCGGACCGAGAAACAATCGTTATCCTGGCCCAAGACAATCATAAAATGTCCACAGAACTGAAACGCAAAAGGACGAAGGAAGCCGCAGCGCACTTAATTAGAAAACGTTTAATGCCGGCTCCGTCAACCGGAAGCCATTTTAGGATTCGGTCCTGGCATTGGTATTCGGAAGCTGTGGCTCCTTGCCCGCTCCGAAATTAATACAAGTCGCTCTCCCAAGACAATCTAATTTTCCAACTAATTTAGTTAGAGTGCTCAATAGTTGAGTTATGCCTTTGGCCCGGGCCATTGATTAGAGACAAAGTTTTTCAAGATGGGGGCTAGTGCCTATCCCCTGCCCGACTAGTTCCTATATTATTTTTAATGAAATTAAGAAATAAACTTGCCGGAAGTTTCATCGAAGCAGACAAAGATACTTTATGCACAAATGCAATTAAAAAGTTGAATGCAAATTAAACTTTTTCATCATCGGGCGATACCTTAATGCGTTCAATCGGGCAGATACTCCGCTCCACCCAGATGGCTCCGTGAAACCGAAACCCTGAGATCATATCGAGGAATCAGAACAGAACAAGCGTGTCAAACCGCAAAAAGTGCCCCGTTTGAATATATTAACAATATGACAAAAGCCGAGAGAAATGCCGGAAAACTCACTGAGGGTGAATGCTGGGATACAGAAACAGATACAGATACATTAAGTGGCAACAATACGACGAAGCGCAGCGCAACGAAAATTAAAAGGGTCACTTTACAAGGACTTAAAATACAAAAAATGAACACAAAAACAACACAAAGAGAAATGAGATGAAAAGTATGGAAAATAAATTCATATTTCAGACCATCCAGGGGTGGGTCTTATTCTGGGATGGCTGGGGGGTACCTATGTTTGTTGATGATAAAGAGACTTTGCTTGTCTTCTGGTTTCCTCATTGGGCACTGATTCTGGAAAGGTTTTCGGTAAAGTTTTGGGGTGAGTGGGAAAATATTTACAAACATAATCGCTGAAAAATTAAGTTCCTGAAATTGCTTTTTTTCTGGTTATTGTAGCATATTGCCTAAAATTTATCAAAAAAAAAGTTAAGAAAATAATTCACCAAGGATTGGGGGTAGAAAAGCAAGAAAAATCGAGCCAGGCTCAATTAAAAAGCAAAGACAAAACGTGATCGAAAGAGGTCAAATCGTAGAGCCAGATTAAGCAGCGAGCTTAGAATACTTAAGTGGCCACGGGGCCCAAGCCCGTTTAAGCCGAGTATCCGAAGAAATAAAAAGGGTCTCTAATTGAGTGAGTATACGAGCAGAAAAGTATTAAAATTTTCAAAAAAAAAAAAGGATAGATAGGTAGGAGAGTATTCTCTGGCATACAACAAACTCAAGTAGCTGGACGGCGGTTTGTTTTCCATTCCTAAGCTTATTTTTTAGAGCAGCTTTCGCCAAAGTGGCATAAGATGCATCAACTGGGAGGGCTGGTGGAGCAGCACAAAAAAGGAATCAAAATACAAAAAAGCAAAGGAATTAAAAATGTGAATGGTTGAAGGACTTGGGTATGGGTTGGTCCTTCGGCCAAGGAAACAAAGCAAATGGAAAGCCAAGAGCAGCGACCCGCAGCGCATAAGGAGGACATTAAAAATGTTGGGCAGCTTTCGAGTCTTAATCCTTTTGGCAGTCGAGCTCATTATGCACGCCCCGTACTGGTCCCGTACCGGGTACTGTACCCCGGCTTTTAATGACCCAAATCCGGAGACTGTTGGACTGCCCCGAAATCGGACAGCTCCAGCTTTCATTTTTTGATTAATTATGTGCCGAAAGTGAGTGCCATGGGGCTCCTTTTTCCGCAGTAATACAGGTAATCTGTGCATTGTCTATTTTGACATTTGCTGCGGAATACACATATTTTTTTTCCACGGAGAACAAGGTGAACCTCCTGCCTCTCAAAAGGGAATCCTCCTTTCCCTCTGGCTTCCTTTCAGGCTAAATTTATCAAATGCGTAATGAGCGCACGTGAGCTGCATGCCATATGCTGTGTTCCACAGGACTCAGGACTCTCAATATTCTTTAATTTTTTTTGGGTTTTTGCCCACTATTCAGTGGGTGGGGTGCCTGATGTGGCGGGGTGCTCAGCCGTCGGTCTGTTAATTACAACTTAAATTGACAGCAAAAATTGGACTGGAAAATTGTGGGTTTTCCATGCGGTCGGCATATTAAGCGCTTACTGTTCAAGAGGAGCTACAGATGGAGGCTTCGTTCCAGAGTAGACAAATGAAGACTTAAGACCTACTTAAGGCCAAAATCAGTCGGGCGTATGGCGCTCAAAACTCCAAAGTACATGGGAAAGTATTCCGGAACAGAGGCAGCGCCTAATAAAAAAATCCAGGAAAAAACAACAAATTAGCTAAGAAGACAAGGGAAACGACGAGAGTGGGGGGGAGTTGGGGTGGAAAGCGGATGGAGGGGGAGAAGCATTTAACCCTAATTTGACACACACGCAACCTTGACGAAGAAGGGGAAAGGGGGTGGCTGGCTCGAGGCAGGATGCTAACAAAGGGGGTGCGCGGTGTCAGAGGGCAAGTCACAAATAAATACATTTACGCTTATCAAGGGGTTACAAAGGACTCAATAGAAGGATATGTTTTGAAATAGATAGAGAATTAGAAATACCCTTTAAAAGTGTCCACAGCATGTACATATATGTAGATCTCAGTTCTCAGAGATCAGTTGTTGGGATAATAATTTCTATAAATTAATAATATAAGTCATTATTTTAAATCTTTCTCTTTTAGACTCTCCAAATCCTCTTGAAAAATCCATGCTACCCTTCGCACTTTAAAGGACATGTGAGATGTAACTGAAACGTATGCTAACTGCCGTTATATGGCAACGCAAGGAAGACAACAATATCAATAAGCACACCACATACACACACCCACACACATGCCGGCGAAGGGGTAAACGGATGAGACGATGGGGTGCGAGGATGTAGCGACAGCGGAAACGGAAATCACAACAAAGTGCTGACATGTGCCGCGGTTGACGGGGCATGCCAGGGGGGAGGAGGTGAGCATTGAAAAGGGGGTGGCCGGGGGGCGGTGTTGGGCCTATGCGGTTGCCCAAGCACACACACGGGCATGGCTGTCTCTGGGCCGCTTCAGTGTGTGGGTGTCAAGTTCCTTTTCACGCGCAAATTGAGTGCTTAAGCGGTTTAGTTGGCACGTCGTCTCCGCGACACGCCGCACTGCTGCCCCCTCGCTGTTTTCGCCACCGGAAACGGAAACTCCACATGGGAATGTGTTTGCCGTGGCGTTGGTAAGCCGTCTCAGAATTCATCTTTCAGTTCGCCAAAGACGCCAACTGAGTGGCTGAGACATCAAGCTCCTCCAGCTGCCAGTACTATATCCTGTTGGCTGTTTATGCGATAAGCAAGTTTTGCATTTTACTTGTATAATTCATGGCGATTTCGCTTGATTCGCGAATGGAGAACAAAAAATTATTATTTATTGTCAACGCTGGCAACTTCATCTTCCGCTTGTTTATGTGTGTGCCTCAGACCTCATAGCGATAAGAAAGAGGGTGGTGGTGGGGGTGGTTAAATGAAAACGGGCGGTGGGTGGTTGGGTGTGTGGAAAATGAAAATACACATTTGCATACGTTTTGGCCGGAAATAAAATCGCAAACCGAACGAACGCGTGCCAGCCGCATAAAGAAAGCAGCTCGAATTGCGAGTTTTTCACTTTTTCCCCATGGAACTTTGCATACTTACAGGCGGACCACATCGCACACAAAGATAAAGATGCCACATTGTGTCGTCTTGTGTCGTCTCTCTCCGTTCGCCCCCCATCTCCATCTAACGCTCATTTGTTGTTATTTATGCTGAGCCCTTGGTGGTATATGGAAATCCCCATAAGAACCGCGGTCACATTTGCTCCTGGTTTCCTTTTTGGAAATAGAGCGGAAACCCCAAACAGAGATATCGAGTCAGGGCAGCTGGTGTTGTGGGGGAGAGCGCGGGTGAAAAAATGAAAAATAATAATAAAAATAATAATAAACATGCTTGGGCTGGCATTTTATTGCTGCTCAATTGATATCATGAAATTATGCCTTTGATTTTTATTGCCTTGCCGGAACATATGATGATGTCCTCCCACGCCCTTAAAGTCACATCTGCATATGTGTGTGTCTCTATATTTTTTTTCCCGCCGAAATCATGTCTTGGGATTACTTTTAAGCTCTGCCTACATATGTGGTCGTGCTGTAATTGCAATTTGAATTCAATTTGCTCTTGGGATGGCGAAAAACTTTGTCATTAGCCCCATGGATGGGTATATGCTCATCGTTTACGATCTTGAACCAAATGAGAGAGAGAGCTTTACGGTGGAAACCCGATATTCCAAAAGATTGAAGCATCCGAGATACTCGGATGTATCTCGGGGGATGATTGATTCCAGTGGCAACCGCAGGTCGCCTCAGAGGGTATCCAACTGGCAAATACAAATACAAAAATAAAAAATATAATGCCGCAAATTGGAAACTGTTTAGTTCGATGATAGGCTTCCTTATTGATAAGCTTGTTAAAATGGAGAATGCCTGATACGCTTTAATGCCAGTACCAGCTTATTGTTAGCTATAAATAGAAGGAAAAAGTTTACATTTTTGGGGGAGAAATTGTCTGGAAAAATATGAGATTTAAGAAGCTCCCCCAATCTCCATAATTACTCTACGGTTTCACTTTCATTCATGGCCATTCATCAGATGCTTCGACAATGTACTTTGCATTCCCTGAGTAACTAATTTAGTTGAACGACTACAAGTCCACTCGGGTGTACGAGTGTACGTATATAGATACCTGAGAGCTAACTATTTTGGCTGGGAATTGATGTCAGTGACACAGTCACAAATAAAGGCGAAAGACGAAGCCCAGTATCCAAATCCGAAGCTAAAGCTCAGCTTTCCGAGGGATCGGATATACGAGCATCTATATGAGAAATCTTCCTGAGATGAGCGAGAATTCACAACACGCTGGGCTTAGATTATCTTAGTTTAGTTTAGTTCGTTTACGGTCTTGTTCGACTTGGGATCGCCGCCGTAACCGTGTTCGCGCCATTCAGAAACCGCGATCGGAATACAATAGTTACAATATAGTAAGTTATGCAAGGGCAGGGAGATAATCGGGGAATTACCGCAAAAAAAATGAAAAATGTAAAAATAAAGCTAAGAACGTTCAAGTGGGAAAGCAACATAGCTTAGTCAAATATTTATCAAGAACACCACAATCAAGATAAAGTTCAAGTGATAAGCTGTGCATAAATTTAAATATGCTAAGTGAATTGTGGCCAGTGGCCAGGGGCCACACACATAAGCTCTGTCTATATACTAGTACATAGTACACACATATGGGGTATATATGTACATTAAATAATAGAGCACACACGTTGAGAGATTGAGGAGAAGACCCCAAATCCAAATCCGGGGGTTTGACAATAATAAACCAAGTAAAGCGAATACTATCGTTTTTGCCGCTCTCTGTCCCGCTCTCGGCGACTAAACTAATTTGGAACTCATACTGAGATAGCGATAACGAAGACTATATACACGGCTTTGTTTCCAATCCTAATCCCGAACTAAAACAATGAACACGCAAAAATAGTGGGCCTTTGAGATTTCTCTGAATTTACGTGGCCATCAATGTGTACACCCCCTGAATCTCGAAAGATAATCCTGTCCGCTGGAAGTCTTCCGAAGTCTTCTGAAAACGACTTATCACACACTTTTGCTGTCTATTATGTTTATATTTTATATGCAGTATTCACCTGGCAAACAAATTGTATATTTTTCAGACCTCTACACAGATGCAACATGAACGGTCACAAAAATTGTCGTTCTAGATTAGTGAAATGGCTCTGAGGTAGTGATAGCTCCGGCTCCGTCTCCATCTCCATCTCCGTCTCAGATAAGATTTTATTCGACAACATTTGGGATACCAGAGAGAAGAGTGATAGACACTGACGTACCGTCAGATATTCTTGAGGCCGAACGAGACTCCGTCCGGACCCGGTTATGGTCCGGAGATCCAGTTAAGATCCGCGACCATCGTAGCCCAGCATGCCACTCGATTCGCAGTCGGCTCAGCGTTAGGTTGTCATATACTCAGTCGACGGATCGTCCCCCGGAACTCAGCTAATTGCCCGTGAAAGTCCGACGAAAATTAAGAAATATTGTGAGCATCAACTCAAACAGCGACCATATCCGGTACATGTGCGAAGTGGTGTGTTGTGGACCGGTGGTGCCCAAGTGCCAAGTGACAGTGCGATCGCTATCAGAATCGAAATCAAAATCGAAAATTTAAGATGGTGCAGAGCGAGAATCCCAGCAGTCTGGGACCTGAGGAGCAGCAGGATTTGGAGAATGGAAGATCCTCGGCCGCTGAGGAGTCTGATGTGGAGACCAGGTTGTTGGACAACGGAAAGTCCTACGACAAGGAGAAGGAGGCGGGAAATAATCTGAACACCGAAGACGATGACTCAAAGAAGCCAAAATCCAAAAAAAAGAAACAGAAATCCGAGCAGGATCGCCTCATAACCGAGGAGATCAATAGACTGCTAAAGGAGACTCCTTTAGAGAAGAGTGTCACCTGCGGTTTCTGGATATTCAAGGGAAACTTTTACCAGCGGTAATTTGAAAATATAATCATTTAAAATTATAAATTTAATTATAAATTCCCTTTAGATTTGCCAACCAAACTGCGTATGTCCTGCTCTATGGCATCGTGGGCTGTATATTCTCAATGACATATGCATACTTTAATGGCACTATCACTACTATTGAAAAGCGTTTCAAGATACCTTCCAAGAACACGGGAATTATTTCGGTGGGCAATGACATTAGCCAGACGCTGGTATCGGCGGTGTTGGCCTACTATGCCGGCAAGGGTCATCGACCTCGATGGATTGGCTTTGGTACGTAGTCACCAAAGAACATTTATTTTCAAGTTATTATGAAATATCCCTTTTAGGCTTGTTGACCATTGTTCTCTTCTGTGTCCTGACTACTGCACCCCACTTCCTTTACGGTCCTGGCGACGACGCTTTGGCTTTGACTTCCGAATTCGGGGGAGTGCCCGATGAAAACGCCACCATGGAGGCCATCGAGGAGCAGCGTTCCAAGACACTTTGCCGACTGAATGGCGGGGGTGCTGAGTGCGAAGGCGGCGAAGGGAACTTTGCTCCCCAGCTGCTGCTTTTTGTGGCGCAGTTCATCTCGGGCATCGGAGGATCCTTGTACTATACCCTCGGAGTATCCTATATGGACGACAATACTAAAAAGTCCAAGACGCCGGCACTGCTGAGTAAGTAAAATTTGTTGTGAAACTCAACTATTGATAATAATTGGCATAAGCTAATTCCATATTTGTTTAACATTTACCTTTGAAGTTCCAAGAAAGTGGCCTAATCCATAGTATCATGATAATTTTGATCCCCAATAAAATCTGAGAGATAAGAAAATAGACTACTTCTTAAGTGGCGTTACTGAGTCAGCGTTTTGAGAGTTTCTTTATCAACATTTTTATTGTTTTATGTTGGGAAAACCTACTGGCTTGTGTCGAATTATCTAATTAGATGAAATTCAAACTTTTTCTTTAATAAGGCCTCTCGTACTTCCTGCGGATGCTGGGCCCAGCCATCGGATACGCACTGGCCTCCTTCTGCCTGCGCCTGTACATTGCCCCCCAGATGCATCCTGTGATCAACAATAAGGATCCACGCTGGCTGGGTGCCTGGTGGCTCGGCTGGCTGGTGATGGGTGGACTTCTCGCCTTCTCCGGAGTTTTTCTCTCCATGTTCCCCAAGGAACTGCCACGGGCGGTGGCACGCAGGAAAGTGGAGGAGAATCGCCGACGAGAAAAGGAGCGCCTGTCCGTGAAGAGTACGGAAAAAGAGCGTCTTACGGCGGAGTTAGATCAGAAGACCCCCGCGGAGCCAAAAGCTTCCTTCAATGACATGCTGAAGACTTTCAAGCGCCTGATCACCAACAAGACCTACATGTGCAACACCTTGTCCAGCATCTTCTACCTGGTGGGCTATACGCCGTATTGGATCTTCACGCCCAAGTACATTGAAGTCCAGTATCGCCAATCAGCAGCCACGTCCTCCATGGTCACCGGAACAGTGGCCCTCGCCTTCTCCGCCGTGGGAGTCCTACTCTCCGGGTTCATCATTTCCCGATATAAGCCGAGAGCCCGCTACATGGCCGCATGGAATGTTATCGTTGGCTTTCTGACAGTGGCTGGAATCCTGGCCTATGCCTTCATTGGATGTCCTGGTAATGAGAGCTCTGTGATTGTGAATATCCACGACAGCTCCCTGGCTGGCAATTCCACGACCTGCAATTCCGCCTGTGCCTGTGATTACGTCCGGTATTCGCCGGTTTGTGGAGAGAACAGTATGACCTACATCTCCGCCTGTCACGCGGGCTGTAAGAGCCTCCATGTAAATTCTGAGGGAAAGAAGGTGATGCTTAAGCTTAAAACCATTTCACAGATTATTTTTATAACCTTTTCTCTCCTCTTATTAACAGATTTTCTACGATTGCTCCTGCATTCCGGGTAACGAGGATGGAAACTCCACAAGTCAGTTCAAACGGCTTACTAGCTTCGATCTAAACAGCGACAATTCAAGCCTGGACACAAGTCTAGCCAACTTGGAGGTAATTTATTACTCTCCTTACTCCTTGAAAGAATCAAGACACACTGATTGTTTTCAGAGTTTATCAAATGGCCAGGCCATGCCAGGATCCTGTCCTGTCAACTGCTGGACGCAATTTGTGGCCTTTTTGGCCGTGATGTGCTGCCTGAAATTTGTGGGAGCCAGTGGCAGGGCCTCCAATTTCTTGGTCTCTGTGCGCTGTGTACCGGAAAAGGACAAAACCGCTGCCATGGGCTTTGGCATGACCCTCTGCTCAATGCTGGCCTTCATACCCAGCCCCATTTTCTTCGGCTGGGTCTTCGACAGAGTCTGCCTGGTTTGGGGCAAGACTTGCACCAACAAGGGCAATTGCTGGCTCTACGATCCGCTGTCCATGAGGTGCGTTTCAATTATGTTCACAAAGTAGCCCGAAACTATACTGAGTCCTTTTTCTAGATACACTTTAAACTTCACCGCTGCTGTCTTCATCGCCATCGGGGCTGTTTTCGATTTGGGAGTGTGGTACTACGCCAAGGACCTGAAAATCTTCGACGAGGAGGTCAAAGAGGTGGAGATGCAGATTGTCCAGCACGAGGAGGAGGCCAGCAACGAGAAAAATACAGAGATGTAGTCCTAAGTTAATATTAATCCTAAGAACTGTGTGAGTGAGAGTTTGGTGCCTTGATTTGTCAATATCCATGTGTGATTTCCCCATAGAGTCCTTTACCATAATAAACTGTATAATAACAGTAGGCTGATTACACTTTATGCACTCGTATGGCTAAATTAGACCGCAGATAAACGTAAGATAAATCTCAGACGGACTATAACGACAGACTATATAAAACGAAGGTTGACGCCGGCCGCTTATCTTGACGTTTTTGCATTAGATTTGTTTACCCCGGACCACAAGTCAACTGTAATTAGCCTCTGGATCATGGCATCAGTATATTCAAGTGGTTTGACAGCGAAGTATCGTGATGGCTAGCGAAGAGAAGGTGTCGGCTGAAACAGCCTTCCTAAAGGATGAAAAATCTGAGAAAAATATTTCTGAGCTGGAACATTCAGATACTTCGTGTGGGTTCTCTATTTTCAAAGGACCTACACTGCAGAGGTAGAAATTATAGTCATTATCCGATCAGTATCAGTCAAAAGTATCCCCTCCATATAGATATGCAAAAACACACACGTTTGTCATTGTCTACGGAATAGCTAGCTGTTTTATGGCGATGGCCTTTACTTACTTTACTGGAACCATTACAACGCTGGAGAAACGATTCAATATACCCACCAAAATATCTGGTTTCATAACAGTGGGCAACGATATAAGCACGGTTTTCACCTCGGCCTTTTTGAGCTACTATGCAAGTCGAGGACATCGTCCAAGATGGGTGGCACTCGGTAAATGACAAGCAACCACGATGAGTTTCCTTCCACCTGATTTTGAATCTAAACTTCAGGTCTTATCATTATGGCCCTGTTTTGTGTTCTCATGCTCTTGCCACATATATTCTACGGTCCCGGGGACGAGGCTCTAAAGTGGACCAAGGAATATGGAAGCCAAGATGGAGCGCTAAACCATACCACCAAGGATGAGAATCTGTGCTACGAAAAGGACTTGGATTGTGTTAAGGACACTGGTGATTTTGTGCCCATTTTAATGTTCTTCGTAGCGCAGTTTATCGGAGGCATTGGATGCTCCCTCTACTATGCCCCAGGACTGGCCTACATGGATGATAATTCGGACAGAGCTAAGACTCCCGCCATGTTAAGTAGGGGTTGCCATTTTATTCTTCTTCAAAAAACTTAAAAATAATTTTTTCAAGGTTGGAGTGCTTTCATCCGCATGTTGGGCCCCGCAATGGGCTTCTCCGTGGTCTCTCTTTGCCTCCGCATCTACATAGATCCCTTCAGAACGCCTCTGATCACTACCAAGGATCCCCGCTGGATGGGCGCCTGGTGGCTGGGATGGATCTTCCTTACAATAATACTGCTAATATCGGCGTTCTTCGTGGGTATGTTTCCCAAGGAGATGCCCAAGGCCCGCGTGAAGAGATTAAAGGCGGAAGGAGACGATATTACTCCGCTGGCAGAGCGCTCCTTGAGCGACATGATGCAGTCCCTCAAACGGCTGGCGGCCAACAAGGTTTACGTGTATAACACCCTGTCCTCAATACTCTACATTTTCGGCTACATGCCCTATTGGATATTCACGCCAAAGTACATTGAAATTCAGTACAGGCAATCGGCTTCTCTGGCGAACATGGCAACAGGATCTTGGGCTCTGGGATTCTCCGCCGCCGGCGTCCTCATCTCCGGATACGTCATCACGAAATACAAGCCAAGTGCTCGCGCTATGGCTGCCTGGAATTTTGTGGTGGACTATCTGACAGTGGCTGGAATTATCCTCTATGTCCTTGTTGGCTGCGACGAAGGCGATCGGGCCAATTCGCTGTCTATTCTCCCGCTCACGGATGACTGCAGCGCCGCCTGCGACTGCGAATACGTCCACTATGCTCCAGTCTGTAGTCCGGACAATGTTACCCTTATCTCTCCCTGCCATGCCGGCTGTACAGATAAGGGAGTGGATGAGCAAGGAAGGATCATCTTCACTGGCTGCCAGTGCATGGGCAACTCCTTGGGCCTGACTGCCTCAACAAACGCATCATCTCCGTCGCTCATGGCCTTGGATGAAGCGTGTCCAGTCGACTGTTTCAACCAATTCCTTATTTTCCTGGCGGTCATGTGCTTCCTAAAGTTCGTCGGCGCCACGGCTCGGTCCAGTAATCTCCTCCTGGGTCTCCGCTGCGTCCCTAGAGAGGACAAAACCTTTGCCATGGGCTTCAACAGTATGGTGTTATCCGTTCTGGCCTTCATTCCCAGTCCCATTGTTTTCGGCTGGATGTGGGATAGCTATTGCCTGGTTTGGGGCAAGACTTGTGGCTCCAAGGGAAACTGTTGGATCTACGATACAAAGTCTCTTAGGTAAGTTAGTCATAATTAAGTAATAAGTTTAACTAACTATTTGATTTTTCAGATACTCTATGAACGTGGCGTGTGCCTCCCTCATCTTCTTGGGCAGCTTCTGGAACATCGGGGTCTGGTATTATGCCAAAGATATGCAAGTTTTTGATGACGATGAGAAAAAACCAGAGAATAAACAGAATGAGGCGATGGAACTGAAGGAGCAAAACATTGATAATGATAAGAGATTAGAATCCAGCCAATAAAGGTTTACTGCTATTTTTGCGAGCTAAGTTTGGATACATTTTTATCTGCGGGATTGGGCCACGTAGGTGGTTATGTTTTTAAGATTCCGGGCGTTATCCCAGAATTTAACACATTTCCGAAACAGCGGATCACCCTGATAAGGAAGCTCCATCAATTAGCTTTGTTCAAATTTGTATATCATACCTGTCGCCTTGTCTGATCCCCGCCTGGGTAATCTGTTTGCCTTGATAAGAGGCAAACACTAGATTATCTGGGATAAACGAGATCAGTTCGTCTAAGGTTTCGCGACAGATGCGTTCAGTTCGTCAGAGAGTTCGGTAGCTGCCAGTTAACATGACTGATGCAATGGAGACAAGTGTCGAGCCAAAGGAAGATGTTCCCTTTTTGGAGAAGCCTTTAACCGACCCGGAGAAGTCAACAAAGTGTCCCGATGATGCGCCCGTCACTGAAGACGACAGCAGAGATACTCGCTGTGGATTTTGGATATGCAAGGGGCCGTTCCTTCAAAGGTAATGCCATCCATAAACACACCTCCCGACTGCTTTTTTTATGAGGCCAATTACAGATTCGCCACTGAGAAAATGTATGTTGTTCTGTATGGCTTTGCCGGCTGTGTGCTGGTAATGACCTTCTCCTACTTCAATGGGACTATTACGACCATGGAGAAGCGTTATAAAATCCCAACAAAGATATCGGGCATTATCTCGGTGGGGAATGATATCAGCACCATGTTGACGGCGGCAATCTTGGGTTATTATGCTGGAAATGGGCATCGACCCCGCTGGATGGGCGTAGGTGGGTAAAACAAGCCATCATTTAAAGCCATTATATGTACCTGATAGTCGGTCATTTAGGTTTGCTGACCATCGTGGCCTTTTGCCTGCTGACGAGCTCCTTGCATTTCATCTACGGCGCCGGAGAAGATGCCCTTAAACTAACCAAACAGTATGGACAAGTTAATGAGACATTGGCTCAGCAGGAGAGAGATCAGAAACTGTGTCAGTCAAGTGCAGCGGATTGTATCCAGGAAGTTGGCCAGTGGGTGCCGCAACTTATCCTGTTTGTGGCTCAATTGATCTCCGGAGTCGGTCAGGCTCTTTTCTACACCTTGGGTATTGCCTACATGGATGATAATGGTACCAAGTCCAAGACCCCAGCTATGTTGAGTAAGTCCAGCCAACAATTCTTTGGGGTATTCCGCTTAAGAATCGTATATGTAATGGCCAAGATATATCCGTCCAAGGGTCCTAAGGTCTCCCCCACGAAAGGGGATCCCCCAGAAAATTTAACAAAAAATCTGAAAAATATTTTGTTTCCAGGTTTTGATGCAGATTTGTGCAAAATCCTTTCACAAATCGTTTTTTGTATTCCGTTCAAGAATCGGATAAAAATTGGCCAAGCTATAGCCTTCGCAAGAGGTCATAATGTCCTCCCCATGCATTTTCTACATTTGAAAGGGGATTTCTCAGAAAATTTTACAAAAAATCTGAAAAATATTTTGTTTCCAGGTTTTGATGCAGATTTATGCGGAATCTTTTCACAAAACGTTTGTTGTATTCCGTTTAAGAATCGGCTAAAAAATGGCCAAGATATAGACTTCCGAAGGGGCCATAATGTCCTCCCCATGCATTTTCTTTATTCGAAAGGGGATCCCCCAGAAAATTTTACAAAAAATCTGAAAAATATTTTGTTTCCAGGTTTTGATGCAGATTTATGCGGAATCTTTTCACAAAACGTTTGTTGTATTCCGTTCAAGAATCGGATAAAAATTGGCCAAGCTATAGCCTTTGCAAGAGGTCATAATGTCCTCCCCATGCATTTTCTTTATTCGAAAGGGGATCCCCCAGAAAATTTTACAAAAAATCTAAAAAATATTTTGTTTCCAGGTTTTGATGCAGATTTGTGCGAAATCCTTTCACAAATCGTTTGTTGTATTCCGTTCAAGAATCGGATAAAAATTGGCCAAGCTATAGCCTTCGCAAGAGGTCATAATGTCCTCCCCATGCATTTTCTTCATTCGAAAGGGGATCCCCCAGAAAATTTTACAAAAAATCTGAAAAATATTTTGTTTCCAGGTTTTGATGCAGATTTATGCGGAATCTTTTCACAAACCGTTTGTTGTATTCCGTTCAAAAATCGGATAAAAGTTGGTCAAGCTATAGCCTTTTCAAGAGGTCATAATGTCCTCCCCATGCATTTTCTTCATTCGAAAGGGGATCCCCCAGAAAATTTAACAAAAAATCTGAAAAATATTTTGTTTCCAGGTTTTGATGCAGATTTGTGCGAAATCCTTTCACAACTCGATTGTTGTATTACGTTCAAGAATCGGATAAAAATTGGCCAAGCTATAGCCTTTGCAAGAGGTCATAATGTCCTCCCCATGCATTTTCTACATTTGAAAGGGGATCCCTCAGAAAATTTTACAAAAAATCTGAAAAATATTTTGTTTCCAGGTTTTGATGCAGATTTGTGCGAAATCCTTTCACAAATTGTTTGTTGTATTCCGTTCAAGAATCGGATAAAAATTGGTCATGCTATAGCCTTTTCAAGAGGTCATAATGTCCTCCCCATGCATTTTCTTTATTCGAAAGGGGATCCCCCAGAAAATTTAACAAAAAATCTGAAAAATATTTTGTTTCCAGGTTTTGATGCAGATTTGTGCGAAATCCTTTCACAAATCGTTTGTTGTATTCCGTTCAAGAATCGGATAAAAATTGGCCAAGCTATAGCCTTCGCAAGAGGTCATAATGTCCCCCCCATGCATTTTCTTCATTCGAAAGGGGATCCCCCAGAAAATTTAACAAAAAATCAGAAAAATATTGTGTTTCCAGGTTTTGATGCAGATTTATGCGAAATCCTTTCACAAATCGTTTGTTGTATTCCGTTTAAGAATCGGCTAAAAAATGGCCAAAATATAGACTTCCGAAGGGGCCATAATGTCCTCCCATGCATTTTTTACATTCGAAAGGGGATCCCCCAGAAAATTTAACAAAAAATCTGAAAAATATTGTGTTTCCAGGTTTTGATGCAGATTTATGCGGAATCTTTTCACAAACCGTTTGTTGTATTCCGTTCAAAAATCGGATAAAAATTGGCCAAGATGTAGCTTTCGCCAGGGCTCATAATGTCTCCCCTTGCAAATTTTTAATAGGAGATTAACATAGATTTGTAATATGGCTAAAATCCTTTTTTTTTAAGGCTTATCAACTTTTCTGAGAATGCTGGGACCTGCCATCGGTTACTCCCTGGCCGCTGTTTGTCTGCGCTTGTACATTGAACCCACCTTGGACCCTCTTATTGGACCAACTGATCCTCGCTGGATGGGTGCGTGGTGGTTGGGCTGGCTCGGCCTGGCTGCCATTACTCTGATTTCTGCGGTTTTACTTTTTATGTTCCCCAAGGAGCTCCCCAGTGCCAAGAAGCGACGACAACAGGTGACGCAAACTGAAAGCAAAGATCTGAAAGAACTCTCCTTTTGGGATCTGCTTAAAACGGTTAAAAGACTGGCCAATAACAAAGTGTATGTGTTCAACACCGCGGCCTCCATCCTCTACTTCTTTGGCTACATGGCCTATTGGATATTTACGCCGAAGTATATAGAAACCCAGTACCGACAATCGGCGGCCACCGCTACCATGGCCGCTGGAACAGTGGCCTTTGGATTTTCCGCTGCCGGAGTTTTGCTTTCCGGGTATATTATCTCGAGGTACAAGCCAAGTGCCCGGTCCATGGCAGCCTGGAATGCCATTGTTGACTTTATGACGGTGGCTGGTATCCTGTGCTATGTGGCCATTGGATGTGAAGGTAGTGATAGGATGAACTCGATGACTACTTTAGTTGCTGGTGATAGCTGCAGTGCTTCCTGTCACTGTGATTATGTGCACTATGCTCCCGTTTGCAGTCCAGAGAATGTCACCTACATCTCCGCCTGTCATGCCGGATGCTCCGAGCGGACAAAGGACGATCTGGGTAGGACCATATACACTGGCTGTAAGTGCATTACTTCCGGAACTCTGATGTCTGAACCTGAGGTAAGATATTCATTAATTTTTTTAGTATTGTAGTAGTATCTTAAATACCAATATTTCAGCACCTATACACCGTGGATGGCACCTGTCCCGTGGACTGTTTCCATCAGTTCCTTACTTTTTTGGCCGTGATGTGTTTTCTGAAACTCGTGGGTGCCTCCAGCAAGTCCACAAACCTACTCATAGCCCTGCGATGTATGCCTCAAGAGGACAAGACCTTTGCCCTGGGACTGGGCTCCATGGTGGCGTCTCTATTCAGCTTCATTCCCAGTCCCATCTTCTTTGGCTGGCTGATAGACAACTATTGCTTGGTTTGGGGCAAGACGTGTTCCAACAAAGGAAACTGTTGGCTCTACGACACCAAGTCTTTACGGTGGGAAGCCAAAAACATTACTCTTAGACTTGTCGGAATTTAAATAGTTTCTCTTTTCCAGATATGCTCTTAATCTAACAGCCGCTTCCTTCATATTTGTGGGTGGTTTCCTCAACATTGCCGTTTGGTATTATGCCAAGAATCTCAAGATATTTGACGAGGACGAAAACATAGAAGATAATAACATAGAAATGAAGGAAAAATGTGTCAAATCTGAAAGTAGGCAGTAAGAATTACTTTTCTATATAGTGTTTTTGTAACTATGTTGGAGCGTTGAATAAAAATTCAGTCCTCCCACACTATAGACGCCTAAAGGTCTTTCCAAATTCTTGTCTGGAACATTTCACTTTCCGACCGCGACCATGTCTGCTCCGGAGAACAGTTGTGACCGCTGGTTTCGCAAGAGTTTCGTGCCCACTCCTTGCACCAAGTGCTCCACGCCAACTAAGGGGAAGTGCATCGACTACAAGGTGACTGCTCCTCCGGAGGGTGTGGTAGAGCCGCAGGCCAATATCATACAGGCGGTCATCGAGCCGGATGGACCAGTGAGGCAGCAGATAAACATCCATGCGGAATGCAGCAAGCCAAGGCCACTCCTGGAGTCGGATAAGGACAAGCTCCGATGCTGCACCATGTGCGTGGCACAGGAGCAGAATATAAGTCCCAATCTCTGCAGTGCGGCATGTCGGCCTCTCAAGACTTACTTGCATTTGGAAGAGGTAATTGGACTCTAAGAAGGTAAATCAATTTTTTTGAAACTCCTCTTCTCCCTTAGTGGACAAAGAGACCACTTCCTAAGCCCACGTATAAGAACGCGGTTGTACTTGATCCTACCACGATAGCCGGACGCTGTTTTCCGTGCAAGTTCCGGTTGAAGCGTTTGAAGAACAAGTGCCTGGATTGCGGCCGGGACTTGTACTTCAGGTATCCGATCACGAACAACAGCGACCTGCTGCTCCTGCAGAACTGCTGCGACGTGGAGGTGTATCCAATGAAGAAGGTGGAGAACATGAACAATGTCAAGGTTACCAAGATATCCGGGGAGAAGAAGTTCGCCAACAGTCTGCTCAAGGAGCGATCAGAGTGCAGGCTGCATAACTTGGCCTACTATCTGGCTCTGGCCCAAAAACAGGCACCTCCTGTCAAGAAGGTGGATTTGGGTGCGATTGACCGGAAGAGTAGGAAAAGTTCTAGAAAGAGTAGAAAGAGCACTAGGAAGAGCAGGAAGAGCAAAAAAGGATAAACCCCCAATAGCACATACCATCTAAACAAACAGGCTCAATTAGTTTAAATTATAAAGTAAAAGAACAGTATAAAATGAAAAAAAAAATTAATAACCTTATGTAAAATCGAAAATAAAAGGATAATAAAATATCTCTATTTTCACTCAAGCTTGAGATACTTTTGAGCTTTCGAGTGAATACTCATTAAGCTCCTAAACCGCCAAGCTCTCTTGCCTGACTTGCAGAAAAGCTTGTAGAGAAGCTCCATCAGCTAGTAAGCTTTCCAGCTTCCACCCAGAGCCCCCAAATCAGTTGAAACTCAATCAGATATTTATATACATATATATAGATATATATCTAGTGTAAATTTAATTCAAATTCAGTCGCATAAGCATATACATACATAGCGTAATCCTAGAATATATAATTTATGATTCAGCTTACATCTTTAATCGAGAATCGAATGAGAATCGAGTATAATGGGATCCAGGGGGAGAGGATTACCTAGTTTCGTTTAAATTCAAGACTTTTCGCCTTCGATTGATGCGCTGCAGATGGTTGCAAGTTGCGAGATATATTTTACGAATACTTGATGCTGTTATCGAGTCTGCCGATCAGGCCTCTCTCAGGGAGTTAATACGAGATTTAAAACTTAGGATCTAGGCCGGTGAACCGATGATCTGCACACGCGGGTCTTTGATCTAAAATTGCTTGACTGGATTGGCGCCATAAATTTAGAATTATATCTGCACTTTTGTCGGGTCGCTAGTTGTTGGGCAAACTAGTTTTTGGAAAACTGTTGGAACACATGGCCACGGAAATGCGTCTGGATTCATTGCTAGGTATATAGTTATGGTATAGCTACCGGTAACGCTATCGCTAGGGCTTTAGCTACTATCGTTAACGTCGTTCTGCGCAAGGCGTTGTATTGCAGTTAAACCGATCATTTGAGTGATTTCGAATGTCACAACTATAATTATTATACTTCAAGTAGTCGACTACACTCTATGCTACAACTCTAGTCTATATGCACTTGATTATTAGAATTAGATTAATTTAAAAATTAGCTACTCGTCGTTAGGCTAACGCTAAATGGATACAATTAGATGGGTGTGTGTGTGTGTGTATAATTTAATTTAAATAAGCGTCTCTATTATGTCGTATCGTCTTCCGTCGGCTTGTCAACCGTCAATGAACTCAACTTTTGTGCTAAACCCGACAAGCCATCGGACTCTGCTGTATTCTGGTGGTCCTGGAAGCCTATCGTTGCCATCGCCCTTGCCTATGTATCCACTGGGAAGAAGTCTTTGAGGAGGGTGGTGCGGCGCTTCTCAGCAATGTCCATTTGATTCTCGAGATCACCCAAGTCCGACGTTTCGGCCCGTTCGATTTTCCACGATAGGTTTTCGATCTCAGCCTCCAGTTGAGCCTAAAAAGAGAAGATGTTATAAGTTTCTTTTCTTTAGAATAAATTTTAAGCATTATCCACCTGCTGATACTCAAAGAGATTCTTTCGCGAGCCCCCGTCCATGTAGTAGGCGTACGGGTAGGTGTACTGCAGGGTGTAACGACACTTGGCCAGCAGTGCCGCCGCATTGAAGAGATACTGCCAGTCGATCCACGTGCCGCTGCCATTCATCACCTTGGAGTTGATGCGCTGCCGCAGCCGGTCGATCGTCTGCTGTTCGAGCTTGAGGGACTTGGAGTGGTTCTCCCAGCGCTCATAGTAATGAAGGTATTTCTTGAGCGCCTCCCGCGCCTGCACATGCACCGACTCGTTGGCAATGTTCGGGTTATCCTTGTACCGGGAGCACTCGTAGTACTCCGACCCGTGGGTCTTCCAGTCGCCCAAACACATCCAGCAGAAGTCGTGCTTGCAGTTGAAGCACTGCATGTGGTTGCAGCCGCCGTTCTTCTCGATGCAGATGTGACACTTGGGGCAGTCTTTGGTGTGGGCGCTGATGTAGTTGGCCGTTTCACTGTCGTCGGCGCACTTGGTCAGCCACTTCTTGATCACCTGACAGTCGGTGGGGGCGTGGTAGTCCATGCCGCACCGGAAGCAGAAGCCCGTGTGGCATACCTTGCAGATGGCACGTTTGGCGGAGATCTCCGATGATTGCACAATTATCTGGCAGTTGGGTCCCGGGCAGAACCGCAGCTCTGGGTGAGATTTCACGTAGTCCTTGAACGCGAACTGTTGGTACTTGTCGCGCATAACCGGTCGCGTGACCAGCGTCAGCACCAGGTCCTCCGGCACCCGAACATTGCACATCTGGGCCATGCAGCCGATTTGTGTGGAGATGCCCTGGAAGATCTGTGTCTCGAAGTAGATGGTCCAGCAGTCCTTGCAGAACGAATGGCCGCAGGCCAAACTGTAGAACTTGTCGCCCAGCTGCGAACTGGCGCACACGGGACACATCTGGCTGCGGTATTGGGGCGGACTCGAGGCCGTTGTCTTGTACCCGCAGCTCCCCAGACGCAGCAACTGGGCGCTGGCCGCCGCTGCGCTCGTGGATGCGGAGTCCGTCACTGCCACCGTTGGTGGCTTGATGCGCGCCGTCACCAGCAACGCATTGGCGTCCTGACGGTACTTCTCCACCACGGCCAGGTTGTTCCATTGGTGCTCTAGCAGGAGCACCTTGGCCAGGGAGGGTGTGATCTGCAGGATGGTGTTTAGCTTCTCCACGCGCTCGTTCAGCAGCTTCTCGATGTCCTCCACAGTGAGGCACTCGTACTCGAAGTACTCGGGATCGGCCCGCTTCGGATCCAGGCGCTCCACATCGCAGTCCTCGCCTGAAGTTCGTAAAAAAAGAAATCGTATTAATTGGCATTCCTTTTGTTGTATGATTTGTGTTGTTTTTGGGGATGAAAGTGGTCGCAAGTGGTTCTCTCACGCAGCAAGGTTGCCATAAAAGTGCAACAGCCCTATCACTGGGGTCTTACCAAGAAACCGACTCAAGAAAGGGACAGGTCAGAAGACGGAAGAGCGGCCACAAAGTGCAGCCCGTGTACTTGAGCACGCACCTGAGCTGGGGTCTCTCTGTGTGTGTGCGCGAGTGTGTGTCGGTGTTACCTGAGAAAAACGTGAGCAGAGGAGCGGGCAATAATGAAGCCAGGCGGCGGCGGTGGCGGCAGCGACCAAACGAAACCAAAACCTCGCGCAATCAGCGCAACTACAAATGTACTTCGCGTGTGTGTTGTGTTTCAAGTTCAGTTCCATAATTTTAGCTTCATGGCCAACCAAAAGGGAGAACGATGGAGCCGAGGGAGCGGGTAGGACTTGGCGAATGTCAAGTGCTGGCCAACAACCAGAAGGCCGAATGCAAATTTTTAGGCTTAGGCTTCTCAGGCCTCCCAAAAAGGTGAATAACCAACCCGCACACTCACACACTCTCGTGTGTATTCCCTCACAGATACACTACCTAGTGTAGCCCCCTTAAGTTAAATCGATGGTTGCTGATTGTTGTTAGGATTAGGAATTGCCATTCGAATCCTTAGCTCACCTGTATTGTAGTAATCGTAGTCGTCGTCGTACTCCCCATCGTTGTCCGAGTCCAGATCCATTTCGATATCAGAGTCCATCCTGGCGGATCGGGGCTTTGGAGGCGATTGAGAGATTGAGAAAGGACACCAGCAACGTGCTGTGTGTGTGATTGTGCGAGTCCTGTGAACGGGGGTTGAGGGGTGTCTCTTTTGTAACAGTTGTAACAGGAAGGGCGCTCTGGTGGTTGTTGTTTCTGTCCTTTTCGCTGGAGGTGGATGATGAACAGCAGCAGCAGCAGCAACCGTACAAGGGGGTTGTGGAGAGCTGGGAGATCTGGATTAAGTGCGATGCAGTTGCAGTTCCGTGGGAGAGCTTTGCAGGGGAGGAGTGGTGGTCCGTTTTATTTTCGTTTATCCACATATATACACACTCACACACACACACGCGCACACACACACAGGCGCACAGGCGCACGCACGCACACACACTTTGGCAGAGCCGTTGCACTCAGCTCAAGGTGTTTGCCTGCAGTCTATTTTCATCGCCGTATTAATAGAACACTCACACACCAATCGGTAATGATTATGCTATTGCAAGCGCGAGGGCACGGGCCAAATTGTGGGGCCAAAATATAAATTTAAGCGAGCGCAGCTTTTGCAGAGAACATTTTGTTTTTCTTTCTTTGTACTTATGAGAGTGTTGGGAAGTGCCCGTTGTCGATTGTACTTATCTGAGTGTTGGAAAATGCTTTTAGGATTGGGTTAGACTACACCACGCTAGGTGGCGCTGCTGAGAATTTTTAGTGTTGCTAAGCTCCAAAATAAGAATCCTTGGGTAATGAATCCTTAATCTGCTTCAGTTTCCCCAAAAAATAAAATATATAACAAGTGTTACACAGTAAAATTTATATTTAAAATTAGTATGGACCTAGATTCTCTAATAAAATGAAATTTTTTGATATACCGCAGCAAAGAAGTCCGTATTGTAAAGTCATGAGCGCCAAATGTAAAATTATTTCTTCGCTACCTTAAGGGATACTTAGTTTCGTTGTTGTTGCTAATCACTCGCTATGTTCAGCTTTTTTTCTTTTTATCGTCATCGGTTTTAACTTTGGTGCACATGAATCCCAGGATTGGGGACAAGGTGGACAGAAAAGTATCCGGAACTAGATCCATTTTGGATGCATCCTTCTCCTTTATAATTTTGAAGATTTTGGTTAGCTTTCCGTTTTCGCAGCCAATCAGTAGAGATTGAAATTTAC
Source organism: Drosophila ananassae (assembly GCF_017639315.1). Taxonomy (NCBI): domain Eukaryota; kingdom Metazoa; phylum Arthropoda; class Insecta; order Diptera; family Drosophilidae; genus Drosophila; species Drosophila ananassae. The sequence goes on along the minus strand of NC_057929.1, from coordinate 2,188,654 downwards.
ACAAGTTGGCAAAAAGGATGTCAGACTTCAACCTGTAAAACACAAATTTATTATTTATCGCATTAAATTGATTTAATCCCTTACGAGTTTCCTATGACGAGTGTACTTTCTGGTTTTAGTTCGGAGGCCAAATCTCCTAATATTTGGGGGTTCGGCTTGCCCAATATAATCGGTTTTCGATGGTTTACAGATTCGATGGCTTGCACCATGCAGTAAGCATCAGGTATCCGGTATTCACCCGCATTGGCAAAATTATCCATGCCCGTGGCCAGGAAGAGAATTTCTGTGTTGAGAAGATAGTTACAGGCTACGATCATTTTCCTGGAGTCCATTTGTTCGTCCTGTCCAACCAGCACAACACGAACTTCCGGATCTTTAATGGTATTCATGGCGTGCTCTAGGGCATTATTTCCTTCTGGATCTCGGTTTTCGATGTCAGTGTTAAAACCCGCGTCCTGTACCTCCAGCTCCAAACCTTTGCTGCCGCATACAAGCACCTTCCCCTCTATGCCGCGTTCTTTCAGGTATTTTACCACTAAGCCCCCCGATGTCAGGACCTCTTCCTTCTCAACGTTAAATCCCAATTTTTTGGCCTTTTTCAACAACTCCGAAGAGTGTAGGATGGTATTGTTGGAGACTATCAAAGTTCGCTTCCCCTTCATCTTCATCAAGTTGAAGGCTTCAACGGCGTGGTCAACGGGCTCATTTCCTTTCCATAGTACATCATCAGTTCCAAAGACGACGGTGTCTATCTTGGCCAACCATTTGGCCACCTCGACCTTGGGCATGCTCTCCAAAAGGGTGCAACTCCGCTTGAACATGATGGTGAGAAATCTAAAAAATATGGTCCCCTAAGCGCAACTTGCCACTGTTTTTTCTAAAAACATATTAAAAATGGTTTACTACAAAAATTTTTTAAATTGGCATTACAATTTAGTAAATGCCAATATTTTTCCGATTTAAAATTCAAAAGTTGTCATCTCTTGAAAAGCTAAGTAGCAAAGGTATTAAAACTTAATGACTATTTTGTAATAAGATTTCCTTAAGAAAATAAGATTCCAGAATCTAGATTAAACAATAACAACTTTCTTTAATCCTCCATCACGAGATGCACAACGGGAATGAAACTCAACATTTTTTAGATAAGTCCTCCCACGTTTTTGGCAAATAGCTATTTTATAATCCTATTTATTTGAGGACTTGCCTTGATAAAACTAAAATTACTTTCTTTGGCACTACACCAAAACATGTGTCCAAAAAACAGGTTCAATTGTTCAAAAATGAAATGCAAAATTTTCAGCGATAAGTCCTCACACGTTCCCCGTAGATTATGGGATACGACATCATGGGATCATCCCCATGGGCCTTCTATCTCAAACGTGACTGCACTGATTCAGATGTGACATGTGAGCTCAGCATTTTCTATCTGGATAGATGGAGAAATGGCGTTTATAATACAATCCAGTACAGAGGTGTAATGAAAATCACACAATATACACTACTTATATATTTTTTATTAGACGAGGAAGAAATACTCAGATACTGGTAATCAAATAGTGGAACTACCCTTCCAGGTTGAGACTACTGCTTCAGAAACCCTTCCCCAACGGTAGGGGCATCATGCAAAGTTCGGGTGATTCGGTGAGAGCCTATCTCTGGCTGGCATACGAAATGGAGATAAATCCCAGGCGCCATAAAGTGGGGGAGTGTAAACCTAAATTTAGATGCACCCGTTAGGAGCAGACGTACAGTAAACCATAATGAGGCACACGAATCGCCGTACGCGATATAAGCCCATGGAATTCGCTCGATCCGGTGTAGTCAGTGAGATTTCACCAACAGCTAAGCAATTGAAAGATGCTTTCCTCCAAGAAGCACCTTATCCTCCCATTCGTTGGGCTACTGGCCTTGGCCGGGTTGGCCCTTGCCGGAGTCGAGGAAATCCATAACGTGTTGGAGCTGACTGGAAAAGCAACCCAAAAGACCAGATTCTCCACAGATGTGGCTGCCGACAAGTACACTCCCCCTGAGGAAATGGATCCGGAGTTCTGGTACAAAAATGCCGATGCTGAAATTACCAAGCGCCTCCAGCTACCTCAACCCAATGCCAAGAAGGCCAAGAACATAATTTTGTTCTTGGGTGACGGTATGCCAATTGCCACCATCGCAGCCGCTCGAATCCTTAAGGGTCAGCGACAGGGAAAGACCGGCGAAGAGTCCTCGCTGAGCTTTGAGCAATTCCCCTACACCGGACTGAGCAGGGTAAGAAATGGTATTATTTGAAGTGATTTGAGTGTTCTAAAGGTGTAACTACTCTCCAGACCTACTGTGCCAATGCCCAAGTGCCAGACTCCGCCTGCACGGCCACCGCCTACCTGTGCGGCGTGAAGACCAACATTGTCAACATTGGTGTGAGTGCCGCCGTGAACTTCAACAACTGTACGGCCAGCCAGACACCGGCCAACCGCCTGACTTCCATCGCCGAGTGGGCCCAGGATGCCGGCAAGTCCACGGCCATTGTGACCACCACCACCCTGACCCACGCCAGTCCATCGGGTGCTTATGCCAAGACTGCCAACAGGATGTGGGAATGCGATACGGATGTTGCTAACTACGGAGTGGATCCCAGCACCTGCATTGACATGGCCACTCAGCTGATTACCCAGGTGCCCGGCAAGAACTTCGACATCATGTTCGGTGGTGGCATGGGAAAATTCCTGCCCAAGACTATCCAGGATAGCCACGGAAATGCCGGCGAGCGATCCGATGGCGTGAACCTCCTTTCCCGCTGGCAGGCCCAGCACGATGGAGGTGTTTTGGTCACCAACAGGAAGCAACTCCTCAGCGTCAATACCTCTGCCGTGTCCAGCATTATTGGTCTCTTCCAGTCCAAACTGATGAACTTCCACCTGGATGCCGATGACACCTACCAGCCCACCCTCTCCGAACTCACGGAGGTGACCATCAAGAAGTTGAGCCAGAACAAGAATGGATTCTTTGCCTTTATTGAAGGTTAGTTTTTTTTATTTATACTAACTTAAAAATATGTTTTTAATGTTTAATTATTTTTTAGGTGGCCTCATTGATTACGGCAACCACTACACCCAGGCTGGCTACGCCCTAGACGAAGCCCTGGAGTTCGAGAAGGCCATTCAATTGGCCCGTGACATCACAGACCCCGAGGAAACCCTGATTGTGGTCACCGCCGATCACGGTCATGCCGTCAGTATTGCCGGATATCCTGGCAGAGGCACCAACATCTTGGGCATCAACCAGCACGACGTGGATCTCAACGGAGTGAAGTACTCAGTACTTAACTACGCCGCTGGTCCCAACCAGTATCTGGACGATGCTGGCCAGCGCATCGACTTGGCCGACATCCTTGGAGAAGATGAGAAGGCCATCTTCCCCAGCTATATTTCCAAGGACCAGGGCGTGCACTCAGGCGAGGATGTGGGCATCTTTGCCTCCGGTCCCCAGGCTCATCTCTTCACGGGCCTGATGCAGCAGAGCACCATTCCCCACCTGATGGCCTACGCCGCCTGCATTGGCAGTGGACAGAAGGTGTGCGACAAGACAGATTAAAGGACTTTGACATTCACTCTTAAGCAGTAACCTCAGGAAAAAATGAACAAGAAATACATAATTTTTAAAGTTTAATGTTTATAAAATTGAAATAAAAATGTTTTAAGCAATCGTATATATAAATGGTCTTTTAAATATTCAATACATTTGACAGAAATGTTGATAAAAATATAAAATATATATAATTTTCCTTAAACATTTAAACATCTGATATCTGGGTTATCAATATTGGCCTGAAATAAACTTTACATATTCGTTTTATAATACTTTACTCTTGATATCTTTATTTCACTTATGAGTGGGATGAGTTCCTTCGACGAGGAATAAAAATGGTCTTTAAAATACTTCAATAATATTATCAGTAATATTAATCCCTATTACTATTTAAAAATATATATAGTGCGTACTCTACAAATATGTCTAGCATCTGGCTAGAGCATATGCACCTAAATACCCCAAAAAAGGAACTTTTTCGCGTGCGTGACCTTAATGGTTCCTGTATTATCAGACAACGTGTCTGTACATAAGTTAATCCCTATATTATTTAATATCATGCTGATGGAAAACCTCAATTAGAATTTCAGCACCTGTCCCCCCAAACTCACCTTGGTACGTGTGCGGATCCAGTTGATTAACAAATTTTTGGTGTCGTGCCCACATTCATAACCCGAAGTATGTTCGGTTATCAACTAATTGCCATTGGTCCAGGTCCTCTTCGGTCTGGTAGCCGGGCCTTTTCGGCTCTAAACCCATCCATAAACATAAAACAATAAAAATTTAAGATCTCTAAATAAGACAAAGCTGGGTAAATAGCAATCATAAACGGTGATTTTTAGCAAGCTTTGGTAGTTAACCATATTATACCATGGTTACCCAGATATGACAGTCCCTGATAAGGATACCTCTAAATTTTAGAGTCCAAAAGGTGAATAAATAGCAGACACATGGCCCTTGAAGCCAATTCTATCGCAAACTCTAAGCGACAGAAGTCCGCCAGGAACATGAAGATCTTTATTGGAACTATACTGGTTCTGAGTGCCTTGGTGGCAAATTCCCTGTCTGCCACCATCGACAGTGAGTGTGTTATGGAGTTTATGTCTAGAAGCGTATCTTGACAATATTGTTTATTCAGTGCCCGAGATCCACACCCAATCCCAGCTGCTGGGACCCGCTGCAAGCTTCAGTAAGACCCGCGAAAGCAATCTCATCGATCCCAATGCCTTGGGAAAGGGAAAGACCGGTCCCGAGGAGGAGAAGTCCGCTCAGTTCTGGTATGATCTGGCTGAGGAAGAGATTCTGAAGCGCCTGGAGCAGCCGCAGATTGACACCAGAAAGGCCAAGAACATAATTCTGTTCCTTGGAGACGGCATGTCCTTGTCCACCGTAGCAGCAGCCCGAATCCATAAGGGACAGCTGAAGGGTAATCCCGGAGAGGAGGATGGCCTCAGCTTTGAGCAGTTCCCCTACACTGGATTGAGCAAGGTAGGTTGACTTTTCTACTTTTTGGTGTTCATATTCTAATATTTGTCTCTCCCACAGACCTACTGCTCCAATGCCCAAGTTGCTGACTCCGCCTGTACCGCCACCGCCTACTTGTGCGGCGTAAAGACCAATATCGTCGCTCTGGGTATAACAGCCGCCGTGAATTTCAACAACTGCAGTGGCAGCGAGGATCCCGCCAACCAAATCCCATCTATTGCCACCTGGGCCCAGGCTGCTGGCAAAGGTAGTGGCATTGTCACCACCACCACCCTCACCCATGCCAGTCCATCGGGAGCCTACGCCCACACCACCAACCGCTTCTTCGAGAGCGACACTGATATTGTGACCTACGGAGAGGGCCAGAACTTCCCAGAGTCCTGCACGGATATTGCCACCCAGCTGATCACCCAGGCCCCTGGCAAGAACTTCGACGTGATGTTGGGCGGAGGAATCGGCAAGTTCTTGCCCAACACTATCACCGATCCCTTTGACAAGAAGGGCGAGCGATCGGATGGCGTTAACCTCCTGTCCCGCTGGCAGGTACAGCATCCCGGCGGAGTGTTGACCTACAACCGCGACCAGCTCCTCAGTGTGAATGCCTCGAAGATCACTAACCTGATTGGCACATTCCGCTCCGGCGTGATGAGCTTCCACAAAATGGCCGACCCCTCGGAGGAGCCCACTCTGACGGAGATGACCAGGAAGGCCATCGAGGTGTTGAGCAAGAACGAGAAAGGATACTTTGTCTTCATTGAGGGAGGCTTGATCGACTACGGAAACCACTTCAACTCCCCTAGATACTCGCTGGACGAGACTCTTGAGCTGGAGAAAGCCGTGGCTGAAGCTCAGCGCCTGACCAATCCCGAGGACACCCTAATCGTTGTAACCTCCGATCATGCCCATCCGTTGACTATCGCGGGATACCCTGGCAGAGGTACTCCCATCCTGGGCCTCAATCAAGATGACACTGATGTGAATGGAGTGAAGTACGCCACCCTCAACTATGCCGTGGGTCTGGAGCAGTATCTGGATGAGCAGGGTCAGCGCATTGATCTCTCGGAAAAGATTCTGGAAGATGGTAAGATCATTATACCTTTTTTTGATAGTTAGGAAGTAAACATCTGTCTCTCTCCCTCCTTGTAGACTTCATCGCCCCCAGTTATATTCCCGGCAAGATCGGTGTCCATGCCGGAGAGGATGTGGGCATCTTTGCCACCGGCCCCCAGGCCCATCTGTTCAGCGGAGTCATGCAGCAGAGCACCATTCCCCACTTGATGGCCTATGCCGCCTGCATCGGCGATGGCATCACCCTCTGCAACAAAGACAACAAATAGAAAGGCTTCCCCTTAAATTTCATTAAAACATAGAGTATTTGCAAAAGAATTCAATCACTAGTTGACTTTGATTCGTTGGGGGGGCACTCGTTGGCGGGAAATCAATAATCAAATCGACTTACTCTCATAATTTATTGCATCTGCCCCACTGCGACTGTCTGCCGAATTGACATCAATTTAAAACGCATCAGCACCGACACACTCGCACTTGCAGATTCAGATACAGATACAAAGATACACAGATACAGATACAGATACAGAATCGGGCGATCGCATCGATTTGCTGCCAAGCTGGAGAGCTGCTGTCACTTCTGGCTAAATGTGGCGGGGAATATACATGAATATGAATTCTCTGAATGTCAGGTTCAAGCACTGGCATTGCCAGCAGATGGGGAATGGGAATCAATAGACTTGTAGACACCCACACGCATGTGGAGCAGCTCCTTCACTCGCGGCTGACTTTGAGTTGCAATTGTGTATTTTGTATTCTGTAGTTTGCGTTTTGTGTTTATGGGTTTACTCATTCGGATGAATTTATTTAAATGCGCTTGACATGAAGTGAGTCGAGACGAAGGCGCAGCTACCCCAAAACAATTAAGCTTAATTTTTTTGTCATATGTAGCTTACGCAATTAAGGAACGTATTCTCAAGGCAGTGTCCTTGCATCATCGATATCAATAACCCGAGAGCCGAGACACTCTGTGGATGTCACCACCAGATGATGAGCGAAAAGATGGTTTATGCAATGTTAACATAAAATTTAATCTATACATTCAATTGTACATTTTTCATGCTTCTAAAAATGTTTATTAAATACTCCTCAACAATGTGTATCATTAATTGTTTATATTTGAACTGTACTCTTTATACATGGTCTGAAGTCTTTTGTCTGGCATTTAATTGTTAAAGATTTTTCGTTAACTCGGCGAAAAGTGGAAGCCGTCCGCCGTTTACCGCCGCCTGGCTGTCGGCTGGCGTTGTCGGCTGTTGGAGTTGCACTCGTATTTTCGGTTCCCCACAGCTGGCAGTCCTCAGTCGTTAACTTGGCTCAGTGGCCAGGCCAGAATCTCAGTCTCAGTCGGAGTTCCAAATCTGTCGCGACAGCAAACCCGCGTGCGGATCAGAGATCAGGTCTTAAACCAAAATTGACGCTAATTTCAATCGACTGCTATTTGAATCCGAAGTGCTCGTGTATCTTAGATCAAATTGGTGGCTCTGATTGCCAATTGAATTGTCAGCAGCAGGTGAGAGAGATTCCGGCGGTGATTTGGGCAATAGACTTGCATCAAGACAAACAAAAACAACCGATCGAATGTGTTGAAATGGTAATTGAATGCGTGGTCTGGCGGGAAACCGATATCAGATGGATTGTCTCTGGATTTGCGGTTAACGAGTGTTCGCCCACAAGCCGACATCCGAGTCGGCCGAGTCGGAAAAACAACAGGTGGGACTGACTCTGACAGCTATCAGCGCAAGCCTGATAATTTATCGGCCTGAGTAAACAGCCAACAAACAATTAGCGTCTTATAGCCCATGACTTTGGGAGATATCCGCTCAAATATTTGGCAAGTTTTAAACCCTCTGAACCCCAACACCTCAACAATACGGTCTGATAAGCATAGGTAGTCCCAAAGGAAAGCTCTTCTAACCTACTTACCCACAATATCTGATAAATCTTATAAGCTATGATATCTTTGTTGAGTATCTCCCGTAAAAAGATTATCAACGAAAGAAAGTTGATATCCAGAATATAAATTACTTAAAATTAATAAAAATGTTCAGCCTCGTTCGGAGATCTGAGAGCCGAAATCTAAGATCTCTAAGCGTACTTGCATTTTTCATAAAACGCACTAGAAAGTCGGGATGATGTTGTGCCACTTTGGAGCCAAGATCAGGTCTGCCTAAAAGCGCTGATGGCAGTTCGTGGGTGCAGAGCAGATGCCTTCACCAGATACTAAATCCAGCAACTGAACCCAGTCACGCCATCTCAAATCCTGACCGACACGATGCATTTCACCCAAAAAAGAAAGAAAAAAATAAAAATAAAACAACAGACAAATGCAACACCGCCACGAAATGCAATCGATCATCGCGGAAGAAAAAGGTGGTCTACAGATACGGTGCATTTAACAATATTTGTATCTCAGGTCGGTTGTTGTTTTCTATGCAAATAGACGGCACAAAAGCTAAGGGGGATTGCGTCTTACTCGCGATCCGCATCTGGAATTCCTAAGGCTGGCAGTGTTTACTTTCGGCATTAGCAACAGCCGGGGGAACATGTTATTCTAGTTCTGTGTATTTTGCTCTACTGACCGTGAACTTGAACGCAATGCCCGGGCCTAGTCGGCTGGCAAATGGTTTTCTGATTGCACTGCCGCCGATTCTGCGAATGCACTTCTCTTTTGATTTTAGTGTAACCCCTGAAAGGGATCGGATATCGTTACGATCGCGGCGCAAAAAGTGCTGATCAAAGGCCATTGGCCGTAAGTGGGTTTATGTAAATTTTTGTGGATGGTTCTAAGGTTAACCAGAATTCGGGCAGGAAGCACCGTTTAAATGGGAAGTCGAGCAATCTGTAACACAACACCCCGTTTGCCCAGCAGCATCTACATAAGAGCAGATAGGCATCCGTGATTTTGGTATTCACATCTCCGCTAATTCCATAAATTTTGTCAGTTTTTCAAGCCAAACACGCAATCAGCACTCTGTCCGGTCCAGTTCCGGCACCTCCCCCTCCCTCGCCGCCTTTCGAATTATAACAAACAACAGAATAATAATAATAATAACATAAAACATAATCAGTAGAAACACACACACCTGACGAAGGTGAGTGAGCCCGTCATGTAGCTACTGGTCTTGTCCAGGTGATGTCATATTTATCTCTGTTTGCGGGATGGTTGGGTTATGGGTTTCGGGTTTTGGGCTTAGGCTTTTGGGGATTTTGAACTTTTGTCAGGTAAACCAAACAATAGACTTGAGGTATTTGGAGCTATAAAATAATTCCACCCCTGATAGATAGACTGCTATACTTTCGATTGTTATGTCGCCGATCTGATTAGCATTAACATAATTCTCAGAGGTTTTACGACTCGCCAGATATTTACATAATCAATGAAACTAAAAACTCGGCCCGATCATTTGCATACCACTATTGAAATGGGGAAGTGTTAGCCAGGTAGCACTGTAGGCTGGAACGTGACGTTGTCATTAGGCAAAGCGCCATTTAAATGGATTGGCCGGGCTAACAACGAAACTCTGGCCAATTAAAATGTAAATTGCATCACAAGCAGTTTGCATTCTACATTGGATCGCTCCGTCATCGTTTTGATATATACGCACTCCCAGCTGAATATATCGGCGGTTAAGGTTATTTCCACAGAATCTATAGAATCTACAGTCGAGAGGGAAAAAAATATACGTTAAATGTTTATTTATGCGCAATTGACACGCTTCGTATATTAGACCGATCTTTGCATATTTTCGTAATTGATTCAAATAGTTATTATGGTTATTAAGATGCCAACAAAGTGGTTGTGACTCGCCGGGGGCCCATTGCGACCAAACACCCACGCCCCCATCCCGACACTGAACTCTGACCTTTCCACCAGGTGATGGAATGATCGTATCACTTTGTTCTAACGTCTGTGTGCTACGGATGCCAAACTATTCGCCACGGGCACTCGATTTGATTAATAGCCTTAATTCACTTCCATTCAATCGGCGGTTCAATGGCGCTAAATGGAAAATGCATTTACCTATCGCCCGGCTGTCAGCAGGTTGACAAATGACGTCACCGCCGATTATCATTGAGTCAAGCTGGGCCTCAAGTGCAGCCGCAAATACGGATCTTACCAGTGACGTCACTGGCTCGGTGGGAGGGTGGTGGTATTTGCTTTTCTCACCCGACCAAGTTTAGACCGCAGGTGCCACGATATTTGTGCCCCATTAGCAGTTTACACCTTGGCGAGCTCCAAAGTGGCGCCCTGCGATCGCAGCCAGGGGGACTTGTTGTCACTTTTAATTATGCAACAAGTGCTAATTGAACTTGGCCAAAGTGAAACCCCCAGGCCATGTCACCCAAGAAAGTGACAGCCAGATAGCATCTACCGATGTGGATCGTAGATAGAGCCATAAAAGCCCATGAATGAGTGGCCAGAATAGCCAATAGCCTGAGTATGCAAAACATTTTAGCCACTTAATTCATAGTAGAGTATTGTAATGTTCCATTCCAGTACAATTAATTTATGAGATACTTTGTTTAGGTATCTCTCTTGATCCAATTTATTTTCGGGAAGCAATTAATTTATGATGACATATCACCCATTAACATCACACAAATTTTTTGGCCCAACTGCGCAAAATGATGGAACAAAAATTAACCAAACTGGGGGACAATTGAGACGACATTGTTGAGCAGAAGCCGAGCGTTAAAGAGTTGGGCCCCAACCGCAAATTGTTTCCCTTTTTGGGGGGCACGTCATACCTATGTATAAACAATATCTTGTCGCCAAATATCATCACAATGATTCAGTCTGTCCCACAATGCGAATCACACTAAGCCCGATGAGAGAATGCCCTGTCACGACGGTGCAGACATTGACACTGAAAAAGTGTCACTGACATTAGATGAGGCCGCAATAAAATCGTATCCAAAAGATACAACATGTATCCGCAGGCAGATACAGATGTATCTGTATCTATCGCACGCCAAATGATTCGCACTTGGCATTGACAATGACTTTCTGGCCGCGGCGACACATCTGCGAAAGTGACAAGCTAGAATATTAAATGATTGAGGGATTCTTGTGGTCAGGCAGTCTAACCCAATTAACCCGTGGGGTATTTTGCCATTTTCTTAGAAAAATAAACAGATATTTTCGGACGCTTGCACCTTCTTATTTTAGGACGCTTTCTAAAACCCATCTAGTCCGTCGAAAAGTAAAAGTAATTGCTTGGCCAACCATCTGGGTTCTATGAAAAGAATTTCTTGGCAGATCGTTTAAGATGTTTGTTTACGGCTTGCAAGTTATTTGGCAAGACAGCGCAAATTAATAAAAACTGTATCCCATCCACCCTTCTGAGAGGTGAGTGGTATTTCAAACGAATTCCCCCCGGGCTGTAATTTTTCGCCCGATTGGCGTACTGAAGAAAGTCCCAGGCAAATAATTCGCCATGCGAATCAGAAGCAAGATCAGAACCCAGTCGGCTATGGAATAAGGTCCCGGAGTGACACCAACGCTCCAGACAGCCAGACAGACAAACCGCTTGTATAACATTCTGACTTTTCAGAGCTAAAAATCCGAATCCAAGTGCGACTGTCTCGTAACGAGCCGGAGCAAAAAACCGAATCCAAATCCAAATGCCGGGGGGCAGGGCGTCGCGGCCGCCAAGCGCCAAGATCTGAGATTACCAGACTTGTCCCACTGGCCCGCTCGATGCCCAAGAGACCGTAGGCGTACGAATATGGGGCACACCGTATCGAACGCATTTACTCTCAATATAATTAAAACATTTGTCGCCGGGGCACATGCAAGGCAATTAATAATAAGTACAATTCAACACATGTTTTCCCGTTTTTAGCCCCACATACAGTTAAGGGGGGAATTGAACTCCAAAAACTATAATAGCTGGAAGGTAGGTAGATCCTTAGGGGGGTGAAACTTCTCAGACCCCATAATTGACGTCATTAGCAGTTGGGGGAGTAAACTGCATAGTTTCGGATTATACAACCACCCACAAAATAGGAAAACACAAAAAAAAAGACTATTATTAGAGTTGGCCTGTAAATATTTCAGGCTGTCTATTTTGCTTACTGTTTTATGACCCCTGGGTTTATTTTGGTACCCTTCGCTGCAACAATATAGAAACTTGATGGGAAGGCATTTAAGTTAAGTGCTAACACACCACAAAGCGAAAATTAAACGGCAAACAAAGCGGGTATAAACACAAGACCGACCACAGCCAGCCGGCGTTGGCCCATAAATCAGCGCCAAGAAGAGCGCCCATTAAAAATCGTCCACTCAGCGATAGTGGCGCTTAACAGTGGAGCCTAACATAGCCCTGTTAAGGTTCTGTTGGGAGTACAAGCGTACTGATAGCGAGATATCAACCCCATGCCTCTATAATTCCCAACTGGTTGTAGCGCCAGCTGCTTAATACATGAACCAAACAGTCTTAGCCGATTGCGAGAGGTGAAGATTGGGCTAGGTCTCGCGAACTGATGCTTGAGGGCCTTGTTCTCCCAACCAATATGTTACGACTTACGGAACAGCCTTGAAACGATCTGATCTCGCTTTGTTTCATAATCAATTGCACTCTGTCTAGGGGGGGAGGGAAAGACGATCACTCGCTTTTTGGCGATGGAGTGATGATGAATGCGAATAATGATTGACAAACCGCCTAATTTGGTCGAACCACTGAAGGTGCTGTCGAGTGAGATAATTACTAATAACTGCAAACAAAAACATGCCAAAAAAACACATCTCCGATATAACAATTCAGGTTGTGTGTGGGGGGGATCTCTGTAGAGTGCAATTTTGAAGGGTACTCAGTACACCTGTGTCCGGTGGAATAAAAACCTGCACTGGCTAATAAGACGAGACGACTATGACTAAATATAGAAGCTTACACATCCCGCCCCGCCAATTGTTTTCGATGAGCGAATTATTAATTATCAACAATGGGCTGGGCAAAGGCAAAGAAAAACAAGTTCATTTTTGTATCTCTTGGCCAGCTGGTGGATGAGGATGAGCCACATACGCAAGCAACACCTACCAAAATATTCAAAACATCCAGCCAGATAGCTTTATTTGTCTAAGGCATTTTAATAAACACACGATGCGATAAACAGAGAAATATTTATTTTCCATAAAATGGGCAATGATTCAACTGTGACACGATGTAACAGTCCTTGATCTGATCCCCAAGAACTTGAGTGCTTAATGGCCAGATCCAGGGGATTTCAGGGTGAGATTCCACCCATGTAAGCTATGCCCTGTGCCCGCACTATTGCCAATTATCAGAAATACACATAAATATCTTCCAGTTAGCCGTGAATGCTGTGTTTTTTTTTTTTTTAAAACTCATTAAACAGTGACGTGGGAGTGTTTGTTAATGTTTTAAAATTAGCCGGTTGGGTGCTTGAAATGCTTTCCAGTGTTTCGTGAAACAACTCTTATAAATAGACCTAGTGCTGTGGATCGGCTAATCTCTGCAATTTGCTGATATGATTTCCCGATAAACACCGCACGATTAAAGCCAAATCGCAATTAGCCTGCGTCATTTGGCGAATCGTAAAATGTAAATGCCAACAATGGAAACGCAAAATAAATTGTCCATCTGAGGTGGGTGTGGATGGTGCCTGGTGGCTGGTGGCTAGGAGCCTGCACCCGGAAACAAAAACAGAAATCGAATCCGATCAATAAATTGGCTAACTGGGCAGCTGGGCCGGAGCAATAATAAACCAATTGTCAAACTGTCAAATTCCAAGCACTTTGTCTGCACTCGCATAAATAAAATACTTTGGCGAATAAACAATTCCAGCCAGCGTTTAATATGCTTGACACCTCTGTCGTCGTCGCACTTTTGTTGTATTTTTTATTTAATTATTTTTTATTTTAATATATTAATTCGCCTTCAATGTCACACGGCCGAACACAAAAAGTATTTAAATTGCATAAAACACAAAACTTGCACTCGATGCCGACAATTGAAGTGTAATTGAAACGAATCGTCAATTTGAAATATGAAACGAAAAGAATGTCTTTTTTTATTATTCTTTATGCTGACCTCCACCCCTTGAAGTCCCCCTTATTTTGGGGGGCTGCCGACCCAGACATTCCCAAAAATTACAAACCGAAATTAAATTAATTGCTTTTGTGGTCACACTTTCCTGTGTCGAGTTCCTCAAAAGTTCTGACTGATGCGATTATTGCGTGCCAAATAGTGGAACCTCGACCTTGAAGACACATTTCGGATCTCTCGGATTCCATTCTGGGAATGGGCTGCCAAATACCTCAAAAATTTCGTCCAATATTTGTGTAATATTGTGAAAATAGCGAATCGATCGAAATGCCAAGTGCATTTCACTGGAATCATGCCGAAATATTCGTTTAATCAGAGGGGCTCAAGGTTGCAGTTCCATCCGACGACCTCGACCGTCAAGGAGAAAGCCAAAAATTCCTTCTGGCTTATATTCCAGCATCGGTAATTGTTTAATCAACAAGTTCAAAATTCCCATTCGAATATTCACGCCGATAAACAAAGACAGCCCGTAAAAGAATTGTGCAAATAAATACACTTTTTTAATGATCAGTAATTAGATTATGGATGGATGAGAATGCCTTGGAAGCTACTCAATGAATTTATGCATTCTTTGTTATGGGTATTTACTTTGCAATTCATTCGATTCGGAAACGATTAACCACACATATTAATTTCTGCAAATAGCTGAATTAAATGGGCCAGACCAAATTTCTTCGTAGAAGTACCTATTTTTTCAGGCAGACCTGCTCGGATATCAGTGACAGGGCCAGCTAATTGGGATTCCATTCGCCACTTCCTAGACAATAAAAAACCAATATAACGCACTAATTTATGGAAAAAGTTTCCACGGCGACCCACCCACACCCAAGATATCAATTTTTTTTGGGGCTGTGGCGAAAGAATCAATCTGTCCTCAAAATTGAACAATGTAAATCGTATCGATAACATCCGCGATAAGGAAGTTACATGACAGCCGGGATTGGCATTGGATTGCTCTGTACTTGAACTACTTTTATGTATCACATACTTTTTTGTTTAGCCTTCCGCCTTTGGCGACTTCAGGTGCTTGAAAAAATCAATTCTAATGAAATGGTAAGGTAGTATCGGACGAAGCTCATGACACAAAGCCTTTGGAATGCCAACAATCTATCGGGGCTCACCACTCCGCCCCAGTGCGTATCAATAAAAATACGCTTTTGGCCACAAATAGCCAGCGCCATACGCCAAATAATCGGGGGGCCAATTAAATAATGGCATAATTATGTATAAATACTTGCTAATTGATTGGCCAGTTCGAGTCAGGCATGTGCGATGATAAGCCTGGTAGTCGAACGTGTTTCATTCACCCAACTAACGTCTTTTTAATGGCTTCATTAAGTAGCCAGCTCATTTGAGATTGGCAGATTGTCATCGGTGTCTCACGTTGATAGTTTGTAGCTAATTGCACGGCATACCCCCATGCCAGTCTATCAATGCACCAGCAGCTGTCGTGTTGTCATCGGTGGGGCAGTAATACCGAAAATTAGATTCAAATATTCATAGATTACTCATGTCGCTAACTGTTCGTGCGAATTTCACGGTGATCGTCGCGTTGCACCGGAAATCAGATAAGATTGTCTCTAGTTACCATTGCAAATTTTGCTTATCTAAGGAATGCAACCAGGTCTTAGTAACACCTTCCAAAAGATCTTGACCGCGTCAAGCGGGATTAGTAGACTGAATACTCAAAGTACTCAGAGAAAGGGGAATTACTTTAAATCACTCCGGTTTCCATCAATCTCTGGCTTGGGTTTTGTGTGTCTCTTTTGGGCTGGCTCGTAATTTGGCCCGAAACGGACAGAAATCGCCCATAAAACTCGAGTTTAATGTCATGCAAATCGCGTCGGGCGACAGAGCGACTTAATGCCGTCTGATAGCTTTATTTCACACATTGCCGTCTGATTTCAGAGCCGGAGACTTGGATTTTAATTGGCTTTCCTAACTTTTTTTTCGGCTAAAAGCGTAAAAGACTTTCGGGCCCACAATGTGATTCATATTATAATGTAATAAATAGAAAACAGTGAGTCACTTGAGGGGATAGATTTTTGGAGCGTAGTTTCCTGTTAGCTGTTTCCTGTTACCAGAATATAAACAAGCCAGCTGATGACCACAATATTTGTTTGGCTTATCTCATTGATGACGAGACTCCCTCAAAACTCCATACATATATGCAATTGGAAGAAAAAAATTTATAATGACAATTACTGTCCCGAATCGGTGCCAAGTGAAATGGCAGACGGTACAGCGACGATGATGGCATCCCGAAATCAACTGGAGCAGAAGCATCAGATAGGTTTTTTTTTTTTTAAATCTCTGCAGATTGTCCCGAATTGATTGCAGTCTCAATTCCATGTGAAAGAGACGTAACTGGGGGCTAATTTGATTTTATTCGATTATATTGCTTGACAGCCTTGAACCCGAATTGGGTCCAATTATCGCACTTATGTATCTTATCAATTTTTGGGTCAGATAACAACAGATAGCAAAATAAACCCACACTAAATTAGCTGCGCACAAAAATTGGCCAAGGAATTTGCGAATAACTTAGCTTTCTGATACTCACTTACCTTATGGGTGAAAGGAATATACATGTATATAATATAGACACTGTCTCTGCTTTCATTTCCACCGCGAGTTGCCAAATTCGGGCAAACATTTCGCCCCAAAAATACCTTGAGAACCCAACTCGATGGGCTGTTAAGCTAACAGAGTCCCGTACGTGCATATGACGTATACGCCCCAGTGGCAGTAACAGTAACGGCTGGGGGGCGCTCGCTCTTTCGCTCAGTCTCTCTGTTACCTTTCTCCGTTGTTCCCTTTTCTGCGACCGATAGCCATCCAATCGCTGCCCCAAACACCTACGCCACATATAGCACCCGAGATCTGAGACGGAAAACAGCGCAGTTCGCAGCAGCAGCTATAGGAACCATAACAGAATCCGCAGAAGCGGCTACGTTAAGTGGCGGGCCATAATTCTAACTGAATTCATTCAACAACGAACCGCGATCGGAGTCGGAACAACGCTACGATAAAGAAATTCAAAATTGAATAATACAAAACTTAAACGGCTGAACCGAAAAAAAAATCAGTTAACAACACAAGTATTGTTTCAAATAATTGGCGGAAATTTGACTCGAATTTGTGCAAAGTATTCAAAATGTTAGTATTGCGTACGGGTGCTGGTGGTCATTTAAATTGTTTAGCAATTCAAGCTTAGTTTGGCAGACCAGAGAGCCAGACCGCTGTGTCAACAAATCAATTTAATGCCTTGGTATTCATGGAGTTCTGTAAGCGGATCAATATTTATTGTTCCACAAGGGATATGTATTTTGTAAACAACGGTGTTTGTGTTAGCTGAGCTCCAACACTTCCCAAAGTGTCTTTCAATCCGAGACGGAATTGGTTCTCTTAATTGTTTACTGTGTCACACGAGAACAAAAGAAAAAGGAAGTTTTTGGGCAAATAATCTTTCGCCAAGATCCAAGAATAACGCTTCGTCAGATCTTCATCTACAGTTCAATCAATTTTTTTTGGTAGAAAAATAAAAATAAAAATATCTTTCTCGCCGCGACTTCACGACAAACGTTATTGCCAATTGGTTTGGCAATTAATTATCAACCCGAACTTTCAAATTAATTATCACTAAATTAAAAACGGGTTCAGCATTAGCGAACAATCGACCAGAAAAAAAAATGGTAGAAGGGTGGGGGATATGTTTGAGAACCACAGAGACTTTTGTTTGGCCACCGCTGCCACCACTTGTGATTCAGAAGATATTTATACGTTTGCGATTCGATTTAATTGAATACAAAGCTTTACCAAAATGCCAAAATGCTGACCATTATGTTCTCGGCCATCCGAACGTCAGAAGTTCGGCAGGCGAAACAGGAAAATCTATTTGCAATTTGCATTTATTTATGAAACTCTGTCTTGGTCATCTCAGCGATACAAACAAGTTTAATCTTCGTCTCCAGAATAATAAGTTTGAACAAAAATCAACAAAAAGCGTATTAAAACGCCAAAAAACATGAAATAAAGGGGCGCTTCCTAGAGTGACTTTTCGTTTGTTGTGAGCAAATTTGAATTTTGTTGCCGAATCCACAGAATTTTGATGGTGAAAAGAGGTGTTTTTTGGGCTTAAACCACTGCCAGGGCTTCGGCTTCGGCTTCTTCTCTTTCTTGGCAAACTAGCTGTCGTCATCAGAATATATATAGCGTAGAAAGAGGGTAACTGTTAACTGTTTGGGGCTGCCTGGGACGGTCGGTGAATTCGTGATGAGCGGGCTGCCGCCGAGGAGCAGGCCCGTATCCAAAAAAAATATGTACAAATTAATTATCCCAACAGATCCAAACGGGTTCTCCCTCCCTCCTTCCTCATTTGCCTAATTTTTTCGCTTTGTCGGTTGAGATGCAAGGGACGAGATACGGGATGTTAGGTGTATCTTAAAGATACATAATTTTGAAAGCTAATTGGCGACAAATTGCAACCGCTTATCGCTCTGGTCAGATTCAAGCGATAAGATAACGTTCCGAGATAAATTTTATTAAAATTCCTTTCATTCTTCGCTTTAGTGGTTGCCCAGAAACCCAACCAGGAACTATGACTCTCAACTGCGCCCGGATAGTGGGCCTTTTGGCCCTGTTAGTGGGCGTGGCCAGCGCCTTCGATCACACCCTGAAGCGGGACTATCCAGGACCTTACTGCGCCGTCCACAACACCTGCTGCAAGGACAGGCACGACGGCTGCTCGGTGCCCATCTCCAGTGAGTATTGCTTTTGAATCTACTTAACAGAGCAATTAATCATCATAAATAAGTATGTGAGTTAGTCATCAATGGGATTACGTCTAAATGATGAAATATCACGTTTCCAAGGAAACTGATGCATAGTTATTCGATTTTGGAGTGCAGTCTTGAGTCACTAACTAAGAATATCCTACCGTATCACCTTCTAAAGTGTAACCTTTTCCAAAAACCCTTTGCAGCCACTCTGTGCTATTGTGACGAGTTCTGCGATCGCGATGACTCCAGCGACTGCTGTCCCGACTACCGATCCTTCTGCTTCGGGGAGGCGGATCCTTTGGTCACCTGCCTGCACAACGGCAACTACTTCACCAAGTTCAACAGCACGTGGGACAACTGCAATGAGTGCCGCTGCCTGGACGGCGGACGGGTGCAATGCGACACGGAGCTCTGCCTGACCGACGACGAGCTGATCTACAGCGTGAACTCCATCCACAACCTGGGCTGGTCCGCCCGGAAGTACAACGAGTGGTGGGGACACAAATACGCCGAGGGTCTGCGCCTGCGTCTCGGCACCAAGGAGCCCACCTATCGCGTCAAGGCGATGACCCGCCTGACCAATCCCACCGATGGCTTGCCTAGCTCCTTCAATGCCGTGGAGCGCTGGCCCAGCTACATCTCTGAGGTGCCCGATCAGGGCTGGTGCGGCTCCTCCTGGGTACTGTCCACCACCTCAGTGGCCAGCGATCGCTTCGCCATCCAGAGCAAGGGCAAGGAGGCCGTCCGCCTCTCCGCCCAGAACATCCTGTCGTGCACTCGTCGCCAGCAGGGCTGTGATGGCGGTCACCTGGACGCCGCCTGGCGCTTCCTGCACAAGAAGGGCGTGGTCGATGACAGCTGCTACCCCTACACCCAGCAACGCGACACTTGCAAGATTCGTCACAACAGCCGTTCTCTTAAGGCCAACGGCTGCAGGCCCTCTCCTAACGTGGATCGCGACAGCTTCTACACCGTGGGTCCAGCATACACTCTGAATCGCGAGGGTGACATCATGGCTGAGATATATCACTCCGGTCCCGTCCAGGCGACCATGCGGGTCTACCGTGACTTCTTCTCGTACTCCGGCGGCATTTACCGACAGACAGCTGCCAATCGTGGAGCTCCCCAGGGCTTCCACTCGGTCAAGTTGGTTGGCTGGGGAGAGGAGCACAATGGCGACAAGTATTGGGTGAGTGTCTCTTCAAGAAATGTATAACATTTTATATTTATTGATTTATTTATTTAAAACAATAGATTGCTGCCAACTCGTGGGGTCCATGGTGGGGCGAGCGTGGATACTTCCGCATCCTCCGAGGCAGCAACGAGTGCGGCATCGAGGAGTACGTGCTGGCCTCCTGGCCATATGTCTACAACTACTACAATGTGAAGTCGGCGGTTTAGGAGAATTAGGGCCTAGAACGCCTCACACCGAGCAATCTCGAGCAATGCAGAAACGAAAACAAATTTATCTCATGCTTCAAAATTTTCCATTTACCGTGAATTAGGCGCTTTTATCTATAATGTTTATGTTTAGAAACTAGTGACTAAAATGATTAGCTTTAAGTTGCGCGAATGCACAAGTTAACTGCCCACAGACCAGGCCCTGCCCCAAAAAAAATTCGTTCACCCACTAACTGGACTCGAAACAACACAAAACTGCCACATTAACCACCGCCTTTGTCCCAAAAAGAGAAACAAAACAAGAGAACTGCCACAACAGAAAGGATATAGGAATCTTTTGAATAGTTCCCGCCGGCATCCAGACCCCTTGCAGCGCATGTGATTGATGGAAAGAAGAATATTATTGGATCGTCGAGAGTCTGTCTTGTAAATGGAAGCTAAGTTAACTGATGGATAGACCGAAGCAACATTTACGGCTTATATATTTTTAATAAACGAATTACTTTACATGTTTATCGATCGAGGGTTTTGATTCACTTTCTTCTCACTTCTTCTCAGGCCACACACATTTAGGCGAATGCTTCTCCAAAACACTTTGTTCTTAATTTATTGTTTAATACATAACGTATCGGGCGAACCAATTCGATAATCGATAATCGTATGTAATATTGTATAATCATTTTGTTTTGTTTAACAATATCTTCACATTATTCTTTTGGGAGAGTAGGACATGGGGGGAATATAGTAAGGGGATGTGAAGTAAAAATCTTCTGTTTTGAGGGGGTTATTTAGGCATACATAGCTATCGTACTAAGTAAATCAGGAAAAATAATCAAGAATGTTTTTACTTTGCACTTACAATTACGATCGAAATTAAATTGACAAAACAAAAGTCAGTAAGCACTCTGCTGTTTGGTCGAAGGCCCACAACTTTCCTAACCATGGAATTTCATTTTTCACACATGCAATTTAGATGCCAGAGCGACCTGCGGGCATTTGGATAACTAACAGTACAAAAACGGGCCTGGCGGGGTGCCCTCCTGGCGTTCAGCTCTCCGTTTCGTGCTGGGTGTGTCCAAGGTGGGTGGGCTGGGTCTAGTTGAGGGTGATGCCCGCAAAGGAGACCTCCAACGACGAATCGTTCGACTCCATGCGACTGCGTATGTGTGCCAGTGTGTTTTTGTAGTGGCTCTCGATCTGCTTGGTCTCCTCGCTTGGCTCCAGGTTGGGCAGCTCTTCGTTAACCTTGGCAATAAGCTAAGAAACAGAAGAATTAGTTTTCTTTTCATTTCTGGTGGTGTGAACCGTGTACCTGGTTGAGCATGGCCACAGTGATGAGCGAGTTTCCGCGCTCAAAGTAAAACAAATAATGGTTCAGCAACTCCACATACAACTGCACCTGCACTCCAGTGTCCAAGCACTGCGAGGCAATGCGAGCGCCCTTCTTCAGGCAGTCCAGGGTTCTCTTCTCATCACGCATCTCCTCGCCGTTTTGTCTAAGAATTAGTAACAGAAAAAAATATACAGATACATTTATTAGAAGTACTATGGCTTCCCAGCTTACTTTCCACTCCAGAACAGAGCTGCACAGGCCACTACCCCACGGCACTGGTCCGGCTTTTTCAGCAACTTGGAGGCGGCCAGCGCACAGTTCGTCCGTAGGGGCTCGGCATTCTCCTCCCCGAAACACGACGTCTGCTCGAAGGTGGACATAATAAGCGTTATGGCAGCCAGTTGAGCCTTCGAGTCGGAGATCTCGTCCTCGTACAACGAGAACGCCTGGGTCATAAACTCGTAGGCCACTGTTTCATGGTTCGTGTAGCCAATCTCGCCGATGACCAGAGCCCCTTGCAGATACAAACGCAACGCCAGATCGGCCAGATCAGCCTTGGCCAAAGCACTGATGGTGCTGTGGCAATACTGCACTATCTTTTGGCACTTCTTGTCCCAGTTTTCGTCCTGCTCAGAAATTGCCTTATACTTGAAGGCCAGCTGGTAGGCAGCAAAGACCAGTGGCGGCAAAACATGCTTCAGACGTGCGCCACCACCGTTGCCAAGGTGTTTGCGGGCAGTCTGCAGCATTTTGTACTGCATATCGGGCTCATCAGAGCGCATGAGATGGATGAACCTAGCCACAACGCCCTGCTCCTCGGCAAACTCTTCAGCATCTGCACTGTTGACCGCTGCGGCCGCTGGGTTGTCCTTATTCGTATCATCGTCCTTAATCAGCGGTGTGATAATTGTGAGTATGCTGTCCGCCTGGTCGGCCGTAGTTACAAGGGTCTCGTTGTCCAAGATGTTCATCACCAAATACAAGGCCAGAGATTTCCGGGAGGTGTAGTCAAACTTTTCAAGCAGTGGACAGAAGTTGTTCAGTTGGATAATAGTTAATGCGTTGTTGTAGAAGTCGATGCAGATGCGCAGCAGCCTGGACAACTCCTGGTTCACAGACAACAGATGTGAAATGCTAAAAAGATCGTATTAGTATCTCTAAAAGTTAGTCAATGGGCTTAACTCATACTTGTTCATGTTCATGCGCTGCAGGATTTGTGCAGTAGTGCCCAGCACTTTGTCGACATAATCCACACGATCTGGATACACCTTCTGAGCCAAGCTCAGCAAGGCAACCTGCAATGAAATGGTGTCTTCCAAGGGCATATCCATGCGCGTCTGTACGATATTGGCCACCTGGACGCTGAATACCTCAAATAGCTCCACCTCGGCAGGTATGATGGCATCGATTGCATTACCACTTGTCTGGAAAATAGAGACAACGTTAGTTTCCAACTTTTTTAAAGAAGGACAGTCCGGATTACCTTGCCACTCCGCTGATTATAGGCAGCTAGTCGTTCAATCAGTGAAATAATAATGTTTTTCACATTCACTCCCGTTTCCAGTTGGGCGCAGGACTTTAGGAAGGGGTCTAGGGTCTGCAGATGAAACTCATCGGGAAACACCTGGATGATGCACTCCATAAGGTACTCCTGGGCAATAGCATCCCGACAGCTGACCACCTGCTCCAGGATGCCTGGCAGGATGAGCTTCTGGTAGGTCTCCAGGGTAGCCGATTCGAGTTGCGACAGTCGAACCAAGTTAGTGCCCACTAGGATCTTAAGTTCTTCCCGTTCCTTTTCACGCCTCGTCTTCTCGCTGGAGTGACCCTGATGCTGCATGCGCACCCACAGCTTGTTCATCTCCGCGAAGTTCGTCAGAACAAAGTCTATGGCATCATAGACATTGCCCTCGTGCTCATTCTCGGCCACCATCACGTCGGGCAGAATGTTGCGAGTGCACTGTAGCAGGTAGTTTCGCAAGAACAGACCCCTTAAGGGGTGCTGCACTCCACGACACATCTCCACCAGATCCTTAAGGATGCTGCGCTTCAACGTCGAGTCATTCTTTATGTAAACGATGCCCACGGTGATCAGGAGGTACAGGCGGGGCACAATGGTGTGAGAGTACTGAACCAATTCGTAAAGATCCGTCTTTTTATCGCTCTTCTCGCTAAGATACAGCTCCAGGTGGCACAGCTCGTTGGTCACAGCCATATCTAAAAAAAAAAGGAGGGGCTTAGTAAGAAATTCCATTCCCTGATGACTAAGTGGTACTTACACAGCTCGTAGTAGCTCTTGGGGGAGAGCAGCGAAGTCCGCAGCTCGCTGAGCATCGTGCTGGCGCACTTGAGCGAGTCCAGCATCCGTTCCTTGTCCAGGAAATGGTTCATCTGGAAGGCCTGCTTGCGGGCCGCTCCGATCGCCTCCGCGAGCAGCTTCTCCTGGTCATCCAAACCATTCGGCATGGTCTGAAAAGAAAGACGGTATTTAACATCATTTGGTGGCGGAAACATGGAGCCGAGCGAGATTCCAGAGAACGACAGCTTGAGATAAGTTTGCTGCGAGAATGAAGGAAGCAGCGGTGACAGCAGCACGGCGTAGAGCGGCTCCGGAGGATTAGTTGAATGATAAGAGGCCAAGAGAAATGTAGAGAGAGAGAGAGTTTGATCGAGCGGACGAGGCACACACACATAGACACATTGGCAGGGGGTGGAGCTGGAAGTTGGAGTATTTACCCGGGGGAAGGAGGAACTGGACACCTGTCCACCGTACGAGGACGAGCTCCAGGGGTACATGCTGGTGGGTCTTGTTGATTGTTTGGTTTGGTGGAGGGGGCGTTGCTTCTTGCTCTCGTCTCCGCTTCAGGAGCTCCACTTGCGTCGACAGAGGCGCAGTCAGCGGTTTGGATCGGATTTTCGGCTTGCTTTTTCTCGAATTTCAGGCACACAGCTTGGCCAATTTTCGCTTTCCCGGCTTCTGGCGGCTACAGTGAGGGCCTGGGCGCACTTACCATTACAGCGGCTTGAGGGCGGATCGAGTAAAACCAATTATTTTCAATTGAAATTAGGGTTTTATGAAATTTGCACAGTAGGTGGAAACAGTAACCAGTGCTGCCGACTTAGCTATTTTCCGGTCATATTTCGATTTAAAAAACTGTTCGCAACAATCGGTTATCGGCTTATCGGTTAAAGCAACCGTTTAAAAATACCGAAAATGTTAAACGATTTTTCACATAAAACAAGATAATTTTAGTAATATAAAAGTAATTAATGCATTTTTACTATTGTCTTCATTTAATAAATTTTAAAATTTTAAAGAAACCTTTCTTTTAGAGGCTCTGGAAAATCAAATCTGTTAACGCACTGTTATCGCATTGCAGGCTAGTAACGAAAGATTCCAAAGATGGCGGGAAAATTATTCAATTCAAAATAAACCATTTTATATTCAAAACCCTTAGTTCTCTTTTAAAGTCCCATCCACCTACCATCAAATTGAGACACTACCACCATTAATTTGAAATTGAACTTTTCACATTTATTATACACTCATTAGACACATATTATCGGAGTGAGAAAATTGAAACATGCATTCAATCGATTATCCTTCACCACCTGGCCACGTCTTAAAACTATGGCTGACTTTCGCTTCTCTCTATATAAACTGTTGTACAATCTGTGCAATTCAAGAGTGGTCTATCACTGTCCTAAATATTTTGTCGGCTCGAATTTATTCTTAAATGTTTTGAGCTAGAATAATACGCAGGTGACGAGACAAAAATGCAATTACATCTATATATATGTATATAATTTTTATATTCTTTGTATAGGATTGGTATAGTACACATATGTAAGGATGCTGGGGATTACTTCAAAGTTCCAACCGGTTCGCATTCCGTGATATAGGCCAGAACACTCATCCAATTAATTCCAATGTGCTGCTGCAATTGTTGGTGATTATAATACTTAATGAAGTATTAATTAATTTAATACTTAAAATAATGGACATCTAGATTATGGGTATAGTGTGCAGCCCTAAGCTGTGTTGACATTCATAGTTAAAAATCTCAAAACTCCATCCGACCTCAATATTTGATAAAGCAGGTCGCAGCATAATATACATCATATATTTTATTAACAAAAATTATTTTGCTTTTGCTCTCGATTTTTTGTTTTTGGTTATATTTTGTGGACCTTGTGTAAATCACATGTTCAACTAATGTAAAACTACTCTGACACGAACCTAAATATAGCCCTTCTGTGTAAATCTAGAGTTTTCTTTGTTATCTTTGATTAATTTCGAAAATGGTCCCGACTAACATGAGAAACCTAGTACGTGCCGGTTGTGGGTGCACGATGGGCTTCTTTATGCAAAAAACAAAAAAAAAAGTCTAATGTTAACAACTGTGACAAAATTCCTAGTTCTATTTAAGCAAAATTGCACAAATTGGTTAATATTTTGAATTTTTTTCTGCTCCCTCTACTTTCTTTTCGATCAATCGAATACTGAACATTTAACAATCATATGAATATTTATATTAGTTTAAAATGCAATTCAATTACCATTTAAAAATTTATAACTACACATATATAATTAACAATAAATTCCATTCGGCGAACCAGGGCCAAATCTTTGCAAAATCAGTACAATTGGTATCTTATAACTTTCTCATCTACGAATAAGGGTTAAATATTTTAATTTTATTTTTTTTTTTCGAAAAATTATTGCTTTTTGAATTTGGTTTCCATTGTATTTTGAGTTCTTTCAATCAAAACATATAACTTTTTTGATCCAGTCGAAACGGGGGTAAATTGTGTCCCGAAAAATAATCCCAACTCATGCTTAAAAGGTAAAATGAAACGAAAACCATAAGGAAAGAATTATAAATAATAGTTTTATATTTAGACAAACTATATACAGCGATAAATAGGGCAAATGACTAGCATAAACTAAAACTAAAATTATACACAATATATACAGTTCTTGGGAATGAAATACCCCCGGTAAGTGTCGAGTCTGTTTTTTTCTTTATAACTTAGGTCTAGGATCTGGCATACTCTATAGGAAATATATATTTTGGGTTGCGGCTTCTGGTTTGTTCCGCCTTTAGAGCACATGCAGATTCTCGCAACTCTTCGACTTGGAATCCCGCGTCCAGACGCGTCCCAGCAGACCCTTCACCTTCAGACTAGTGGAGGTTCGTGACCCACGGTATTTGCGAGGACTGTAAAAAAAAAAGGAAGAATAAAAAATTACTGGCTTTTTTTGATAAGCTGTCAGAGGCCGTGACTCACCTGCTTTGCGCACTGCCCGGAGGCGTGCCCACCGCCTCCCCCAGAGGACCCAGCGGGGTGTTGGCATTCAAGCAGCCGGCATTCAGCGGCGAACAAGCCCGACGCTTTGACTTTCTAATCGAACGCTTCCGGAACAGATCCCTGGAGGAACGAAACACAACACAACCAGGTGAGTAATAAGTCATAAAGATAAACTACCAGAAGTACTGGCTTTAAACATTAAAGATTTCTTTCAAAAGAAACCAAAAAAACGTACCTGGACTTTTCAGGATTCTCCAGCTTGAGCCGTATCTGAGATAGCAGACCCACCAGAAGCTCGTCCACGTTGTGATTGATGCCCACCGAGGTTTCGATGAATTTACAATCGTAGGCGGTGGCCATGGCCTTGCCCTCTGCAAAAGGTGACGAGGAGAAATGAGTGAGTGGTTAAGTGAAAATGTGTGGAAATTATGGGCAACGGGCAATGGCAACCGTCGTCGAGCTCACTTGGCCACCCATCACCCAGTTAATCAAATCAAATGGCTTCGCTTAGTTAACTCTGAGTTGGCCATAAAACCTCAACTTGGACTCGGATTTGTATCTAAACACGTTGGGGCTGTGGGCTGTGATGTGGGGCTTCCCGTCCGCTCGTCTGTCACGTCTGGTGCACAGTTGTGTACACAGCTCGTAAAATCTGAAGCATCAAAGTTAGCTGGATACCAAGGTACATACATATGTATGTACAAGCCCTGCTGCAAATTTTATGACAAGCTCACATTTTTATTAACAATGAGACGAAAGTTGACCAATGCCCTTAAACATATAGGGTATATATATATATATATATTTGGGTCGTTTTATTACAGTTTAATAGTAGGTCGGACCTCTGAAAAACCTTTTCCTAAGCTTTAAAGACCTAAGCTCTTATCCCTCTGACTTTTGGCTGGAGTTAGGTCTGGATTTTCTAATTAAAAGTAAACAAAAGTGCCCAGCATCAGTATTGAATAATTAGAAAACACTAAAATATTCAAAAAAAAAGTTGGAAAGGCAAAGTGGAAGTCTATTAAATATTAAGCGCCCGTCAAAATGTTTGTAAAGGTAATGGAGTGGCAAGCAAGTATTGTATATTAAATATAAATCACTACTGTCATGGATGGACTCTTCTTTCAATGCACACATATATTTTTTCCAATCGCTGTGACATTGTATAGATTTATGAAAATATCTTTTATCCAGACGTTTCTGGGCTAAGCGCACATTTTATTATTGCCGGCGGCATAAAAAATTCTATAAATACTTTATGAAATTAAGGCGCCGCATTAGGTGGACAGGAACTGGAAGCCAACCCAGAGGGCCACCTAAAATTGTAGCTTATAAGTAGGGGGATGACTGTTGGGTATTTGCTTGGGAATGGTTCGGAGGTGGCATGTGGCATCGCCTTGTTTGCAACAATAGGCTTATGGGCCTTAAACCGTTGCTGGAACGGAACACATGCCACACGGGACGAAATGTAATCAATTTTGCGCTGAAACAATTTCCCTGCCATTACATTGGCGGAAAAGCTTTGGAACCCTTCCACCTCCACCCATACCAATCCCACTCAACCCAGTCCCCAACCACTCTCATAATAGCAAACGTAATTTAACGGAAAATATTGAATTACTTAGATGAAAGCAACCGCTTTACCTTCGTCTTAAAGGGAATCCGATATAAAAGTCAAGTGAAAGTACTTGAGCAGACGAAAAAAAGACCCCCGAAATTGGCGACCTTCAATTGTGGAAAATGTGGCGTCCCCAGCGGACCTCCCATCACCCTACTCCACTTTCTCCCCTACAAATCTCTGTCCCTTGGTCTGTGGGGCATCTCTCTTTATGTTTGTGTTTGTGTTTGAGTAGGCCAACCGCCGGATGACTTCCGCTTGGGCAAACTTTTCAGCAGTGTCCTTTCTACATACACCCACCCAGAGGCACACACCCACAACTATATCGATATCTATTTTTAACGGAACCATCCGAGCACACTCTTCAGTGTTAATGAAATGAGGAGAACCGATTGTGTGCAATGGTGTCATTTACCTTCAGAGGTGACCAGGCGACTCCTGGCCAGGTCCGCCTTGTTGGATACCAGGATGACCGCCTTCTGGGCGATGTTCTGATTGGTCCAGAGCACTTGCAGTACCTGCTCCGCCACGCTGAAGCTGCTCCTGTCCGCCGCCGAATAGATGACGCAGTATCCGTGTGGATCGTAGTTGGTCAGGCACTCATCGGTCTGTGAATGGAGGTGACACCGAGATGACATTGAGTGAGGTTGAGAGCTGTATCTGGGTCTGTGTCAGTGATGGTGTTTGGGGTATCTTTGTGTGGGTTAGTTGATGGCTGTGCATGCTAATGGCATTATGAAATGTTGCAGAGTGCAGGAGATGGCACCGATGAGCATTTACATGCACAGTTGATGGTCAAAATAATAGGAGAGTGGTTGCCAAAAGGACACCAGAAAAAACCAATTACCAGAACCTATTAGGCAATCTATTGAAAATGTGGCATTTTCAATTCGTTTAAACTGGCCAATAAATGGGCTTTGGAAAATGAATCTTTCGGTTTATTTCACTCTCACTAATGAACTATTGAAATCACTATTATTTTGACCTTAACTGCTTCATTATGTTTGGATTTGTTGAGTGACACTTACCGTCATTTCGGTGTATCCATGGTCGATGAATATCAGCTCGGACTCCTCGCCGCTGAGTAATACTGATACGGCCTTCTCGCCGGACTCATCATCTGTACACGGTCAGATAGTGAATCAAGTTAGTATATGGCATAACATGGAAATGCAATAAATAGTCTGAATAGTTTCGATCAAGTTGCCAACTTAAATGTCAAGCAATGAAATGAATTACAATAACAATTTCGGCAGTGCAGTGCAAAAACAAGGAGAATGTGCACAGTCTTGGAGTGGTTTGGATTATTTACAAGTGTCAGGGGGAGAATTTACATGCCAGAATTTGAATATCCCATTAGCCAAGTAAAATGAGTGTACAAAGCCCGGAGGTACTCCGGAAGTGTTGCCCCCAAATGTATGCTAATTCATGGAGAATATACAATAGTTTGACGCAACGAATATGCAATGTAATGTGCAACATGAATAGGTATGGTGATGGGATTTAGGGGTGGCAAGTGCTCGAGGCTTTTGTGTGACTTGTTATTGTTTGTGTTAGTGAGTGAGTGCTTTCTCAATTATTATTCATTTAACTTTTTTCCCTCTTTTTAATTAAAAACATAGAAGCTCTATGTGGCATTTATTTATGAGAGGCCATTATTTGTTCATCGTGCTCAATGGCAATCAATAAATGCAACCCCACCTACTGTGGGTGGCATGGCTGCCCCCTTTGACCAAATCATTAATTAAATTTCATTCGCAATGTTTGTGATGTGCATAATCATTTCAATATCGTGGCAAGGCAATCCTCAAGGCTGACCAACTGCCCATAAATCACAAGCGAAACAAAGGCCGCAATCGTTTGACAATCGATTGGAAAGGTCTACTCTATATGGTATATACGAATATATAAGCTGATATGGTGTGTTGTGGGTGGGTGGTTCGTTGTGTGTCTGGTGTGCTCCAATTTCCGGGGCGTGGATTGTGGGCAGGTGTGTGGTTTTTTATTACTTTGGTTTTTTGTTTTTTTTTTTTGGTAACTCTGAGGGAGGAGTTTGTCTAATAAAAGTAATAGAACTCAATTGGGAATTCGTAAGGTAAATGCATTAGTTGGTAAAGTGTTTATCTAGCTTTTGGTTAAGTTTATTGTTTGGTTTGAAGAGTTCAAAAGCGTTTCAATTGTATTAAGATATTTGGATTAAATATTAAATAGTAGCATAATTAAAAGATTATTATTATTATTGTTCAGTGGCTTTGTTATTTTACCGTCGGCGGCTTTTTCAATTAGTATGCGTATATCACAGTTGCCTAGATCTGATTCGGTTTCACAAATCAATTTTATATACAAAGATGTTGTTGTTCATATCGGTTGTTGGTTTTTTGATTGTTGTTGTTGTTGTTGTTGTTGTTTTTTATATCGAGTTTTGTAGGGTTAGATTGAGATACATTTGAGTTGAATATGATTGGTTGATATTCGGAATGGAGAGAAACAGAACAAATTATCATTTCTTTATAAAAGATAGTATGAGACAATAGGCAGGTATACTGTATGAGGTTGTGTGTTTATTTTTTATTTTTGGAAAAGCATTTACACGAGGACTGTAATGGCTGGCTACTTAATTTTGGTTACAATTTTGATCTAAGGAGCATGGAATTGGACAGAATACAATGGGGTTTTCCACATCAAACTCTTATAGTGCTTTGTTCTCTTTTTAATTGGGTCTTCTCATATATTCAATTGTTTACTCGAATCTTTTCATTCACTTCCCGGCCCGGGAATGAAACAATTTTCCGTGGCCAATTCCACTCCTTTATAGAATCGCAAAAAATCCCAAAATGAGGCGAATTTATTTTCATTGCAGCAGCAGCAACAGCAGCAGTAGCGAGCGTTTGTTATGCTTTTATGCCAATATGTGTGTTGACCCATTGGGGGGTTGGCAATAGCTCGACGGCACACTCATAAAACGCCCAAAGGCAGAAACAAAAAAATAATAAATAAATAAAAAGCAAACCAAACACAGACTAAAACACTGAAAACTCTGAACTCAACAATAAAAAAAAAATAAATTTATAAAAAGTTTCCAGACTCGGAATTATGAAAAGCCATTTGATATACGAGCACGGAAAAAGGAGAGTAAACACAGGACACTGAAACGGAATCAAACTAATATCAAACAGACAACTGAAAAGTTACCAAATAAGACAACAACACAATGCAACACAACACTTACAACAACAACGAGCAGGGTGGGTCGTCGGTGACAACAAATGAGTTATGAAATAAAATGAAAAAATAAATCAAAGCACTCGCTCTCAAAACAAACAGACAAATAGACTCAGGGATATATATATCCAAGGATATACTATGCAGTGCACATTTTGGTTGGGGGAGTGGCAGGGGGCTGGTGAGGACTTGCAAGCATCTGAAAAAGTCTTAAGATCCACTTACCAATGCTCGTGTCATAAGCATGCAGGTACTCCGATGTCATAAACTGCGACACCAGGGAACTCTTTCCCACCGCCGGGCCACCTAGCATTAGGACTCTGGAAAATTGTCATAAGAAAAAAGCGTACAAAAGTCAATTAGAAACTCTGTGTTTACTTGCACCAAAGTATTTTGCAAAGTCATCCCAACAATAAACAATATTTTATTGGTTTTTCATTAGACTGTTTTCCATACTTTTGGGTCGTAAAGATAAACCAAAACACACAACTTTATGGTCGGAGAAAAAAATTACATAAATAAAGAAACAAACTGATAAAATCTCATATTGCAAAAAGAAAATATTACTGTCGTGTGGCTAATTTAATTGTCTAAAATGCCAGATATCATAAATATTTGGAAAATATTTCAAAAATTTCTAGTAAATATGGAAAGAATGCCCATTAAAATGGTCATAGTTTTTTGTCAACAACTTTATAGATGGGGGAAATATTCCATAAAGTATTTCCAGATGGGAAATGCAATTGAAAAACTTTCCAAAAATGTTTCCACTGTACGCTTTTCTCACCTGTATGGCCCATTGCCCGGATTCGAGGTGCTGCTCTCCCGGCTGGATGCCAGCGATGTCCGTGCGGAGGTGGATGTGGGGGCGGATAGCTGTTGCTGGGCGGTCAGGTGCTCGGTGCTGGAATTCGAACTGGCCACGCTGTTGTTGGAGCGACTGCGACGGCTCTTTAGTGAGTCGCCGCGATTGACCACGCCCTTGCCGGTGATCGAAAAGTGCCTCAACCTGTAGTACTCCTCTTCCACTCCGGTGTTCGGCATGGAAGCCACTCTGTTTGGGTTTTGGGTTACATCCTCATTACTACCAACTCCCTAATGAGTTTTAGCTGGCTAACATACCTGGATCTCTGTTGGGGCAGGCATAACTGATTCGGTCTTCCCGATGCTCGGCTTCCGGGCATCTTCACCGACTGGGAGCGGCTGTGATGGGGTGAGCCATACCTGAAATGGGAGAAAAAATATCCAAACGACATCGTTAGTAGCAAAGAGAAATTTGAATCCTTTGTGTTCCACCTGACTATTGTTTGAGAAATGCAACAAAACTGCAGATGACAGCGGTTTAATGGAGATCTAGATGTCTCTCGAAGCACCATCCAAACAAATTTTACCTTCCGTTGCACCTGGATGCCCCGGCAACAGTGAATGCTAAAAGACCATGTGGGCGCCCAAGGACAAGTGTCCTTGGCATGCTGACAGCCACACGAAAGCCAAAATGAAAATATTGATAATTAAAATGCTCCCAATTAGTGAAGCAGTCTGTTGAAAAATTCCATAGAACTGGCGGAAATTAATTCATTGCACTGCATTTCATTAGAAATATTTTAAATATTTTTGCAAAATGACAATCAAATTCAGAATCGGCGGCCACGTGTAAGTCAGAAATGTTTGTTTTGCGTACAAATATTTTTGTTTCGCTGGCGACGGGACGGGAAACTAAATAACGAAATGCAGACAAATACCAATGTACCGTATATGTTCGTAAATGGCAACTGGCAACAGGTCGTATGAGTAATTTGAAAAGTTATGACCCATCATCGTTGCGAGCTTGTTGCAATGCAAACACTGCTGGCAGGTGAAGGTCATAAAAGTGGTACGACCGTTCCCTTTTGATCTTTTTTCTCCTCTTACTTGTTTTTTTTTTTTTGTTTGTCCGGTTGGCCAACGGCCATTTAAATTGTGATTGCATTGGGCCGAGAGGGAATTTTTACGAGAGCCTCGAAAATCGATTGGCATTCAATCGGAAATTAAATCTAAGGCCCCGGCCATAAAATGTAATCCATCAAAGAGTGTTTGGGGGACTGGACTTACCGCATCTCAAAGTCCCGCAGCTCCTCGATGGTCAGCGTATTGGTTACGTCCAGCAGCTGGCGCATGTTCTCGTCCCGCTTGTGCTGTTGCTGCTGCTGCTGGTGGTGCTGATGCGGATGCTGATGTGGATGCGGATGCTGGTTGTGGCCGTGGTGCGGAAGGTGATGCAAGTGAGCCGGTGGATGTGATAGTTGCTGGGAGTTCCGCTTTCGGGCCACCAGCTCCTTGCCCTGCTCCACGCTGATAAAGTCGCCCTCGTTCTTGATCAGCAGCGTCTCCACCGTATTGTCCAGACTTAAAGATGGCTATTTAAAGAAATTATGAAAAAAAAATAGAGAACGTAAGAAAGGAGATTGGTGATGGTCAAGTGGAAACAAGTCGAAGAAAGTACTCATGGCCCGATGATTTCATTCATTGCCTCCCTCTTGATGGGCTTATGAAATTGTGGCACAAATAGTGCTTGCAACACTTGAGCCCCAAGGATTCGTTCTTGTTTCCCCAAGGGCTTTCACTTCAGTTTGCAAAGTTTTTGCTTTATCTGCACACCTTGAACAGGTGTTCGGGCTGTTGGCAGAAGCCTTAAGCCCTCGCATTGCGTGTCTGCAGTTGCAAATTCGAATACACTTTTTCATCGCAATTCGTGTTGAGGTATTTTATCACAAAAGTTTCATTTTTTTTGCCCTCGATTAACTGGGCGAGTATGGTAGATCTAATGAGGTCTAGTAATGGCCTCAAATGAAGGCCTGCTACTTGCTAATTTGTCTACTATTAAGGTCTACTATTAGTATTATATATTTTCCAACTAAAGCTTTAAATTTCTTAGACTGCGGGCAAGAGAAAGAAATAGGAGCCAGGCAGGTTGAATTAACAAGAAGAACTGCTATAAATTACCCAAAACACTCGGAAAAAGTCTACCTGTGCAGAAAACACCCACCACACCCTGGAGAAGGCATTTATTTATTCAGCAACTGGCGAAATTAATTTGTGTATTTTATTGGCAGGCTTGACAATGAAACGGAAAATGGGCGAAAGGAAAAACTTTGCCTGCATTTCGCACAAAAAGCCAATTAATAATGGTGTGTCTAGCAGGAGTGTGTGTGTGGCTGTTTGTTTGGAGGATTCTAATGATATCACAGCGCTCGATTTCAAGCCATTCTAACCATTCTTCTGCTCAGTCAAATCGACAGCCCACACACGCGGTCGTATTAAATACTTTAAGTGGCCAACAGAGGGAAACTTTTTGACGAAATCCGACCCAGGGGAGCAATTCGACGGAAGAGGCGCCAAAGGGAATCTGTGACACTTTCACTGATGACGAAAGTCGCGAGAAAAGTTACCCCCGCGAACAGCCACTGCCACAGCTACATCCACGCAATGACGCGTTACATGCGGCGTATGAGTAATATTGCTTTGGACATGCTGCTGTGACACTGCTCTTTTTCGTGTTGGCTGCCATTTCCTATTTTCCCCATTACACAAACGCCGAAAATAGTTTTCCTTGCATCGCTGAGTGCGTCGAATCTTGTTTTTTTTCGTCTCAGTTTTTTATATATTTTTTGTCGATTATTTTTAGCAGCAGATTGCAGTGGAAGAAACAAGTTGCCACACACCCGGGTTCCCAAAGACCACTAGGATAAACAGCACAGACTCTTAGGGTAGCACTTAGCCATGAACGTTGTCTGGTAATTGGGAATAAAATTGTAAAAACTACAAATATTCCTCCATTGCTCTCTTTAATCTTACACTCGAATGCCCTTTTAAAGCCGAACTTGAACTTTTTGTTGTCATCCGACTGGGTATCCCTTAGTCAAGCATCAAGTGTGTTTGCTTTTACTCTTTACTGGGGAACACTCGTCGTCCAGCTGGGAAAACTACGCAGCACTTTTGTATATTCGGACGCACTGGAATTGGCCATTAAAAAGCAAACCGACTCGAGGTGTTAGGAAAATGTTAAGCACCCTCATCCCGATCCCCATTCCGATCCCGAATATAGCTGGCAAATAATTTGTTTGCCATCGCCCAATCCAAATCGAGTGAAAGTGATAAAAAATCTATCCAGAATGAAAGAATTCGAGAAATTCGATTGTCAAAGGCCTGGCCTACGTGCCGAAGGACACGGATGTGGAATGAACAGAGGCTACCCTGGCCTTTGCCAGCCAGAATCTAATCTGAACAGGTGAAAAGCAGAAACAATTGTTTGCAGCAGAGATGCCTTCGAATGGAATGCAATTAGATGATGTTTTGTTTATATGGAATGCAAACTGCAAATTGAATCGTTCGTAATCGCATTAAATGCAATCGCACCAACCAGCTATACTATGGTGGTGCTCCCTCAATCTCAGCTATGCGGAATGTC
Organism: Drosophila ananassae; assembly: GCF_017639315.1. NCBI lineage: Eukaryota > Metazoa > Arthropoda > Insecta > Diptera > Drosophilidae > Drosophila > Drosophila ananassae. Next base: position 2,152,335 of record NC_057929.1, on the reverse strand, counting down.
TGCATAAATTATAATTGATATTACAGGAGCTGCCAGCTCTCATTTCACACCCAATCGATTTGGGGAGAAAAGCTATTTTCCACCGCCGACAACCCGCCGCTTAAAAATACATTTAGTTTGGTAAATATGCCTCGGATGGATGTGTGTGTGGAGCGCCATGCATGCAAATCACTTTTCATGTTTTTGTTTCATATTTTTTGTAGCCAGGGTCTGCTGCCACGGTTCTGTGTTCAATCGCCTGTGAAATCCGGCTAAAGAGCTAGAGAGAGCGGTTCGGGGTTTCTGGCTATTTTCATGCCGCACGAATATTAAAAATAAAATACATATTTATAATAAAGCATACTTGCTACCCTGGTGGGGGGTCGGCACGGATCTGGAGGCACTTTCGGTTTAAATTGTGTTATTCCAAACACAATAATTCACTCGCTCCTCCGAATCCCCATACCCCAAAACCACACAAATAATGATGTTTTCTGGAATGATGGACTTCTCTTCTGCGAACCAAAATGAAAAACATACAAGGCAATTTTTCCTCGTTAGGGGATTTTCAGTCGAATAGTGTTCACGCATCCGACGCCTGGGCAAAAAGTGCAAAGTGCAACATCTTCCAGGTCCAGGTAACTAACCTGGAGGCTGCAACAAACTATTCACGCTGCTTGGATGTGTTTCCGCGAATGATTATTTTTGGTATCTCTGGCATATGCACAATAACAAGAGCCGAACATGTAGATCTTCCACATACATATATCTCCTTGTATGTTTATTTATAGCAGAGGTTTATTTATGGCAACTGCAGATTCTGAATCAGATTCAGATGCATCTGTGGATGCAGCAAATGCAGAAGCGCCAAGAGAAGCAGCAATTGCAGCCTTCGCCAAAGTAAATGGGGTCAATGAATCCGCAGTCGCAATGAAATTGCAGGAAATGTAAGGGGATTGCGCCCAGTCCCAGGTGCGGTGGCAGTTCATAAATCAACTAATTAATGTCACTTTGACTTTATAAGGCAATTGGCCTCGGGGCGAATCGGCACAGCCGAAGACACCAGAGACCCACTGGCCCCAAAAAAAAGCTGCAGGATATTTGCCAAATCGGACTGGTTGTTCGGGGGTGTCAGGTGGCCGAATTAAGTAGCCGACCCGTTGGCAATTATCAAGTATACGCAGCAATAGCGTCCAGCTGGGAGGAAAGTTCATGCCGGGTAATTGGTCTCGGCAAGTGCTGTCTTGGCTAAGGTTGAGGTGAACCTATGTTAATCGAGCCCCTGAACTCGGCCGAATATTTAGCGTTATAATTAGCCGTGTTGGCAAGTCCCTCTGGCGGGCAAGTGGCCCTGACAAACAGTTGCGGTTTCGGCTGGTGGCTGGCTGCTTAGCCGAGTCAATAACCGTTTTGGCCATTTATCATTTATCAATGATCGGCAAATTCTGGCCGTTTCCACGCAACTAATCGAGTGAATGACCGCGCCGCAAAAGTGAAAGTGCCAGAAGAAATGTTTGCTGCCAAACTGACCTCTGAAGGCTGGCCCTCGCTCGGATAATGGCCGGTTAATGTGTTTAGTTTTTCGTAATTAGCAGATTTTTCATTCAATCCCTCTTTATGATTGCCGTAATTAGTGATTAAATCAGAACCGATTTTCCACACAAGTTTTTTCCCTTTCTCTCTGTCCGAGGCAGGAAAACTGGCAAGGACACTGACTGGGGGAAGGCGTGTGTGTGTGCCGGATGGACCTTAAGCGTGTTTAGCCACAGTTTATGGCAGCCAAGGCGAATGCATTCTCTCATACACATACTCACACACTGGCCTGCAATCAAAGGAAACGATTTTTACACGATTTACAAGCCCCCGCACCATCCTCCGTCGCTCCATCCTGACCACTCAATGCAAAATCAATAGGAAACAACACACCGACAATGGGGTAAACTGGAAACATGTTTGCGTTTCATTCGATGTTTACTTTGAAGGTGGAAAAAGTGCCAGTGATAGGCGGGTGGTGGGGATTAGGAGTAACCTCCAAACGGTAGACCCACCCCATCCCATCCACTGGACGGGCGGCAACTACAAGGCTGCACTCGCACTCGCAACCAAGTGCGTGTCTGCTAATAATTCGCCAAGGAACTGGGAGAAAGGCACGGCAAGGGGAAAGGTATCTGCTAGATAAATGGCCAGGTATCGCCGGGGACGCTTGCAATTTATGTAGATTTATACGTCTCGATGCCAGCACATGCTCGCCAAAACTTATGGCCCAATCGATCTGCGCGAAAAACAATTACACTTTACACCCTCAAACCGACTGAAAGTGCGGTGGTTCTTTCGAGAAAATCCCCCCTACACCGGACGTGTTGTTTCTTTTGGGCTATAACCTCAATGCTCTTCCAAACATAATACTTTGTTTCCTCTTCTATCGGCACCAGGAAGTGCCTTCCATATAGGTATTATGAAAATACATATATGTACTGGCCCCCTCATGTCTTTATGCATCATGAAGAAAAGTTCGGAGAATGAAATGCTAACTCACTGCCGATTACAATGAAATCGTTAAATAAACTCGAACATTTATAACTGTATCTATATCTGAATATGTATCTTTATCTGAGTCTGAGTCTGTATTTATATCTGTGTCTGGGTCTATGACAAGTTCCCCATCCTATAGTCGCAGCAGCGGCCTTTGCTTTTATGTTTTTATGATCCTCATTGAACAAGTAAATAAATAAGAGGAAAACAACCTGCTTGGACTTAATAAAAAACAAAACTGGGCAACTGGGTCCCCCTCATCATGTTGTTGGTAGTTTATTTTGACAGCTGTCATCTTCCCGCTGAGATGAACGGAATTATAAAGAATATGCCAACCCCCTTCAGTGTGCAATACTACGCCCTCATATTTTCCCTGTCAGTTGCAACATTTTAATTATTTACGACAAAATTCATTGTGTATTCATTCACTGGAGCTCCGTTTTTGGGCCAAACGATAAGAGTGGGAGTCAGGAGTGGGGTTTGGAGCGGTGTTCTGATAACAATTTTGGCAAATTCCGATCTCGGAGAGAGTCAAGCCCCAAGCAAAGCAGAGCGGAGTGGAGTAGCAATTTATGGCCAAATTGACGTCATCGGGAGTCGATAAATCTCGCATGTTGGTTGTTCGATGGATCAAGGCATTAACTGGCGCTATCTTATCAGCTCTTCATATATCCTGGGAGCCCCCCTACACACCGACTAGTTGTTTGGCTCATTAGCAAAATCAATCAAGTGGGCCCGTCAGGGATTTTGTGATAAAGTGACTAATAGTTACCTCCTTGTACCGCTTGGAGAGACTGCGGCAGATGCGTTTGTAGAAGGGCGCCATGATTTACTGCGTCACAGTATCTATATTTTATGTACTTGTACTGGGGGACCTCGAACTGGATGTCAATTTTCAGGGATTCACTTGTAATTGTCTGGTTTTATTACTGTTTGTTCCACAGCTATTGGGTTTACATAGCGACTACACAAAATCACAAATTTTATCATGCAATTAAATTTTAATATGTTTCTTGTCTATTTCTGATATTAAAATTGTTTGTTTCGACGCTGATTGGAGTCTACGCGCGCTTCAATTTGTCTGATTGCGTTGCTGTGCTTACGAGATGCTCGGAAAAACTGAAGCGATCGCCGGACCCGTGCCTCTTTTTATTAGCTGTGAACATCGGCCGATGAGAGTGCGAATCAGATATAGAATCCGAGAGTTACCGAGAGCCAAGAGCGCAAACAAAGCGGAAAATATCTGCTGGACGATAAGGAGCGGGACTACCGATTGTTGGACAAAGAGAGCTTCCTTTTATACGACTATATAGGCGTGAATATCGGAAGAAATTATCAATAGATGATGCCCATAAATAAGTAATATCTCTTTATAAAAGATGTGTAACGACAGCTTCTGGGAAAATTAATTAATCAGTGTGACATGTACTTCTATAGGCGAACTTCTACTTCTTTTATAAAAACTTTATAGGTCCAAACGTTAGCATCATGTCATATTGTCCACCCAATGCATTTTTCAGATTTCAAGAGGACCTCCCATAAAATTTGAGAAAAAATCGAAAAAATATTTCGTTCCCAGGTTTTGATGCAGATTCATGGGAAATCGATCCCCAAATCGATTAAGGTATTCCGCTTGGGAATCGGATCAATATTGGCCAAGATATGGCTATCGCAGGGGGCCATTTTGTCGTCCCTATGCCTTTTCCACATTTTGAAGGGGATGGCCCATAAAATTTGAGAAAAAATCGAAAAAATATTTCGTTTTCAGATTTTGATGCAGATTGATGGAGAATCGATCTACAAATCGATTAAGGTATTCTGCTTGGGAAGCGGATCAATATTGGCCAAGATATGGCTATCGAAGGGGGTCATATTGTCGTACCCATGCCTTTTCCACATTTTGAAGGGGATGGCCCATAAAATTTTAAAAGAATTTCTATTATCTCTTTAATCTATGTACAGTACTTACTTGCTGAACGACAATAGTAGCTCGGGGCTGTTTGCAAATGGCAGCTGCCTCTAGGGGATTGGGGGTCACATTGATAGACCTATCACTTCCTCCAGTACGATCCTCCGTCTGGATGTAGAAATGCTCCTCCTTGTTGCGCTGCTTGTTCTTGAAAGAACGTCGTCTGGCCGAATCCGTGGGACTTACGGCCGACTCACTGCCCGGACTGGGCATCATGTGATGCAGGTTCAGCATAGAACCCGACCGCGAACCGGAAGCAGAGCCAGAGCCGTGCTTGGGAGGAATCTGCTCAAACTTACTGGCAATGTCGTCGAACTTGTTCAGCTCGGCGTAGGAGTGGTCGCTGGGCGAGGAGGAGGACTTGGCCTGGGGATAGAAGGCATCCGACTGCGGCACATACTGCTGGTTCTCCCGAATCGTCGTGTGGATCACTGAATCCGGCCGGATGCGTTTGGAGTTTTTGCGCGACGGGGGACGATCCCGTTCCCAATCCCGTTGTTGGTCCTGATAGTGCTGCTGCAGCACCTGCTCCTGATGACTGAGTCGGGAATACTGCTGGAAGATGTCCGCTCCGGACTTGCGCTCGTACACCGAACAATTCTCCGCCTCATCGGAGTCACTGCTGTTGCTCGCCGTGGTGGTGGAGCTGGGTGCAAAGCACTCCCTCTGGATTCGCTCGTAGTCCAGGGCCTCCCGATCGAAGGGGAACATGGTGCCAGGACCGAATGCCTCCTTGAGGCACCTCTCGCTGCTGCCGCTGGAGGAACTGGACGAGTACTTCCGCTGCTGCTGTGAGGATGATGATGGCGACAGCTGGTGGGGTGGAACATTTTGATTGTTCTGCCGTTGCTTTTGCTTCATGGAGCTGCCGAAGAAGTTGCCCTCCTTCATGGTGGGCGGTGCCGAACTGACCTTAGCTATGGCACCCGTGGAGGCGGTGGGCGTGGTCCGTCGCTTTTCTCGCTTGGGACTAGCCCGACGACTGTGCGACGGCGACACACTGGGCGAGATATGGTTGGGGTCCCGATCCCGAGGACGTAGTTTCTTGCTGCGATTGCCGACACTGTCGCCGCTACGCTCGTCATCCTCCTCGTCGCCCTCGCTGGCGGCCACTGTGCTGGGGCTTCCCCCCACCCCGGCTCCAATTCCTCCCCCTCCTGTCCCAGTAACTGCTCCTAGTCCTGCTCCAGCGCCAGCACTCCCTTCATTAGCATAGCTCTTGAAGGAGAAGTGACTGGCGGACTTTTCGCTGCTGCGCGCCGACTTGGGCGACTGCGGGGGGTCAAAGGTGAAGTGCTCCCGCCCCCGGGTGGATGGCGGTGGTGCCGTGCTGGGCTCCCTTTCCCGATCACGCTGTTGGCTTCCCGGTGAGTGACTGCCCGCTGGGTGGCGCCTTTGCGAGGATAATAGTGGTGTCGTGGAAGTGGGTTCTCCGGTCAGGATGGATAAACAGGATTCCTGGCTCTGCAAAAGTCGAGTGAGATGTATTTCTTAACATATGGCTAATTACTTGACCAATATATAGGTACTAATAGTAGAAGGACTCTGATGAAATAACATTATTAATAAAATTCTCCATAAAAGTTGTTTGAACTACGAAAGCAAGTAATATCCTTATTTCTTTTGATTAATTCAAGGAATTTGTTCTGGCAAAATGAAAATTGTAAAATTTTTACTTCTGTATTGGTATTAAGTATACCCTAGTTTCCCGTTTAATAAAAGAACGCAATAAATGTCCTTAGTTACATTTTCTCCCATTTTCTAGGAAATCGAAAAAAAGCCATGTTTCGGGCATTAAAAAACAATAAAATACTCAAAGACACCCTTCAGAAATTCCGGGAGTAGCCCTTAGCATGATTCAGGACCGGAAGTGGCCAGAGTTCACCCTGCACAGAATTTAATCCGCAATTTATTTCCGTACTCACCTCGGTGCTGTCCTGCAGATTCATGTCCGGCCTGGGCGGATACCTCGAGCAGCTCGTTAGTTCCAGCTCGGTGGCGCCACGGCCGCCGCCACCACCACCACGTCCATTGACGCCCGTCGCCCTGTCCTCGTGCTCCGAATCGATGTGGACGGCGGTGAGCAGGGGCTCCTCCAATGAGCTGAATAGCGGCTCGCTTGGACCCGAGTTGTCGCCTAAAGGCCGAAGGATACAACAAAAAAATACGTGAAAAATTAAAAGGACAACCAGGAATGAAAAGAATAACAGAAGGCGCGCAACGGGCCAGATTGATTAGTTGATTAATTAATAGGACCGCGGGAGGACATCAATCAAGCAATCAGGATGTACCACAGGATGCCCGCACTTACCCAGGTCCAGGGAGTCGCACGTCTCCGACGTGTCCGTGTGGGTCACATTCGTGATGAGCGTGCAGGCCGAGTCCGTGGACGTATTGATGGTTGTGTCCGGAATGGAGGCCGAGGAGGTGCCCATGACCACCAGCTAACAAGGAAGGGGAGAGCATTAAACCATTAGTGTGGAAACAAGTAAACTTTAAGGTTTAATTGAATATCCCGTATAACTTTAATGCACCTACCTTGGGCACTCCACCCGACGTGGTCATGTTATGCATGGGTCCGCCCACCGAGTTGTGATAGGCACTGGAGACCGGGTTCAGGGGCAGACCGTTGAGGGGCGTGCCCGAGGAAGTGGAGGCATTGATCTTGTTCTTAATGCTGCGCCCGCTCTTGAAGTACAACCTCCGCAGAGCCGTGGCCGCTGAGGAGCCGGACGCACTGAATCCATCGTTGTCCGAGCCGCTGGAGTTGCTACCGCCTGAGAAGATGCCGCTGCCGTTTAGCTGGGCAGCCGCCCGGGTGGCCGTGGGCGTTGAGGGCTTTGATCTGGAGGCATTGCCCGGATGCGAGGCATTGGAGATTCTTCTGGCACTGGGACGAGGCGATTGAGTTTGGGGCTGGGGCTGGATCTGGGCATGCGGCTTGGACGGCGGGGCTGGGGAGTTGGCTCGCGGAGCTGACGGTGACTTGTCGCTGGGGGATTGGCCCAGAGCCAGGGCCATCATCGCTGCCGAGCGGGTGCTCATGTAGCCAGCAGGAGGCTTTGACTTGGCGGAACTGGAGTGGTTGCTGCTCGAGTTGTGGTTACCTTGTGGAGCATGAGCCAAGGATGCCGTCATGGCTGCGTGTTACAAAAGAGATAGATGGCACAGTTAGAGGTTACAATCAAAAGCAACTGCGGTTAACTGTCTTCCTGAGACACATCTTTCAAGCCTGCGGTTTCCTATTGCGGTTTCAAATGTGAAACAAATGGGTATTGCGGTTGGAAAGGGTCTGAAGTAAGAATATATTTAATCTATATATGGCTTAAACAATATGCTTTGTAGTGTATAATGATTTAAAATTCTGGGAATATCCCTCATTTTCCTAATTATTCTTGTGGCTTTAGCCTACATCTCCTTGGACATATTTCGTTGAGCCCTTCTTGGCCTGCCACCCAGTGGCGCCGTTCGGTTCTTAAATCAACAAATAAAATCGATGAGCTATAGCGTGACAAGCGCCCCTTATTCGCACCCCAACCCGCGGTCGTCAGTGTCGCGGTCTCACATATTGCGCCATTAAGTGACTCACATTCCCTCCCCGGGCGGATAGCTTGTCTCCCCGGGGAGGTGGTGGTGGTGCGCCCAATCGAGGGACTTTCCCTTGGGATGGAGAGTGGGAGTGAGATTTTCGCACGTAAACATGGCAAACTTTTCGTGGAAAAACAAAGCACACAATCAAACAGCGTCGAGATAATAATCATCAAATAATCGAATTCCATTCCACAATTAATTGTGCGGACAACGGAGTATCCCTTCCACCACCCCCTTCTCTTTTCGAATTGTGGTTTGTTGTTTTGGTCGAAACCAAAACCACTCAACTAGATTCCCCATAAGGTTGCCACATAGCCACTGCAGGAATATGTGGAATATGGTGTGGAGGTCAGGGAACTCGAGGCACAACAAAACGAGGTCGTCTCCGTACGACTCCGGCGGAGACTTTGGCCCAGAATTCGCGAGAAAGTTTGACAGGGCCGGAAATTATACGGGCAGGGCCATTTGCATGTTTCCATTCTACATTATTTACACAAATGTCGCGAAAAGTGTGTCAACTACCAGGCCACAAATCTTGTTCCACGCCAAGAATAACTATAGCTTCTGAGAAAATCTAGTGCTAGTTGAAAATGCATTTAAAAATCATTAAAGATTTCAAGGGAGACGAATTGATTTCTCAGAATAAGCCACCTTTACAGTCCTGATGGGTAAGAGGATTATTTATGATTGAATTTCTCCTATTCTCTCCATTTCCCAGAATTAATTTCATCCTATATTTTCCCAAGCAGAGAAGCCCAGGCGCTTTATTGCGAAATCTGCACTTAAAATAATCTCTTAAATATTTTTCAGAATGAATAAATTCAATTAAATGCAGAACTTAATGCAAAATAAATTTAATCAATACAAACCTCTGGCTCCTCGACTTCTGGATAATCCGGTTCCTGTCCCAAGACCTGCTCCCGATGTGGTGGAGCCGGGGGAGGAGACGTTGGCAGACGAGGCGGAGGCGGTGGGCGGCGATGTTATAGGCCCCTCGAGGGCGGCGTGGGGCGTTGGGCTGCTGGCGTCGCGGAAGATGGGGGAGCCGGGGACATAGCGATCGGGCTGTAAACAATAATAACAAACCATATAATGTGTTTACCATTAATTACAGTTCAAATTGAGTTGCATTTTATGTTAGTTGTGATAAGGTGAGTGCCCGCCCGCCCTGTTTGCGAATATGTCTGACATCAATCAACACCAACAGCTATCGAACTCTACTCGAATCGAGTCAGTCAAGTGCCAGCCCTTCGAGCTAACGATTCGGGATTGGAATCTCAATAGAAGTCAGTGTCATGAAAGTGCCAGGCGGGCTGTCAAAACCCGAACTCTTCGCCACAGGACTCTGTGTCGCCTTACTGTCAGTGGCCCTCTCAAACGGTTTGTCTGCCAAATTTTTCCTTTTCCCTAAATCAAAGTTGAGTGTTTCGCTTAGCAGGCCATTTTCCGCTTAACTAAATTAGCTGTTTTATTGCGAAATTAGTCCTCAAACGACTCATAACTCAGCGGAAATTTAGCGAGAACGTAAAATCAGGTGAATTTTTAAAAAATGTTCTTGCCACTTATACCACCCCTCGGTTACCCAGCCATCCGTATTCTTTTGACATTCGATTCAGATTCAGAGAACTTTTGCCTTCCGTTCTATTCTTACAGTATTCAGTTGGGGGCATTTGATTTTTTGTGCTGTTGGGTGGCTGCCGAGTTCAGCTGTCGACGACACTCGCCAGTGACCGCATTCAAAATTTATTGATTGCCTCACAAAAGATGATACAAATCATTATTCAAAGATCTGCAGAGAGTGCCCCACAATGGGGCATATTCCAGTCACAGTGGGATGCGAGGCGTTAAAAGCCATCGCCATTCCATCAGCTAATGCCAAATGAAAATGTAGCAAAGCGTTTCAGCGAATTGAGGTCAAAAGACTCTGGCTTAGGCCATACTGAGAATTGAAGTGTACATTTATGTAAATTACAAAAGGACCCCCTTTGGGTCTAAATTTAGGATACAAGTTTCCATTCCACTCCATACCATACCATTCCCTTTTACAAAGTTGGCTTTTGGGCCAAATATAAAATTTAAAGTGGTTTTATTGTCAGCAATGTGGCTTAAAAATTCATCACGTATACGCAGTGTTGGGGCTTTTGCTGGCATATTTTATTTACAAGATTCTGGTTTGAGGTACTGAATTTTCTAAAATGACTTATATTTCTAAGTTTTATTCATATTAAATGCATAGCACACAGGGCATGAGTAACTGTGTATTTCTTCAAATTTAATTAGAACTTTATTCAGATTCAGTAAATCTTAGATCTTTCGAAATATTCCCCGATTCGCACCCATTGTGACGAATCGACTGACTGGCCCCCGCCGAGTTAATATAATTTTGTATCTTTCTCAAAATACCACGAATCGTATCGAAGCGTGCCAAGATTGATCGTCGGCGTTTTAGTTTTATGCAGAAACCATAATGCAAAATCCAAGTAAAAATAGAATGCACAGTACAGAACGATGCTACAGTTCGCAGTACGATCGAAGGACTTTGAAAGACCCCCGAGGATGGTCTAACGCTCAATGCCTTTTGGCTCACAGAGACCAGAAAAGTCTCGTGTCATCAATCCGTTTACACATCTCGCGCCAAATAGTGGCCACTGGTGGGGCCATTGACGTCATTGTTATTACACAAAAGGCTAATTCAAATATAGAATACACCCGTTTATATAGCTTATTCTGGTATATACATATAGCCGGGCGATACATGTCGAGGACGTTGTCGTGCCACTTGGCAAATAGACAGAAAGTCTGCTGCCAAAATTCTCACTTTAATTCAATTAATTATTGTGTTTTTATAGATGCTAAATGTTTGTTGTTCTTGCCGGTACAGCACGGCTATTAATAAATTCTAAGAAAAGCACAACGACAACGCGATCATGACGATGATCATCAAAATCAAATTTAAATTCGAAAACAACAACGAAACGAAAAGAAACTAAACGAAACCGAAAGGCAACGTCATGACCTCGTTAAGATCTTCTAATTTATATCGTACATCTCGCGTGTATATTGCAGCTCTCGACTGCTATGTGTGCAGCTACTTGGACGGGGACAGTGATGCCTCGTGTGTGAACAACGCCAGTGCGGTTAGAGTGCTCAACTGCACCAAGAAATACTGCCTAACGGTGCGGCTGGAGCTGAAGGTAAGGAGTTTTATTTAATATTTATTTTATTAAATTATAATTTTTGTTTAGACACACATATTCCCTTTACACCAAGCTTAAATTTTCAGTTCACGAGCTCATATGTCATACCGACAAATATTAAAAAGACAAAATATTATGCTCCCTGCAGTTGGTAGCAGAGAAACTTGACTCTGGCAGGCAACACGGTCATAAAATGCCAGTGGAACGTGCCACAAATGTTCCCCAGTGCTTGAGGACCAGAACTGCAAAGCGTTTAACTCTTCACGTATGCTGGCATACATACATACATATATATATATATAAGGATATATGGGAGTCCTGGGGAAGCTGCCGCAGCGCAGCTGTTGCGGCAACAAAGTAACACATGGAATGCTTGATTTTTATGCACCGCTCAACTTTGTTTGGCTAAATGTTGCCACAGCGAAAGTTTCGCCCCTTTTTCGGAAATTAGCGACTCGCACGTAGAGGACGAGACGAGACTATACGAAAAAAAAGGAAGAAAGAAGCCATTAAATCGTGCCGGCACTCTACTTCGACTAATTGAATTCAGAGCTAACAGCGGCTACAATTTCTGCGGACTGGCCCACGGAGCGTATGAGCAATGCGGGCTTAAAGGTTCTTCGTTTTTTTGGAATGCAATCAAATGCAAAAGGCAGGGCATTCCACTCGAAGAAAATTCTGTAAGATGTTATTTTAATTTACTAATTTGAAGCTTCGTTTAAAAGATACTCTTCTGATTAAAGAGCCCTTTATAATTTTCCCCACAAAGGCTAATCATAATAAAAATGTTTATTTATTTATTTTTCTTTCTCTGCACACCTTGATTGCTTTCATAGCATTGGAGAGCTCTTGGGGCTTTAATTTTAACCAGTAACCAGTAAGCAGCTCAAATCAAAAGCGCCAAGAGAAGATGGCAAAGAAAAAACGCAGACAGACAGCGGGCGTAAAATAAGCCAAAGAAGCGAAAACAAAGTGCATAAAAAATCCATTACCATAATTTAATGGAAAGCCAGAAAGGCGTATAAAGAGCACCACATACAGCGACACCCACTTAGGATGGGATGCGATAGGATAGGCTCTCGTACGCCCCTAGCTCCTCTCAGCTAGAAGGCTTAGGCCAGCTTACAACCAAGTCCTTCATACCTCCATGGTCCTATCCCCCTCGGAAAAGTCAACTTTCGAGGCCTGATTCTCCGACACCAGAGCTTTTACTTTAACATAACCAGATGAGGTTTTGGAAATTTGCAAGTGCCTCATTAGATGGCCCGAACTTGCTGATTGAATTTTGGTGGATCAAAAAGACAAGACCGGCTCTTTGGCCAGGCCCAAAGGACGATGCGTTGTTCTGGGTCGTCTGTGTGCCGGGAAGTGCTGGAAGAAACTTATGTTATTCGCCCTGCCAGCCAACTGCAATGCAATTAAAAGTTTCTCCTATTCCGCCTCACAACTTCCAACATCCACCATGTGTCCCTAGTGTGAACTTTGTTTACGCATTAGCTTTGGGGCCAATAGATTGCTTTGGGGAGATACTGCAATGGTGGGGTAGGTGGTTGGGGGACATTAATTACGTTGCCTCTTGGCTAAAACGAGGGCAAATGCAAATTCGATTCGCCAACACTAACCGAATGAAATGCAAATAAGCCCGAGTATCTGAATGTAATGAATAATGTTTTGGGTTTGCGGCGAAATAGTCGTGTCTATTAATCAGTTCCTTGGAAATTAGTAATCCTTTTCCCATTTGCATTTCAGCGCAATGCCAGCAAAGTGAAATCCTTTTTGAGGGACTGCCAGGACGAGCCTTTGGTGAGTTGATTGAGGGGTTTCTCTTTTGTCAAGACTATAATTGCTGTCTTTTGAAGATTAAACATGGAACTATGCCAGACGAAACCATTCGCGCCTACTACACATCATGCAGGCAGAACCTCTGCAATGGCCACAACGGCAGGACAGACAACTCCACAGGAGGAGCTGATGGCAGTGGCGCCCAGAATGCCATCATTCCGGGAAAGAGTTCCGGGCAACAGATCAGTTGGCCTTGGTTACTAAACCTCTTATGGTTTCAACTGATTTTTTTAAATTAATTACATTTAGGACTATTAGTAAGTTGTAAGGATAAAGGGTACTATTGTTATTTAAAGCAATTAAAGTCCTTAAAGACTTCCAACCAGGTAGCTAATTATTGTGGTTTAAGGCCTGGTGAGAGCCTTTGACAAACTTTTTCCAGTAAATGGATGCAGGGCACGCAGGACACAGGACGCAGGATACAAAAAGGCTCAGCATGAGGCCAAAACGGTAATTGCATCGACCGCCAGGCTTTTAGGCCATCATCATTGGATCAAAGGTCAGCCCGGCCGGACACATTTCCGGCATGTCCACGCGCTCAAGACCGAATATGAATATTCCAGTTAACGGGGCCAAACGCGTGTATCTAATGGATTCGTTGACATCTTTACGCAATCCGAAATACGTAAATTCAAGTGCAAATTGCTCTGCTCCGTTGTGCAAATGAAATGCTATTCAAATGTGTGGAAGGTTGTTTGTGACACACAACAAAAAAAGGCTATAGAGAGGGAGATCGCCTGATCTGGTTATAAATTGGACAAACAACCCACTCTGGATGGCTGTTTGCTTTGCCTCATTTGAGTTGCAGCAGCAATGGATAGAATAAATCGAAGAATCGAAGTCCTTGACTTCCGGAATTTGTGTTTGAATTCGTGTTTGTATAGCTTCGCTTTACGCATTAAAGTCACCATATGTAGTAGCGAGTGACAGTTGCCGCCCGTGGATCCCTTGACACGCTTTTGGTGCTTTTTTCGGGCCAACACGACGTCAACGACGACGACTACGACAAAAAGCAAACAAACAACCTGCGACAGCCATCTACCATCTACCAGCAACAAAAGTTGCCGCCTCCCACCCACAACTGACAAGTGGCCTGCATTCCTAGCCCACCCTCTGGACATCCTCCATCCCTTCATCGTTTCCAGTTAAATTTCATTCCGCGTCGGGATGAATTGAGCACGAAATGGCAGTTCCATCAGCCGGACATGTGCTCCGGGAAATTGGATAAGCCTAGGCGAAAGCAAAGCGCTCTATCTGCCGGGGACAGTAATTCGTTTTGAATATTACATTTTTCCAAATTATCTCAACGGGCGGGAAAACTTTCCTAAAAACCACTTTCATTTCATTAAATGTGTGTTTCAGGAACTCCAGAAACAAGAAAAGATATTTTTAAAACGTCGAATAATCATCAAATAAGAAAAACAATACTTTTAAGAAAGTTTTCCCCTTCAAAGAGATGCTCTCACGAATGAAAAAAGTTGAAACGTTTATTAAATAAACACACGAGCACATCCAATTCAAAAAGTAAACTTTTCCGTCTTAAAGATGACAAAATTTAAAGAATTCCTTAATTAAAACGTATCTGCTCAAGTCTGTCAAGATATGTTTGTATAAATTTTTAATTTTTAAATTAAGATAGAATAGGAATGCCATGGAGAATGGAGAAGAGGGTAAGCAGAAAGTATGAGGGTACTTAAGAATAGCCTGAATTTTTTGGCCAGGAAGTAATTTTTCTCGACAAATATTGACTTGATCCCAATACCAAGACGGCACCTCACGAAAAAAAAAATAAAAAAAAGTTGAAAGCATTCCTGCAGTAGTCAGCTTGAGGTGCTCCGAATCCCGAGTGAGATGTGGGTGGGTCTTGCAAAGATGTTCACTTGACAGTGGCCAACACCGCAGCGGGCCATAAACAACAGAGACACAAGAAAATGGGCTGCGGTGGCGTTGCGTTTTACCTTTACATTTCATTATTTTTCTGTTGGCCTTTTTTTTTGGCCATTCCTATTTACCCAGCCCCCACTGAGTCCCCCAAATGGGAATTGGCAGGCCCCGTCCAGCAGCTCCCCTTGTAAACTGTGTAAAAAAAAGGTGTGTGCATTGCAGAAATGGTAAATTAAGTTGGAAACACCGCAAAAAGTGTAAACAATACTTAAGCAGAGAAAGAAATTATTAAATATTTAAAATGTAAATAATTATTAAATGTAAGATAAGCAAATTAAAGAGAAATATACCCCAAATGTAGCTTCCGAAAATAGGACAAGATAAAAGGCAATTTTATATAAAAATGATGAAAAATTCTTAAGAATTAAATGACACTTTCTTTTCATGTAAAGAAGAGTCAGAATTTCTTAGTCAGCGGGTTGTCTGCGTGCTGGATGTTTTGAGAACTGGGACTGGGGAATAGCAAATAGTTCTGTCTGATTGTGATTCCTTGGTCTGGTTATGGCCAATTGCCATTCGACAATGGCTGGAGCCCCCAGTCACCCCCGGGCAGATAATTCCATCAGTGCGTTGAACTCGCCCCCGTCTGTCTGGACAGTCAGTCTGGTGGACTTCGCTCTCGGCGCCCCTCTCCGGGAATTGGAATTAATGGCGGCACAATGCTGCGGGGGGAATTGCTTGCCGGAAACTATGCAACCCGTTGTCTGCCACAGCAATAGCCATGCCATTGCATTGCAATTGTTACATTGCACCTTGTCTGATCATCTGGGGGATTGTCCCATAAATGCGAAGGAGCAATTTATTCCGCCCAAAAGGAAGTAAGCGAATCATCAGATACTTCTCAATCCCCCAATATGTATCCGTGTGCACTTATAGATACTTGTATATCATCAAATGAAAATAAAATCGAGTATGTATTTTAAAATTCATGTTGACAAAAAACCCCCATAATAATAATGCAAATTAAAAAAAAAATTAATATCCAGCTAAAAACAACAAGGCGAGCCAAGGCGGAACAGGCAAGAATGAAAGTCACTTGATTTATGCTTTCTCGGGAATCTTTTCGAAAACGTTGGAAGCTCGGATGAAAAAAACCTGAGAAAGTGGAACACTTTCGGGTGAAAGTGGGCGTGGTAGCTGCCAAGAGGCACGTCTACGTTTCCTTGGATTTTTTTTGCCAAAAAATTTTTCTGGTTGTTTTCATTTTGGGATAAAAATGAATAAAATATGAGGAAATTTTCTAGGGACATCCAAGAAACTTTTTTTAAGGAGTGTGGGGTTTTCTTTGACAAATAATTAAGGTTACACAGATAAGAGAAGGGTTTGAGGTATTTTTTTAAACAATTTCCCTTAAACCAGGGCTACATCCTAAAAGCACACTCGATCTATGTATGCTTATCGACAAGAAAAGTCACCAATCGAATAGCGGTGTAAAGAATCACGTGCTTTTGTGTTCTTCCCAAAAAAAAAAACTGAAACTTGTTGACACAATTGATTTAAATATAAAAAATAAAGACATATTTAATCTTAAACACCCACTCGTTGAAGAAATTTTGATGGGTGAAGGATGCTTCCAAGTTGTCTCTGTAAAAAGTGCTGTAAAAATAATTGCTTTGCCCATCCGATCTTTACAGAAATGATTATTGATGAACACTTTGGCCTATTTTATCAAAATCAAAGCAGACTCGACAACGTCACAGCCGCCACCGCCACCGCCGTCCAATGGAGCATGAAATGCGGGCCGACATCGCCGAGCGGGCAATCCGCCAGCACACATTAAATCTTGCGAAAGTTTGCCCCAGTCCCGCACCACCTTCTAGTCGCCCCCCTGGCACACCTTAGGACGGACTATATCTGATAAATATACATATATATTTTGGCAAGTGCCAAAGAGCCCGAGCCGATGACGTCAAACGGCGGCAGTCGGTGTAGTCGGCAGACTTTCAATTTGACCAACCTTTCTGAATTTTTGTCTTATTTTTTGTAGGGGTTGGAGGCACGCGTAGGTGGCTTTCGTCTCCAGGAAATCCCTGTGAATCACCCAGGGCGGGATTTACAGTTGAGCCCCAGCCAAGGAGCATGGCATGGGGGATTGTGTAAACAGAAAAGTCACTCAATAAGGAATGCCCCGTATAAATGCCAGGAATGCCAAAATATTGATGGAAGCCAAGCCGATAGGCTTTTAGCGTCGCGTGCCAATCGGGCAAGATCCATCCGTTAATGCATGAACATTGAAGGGTATATAGATGTGAATGGGTAGACCGTAATATTGAGTAAGGAAGGATATGTGAAAGTGTGCGAATGGAAGTGTAATTCCATAGCTGACAGCGGGCGGCATTATCATCTGGAGGCGACAACAAAGATCTCCCGCTGAATGACCAGACACATTTATTTGTTTATCCCAGCCCGGTTGCCGTTTTCCCGTTGGCGTTGCCATTGCCTCATCTTGACAATCAATTAATTTAACCCGGCCCCCCTATTCACGCCTCCCTATTCCTCCCACCCGGACAACTCCTTCAGCCCGGCGACAAAGAAAAAGGCGGCATCGTTGGCGCGCTAATTGTTTTTAATGAAAATTGCTAAGGATTTAATAAGGAACTCGACGGCAGCGGCAGCGGCGGCACAAAAAGCCACATTATGAATGGATTTTAAAAGCCATTTCAATTATGCCATAAGTTTCTCATCAATCTGAGTGGCCACTACCAAAACGATGACGTCAAAGATTGCAACACACAAGCCAAGTCGAGCCAAAGTCCTATGCATTTCCATATATATATATATTCCCATTTTACTGAAGCATCTTTGTCGGCGCCAAAAGTTCACTGACATCCTCATGAAGACTGCAACCGACTGGGAGAATAGTTTTCCACATTTTTAATGGGATGATTTTTCCCCAATAGACGAAGGATTGGCAGTTTGAGCAAATACTGCAGAAACAACGGCAACTGAACTCATTTTGTCTAATGTTCTTGTACGATTATAGTTGATATTTAGCCAGCTTTTGTAGTTATAACTAAAAGCCGACCTAACTAGTTTCCATCCAGCCACCCACTCGGTATACATTTTTGTGGATACTACACTCCCACACTCAATGAAAGAAGGCTGTCGACAAATTTGTTTTTTCGCGAATATTTTCGACATCCGAACAATAAATACTTTAGGGGGATGGATGGGGAAAATAAGGAGGTTAACCAATTTGTTCGCTTGCGGCTGGCAAGAGTGACAACAAAAAAGGAGGTGGGTGGTTGGGAGACTTTCGCTTTTTACAAATGAGTTTCCGTATTTCATTGAGTGCATATGCAATTCTTGCATTCCTGCTATAAATACACTCTGTTTTCACTTTCAGTTTTGCGATTCTTAAAACTGAGTCAATGCGATGCGTGGGAGGGTATGCAGATGCAGATGCAGCTGCAGTGTGCTGCCTGCAGTGTCTGAATTTTAATGACCCAACGATGCCAAAAATAAAATTCTGTCAACTGTTTCCCCAGCCAATTGAAATAGAAAGCAATTTCGCAAATAGTGACAATTTATGGGTGCGTTGGCCGATGGCCAAATAAGCAAAGGAGTCAATGAGCTCATTAGAAAACTAAACAGAAACACAGAGAATGCGAATTCGAAAGGAAAAATCAATCATCATGGGTAGCGCCAGTGCGAAAAAAAAGGAAAAACAATCGATTCGGAAGTTCAGGGTCCTTTTCGGCTGAAGGTGAGTTAGTGAACCCAGTTAGAGGAGAAAGAAAACCACAACAAACCGACTGCCCCTGAGGGTTTTTGGTCAAATATTGTGACTAATTTGTCACTCGGGCTAGAGACATGCGAGCTATTGGCACATATGCCCATTAATTAGTGGATTTGATGATGATAGAAGCGAATTTGAGAAGCAACTGGCATTTGCCATTCAGAGTGACAGTAGAAGATGCTGATAACTTTTGACATTTTCCATGTCAGTGAAAGTTTCTTGTTCTTAACTCACCACCCATCCCTGGGTCATTTTCCTTCTTTTTCCTTTCAGCCTTGGGGGAAATGCAATTTTCCAATAAGTCTTTAAGCCTGAGCCCTTTGGAGGACCTCCTTTCGTCCAGCGAACAGCGAAAGAAAAGTGAGTTTTCGAGTCTATTTCTTAATTTAATTTAGTTTTGACATTCGCCTGACTTTTATGGCGGCAAACTTCGTTTGGCTGGAACTGAGATCCTGTCGCTGGATAGAATGAAAATCATTTAAGAGTGTCGGGAGCGGGAAAAGCCTTAAATGCATTACTTTTCCGACTCAATTCAATCAACTTTCCCTTCAGCCCGAAAGTATGCAGCATTAAACGGGTATACCGTGAACTTTCAGTAGCTTTCGTCTATATTTTGACATTTCTAGAAGTTTCGGTGCCATTCAAAGGAACCGTAGACGATAGTTGACTCCTGTCAGCTGGGTGCACTTTCACCTTTCTTTCAAATCGCATCTGGGCCGGTTGTAGTAGGCGATAAACTGTCACTTGTCACCCGTGTCATAAACGTTAGGTCAGCAGAGGTGGCGAGTTCATTCTTTCAAAAATTGTCGCAGCGAGCAGAGCTCCTTGAAAAGTACAAAATAAAAAATAAAAATTAAATTCCTCTCATTGAGTCGTTGTGTTCCGTGTCGAGCAAAATACTTGATTTTCGCCATCCAGCACGCGCGTGTCCCGTTTTCGTTTAGATCCGTATATCCCAAGTCCCAGACCCCGGTCCCCAAGAAAACACAGTCGCCCAAAAAGCACCACTATCATCTAATACCCCTCCCAGTTTCAAAAGCCACATAGAGCGACTACCCCGTCAGACAGTCAGTCTGTCCACCCCAAACGCCACCGACAATCATCGAACGAAGAACGAACTGCGAGGCGATTTTTTGCGAAGATAAACAAAAAGTGCGCACTCATCATGGTCACCGACTCGAAACCCACACCCTCCAAGTCCAACACCAAGGAGGTGCAGTGCCAG
Organism: Drosophila ananassae; assembly: GCF_017639315.1. NCBI lineage: Eukaryota > Metazoa > Arthropoda > Insecta > Diptera > Drosophilidae > Drosophila > Drosophila ananassae. The sequence continues at coordinate 2,132,317 of NC_057929.1, read as the reverse complement.
CACTCGGCCTGCGATGAGCCAAAGCCGGAACCGGCTCCCCTGGCCACCCCGAAGAGCGGTCGCGTGGGCATCTTCAATGCGGAGGACTTCCTCTCCCGCGCCCAGATGAACGACAAGATCAACAACATTCTCCGTTCGCCGACCAAGGCCCCCAACGGTGTCCGCCAGCGTTCTGTCTACACCAACAACAATCCCTCACCGGTAAGTATCCACTTTTCCACTTCATTCAGGTAGGATAAAATTTTCACATCATCAGCTGTCAGTGACAGCTGTCAAAAAAATGTGCATGTCACAGTGTGATTTTCTCATTGCCCCAGTACTAACTAGTCAAATCTAAGTGTCAAATTAGTAAAGCTAATGAATAACGAGAATATTTTAAACAGGTTTTAAAAATTTTGTGATTCATTCCTCGCAAAGGAACTAGACTTTTGTGCAATTGAGTGAAGGTTCCAATGAAAAGTTAATCGGTCTTCTGGGTTGTGAAAGGGAAAGCTTTCCTTAATAAACCCTTTTCAACCTAGAATCCTAAAACGTTTAAAGATGAAGAGTAATATTAAACAAAAATTAGAGCGAAAACCAAAGCATTAGGTCTCGCGACAAGCGCAGGGTTACCTTCTACTTTTCCTTCCTCGATGTTGTATGTAATTTAAGTGGCTTGAACTTATTTTTGAACATCGTGATACTATCCCTTGCAGCAGGCCACCATGCGCTGCGTACCCCAGCTGGGTCCGCGTCTAAGCAGCCTTTCGTTGAGCGCCGCCAGCGCCGGTAGCGGCATGGAGCGCGGGAGCAGCAGCACCAGCTTGGGGAACTCGACCAGTGTGGGCACCAACACGGCCGTCATTGCCAAGGAGTGCTCTAGCCAGACCAGCGGCACCAGCCGCCCATTCCTGCATCTGGGCGTGCACCCATCTGCTCATGCTTCGTTCACCGCCATGCCGCCCGTGGGCGCCAACTTTGATCCGGTGGCCCTGGAGATGGATGCTGCCAATATAACACGCAGCGGAAAAGGTCTAACTGGTCGCTACAATACCGGCTTTGGCTTCGAGACCGATGGTGCCTTCTGCATGGTAAGGATAACAGTTTCCTTTTGAACTTTTTGGAAAGTTATTGCTCCTTCAGCCGCAGGCTCATCACACTCAACAGTTCCCGTCCCCGATGCCGCCGCCGCCTTATGCTCTGGGCCGTGTCAGTTCACGCACTTTCGAGTTCGACAACAATACTCCACCGCCGTGCCCCGGCTCCGGCCCCATCGCCATGTCCAATGGCACTATTCAGCTGCGTCTGCGCGAGGGTGTGCGGTAAGTCTGGAGAACATTGCTTAGTTTGCCCATCGCCCAAGCATGATCCTTGCAGCATTGACATGACCCTGGACAAGGCCGTGCGCGTCCTCAACCAGCGCAGCATGGTGGCCATCGCCTTGTCGCGCAACTGCAGCAACTCGGCTCTCATCCATCCCAATGGACGCATCTTGCAGAGCGGCTCCAAGGTGGAGATTGTGACCTATGACGGCATGAAAGCCAATAACTTTGTGTAAGTATTTTATTGTTCCTTAATTCCTAAAGTTCCTTAATTAATCCCAGAAAAGATAGCATCCCTTAAATTGTATTTCTATTGTCTTTTCCAGTCGCTATGCAAAAATGTGGTACAAGGGCGTCAGCTTCACCAGCGAGTCGTGCGCTCTCATCTATCTGGTGGACACAGCCGGAACTCGCACCACTACCGACACCTTTACGGACTTGACCAAGGACTATACACTAGCAGTGTTCTACGAGTAAGCCAGCTCCATACTCCACACACCCACACAATACTGCACAGCACCAGATTGCCACAAATCAAAATTCGAACAATGTTTCTAATTAAACCTCCCACCCAGTGACTCGCGCCACGGCCCATCCTTTTTGCCGGATGCCCATGAGGTAATCGCCAACTCAACATACAACTGTGCCGAGGACGGTACCGAGGTGTACGACATCAATGGATTCCGCATCACGCAGGCGGCTGACGGACTGGTGAAGGTTACTCGCCAGCACAACAAGTGCCTTATTCGCACTAGCCCGGGCAATGGATCGGCCACTCTGACTACCCCTGGCATCCATTGCACGGCCTCGTTGGGCAAGACCTCCCACCTGTTTGTTCGGTGAGTAGTTGTTGCACTTATCCCCTAAAATTGATGCTCCTTTTGAGTTCAAGCTAAGCGTTAATTTTTCTAATTAATCTCAAAAACCAATTATAATTTTAATTAAGAAAATGAACATTTTCCTTCTAGTCGTAATGAGAAGCGCATGCATTTCGACGGATCCTGTTTTATTGTACGCAATGCCGGACACTCGGCCGGATTCAATGAGAACAACCTGCTGATTGTCTACTAAGTAACGCTCGCAACATGGGAAGTGTCCTGGCGGGCTGGTCTCGGGCCCACCAACCCCGCCCGGGCATTGCAATCCGTCCCCATAAACACACAAGACACCATCACAGACACACAACAGACACAGACTCAAACGTCGACCTAGACACCTACAGCCCACCAAAAAACCCAATTCAACAATCCACAAGAAAACCAAAGAATCACAAATACCGGGCCTCGGCGTGGAGAGGGATCAGAACACAGTTGAAGTAAAAAAAAAAAGGTCAAAGCTTGACAAAGGTCACCAAAAAATAACAAAAAAAAAAAGTATATACTATTAGTATAGTGTGATAAATGCAATAAGAGAGAGACAGCTCGAAAAAGGGCGCGAGCAACCAAAAAAAGCCATCCCACGGTGGCCAAGAGTAGAGAATAGAGTTAAGTCCTTCGTTCCTTGGCGCCGTGGGTTGATGCTCTTCGATTGCTCGACGTAGGCGCAACGCAACCACTAAGGAATTAGTTTTTAGTTTACCCGTCACGTACCCCCCTGAAAAACAATCCTCAATCCTCGATAATCTTATCTTTATACGCCAACAGTTATTTCGTAGTGATAAGCAGGATATCTAATACCATAACTGCTTCAGACGCTGGCCAAGACGCCGACCCGTCGATCGTCCTTCGACGATCAGCCAGCGTTTAGTGTTAAACCCCAAAAAAATAAAATAAGTATTCGTTTCGCGTTTTTCAAAACAATTTTTCGGCTTTGTAACGAACCCCCTCCAAATTGTTTCTTAACGATTTTTCCAAATTGTTCTTATCTATGCAATATCCTCAGCGAAATTCCCATAAGGCTAAAAATTTAAAAACTTCCCCGCTAGAAAATGCATTATTAATTTAAACAAAAAAAAAGTATAAAATTAGATATATCAAAATTAAGCACTGAAACGGAGTGTTAAACAATAAAAAGGCAGCCCATGCAGCTGACTTGTGGACGAGTTATTTGGCGTTACGTTTCGGATAGCGTAACGCCAGTGTCAATTCAGTTAGTTCTAAGTTATTAGTTAACAAATGCGTTATGCAATCCAAACATGTTCATCCTCACCCAATTACCAATTAACAATTATATATAATTATAAAGACACACGACGACACTCGACCATCTAATGAGCACGCGTCGAAAGTGAATTCGAGTCATTTTCAGTGTTCAGAAGAATGCTAAAATTATCAAGTGTAGTATGTACCATCTGGTTAAGTGTACACTAGCACTATGCATTGCTGCCACTTGCATTATGCAACATACTACAACAGTTACATTAATGAAACACATACAATGTACACACAACTTAAGTAAAACACAAAACACACTGAAAACCCTCAAATACCTGACGCTGAATGCATTATTCTTTTTAAGAAGAACACCAGCGAAAAAGTGAGATATTGTTACTGAAAAAAAAAATAGAATACGATTTTTAATTAGCTTACGCGACACTCGTCTACAAGAGGCAGCTGCCCAAATGACTAGACAAACTATTACCATCCACACACCTCGACAAGCTACGGCACGCTACGAAGAAAGAAATGTATTAGCCTTACAACCGTCTCCATGACCCAAAATTTGTCATCATGTAGAACGAAATTTATGTGTACAAAAATCGATTTAAAAAAGTCATAAATGGTAATCTAAAAAGAAAGTTACATGGCTCTTATTTGTGGTTTCTGGGCGGTAATTTCCTTATTTTTTTACAGCGCCTGTAAATGTTCATAGGAATTGTTTTACAACATCCTGTTGGAGGACTCTCTCCCTAGGATATTTATGGCACCATGAAGGCCCATCTTGGGGACTTGGGTTGGTATATTTTGTTTAACAAAAAGAAACAATCTTAATTAGGATTACGAAAATAATCCTACTTTAATGGGGATGGAAATTATAAATAGAATTCTTTGGGTTTTACCTGCAAACAAATCCAAAAGCACAAGGATATGGGATCGGCAGTCATGCAGACTAAACTTTCCAACAAACTTAACCTGGAGTTGCCTTTTGATATGGAGGTGGCGGTGGCGGCGGCACGAAGCGGCGGCAGTGGCTGTTGATAGAGATTATTGGATAATGGATGGCGGAACTACAATGTGCCACGTCTGTCTCTGTCATAGGAAGAAAGTTCATGGTCCATGGTTAGAGAGTTATAACAAGAAAAAAGGGCACAGAGCAGCAATATGGTGAGGATAAGCAAATATAGGAGCGAGTGGTGAGCGAGTGCGAAGCCACAGCAAGGATACACAAAGCGGCAGTGATTATTTTCCGGTAGCAGCTGCTCCTTCAACAAAAATATACATCTAAAAATGTCTTTATTCTAGTGCAAAGTGCTGCGAACCAAAATGAACCTCTGCCCCAAATATGTTGCCAGTTAACTTCCAGAAGTCTTCCAGATCTGAACAAAGGACCCCATCTCCACATATATATGGCATATTCGATGCTCACGCTTGCGTGACTTGTTGTGTGAAAGTCGGACGAGGTGGAGGATGGTATGGGAGGGTGATCCGGATCTGGAACCGAGGGACGAGAACGTAGAACCTCGTCGCCATTTGCCTCTCGCACCCGTGCCCGACATCAAACGCTTTTCACACTTAATTGGGCGTAAAATTAAATCAGAATTGATTAAAACACTTGAATGACAGCATCAGCAGCAGCAGCACCAGAGCCAGCAGCCAGAGTAACTCCTAGCTTCTCCTTCTTCTGGTCCTCCCTCTCTCAAAAAAAGTCTAAACATAAACAAAGTTTTTCGGTTTTCATTTTTCCAGCTGACGCATGGCACGTAGCCGGAGTTTTCCTTCTCGAATTCCGAGCTTCGAGTATCCAAAGGAAAAGTGTCGCCATCCCAGCCCAAGTCGAGCATTAATTGCTGAGGGAAGAAGCAACTGCCCCGACTTGTCTTCGACTTTCTACTTTGCAAAGTTTATCAAATTCAATTTCCGGCTGAGAATGAAGCAAGGGCAGCAGAGTGGGCGGAGCACCAACGAAGGAATCGGGCAAGGACAAGGGCATCAATTTTTCAGCATTACCGTCTAATGGGGCCTCAATTAAGCGAACCCTCTACCAGCTCCCAGCCGGTTATACATACACATTAATACATATTCAATTAGGCTTCATTCAGGAACTCATAAATTCTCGGATGGGTTCGTTTCACCTGCATTCCTTTCCATTCTGGCCAAGCAGCAAATCAATTCGATTTCCGGCCATTTATTACTGACCAGAAAGGAGTGCTGCGAATGGCAGAAGCCTCAATAATTGCATTTTAACCAGGTTACAGGTTCTTGGGTTTTAATCTGATGGGAAATGTATGAGCTTTTCGTATGAGGCCCGGGAAGAGGCGGCTTACCATCGGATACATCAAAATTTAAGAGACTCCATCCGTCAGCAGAACTTCAAACGGAAGCCGGGCTGACAAACTCCTTTGGGAGAAAAAGTGGCTCATCCGAAATGTTTATATAAACATTTATATAAGCCCGCTGTCATCTCGACGAGGTGACGGCAATCAAATCAATCAGCCGCGCCACCTGAATGTCTCAAAGTGAGTCCTCAGCCTGGCTTTTATCCTTGAAAAGGATGAGACGAAACCCTTCCTGACATCGGATCTGTGTGTGTATTTTTGGTGTGTGCAGTGGGCGTGGATGATGATGAACTGATTGCCTCGAATGACAACTTGCGATGTCGCACCGCAATTCATAAATTATTTATCAGCTCACAAGCTGATTGCACATCCGAAGTAATTACACAAATTAAAAGCAAATCGTAGTCTTGGTCTTTACCTCAAATGCAGGACGCACTTTGAGTTGACTAATTGAATGATTGCATGAACCGGGGGAACTCAGGAACTCCATTAATTTTCCCCTTAAATCCACTCAGTTTTCATTAGGATTAAGAGGAGCACCGGCCAGTGCCGCTTCAGTTTCAGTATTGTTCGGTTCAACGAAAATACATTAAAATTGTGTACACAACTCGCCAGAAAGTTTGCCAGCAATAACAATTGAATTGTAACAACAAGCGCCAGTCAACATTATTATAATTGCGTTTAATTAAGCCGCCGAGTAAATCCGCTCAGCACTCTAATTTAAATTGACAGTTGAATAAAAACAAGAGTGAAAAGCAAAAAGCCCTTTATCCACAGCCAGCCCGAGCCCTAGCCCGAGTTGAGGGCCAAATATTTTTGCTGTAAGCCACTTGGCTTCTGGCAACTGGCTACTGGAAAATGAAACAAACGAACGAGCGGTCGAGTGCGGGGCAAAAAGCTTTACAAATGGCCAAAAGGATACTCCAATAACCAAAGTTTCGGGTTGATGAACAGGAGGCTTCCTAAATTGTCCAATATTTGCACACACCCACACTGGTAGCAGTATTAGTCCTCATACAATTGTAATGTGAACTGCTCTTGCTTTTACTTTTGGCTGATATGAAAGTTTCATGGTATGGCTTGTGGCCAGAAATGTTTTGTTTTTGGTCAGGGCCATCCTTTAGTTTGCCAACAAACCCAGGGCAGATGTCACCCACAATCCGGATGGGTGCGGTCTATGGCGTCTATGATGATGTGGATTGTATGTGCGCGCCAGGTTTTGAGAATCATTTCGGAGAATTTCCAAGGCAACTCCTAATTAACCAGCTGCCATTCGCACAGCCTCCAATGCATGAAATCCTTTCAAATGCAAACCCGAAACTCTCATTATTTCTCATTAAAATTCATCAGCATATTGTCTCTGCTGCCAGCCGAGTGGATTTTCCTCCTGGCCCCTCCATTCAGCCAGCATTCAGGTTCTACTCCTCCACTCTAAGGGTAAATATTTTCAGTAAACGTTTTCTTTTTTTTCTCAATTGACGATTTAATTAAGTCTAATGGTAAAATGTTGCGCAATTAAGCTGCTGTCGGTTTTTGTTCTATTTTTATTATTTTTTTGGAGGCCCGTTTATGGGGAGCACTCACGTGCCGACCCTGGTAGACCAATTTTTGGCCCACATAATGTAAAGTGAATGCAAATCGAATTACCAATAACGACCAAGTTTCCAAGAACTTTCAACACCTGGCCCGAAATTCGTTATATTTTCTTTTATGATTAGATCTGGCTAGAAACTGTAGCCCACTTTTGTGAACAGGTGGCCTTTGAAAGCAAGGCCGCTATTCTTTGAACTAAAGAGTTTATATTCCTTTCGATCTGTGCAGGGTTAAGACTTCAAATTGTTTTTCAATGAAAGTAAAGAGTTTAATTTTCACAAATAATCAATTAGTATTAAAATATACAATCTCTGAAACTATTACATCTTAAAATTTAGTATCTTAATGCCTCTATTTATCCCACATTGCTCACAAAATCAAGCTAGCGGTGCACTTTAATAAGATTTGCGGTGTCGGGTGTTAGATACAATCAATTTTAGCAATAGCATCCCCGTTTTAATAGCTGCTAGACACAAAGATACATTACTTTACGGATACGTAGCTAAACATGCCATTTTGCGTATCTGCGGGATAGCCATTTCGTTACTTACATGATGGGCGAGGCCATTGGTGTGGCTACCACTGCCCGATGCTCCTGCAGATACTTCACTTGACTTGACACTGACGGAGGTGGTGGCGGCGGCAGCGGTGGCGGTTGTGGGAACCGCAGGACTATTTCCAGAGTCCTGGCAATAGGTGGTGCATCTGCCAGCGGCAAGGGGCAGGGGAGAGGCCGGCGGGGTGGGTTGTTGTGGAAGTGAGGGGCCCGTTCTGTTGCGTAAACGGGCCAAAGCACTCCGTAGACCCTCCGTATTGTCTTTGTGTGGCCCCTGTCCAAATGAAATGCATCCGCAGACCAAATCCTCCTTTTCGGCCTCCCGCGAACCGCTTCCAGCTAACTGTGACCTCTCCCAGAGCAATGTTCCTTGTGCTTTTCACGTTAGTTTAGGCGGTTTTCGGTTAAGGACCTTTATCCACTGGCCGTAAAGTTTGGCAAATCCAAACCCAAAGTTGACAAGCTCAGAAGTTTGCGCTTAAAACTTGTTCCAGTGCCAAAGTTCAGATGCACTTTAAATTTTGTTTAAATGGTTCAATTCTGTAATGAAAGCAAAGAAGATACATTTTAGTTGAATATTTTCCGATAGCATTGGGTTAGAGCCAATTGGATCCTATTTGAACCTGCGGCTTACCCAGCAAACCTGCCCCAAAAAGTTGCAACTAATTGGCTGCATCTGGCAAACACGGAAAGCTACTGTGGGTGCAACCGAATATTAGTCGGCAAAGCCAAACAATTGAGTGCTCAAATTTTGTATTCCCCCCTTTTATTTTTTGGTTTTCCAGGGACTTTCAATTCGAAACGTCGGAGAAACTTCTGGTTGGGGTTACTGGGCTGGGGGAAGTAACAAAAGACCGTCGAGGATTTTTTGATGATGGTGCCGGAGGTGGAAAAGTGAAACATAATTTCCGACACACAATTAAAATCATGGCCCAAAGGGACCCTCCGACCGTATTTCATATTCCGCCCACAGCCCCGCACAGGGGGCTGGCAGCTCGACTCTTGGCCCTGTTGCTGCCGTTGCCATTTTTGTTGTGCATATGAGCCCCCCCAAGGCTGTCAGAGAACACGAGTGTGGGTGTGTGGGGCATACAAGGCAATGTGTCACCAAGAAGTAAGGGTAAGACATAGCTTTATAGGGTCAACAGCAGAGCGAACTTTGTATGCCCTTGTGCACAGTCTCCACTTCAATATTTGGCAAAGACTTGTTTTTACTTTAACCCTTAAATACTTAATAATATTTAAATCCCCAAAATAAAAAATTGCTGTTTTTTGTTAAATAAAAAAGTATGTATATAAATGGAGGAGTATTTTTTGCCTTCCACACCAATTTATTGGCATTTCCCCCACACAATTGATAGATTTTCTTTTTTGGGTGGGGAACACCGATACCAAATGCTGTGAATGGAAAATGAGTTTCCTTTCGCTCGGGCGCATATGAAAATTGTCGATACATCAGAATACGTTCGGAAATCCTTTCATCGGCTTCAGACTAGCCACAGAGCTCTTTTCCGTTGGCCGAATTCAATCTGGTGCCGGCCAACAATAATTTTTGCCAACAAATGCCACAGATCCAAGTGCTACTCAAAGGACATGTGTTACTTATTTATAAATTCAAAGCCCCAACTAGTCAAGCATTTGGCAATAAATAAGGAGAGGAACTTAAACTGTTAAAGGATTCTCCAGGAGTGATTCAAAACAAATGTAAATTTACCGAAATAATCAAAGAAAATTGCGCCCCGGGGGATTTGTGGTTCTTCTGCAGACATTTGTGAAGCTCCTAAGCCATGGACTTAGTCCCAAGTCCTTGAACTACAATTCTGAGTGAAGAGTGAAGAGGCCGGCGGACCACGCCCCGTCTCCGCCCTGCCTGGGGTAAACAGGTGTATGGTATGCAAATGGCCAAAGTCATTAAAATGTTGCTTCTGATAATAATGATTTATGGCGAAATGCGAAAGGAGAAACATCAGCATGGCAGCAATGGCAATGACAGGCTCGAGATGCGGCTCTTGGAGCGGCTCGAAGCTCGGTTGTTAGTTGGCCGAAGCCAGAGGAATGTTTTGGTCAGCAGAAGGCTAATAAACATGGCCATAAAGCCCTCGTTTTTTCATAATGTGTGTGCTGGAAGAGAACAAGAGAAACCATTGTAAACGAAATAATTTTCTGGCTTTTTTTTGTTTAAAAAAGTTTTCTGCAGTCTCATCATTCTGACTCGGAATGGGAGTAGAATCTGTGGAGTTTGTGTGTTTGGGGGCCCGCCTCAAAAGCAATTTAGTCACTCGCTACGACCAGCAGCAATTATTTTCTCATATTACGTATACGCAACGCGTGCCCAATGCGCTGTTAGCAGATTTATTCTTCCATTATAAGGCAAACAATTTTCTATTACTCTGCTGACTTTTCGTATTAAAACTGAAAGAACCAAACAAAAAAAGGAGGCAGAAGCTGACACAAATTGTTTCTCAGCATTATTTACATAATTTTTATAAAAAAAAACCCAAAACAGACACACAAACCAAAAAAAAGACAAGAAAATGTGGCATGGAATGACAACAGAATTCTCATTAAAAGCTAGGAGATTGTGCGGCAAATTAAGTTGGCCGCCGCTACTGGCGCAACTGGACTCCCAAGTGGTCATCAAATCAATTTTCCAGGAGGTGGAGCTGGTGGTCGTGCGGAGAAGGAAAATATGTCCTCCAAACATTTGCATTGATATTGAGGTCTCGTCTCCAGAGGCTAAACATTAAGCATTGTGGCTTTTTTTTGCGGCCTCTCCGGCAAATCCCGCATGTGTAAACACATACTGTCATTGATTTCCTCGGCTCGGCTCGGCTTGGCGCGGCACATCATCACTCATACGCACCGTGGCCGGCGGCAATGCGACGGAAAAGACAGGTAAAATCACCATAACAATTATGATTATTATAATAATCATAAATAACCATCATTATGATTATGATGGCGAGACACCAGTAATCATCCTTTCGCATTTCAGCACATTTTCACGCTTTTCCGCACATTGATTATTTGCGTTTGAATTTGATTGATGCTCGCTTCCGTACTCCGGTCCTGATAAAAATTATTCGGGCGATAATATTACTAATTTACAACGCAAAGAACCAAAGAATCGTTCCACCGATTGGATATTACCTGTGATGTCAGCCCATAAATCAGCGAGCGGAAAGTTTTTGCTTTGTTTCCCCCGTAAAATATATCATAATTGCAAAAATAAAAAATGTGGAAATTAATCACTTTTCAACGATGCAATCGAATACAAACGCATTAATTATTGAATTACTTCAACTGTCCAGAAATGTGGTGCTTAAATAGAGTAAAGTATTTTCCCGATAGCTTTAATATTTCCAATTAAATTCATATACAGACTCGCCTTTGAAAGCATTAAATTAGTGAGTGTAATTAAATTCAGAATGTGCATAAATTTTAATTATGTCGCTAAAAGGATTTCAATAAAATTCTTCGCCCCACGTTGAAATATGTGGGAGCTGTGGCATTTTATTTAGTTTGAAGTTCAGCTTTGATGTGGGTTTTGGCCCTGTCTAATATGTAGGTTCTTCATTAACTATATATAGAGTAGGCCAACTTTTGTCTACTGTCTACTGGTCTATGGCCTGATGGGCCCCCTAACTTTATTTTCTCGCATGGAGAGGTAGGTCATGGGACATGGGAGAGCCCCAGGGAGAAATGGCCACAAAGACATTGATGAGAAGACCACAATAGTCGTCATACCACAACAGGACTCGCGACCAGAGTCAGAGTCACAGAGTCCCACTCACTAAACATCAAAAACATTCGTTAAGGCGTGGCTTTGTTTGTACGATTTCCAGTTCAATGATTAGGCCAACATATCAGCACCAGATACGGCCAGCTCATCGACAATGCTTACTCACACTCCCTTAGAGCAATCGATACAGGAATAAAAGTCGAAAAGGATGTGCAAGTCCTTTGAGCCTCTTCATTAAAGCAGCAGCGAGCCGTCGGTCGTGAATAAATGCGTAAGAGCGCTGAACGGAAACTTTGACGTAAATTTCATTATTACACAATTTTCACAACCTAATCCGGAAAAATAATACAAAAAATAGGACCCAAAAGGAGGAAAAAGGAAAAAAGCTCAATGAATGAAGCTGTCAATCAACGGGAGGAACGCAACATCATTATCGACAGGCTCGCGATGAGTCCTCACATTCTCGGTTCTCAGTCCAGAGCAGCTTATCCTTTTTGTGGCAAGGCTCGCCACTCAATCGGCCAGAAGGTCACCTGGACAACAGATTCGATTATCCTGTCAAGTGGGAGTGCTTAAGGATCCATTGAAACAGTGTGTCTCTGCTTGCGGTCGCTTTTGCCTTCTCTTAATGAGAGTCCACTTTGTTGGTTGACCACCGGGGTGCACTGAGAAAAGTTTTATGTCCCAGCTATCTTGGATAATTCATATTTGATTTTAAATGTCCTGGAGGTAACTTGACATGAAAGTAATGAACCCGCAGTGCCAGGCATTCCTTTCTCTGCAATTGGCTGCTCCTCTCCCCCGTCCCGAAAGGGCGAAAAAGCAATAAGGGGTCGCTGCTTTTCAACTGCTGCATGCCAAAAGGCATCCACTTGCCATTGTGGGGAGTCGTGCCCCCTGTTGCACAGCCCTCTGGCTGCGGCCAAGACCAAAAGTCATTGGCCGGGACAATAGCTGCACTGCAACAGGAGCATGAATAAGTCAATGTCTGCAGTGTCATTCGGAGGGGAAAGTAGCAGGAGAGCCATTGCCATAGAGCCATATCCATTTGACAGTGCCCCTGGCATAGTGTTTGTGCAGAAAAACTCGACATTGAGTTATAAGTATTTTCTGCTTGGCTGTTGTTTAATCAAGCCTGAAATAGTCCAATCCTTGTCGGATATACATATATATAGAAATATCTCCAAGCCGAACATGATTAGGTTGTTGACTTGTCTTCGACTTCAACCGCAACTACATTCAAGAAGCTTTCTTGAAAATACAAATTTTATCAGCAAACTTAAAGACAAAGAGCTAGGGATTCGTGGACTACAAGTACAAGGCGTATACGCAATTATATAACTTTAATTATTGAAATTAAAGTTATACTGCCGTAGAAAACAAGGATTTGCATAAAATGTCAGAGACAGAGACAACCTGGACGGAAAGTGCAACGAAATCCCTGTAAAAGAATACTTAAAAAGGGGGAATGAGGAGCTCATGAATACTATTTGCTTTCTTAATTCGCAATCAACGCTTCTCCACCTTAATTAACGTTATTCAAACTGGTGCGTCTTTATCTGGAAGGCGAACGATAAGACTCGGTAGAATTTCAAAGCCAAAACATCTGGCAGCCAATTAGCGTAATCCAGTTAGCTCCTGGGCCAAAAATTTTGAAGCAATTATCGTGACAAGTGAACTGGAGCTACACACATGCCCAGCCAGACACAACAACAACTGATTGATGCGGCACCTGGGCCATTGGATGGGGAAGGATTTTTGAGGCAGAAGAAATCAGCTCATCCTGTTCTGCCTGTGCCTTTGCCTGTCCCAGAGCCAGTGCCAGGTCCTGTGGTGTCTGCTCATAAATCACAAACGAATCAGCGAACGCTTCAAATGACTTCATTAAAAAGCGGCATACACGCAGCCAGGGAAACGCAGAAAGAAACTACACAGAGAAAAATAAAGGGTCTGATTAGGGAGAATACTGATTTATTATGAGAATAACCTTTCAACTTGATGGGATTTTAATACTAGATATAAGATAATAAAATGGAAACAATTGACATTTACAAAAATGGTATTTCCCCATAGTTCAAAGTTGAGAAGCTATTCGGTTTTTTTTGTTGGCAGGATACTGCAGGATAGGGAGTCGCCTTGTCAGCAGGCTCAGTCAAGTGTATACAAGGATATCGGAGAGAGAAGGAGCAGGAGCATGAGATATACGCACTCTGCTGTCTATTATCTCTATTCAACCACCCTGGAGGCTCATCCCTGTTGCCGCCACTCCGATACGCTCGAAGTCGCTATTAGCAAGGACTCGAATTCGATGAAATCCCAGCCCTTTGTCTTCTCAAAAACACACGCAGATGGGAAAGTTTCCCAAGATTTTCTCAGCACCTCCGCCCAAGGACTCTTGAACTTTTGCCGTGACATTTTCCAGCATTGTAAACAATTGTCGGCGAAACCCCCCATTCAAGGGGACTAGCCTGGGAAACTTGCTTGAAAATCTATTCAAATTATAGCTAAACAGGACCTAATTGGAGCCAAAATGTTTGAGTAATGTCCTTAGGCACTCAAAAGGGGGTGAAGGAGAAAAGTGTATCAAGGTGGCAAAGTTGAAATTCAAGGATATTGGAGGGAAAAAAAAGAATGAAATCGACACGAATCTGGCAATTGTAAAAATCTTTTCTTTAAAAGTGAAGGATCAAGAAAAGCCCTGCAGTGGCCAACTACTTGGCGGAATCTTAACTGGAAAACTTTTCTACCAGTTTTTACCAGTTTCAGTTCTGTTTTTTGTTTTGTTTTGTTTTGCTTCTTTGTTTTCTTTTATTATTCCTTTCGTGTTCCAGTTCCTTGCGTGCGCTTTGTTCGCTCCACATCCTGCCACTGATTTGCCGCTATTGTGTCATTGTCCAAATTTTATTATGACCCACAAAAGTAAACGGAAAAAAAATAAGGAAGGACTTAGCTTTCAGGCGGTGTGTGTGTGTGTGTGTGTGGTGCGGGCCCATTGTCTCATAAAGGAAATTCTTTACGGCATCCAGCCGCGGTCGCTACCGCTTCCAAGTGGGCCGCATATGGGGCCTCCCCTAATGGGAGGCTAATGATAATCGGCTTGGTCAACGACCTGTTAGCCCCGCGAATTAATCTTTTAAGAGCCAACTTTGGCGATAGTGTGCCAGTCACTAGCTATATATATAAAAAAATAATCTAAAATTGCCCTCGGAACAAACTTAAATAGAAATCAATAAACAAAAACGACCATGTGTATTCCAATTCGAAAGTTCCCAAATTGACAATTTAGTTTCGGCCAAAGTTGCTCCCCTTGGTTACAGGAAAGTTTTTGTTTAAAACTTTTAATTGATTTGCAATAAATATGGGCAACCAACCAGGCCAGAAGAAGGCCAAAATATCGGAATACAATTTCGAACAAAAAGAGCACACGACACAGGACTTGTTTATTAGATTCGGAATTTCCATAACACCCCCTCACATGATAAAACAGTGTATGGTTATTTTTTTGTATTCTATATGATTTTATTTTTAATTCAGTGAATACTTCATAGACAGGCGGACCAAGTTAAAATGTCTGCGTACAACTGACACGCCTCCATTAAGTATGCAAACATTTCACGTGTTCGCATCCCGCCATCCGTCGCCTCCAAAACTCCGCCCGCTACTCACATATTCCGCTTTATTTTCCAGCAGACTGGTGTACGGAAATTGCACGATTCTCAAATACGATTTGCATTCGCTGTTTGGGTTTATTAAAAATTATATAATTTTATTTTTAGCCAGGCTAAGGCTAGGCAAAGGGAACAGAACAGGCCGAGAGATAGACGCGCACACCGACACTCACGCACACAGACATAGACACGCGGCCCCGTTTTACTCCAAGCACATATTTGTACATTTGTTGTTCCTCCTAGAACCGATATGCTATGCGGGCACTCTGGACTTTCCACTTTCTCCTTGAAGAGCGAGCACGACCAAAGACTTCGAGCGTTGAAACGCGACTGAAGCTTTGACAGCGGCGTCAGCTCAGCCATACTACAGAGGCCACCAGAGAAAGTGGAGAGTGCACAGTGGTTACACCTTCCATCTTTTATAATCCTTAAGCCCACATGGCGTATGATTAATATTTTCCTAAAGAAAAATATTTTTATTCGATATTTGTAGCTTAAAATGCAAAATATTTAGAACAAGTATAAAAGATTTACTCCCCCTGAGCAGCCCACACTGCGTATGATTAACATTCTCTCTCCCGAGTTAAAGCCAACGGGGCGGATGAGTAATTTTATCTTCCGAACCACTGTGTCCAATAAGGAGACCCGAAATGAACGCGCCAGAACGAGAGAAAGGGCGGCCAATTGGGAGAGGGTGAGGACGCGCGAATTTGTGTCCAAAGGAAAGCGGGAAAGCAAGAAGAAGCAGCAGCTGACACATATTTCGCTTTGTTTTGGTTGTGGGAGCCGGCACTTCTCTCTCTTGTCGACAGTCTGCGCCTGCGCCGCGCTCCACCTCCGCCTCTAGCTCTTGCCTCCTCAATGGCATAAATAAAAAACCAAAATTGTAGTTTAAAAACTGCTGGCGTGGAAGGCCACTCGGAAACTCGGCGTATTTTTTCTTTTATAGCACAGATTTCGGATCCTCTCCCGCTTTCTTCCAATAACGGGCGTGTTCATTCTATCGATTTCCTTTTGACCAATATTCCGGTGAACGCTTTGTTTACGAATTTGTTGGCCACAAGGCAATGAATAAAAGAGCGTGGCAGTGAGTGAATGAATGCAGGAGAGTAACACTCAGACACACACACACACCCACACACAGATTGGGGGAAAACCCGTAACTTTGGCTTGCTCTTCCCGCATTTAGGTTGAATGACACTAAGCCTACCGCCCTTTCTCCGCCCGACCCATTATTGCATGTTTTATGGCACATGTTTTGCACGTTGTCCTCCTTTCCAAACGGGATGCTGTGTGTTAGTGTGTGTGTGTGTGACGACGTCATCGTTATCTAATGCACATAGTAGTGCGAGACACCCGCAGGGCCTATAACTGTAAGTTAGCTTGTGCGCTTTGTTCTAATTTGGTTGGCCAGTGTAAAAAGAAATTATAGAGAAATTGCCGCCTGGAAGTATGCAATCATTTTTGAAAGCCACAATTAGTATAATGCGATAACTTTTTGTTGCGATAGTTATTATGGTCCAATCGAATGCCCTCCGTAATTTTTGTTTAGAAAAGTAAACAACGTGCCGGCAAAAAAGAAAAGTCAACAAAAGCAACTAAGTATGGTCAACAGAACAACGGTGACTGGGCTAAATAATTCAGTTAGTGCGGCAATGCCTTTGTGGTAGAGCGGTATTAAAGCCCAGCTTGGTGAACTTTGTTCCACACTCGCCGACGGCGGCTGACAGAAGCAACAGCGGCTAAAACAAAAGGTTTCATCGTAAACAACCGACAAAAAGAGGAATAATATTTAAGAATGAGCAGCGAAACGGAGGAGAAAAGGGCCAAGGTACGGATTGAAAATTGATCTAACACCGTAGCTTAAGATCTAAAAGTATCTAGCACTGGGAGAAAATGTGACTGCTTTGAGAGAATTGTAAGTTCTCTTTCAATAGATCATATGGATAGATTAGATTTATTCCTCCAATTATAGAAATATTTTTTTGGTCAAACACTTTTTTAAACCCCTTTAGTTAGAAAACATTTTTCTCAGTGTGCACCAAATAATTCAATTAATTTCCCCCATATCTTGTTGGTCAAGTTCAGAATTATGTTAAGTTCAAGCGGAAGTTAGGTAGGCATTCTCGACGCCCCAACCCATAATGAAAACAGAACCCCTCACACCTCTGACGCGACCTGCAACACGGTTATCCGATCTATGAGAACCGCCAGATAAGATTGGCCACAGGTGAGCGTAGGTGCCAGAGAGAGGGAGCGGGAAATGGGCAACATTATCGGAGGTATACTTTACCAGAACCTATTGCTGCCGGAGGCGATCAGTTGCGCGTTAGCCGGCCGAGCGAACGGTTGGCCCTAAAATCTTGACCAGGAGGAAAGTCCGGAACCCGGAGAAATGAGTGGGGCGGAGAAGAACGTGCGACGGCGCGTCATTACGCCGACCAGTGATCCCCATAATACGGATCCCCTCCTTAGACCCCGCAGCTCGCAGCAATATGAGGTAAGCAGTCCCGTTTCGGATCCTTGATTAGATTGCCCCACTTTCGATTTGGGTGCGGTACTACGGGCTACGGGCTAATCGCCGGCCATCAGGGTTTTAAACATTTCGAAATAATTCGCCTATTGATTATATATTATATTTGGCGGCACCAGTGCACCCACTTATCTGGCGGCGAGTCGTTAATTAACCCACTGCGGAAACCCTTGAGATAGTGGCTCGCGTATTAGTTGCCCTAGTTGCACACCCCGTTTATCTAGACGTCTGGGTTTGGTTTGGGTTGGTTTGGTTTGGCGCAGCTAAAAGACGACCATGTTCCTGCTAGCCAATTCGATTTTCGGTGGCAACAGCCGGCGACTGCGACATTTTTATTAGAGTGCCTGCCTAACTGCCGGCAGATAAGATACGAAACTGATGGATTAAATCTAACATTCGACTTCGATACACCTGGACGATTCCAATGGCGAAACTGAGTCACGGCTCTAGAGCTAGACATGGGTATCGAGTATCTACAAGTATCAGGGATGGGTTAAACCCCTCTCCATTTGAATGAGCCCCGAACCCACAATTTCTGCGTATAACAAACAACTTATCTATCCCCCATAGATATTCAGTCATGCCTTATATATTTTTATGGAAGTAGCTATAAGTCAGCTATAATTGTTGGTGATATTCACATGCCAGGGATCTATTTTCTAATTCTTATCAATTTTTTCTTGCAGGCCCAACCGAATGGCTGCGAGAGGGCCTTCATCCAGCACAACAAAATCAAGTGGTTCTGGGCACCCGCTTTCTTTGGATTCTGGCTGCTCCTGTACGTTACCATCTCGATCCCCGCCTGTCATCGCCTGCCCCGGCCACTCACTATTCAGGATGAGGCCAAGCACCCGGATCAGTTTATTGCCGAGCGGGCGGAGAACAATCTGCGGGATCTGGTGAGCCTGGGACCGCGTGTAGTGGGCAGTCGCACCAACGAGATGGCAGCTTTGAAACTCCTCTCTGAGAAGACGCATAAGATCAAATCCGGAACGGCCAACGAAATCGAGGTGGATGTCCAAGTGGCTTCTGGCAGCTATGTCCACTGGTCTATGGTCAACATGTACCAGAGCATTCAAAACATTGTGGTCAAGGTTAGCCCCAGAGGAACCAACAGTACCACATGGCTGTTGGTGAACAGCCATTACGATTCAGTGCCTGCGGGTCCAGGTGCCGGTGACGATGCCTCCATGGTGGCCACCATGATGGAGGTACTGCGTGTTTTGGTCAACTCCGAGAAGCCCCTGAAGAACCCCGTGGTTTTCCTGTTCAACGGAGCCGAGGAGAATCCCCTACAGGCTTCCCATGCTTTCATCACCCAGCACAAGTGGGCCAAGTACTGCAAGTATGTTTCCAGATCTAACGATTAATGATTGCCTCCTTAAAAAATAAGTTATTGTGTTTCAGAGCTCTTATTAACCTTGATTCCTGCGGCAATGGCGGTCGGGAGATCCTCTTCCAATCGGGTCCCAATCATCCCTGGCTGATGAAGAACTACAGACGCGCCATCAAGCATCCTTATGCCTCCACCATGGGCGAGGAAATGTTCCAGAACAACATGATACCCTCGGACACCGATTTTCGTATCTTCCGCGATCATGGTGCTGTTCCTGGACTGGACATGGCTTACACCTACAACGGCTATGTCTACCATACGCGCCACGATAAGGCTGAGATCTTTCCTAGAGGAAGTCTCCAGCACACTGGTGACAATCTGCTGGCTTTGGTTAGGGAGATTGCCAATTCTCCGGAGTTGGAGGACTCCTCGGTAAGTTTAGTATTAAAATGGAGAAGTTTATAAAGTTTTAACCCGATTTCCTTCTTAGAAATATGCCGAAGGACACACCATCTACTTTGATGTGATGGGCTGGTTCTTGGTCTTCTACACTGAAACCGAGGGAGTTATCTTCAATGTGATTGTTTCCCTGACGGCCATTGGCATCTGTGGCTTCGCCTTCAAGCTGATGTCCGTGAGCTCTGGCATTAAACTGGAGAAGATTCTGAAGCGGGTGTTGCACACTTTCTTTGTGAACTTGCTCTCTGTTTTGGTATCAGCTATTCTGCCAGTTCTTCTGGGTCTGTTCATGGACGCAGTTCACCTTCCAATGTCCTGGTTCTCCAACTCCTGGCTCATCTTGGGTCTGTACTTCACCACCTTCTTCTTTGGATTTGCCATTGTGCCGGCCATGTATTTCCACTGGACCAAGTTTGTGAGTAGGACCAAGACTCTAGATGGGGAATAAGACTTAAATGATGTAACTATTTCAGGACAAACTGCCCATCGGCCAGAGAGTTCAGATCTTGCTGCACAGCCACTGCTTGCTTTTGGCCATTCTTACTCTAATACTCACCATTTGTGGTGTCCGTTCTGTATTCGTTCTGACCCTTAGCTGTCTGTTCTACACTGTGGGTCTGATCATCAACATTGCCACCAAACTGCATAGCAAAGGTGGGATAAACATGGATATAAACCTTCAATTTGTGTTAACCATTTATTGATGTCCTTTGCAGATGTCGCCTGGGTTATTCCCCACATTGTTTGTCTTATTCCGCCCTTTGTTTTCTTTGCCTACTTCTCGCACGGATTCTTTACCACTTTTATTCCCATGTTCGGTCGCTTCGGGGAGAATCTTAACCCGGATTTGGCCGTGGCAATTTTCAGCGTGGCTGTTGGCTTCCTCTGCTGTGGCTTCATTCTCCCAGTCCTGCAATTGTTCAACAAGTCCAAGACAATCATCTGTGGTCTGCTCGGCATCACCCTGATTTGCTTTATTATTGCTCTAACCCCTGCTGGATTCCCATATCGCCCGGAGACCAATGTTCAGCGTTTTGCAGTTCTGGTAAGTTAGAAATTGTACTTATTTTATATGAAAAGTGTTATAATTTTTATTTATTTTTCTATAGCACGCTAAACGTACTTTCCATGACGCTGACAACAAAATTCGTCGCCAGGAATCTGGTTACTTCATCATGCCCCAGGATAGACGCACATACACCGTTAAAAGTGGGTTATTAATTAATCATTATTATTAGGAGAAACTTAAAAATTATATATTTTTTAGATGATGTGATCAACATGACTCTTGCCCAAAGAATCGGAGATGATTGCGAAAAGGAAATCAATTGTGGACTTCCCTTATACAACCAGCGTTGGCACAAAACAAGGTAAGTTTCATTATTAACAAAAAAATAGTAGTGGAAGAATACTAATTTAAATAATCACTACAGAAAGAACAGCTTATGGATCCCCGCCTCGGAGCCAGTTCTGGGCGATGATCTGCCAACCGTCAAGGTTATCTCCAAGAAGGAACTTTCCGCCACTAAGATCCGCTATGACATGTCATTAACTGGGCCGAATCACATGGCTGTGTTTGTTCAGCCTTTGAATGGTGCTTTCATCACAAACTGGTCCTTCCATCAGGTGAGTTATTGTATAGTATATAGTATATCAAAACTATATTAATTAATATTCCATTCCAGGCTCCTTTGCGTTTAAGATTCGATCCGCCCTATTTCGTTTACTTCTCCTGGGGTGTCAATGGAGATCCCCTCAAGTTCTGGATAGAACTAGAGGTAGGTTATTTATTAAACCCTTTTAAAATAACAATTAATAACTTCATTTTTAGAAACCCAATGGAAACTTGAACTCCTCCAGCCTGGAGCTAGGTCTGGGAGGACACTGGACCCACCACAAAGACATGTTGACACCCGATTTTAAGAAATTCCTAGACAGTTTCCCCAAATATACGGATGCCACACCTTGGCCAGCTTCGTTTGAGAGCTGGATTTACTAGATTATGCAAATATGTAGATTTTATTATTGTTAAGTAAAGACTAACAGAATTGAGTCAATATGAGATCTTTTTTATGAAAAATGAATGGAAAGTTATGATTGATTGAGTCACTTCGATGTCACATTGAGTGGGTTATTTGATATTTATTTATCAAGCGTTTACAGAAATTAATCCTATAGGCTTCGCGGTTCATATCAAAGTGTTTTGATTAAAAATGTCAAGTTTTAAATGGCTGAAATATAGAACTCTTATATGCGAAATAGAAATGTGGCTCTCTCAATATTATTACATTTACATTAGATTAGAAAATTGGTCTGTAATCAATGTTGGACTTTTTTATAGAGCATTGTATGAATATGAAATGGAAAAGCGGAAGAAATTAAGTTTGATTCTTGAGGAGTCTTGACAAGATTACCATTTTGAAAATTTTGAAGTATTTATTTTTTAAAGTTTTCAATCTATTGCCATGTAAAATTATTATCTAAAAAGTAAGAAACATAGAATCGACTGCAGGAGGTGCCTCTTATCACTAGATGTTATCGTTTTGAGTACCAAAAACAAAGATTAAGATCAGAGCTAGATTAAAATTTTGAGCAATTAACGGTCAAGGGAACTTATATTCTTGAGAGCTGGCTTAGTTCTAGGGAGATTGAGGTACGGTGCGGTTGCATTTCAAGTGTGTTTTCTTAAATTCTTAACTTAAAAGAAGCATTTAATATTTTTAAAGGCAAGCAGAGCCCTAATCATTCCTTCATTATTTATAAAACAACCCCACACAATGTTTAGAAGCAAACATTCTATAGAGAAACATGTAGATCTTTTCCAGCTGTTAAGAGGAGCCCCGTAAATAGTCGTGATACTCCAATGAGTTCCGTTTTAAAACTGTTTTTACTTCTTACAATTCTCTTACAAGAAACATACATGAAAATCTTAAATCTATTTAAAACTACTTATCAACGGACTGCACGCTGACATGGTATGTGACCCTTTCTTAAGTGCTTCAAGTGCACCACATAAATATTTGGTTAGACTGCAGGAGATCGTCTTTCAAACCATGCTGTTGATTACTTATTCTCATGGGTCCGATCTCTTACATTCTATGTTTGGAATTTTTATCGTGTTCAATGCTTGAACACCAGCGATAGCTTTATTGTGATGGATTGGCAAGAATATATACAATCAGCTGGTATAAATGCAAAGATGTATGGGGATAGATACATATACACCCAGACTTTGAGTAATTTTACAATTCAAACAAGAATGCAGTTCCGTATGCTGAGGCCTCTGGGCAACGTCGCACATTTTACACCCCTCCATGAATCAAATCAATATGGTTAGCATTTTAAAAATAGCCTCCACCTAATTTGAAATACCCATGACATAATTTAAGATTATGTCTGATTTAATCAGCAATCGACTGTTAACGGGCTGTTAAAGGTTTTGTGAATAATTAAAAATACATTTTCCAGATGACCTTCTCCAGCGTTGATATCACAACCGACAAGGATGGCGGAACGGCCAGGGACAAGAAATGGCCCTGGTTTGGAGCTCCCATCTATGCTGCCGCCTTTTTTGCACTCTTCTATGCTGCCGTGGTGCCCAGTTTCAACAGCTACCCGGAGATGTTCACCCAAAGCGAGGAGGCCCTGCACCCAGATGAGTTCATAGGCGAGCGGGCGATGAAGCATCTGGCAGAGCTCTCTTCCATTGGCCCCAAGCCAGCCGGATCTATTAATAACGAAGTCCATACGGTGAATTTTCTTCTGCGTGAAATCCAAAAAATCAAAGACGAAGCTCGCTCGGATATCTATGATATCGAAGTGGAGAAACAACTCTATACAGGAGGCTTCTATCTCTACGGCTTCGCAATAAGCTATGAGAATCTTTCCAACGTGGTGGTTAAGATCTCCCAAAAGGACTCAAATAACGAAAACTATGTGTTGGTGAACTCCCATTACGATTCTGAGATGAAAAGTCCTGGGGCTGGAGATGACGGTGTCATGGTCGTGGTTATGCTGGAAACTCTTCGTGTGATCTCTCGCTCTGAGAAGCCCCTGAACCACCCAGTTGTTTTCCTTTTCAATGGAGCTGAGGAGGCTCGTCTCTTGGGAGCCCATGGATTCATCACCCAGCATAAATGGGCCAAAAATTGCAGGTATGTTAAGAGGGATCATTATTTTCTGTTCAACCTAAAATTATCTTTATTTTAGAGCCCTGGTTAACTTGGATTCGACGGGCACTGGAGGGCGCGAGGTCCTTTTTCAGACGGGACCCAATCACCCGTGGCTGGCCAAGTACTACAAGCAAAGTGCCCGCCATCCATATGCTCAGACCCTGGCGGAAGAGCTCTTCCAGAACAACTTCATTCCATCGGATACCGACTTTCGTATTTTTCGTGACTTTGGAGGAGTTCCTGGTCTGGACATGGCCAGCGTGGTGAATGGGTACGCCTACCACACTAAATACGACAACTACCGGAATGTGGAGAGCGGAACCTATCAGTCTACGGGAGACAATGTGCTACCCTTAGTTTGGGCCTTGGCAAATGCACCTGAACTGGATGATTTACAGGCTAATGAGGAAGGCCACATGGTGTTCTACGATTTCATGGGCTGGTTCATGCTTACCTACACCACATCCGTTAGTATGGCCATCAACATAGTGGTCTCTGTAGCAGCGCTCCTCAGCATTGGAACCTCGCTCTTCATAATGACCCTGGACAATGGAGCCGATGCTCCAAAGGCGGTGATCAAGCGATTTGGTCTGATCTTCCTGGTCCAGGCGGGAACAGTTTTCGGGGCCTGTGGCCTCACTCTTCTGATGGCTCTGTTCATGCAAGGAGTGGGATTGGCAGAGTCCTGGTACCATGGAAAGTGGATGGCTTTTGGACTATACTTCTGCCCTTTGTTCTTCGCCACGGGATTGCTTCCAGCCTTTTATATTCAGTGGACGAAAAGGAAGACCCACATGAAGCTGGATCAGACCATAGCCTGCTTCATGCACGCCCACTGTATCCTCCTGGTATTGCTTTGTTTAACCCTAACCGGTTTGAACATTCGGTCCAGCTACTTCTTTATGATTGGAATCTTTTTCTACACATTATCCGTCCTAGTGCAAATTGTTCTTAAATTGTCTGTGAAGAGTAAGTTTTTAAAAAGACTTTCCTGAGTTTTAAAGTAAGATCTTTATCCTTTTTAGAAAGCTACTTTGTGACAGTGCACTTATTATTCCAAATCCTTCCTTTCCTCTTCTACACTTATATCTGTTATGCCATCTTTGTAATTTTTGTGCCCATGGAGGGACGCGATGGTCCCAATAGCAGTCCTGATTTCCTGATATCTGTGTTTATCATCCTAGCCGGAATTCAGTATGCGGGTTTTACGGTGAGTATTAAAGGGAAAATAGATTTATATTAAATCTACTCTAAAACTATATCTTTCAGGTCCCTGTTATGCACAAGTTTCGGAAACCAAAGATTATATTTTCTTCGTTTGGTGTGATTACGATTATTTTTATTATCCTGGCAGCCACTCCTGCGGGATTCCCTTTTGCCAAAGATGTGGCTCCTCAGCGATATTATGCAGTAGTGAGTTTATAAATTTAAGTATAATTCATGAATAGTTTTTTCATTGATTTGTAACTATTTTTTGATAGCACACTCAGCGAACTTTCCATAACCTAAATGGAAGTATCACCCAGGATTCTGGTTTCTATATCCAGCCTGAGGAGACCCGCATCCATGAACTGGAAGACACCACATTCAAGAATGCGGAATCGCAGAGTTGGATGGATGACACCTGTGCCGCAGAGCCTTACTGTGGCTTGCCCGTCTACCGACGTGGCTGGATAAACTGGACGTAGGTTTGGAATACTTTCTCTCATATAGTTTCTATATCAATTATTTTCTCCACAGGGACTCTGCCCGTTGGATCTCCAGCTCGTCACCCGCACTGCCAACTAACAAAGAACTTTCCCTGAAATCAAAACAACAGCTAACTGGCAACAAGTGGCGCTACGAGTTTAGCTTGAAGGCCTGTGATCGTGTTATTATGTATGTAAACCCCTTCGATAAGGTCAGCATTACGGATTGGTCCTTAGACAAAACCCCGCTAGAAGAAAAGCACACACCACCCTATCTAGTTTTTCGTATATACGCCCAAACCGAGGAGGCATTCAACTTTTGGATAGAACTTAAACACGAGAATGATAACGCCGAGGGACCTTTCTTTAAGTTTGTGATCGTGGAACACTTTATATATCATCAGGAATATTATACCGATGAATACACTAATTTCTTGGCCACCTTTCCCGATTGGTCTTATACAACGGATTGGTTTGCGGCATTAGAAAGTTTTATTTTCTAACCGAATTATTATGTATAACTGAATAGATTAATTTAATAAATCTCTGAACCATTAACCATTCCCCGATAAGAAGTATGATGATAAATATTAATGTTTTATGTTAGGTGTTTTAATTATATGTCCATTAATTATACTGTTAGTGGAATTTATATATTTTGGACCCCACCGTAAGGTATTTGCCGACCTAATCTATAAAGGGCAATAAAGAGAATCGGCTTCTGGCATTCGGCAGGTACCTTCTATATCACCTATCGCGGGATGTAATCGTTTTATGTGGCAAAAACTGAAGATTATAATCATAACATTTAATTTTTATCGCCTGAATTCGCGCGATAAGCCATCCACGAAGTCTACCTATTAGATGGCCCTATTTAATTCTTGGAAGCAGTACGAAGGAGTCTCAGTTGGCCAAAGGTGGGCCTGTGGAGCGGTTGTATTTGATTTTAATCTCCGAATTAAGATTCACGTGCTTTTGGAAGGTCAGGGTCTTGGTTTTTATTCAAAGTAAGAGTGTAAACGAGTAATACAGATGATACAAAAGTGATAAGTGAAAGTTATTCTATAGATCGTATTCAGCCAAGTGAAAATTCCCCTTTGTATTTTTTAAAAAACTTTCAAGTATCCAAAGCGATAAGAATCTTTATTTCGGCTATAAATTAAAACCTTCTTGTACATATTATTGAACGCTGTTTTTAGACCAAGTTCTTGTTGCTATTGCAATAGTTTAGACCATAAAGTGAAGTGCCCTAATGAGAGTGGTAATTAGTTTACAACCTTTCCATATGCAGGCCTCAGAAATTCTTAAAATAGAAAAGAAAATAATGAAAATAATTGTACTCCTTTGGAAAAGAAATCGAACAAACAAATAATGCCAAAAAGTATACTTTCTTTTTCATAAATATTTTCATGCTGAAAAGTATGATGAAAGTTTTAACAAAAACTCTTACTAATATGTATGTATTTATTCCTTAATTTGTTAGATGACATTTTCCAGTGTAGATATTACAACCGACCAGGATGGTGAAAAGTCCAGGGACAAGAAATGGCCCTGGTTTGGAGCTCCTGTCTACGCGGCTGCCTTATTTGCCATTTTCTATGTCACTGTGCTGCCCAGTTTCAACAGCTACCCAAAGATGCTTTACCGGAGTGAGGAGGCATTGCATCCGGATGAGTTCATAGGCGAAAGAGCAATGACACAGCTAGCCGAGTTTTCCGCTATTGGCTACAAACTGGCTGGATCTATTAACAATGAAGTGCACACCGTCAACTTCCTGCTACGAGAAATCCAAAAGATCAAAGATGAGGCGAGAACTGATCTTTATGATATCGAGGTGGAGAAACAATACTCTTCCGGTGGTTTCTTCCTTTGGGGCATGACCATGAGCTACACGAATCTTTCAAATGTGGTGGTAAAAATTTCCCAGAAGACTTCAAACAACGAAAACTATGTCTTGGTCAACTCGCACTACGACTCCGAAGTGGAAACCCCAGCTGCTGGAGATGATGGCGCCATGGTGGTGATTATGCTTGAAACCCTACGTGTTATCTCCCGCTCTGAGAAGCCCCTGGTCCACCCAGTGGTCTTCCTCTTCAACGGCGCCGAAGAAGCCTGTATGCTGGGTGCCCACGGATTCATCACCCAGCACAAATGGGCCAAGAATTGCAAGTAAGTTAAAATAGAATGGCTTAGAGGGACACCACAAAAGCAATATCTTAAAGAATATTTGTCCGATTCCTAAGCGGAATACCTTAAACGATTTCAAGATCGATTCTCCACAAATCTGCATCAAAAACTGTAAACGAAATATTTTTTAGATTATTCATCAAATTTTATGGGCCATCCCCTTAAAAATGTGGAAATGGCATGGGGACGACAATATGACCCACTGCGATGGCCATATCTTGGCCAATACTGATCCGATTCCCAAACGGAATACCTTAATCGATTTGTGGATAGATTCTCCGTCGATCTGCATCACAATCTGGAAACGAATTATTTTTTCGATTTTTTCTCAAATTTTATGGGCTATCCCCTTAAAAATGTGGAAAAGGCATGGGGACGACAATATGACCCTCTGCGATGGCCATATCTTGGCCAATACTGATCCGATTCCCAAACGGAATACCTTAATCGATTTGTGGATCGATTCTCCGTCGATCTGCATCACAATCTGGAAACGAAATATTTTTTCGATTTTTTCTCAAATTTGATGGGCTATCCCCTTAAAAATGTGGAAAAGGCATGGGGACGACAATATGACCCACTGCGATGGCCATATCTTGGCCAATATTGATCCGATTCCCAAGCGGAATACCTTTATTTTCTTTGTTCAAATATCGATTCTTCATATATCTGCAATATTATTTAACTTTTCAGAGCTCTGGTCAATTTAGATTCCACTGGTGCCGGAGGACGTGAAGTGCTTTTCCAGACAGGACCTAACCATCCCTGGTTGGCCAAATACTACCAACAGAGTGTTCCCCATCCCTATGCCCAGACTCTGGCTGAAGAATTGTTCCAGAATAACTTTATACCCTCGGATACAGACTTTCGTGTGTTCCGCGACTACGGAGGAGTTCCTGGCTTGGACATGGCTAGCGTAATAAATGGGTATGTCTATCATACTCAATACGACAATTACCGGAACGTAGAGAGGGGAACGTATCAGTCTACGGGTGAGAACGTCCTGCCCCTGGTCTGGACCTTGGCCAATGCTCCTGAACTAGATAACCCCGAAGCTCATGCCGAGGGCCACATGGTTTACTTCGATTTCCTGGGCTGGTTCATGCTCACCTACACCACATCCGTAAGTGTGGCCATCAACATAGTAGTTTCGGTGGCGGCGCTCCTCTGCATTGGATCCTCGCTCTACATGATGACCCTGGACAATGGTGCCGATGCTCCTAAGGCTGTGATTAAACGATTCGGCGTGATCTTCCTGGTCCAAACGGGAACTGCTTTAGTGTCCTGTGGCCTCACCCTTCTGGTGGCTGTGTTCATGCAAGGAGTGGGATTAGCAGAGTCCTGGTACTATGGCAAGTGGATGACCTTTGGACTGTACTTCTGCACCCTGTACTTCGCCATGGGACTGCTGCCAGCCTTCTACATCCAGTGGACAAAGAGGAAGACCCACATGAAGCTGGATCAGACCATAGCCTGTTTCATGCACGCTCATTGCATCCTTCTGGCGCTGCTCTGTATTATCATGACCAGCATGGGAATCCGTTCCAGCTACTTTTTCATGATTGGAATCTTTTTTTACGCCATATCTGTTCTAGTTCAAATTACTCTAAAATTGACCGTTAAAAGTAGGTTACATAGACTTATATGACCTGAGCTAGATCTATTAACATAGTATTTTTATTGTAGAAAGCTACTTTGTCACTGTTCACCTGCTGTGCCAGTTCCTTCCCTTCCTATTCTACACCTACATCGCTTATGCCTCCCTGGTGACCTTTGTGCCCATGCAAGGACGTGATGGTCCGGACAGTAGCCCGGAACTCCTGGTCTGTCTCTTTGTGATTATAACTGGAATCCAATATGCTGGGTTTACGGTAAGTTATAAAATATATTCCATAGAACTAAAAAAGCTTTAATTTTTTCCTTATAGGTGCCCATTATGCACAAGTTCCGCAAACCAAAAATCGTATTCTCCACGTTTGGTGTGATTACGATTATTTTTATTATCCTGGCAGCCACTCCAGCAGGATTTCCCTTCGTCAAGGAAGTAGCTCCACAGCGCTATTATGTGTTGGTAGGTTTATTATTTATCTTTCAGTTTTTATAGTTTATAATTATTTTTTGATTTTTGTAGCACACGCAGCGAATCTTTCATAACTTGGATGGCAGTACCCTGCAGGATTCTGGTTTCTATATTCAACCTGTGGAAACTCGTACCCATGAGCTGGACGACACCACTTTGAAGAACGCAGAACCAACTAGCTGGACAGACGCCACCTGTGCTGCCGAGCCCTACTGCGGTTTGCCCATTTACAGTGGTCGCTGGAATGACTGGAAGTAGGTGGACAATCCATCAAAATAAACCCATAACTTAAACATTATTTCTTTATCTTTTAGGGACTCTGCTCGTTGGATTTACAGTACGGCACCCGAGTTCCCGATTGCCATAGATCTCACCCTGGTTTCGAAGGAAGCTCAGACACCCAATAAGCTTAAATACGATTTCAGCCTGAAGGCCAGCGATCGTATAATGATGTACATAGAGCCCTACGACCATGTCAGAGTCGCCAACTGGTCCATGGACCAGACACCGCTGATCGAGGAGCACTTGCCTCCCTTTCTGATCTACCATGTGTATTCCCAAACCGAAGATCCCTTCGACTTTTGGATGGAGTTCGAACATGATGAAAGCAACACCGAAGGACCGTTCTTTAAGCTGGTGGTCGTCGAGCACTTCCTGTATCATCAGGAATATTACACCGACGACTATAAGGAATTCCTGGCCACCTTCCCCGACTGGACTTACACCACTGACTGGTTCTCAGCCCTCGAGAGCTGGAACTTCTAACAGATACTAGATTTGATTCTTAATAAATAAATAAAATATTTTTTATTACAAATTACAAAGTAGTAACTACACTGGTCTTAATCAAACTTATAAGCTAAGATGTGACATGGGAACTGACACTTTGTTCGTTGGATTAGGGATAGTGGTCGAAATAATGTACTTTAATACCAAAGATAACAGTAGCTGAGGTGTCATGGCAACAATGGGTTGGAGTTGAGTTTGTGGATTGACTTTCGGCCTAGATCTAGAGCTGCCAACTGTTGTAGGAACCAAGCCAGGAGCTGACGTGCACCCAGGGCGGAAATGTGGCCAGGAACTGCCGGAAGTCATCCGTTATGTACATATCATCGTGGATTCGGTGACCCATCAGGGCCACTTTAAAAGTGTTGCCGCTCCAATTAGGATCGTCGTGCTATGGGTTAGTAAAATAGTGAGTTATTATATTCCAGCAATTAGATTTATTTATACTATTTACCTCAAATTCCAGACGAAACTGCAAGGGAGTGGGGTCCAAAGCATAAGACCAATAGACATAATACGGAGGCTTCACATTTTCTTCAAAAGTTTTTTTGGTGAAAGACCAGTCGACTAGTCTACTGCCATTCAGAGGCTGTATGAACATGCTGATGTGATCAGGCCCAGAGATCTCCAGATCGAATTGTATGTGGGTAGCAGATTTACTCGACTTGTCCAGAATTTGAAGAGTAGGAATATATCCCTTGTTGGGTTCTGGGCCAGGCACAAAGTAGCTATTATCCCTGTAGGTTTAAGAGTGATTAGCAGGACTAACTTCAGTTTAAAGGATTTTTTTTAGCTTACACTGCATTAAGCCATCTGGAACTGTAAATCGGATAGCCACACATGATCTCAGAATCACAGGACATGTCCTCTGACTTGGTGTAGTTGGTTTCCTCGAAAAGGATGTCGTCCACAGTATGAGGACGACGATCAACTGGAAGAACAAAGTACCCCGAGTCCGTATGGGTAACTGCGCTCGATGGATCGCCATCCCGGAAGGTACGGGAAGTGTGCTGAAATTGTAATAAATTCGTTAAAACTCTTATGAAATTTAGACTTAAGTCTTCACTTACCACTGCATAGAAACGTTGAGCAGCCGTCTTCTCAGCATAAGGAAAGCCAACTGGTGTGGCGGCCAAAACAATAAACACTATTGTACAAATTCCAAACAACGAAATGATGGTCTTCGATTTGCGGAATAGACAGAACAATGGCACCAGGAAGGGCGCAAACAACAGGACCATCAGAGCCGTGAAGAAACCCATGAGGATCTCGGGATTGGTATTGCATTCCCGTCCCTGCATTGGCACAAATACCACATAGAAGGCATAGCAGCAGTAGGTGTAGAACATGAAGGGCAGGACCTGACAAATGCAATGCGGAATGAGCCAGAGGAAGTCTGAAAAAAAAAACATGGAATTAATTAAAAATCAAAAATTTAAAGACGCCATCAGAAACTTACTTGTCTTGTGAGCTTTAGTGACCATATTGATCAGTACGGATAAAGTGTAAAAACTAATGCAAAGCATTAAAATAAAGGCCGATCGTATGCCGTAGCTGACCATTACAATCGTGATGATGGTCAGAATCAAGCAGTGCGAGTGCATTAGCAACTGTATGCCATAACCCAGGGGAAGACCATGCTAAAAAGAAACAAGTTTTAAAATAAATACTACAGAAAGAAGCCAGAGAACTCACCTCCTTTGTCCTACTGAAATATATAGCTGGCACAATGCCCATGCCAAAGATCATGGGACAAAAGTATAAACCAAATAGCATCCAGTTCTGGGCGAACCAGGACATGGGGAGATTCACTGCATCCAAGAACAAGGCAATCGACATGACCAGACCAATGCCCAGGGCGACACCAGTCACCTGAAGGGCTGTCAGAATTCCAAACTTTGCCCAAATGCGGCGCCGGAACATGCCCGTACTACTGGACATAATCCAAATGTATCCCACAATGGTGATGCAGACCAGGACACACACGGATATGTTGATGATGATGCCAGTACTCTCCGGATAATAGACAAAGAACCAGCCCAGCACATCAAAGAATATCATATGACCCTCGGCGTGGTCCTGAAAAACAGATTTAAATTAGATTTTAGATGTAAACTCTATAAAGAACCACTCTACCCACCGATGGATTCTCCAGTTCTTCGGCATTCGCCAAAGCCTTGACCAGAGCCAAGACATTTTCGCCAGTTAGTTGGTAGGTTCGTCGCGGGATGAGATTAAATCGATCGTATTTAGTGTGATAAACATAGCCATTCAAAGTCTGCGCCATATCGAGACCTAAACAGAAAACAATGTATGAGCGATTAGCTGATTCTCACATTAATTTTTATAATACCAGGTATTTCGCCAAAGTCACGAAACACGCGATAATCGGTCTCCGAGGGGACAAAGCCATTCTGGAACAATTCCTCTCCGATAGTGGAGGCGAACGGATGAACTATGTTCTTTCCATAATACTGAAATCAAGTCATGATAAAGATTATAAAGATACGATTTAAAATGTAAGAGACTTACCTTCATAAGCCAAGGATTATCGGGTCCAGATTGAAAGAGAATTTCTCGTCCTCCACTGCCAGCTGAGTCCAAATTTATGACAGCTCTTGGGAATAAAATATATAAAATTAATAAATTCCAGTTAATGGAAAGAATTTGAAAAACTCACTTCACATTTTTGGCCCAAGGATGTTGGGTGATGAAGGCATGACTGCCTTGGAGAGGATTCTCCTCGGCTCCATTGAATAGGAACACCACCGAGTAGGTTAGTGGCGTCTCATTCTTGGCGATCACCCGGAGTACCTCCAGCATTATGACACACATCATTCCGGCATCACCGGCTCCCGAACTGCCCGGAACGGAATCAAAGTGACTGTTGACTAGGAGAGCGGCTTCGCTGGTGGAGTTCTTTGGCGTCAGCTTGACCACCACATTCTGGATACTCTGGTAGACATTCACCATGGACCAGAGGAGGTAATTGCCAGAGGCTATCTGCACATCCCTTTCGATGTCGTACAAATCCCCGCGTGCCTCTTCCATAATATCCGAGATTTCATTGAGTAGGAATTGAACCGCCACCTGTTCGTTGGTTGGACTTCCGACCACCTTGGGTCCAATCTTGGAGAGCCTCAGTAGGGTGTTCTCCGCCCGCTCCCCGATGAACTGGCCCGGCTGCTGGAGCTCATCCTCCTGGGTCTTGAGCGGGGGCATGCGGTGGAAGGCGGGTATGACCACCACATAGAAGAGCACGAACCAGAAGGACACAAACAAGGGAGCCCAGTACCAGCCGATTTTGCTCCGATTGTAGATGATCTTCATGTTCTCGTACTTTGATTTCATTGTGTGCTGGAAGTAAAAAAAAAAAGCTCATGTAGTTGGTCACCGAAAACCCATTGAAAGTGGCAATGCACTCCACTAATTGACTTAAATGATCGGCCGCCCAGCCATGACGCACTCTCTGATAAAGCTCGGAGGGATTTGTGTGCCTCACGTCATCAGCTCAGCTAATCATCGTCCACACTCGTCCGATAGGGTTATGGGTTAAGTTCTTGGACTAATGCAGCCACTTCAGACTCAAGTGTCGATTAAATAATTAGGTGCCGTGATAAGCGAGTGCGATCGTACTTTAAGCTGTCAGACAAAAAATTAAAGCGGAATCCAGCCATCGAAAGTTCCGCTGAAGCCCCTCCAAAAATCAATCATGATAGCCTCCCCCAAAAAAAACAGAATGAATGGGGGTCTAGACCGATGAATGGGACTCTTTATCAAAATCACTGCCAGATAGATTATTTATTCAAAGCATCTTGCCCTCAGATAGTACTTATCGGAACTGTGAAGCTTCAAGTGGACAGGAAATGAAACAAGTGGAAGAGGAGGAGGAGTACAGAAATCTTGAGGACAGAAGACTTTTGAAATCAATTTTCAATAGAAGATTAGCTGGGAAAACTCGCCTTGACTATGTAAACAGAAACAAAATATCAACATTTGCAGACCGGAAAACATCTGCTGACCATTCGCGGCATAAACCTCAAATAAAAGCTGTTTGTAGCCTTTAAAAGTTGAAAATTTCGAATAGAAAATAACGACAGGCCCAGACGGGCAACTTTTCCAAACGACATTGAAATAATGCAGCTCTAAAAAAATAAACAATGAGCCCATATTTAAATTTGAAAATTTGAAAAATCTAACAAATCGAGCAAATATCCGAGGCAAATAATCATCTCGGAACGAGTCACATAATTTTTTTGTAATTTTTTGTGGGAAATTTCATTCTTATTTATAGCCAGACTGAGGCTATAATACATATTATGGTTTTAATGTTCACACATGTGATGCCACAGAGCGTTGTTTTTATTTTTTGTGCCTGTGTGGGGAAATATTTAATAACAAATTTTGGTTCTGTTTGCTTTGTAACGAATCGTAAATACTCTATGGATAATGAATCCAAGGGAATAGACCATTTGATACATCTAAAGCTCATTAAGCTGCTCGGAATATGTAGAATTTAAGACTAATGGTCACTAAAACGAGAACTGATGTCGAGAGTGTCCTAAAAACAAATAAGATCAACGGCGGGTGGCGGTGGGTTGGGTGGCGAGAAATGTTCGTCTGGCTGCTGAGGCAATTAAGAGGCAGGGTTCTTGTTTTTATTTTCGCTTTCCGCAAGTGCATACAAAATAGCATTTGGATTGGAGCACGACGGCGACCCATTTTCCACTGACTTCTCGGTGACCTGCGATTAAAAGCGAGCAAAAACAAATGCCCTCCTTCGTCTTTTTTTTGTTGTTTCCAAGCGAATGGCTTATCGATGGGACTAATCACTTTACTTCACGGTGGAGAAACAAACAAAAACATTCCCAAAGAACTCTGTGTGTGGGAGCCACGCCTACTTAATAATCCAAAAAAAAAAAAAGAGCCGGGAAAGAAAACAAAAATATTATTGGAAGAATGAAGAAAACTATTTAAAGACAGGGCCCAGGAAAAATCCAAAACAAAACTTGAATCTGCAGGGGCGTCGGCAATCAACTGTGACAGCAACCGGCGAGATCAACAAACAAGTTTGAAGTTTATGGACTAAAAGATACCTATTTGAGAGTTAAACATATTAACAAGTTTGTTTCATTAGAAATTTAATAATTGAACAAACTATTTGTTCCAGAGATATACATAGGAAGTCAGCTAGAATCACTTTAAAAGAAAAAGAATCTTCTAAAAGATCCAACTGTAGTCTTGTGACAAGAACCGCATTTGTTTGGAATAAGGCCCCGACAAACGCAACGGGACAAAAACGAAGTTGAGAATGAAAACAATCACCGACACAGATACAGATACATTTGTATCTGAAGATACGGAATGCAGCCTCAGAATGCAGATGCAGACGGCGTTCAAACATAAATACACATAAAATGCGACACGCTGCAAGGGCTTTGAGTCAATAACCTGCCGAAGAGAAAAGGAAGTTGCGGCTCCACTTGCGGTTGTTTGTTGAAGAAAGAATCGACGAAGGAAGCCCGGCAACTGTTTCTTCTTCTGTTATTTTCTTCTCCTCGGCCAGTCTTCTCACCTTTTCAACCTGCCACAAAATCTAAACTGCTACTTGGGAAGAAAAGCACTTGCACTGTACAACCACCGGCACAAATAGTTTGGCACTCGCACGTTTATTAGCACATCTGAACGAAAATAAACTGAATTTTCTTTTACTTTTTTTATTTTTAATGTCGTAGGTGTTTGAGAATCGGAATTGGGGATACGCGGTCTATGCCACTGAAGAGCTATTCCAATTGGAAGACCAGTGGAGGCACAACTGCAGCCATCGAGCTGCCGACTTGTTGTGTTCGAGTTTGCCGCCAGCTGGCGGGCCCCCGATCATCTGAGCTGCGACATGGCATAAATTGCCGCTCTCAGGCAGGAGATCGGGTCCCCAAAAGCGGGAGAATGAAGAATCGAAGAGAAAAGGCAGTTCTCTTTTTATTTGAAGGCCCCAAGTCCCTAAGGGGGGCAGCCCAACACTCTCACAACTTATATCCCATATCCAAATTTTTGTATCATTATTCTTTAAATCTTCTAAAATACCAACATCTTTTTCTGGCCACATTTCTGCTTCATTTTCCTTCATTTTGAATTTATAATTTGTCCGTAACCAATGTCCGTAAAAAATATCCCGTAATGTTACTGCCGCGTGCCGTACGGAGACCAACTAATTTGCCGGACAATGGCAGTAGCAATTTTATACGTGCCGATGGATTTTCGGACGGATTTCTGAGGGCTTATCACAAGTATTGAGTTATCAGGGAGCCCCGGGACACATAATCACGTAATGTGACAGGTACTTAGGGGGGGAGCTGAGAAGAGGGGCGGCCTATGGCCTGTTTCATCCGTATTGGCCAAGCGATTACATTCATAATTGGCCGTAATCTAGATTAAGTGGTAACGATTAGTGGGTATTAATAGAAGTTCACACTGATTTTATGGGCTTCTTGGACGGAATTCGGATGTCTGAAAGTGACAGTGCTCGAGAGATAAGTTTGTGGCCGAGACAACTGGCACTTGAGGCGATTTCACTTAGTCAACAAAAAGTAGCCCATATACGTTTTCAATTCTGGGTATATTTGTATTCTTTTCATGGATAAGAATCATGGTAATATAATCTAAATAATTGGGAATTACACACCGAAAACAATAGTTAGTTCTTTCCGGAATGATAAGCAGTGTTTTTAGCAAGTAATTAGGTTTTTTGACAATTCCAATGACGTTTTATTATTCAAAACAACAGTTTTTTGGGAAAATTTCTATCTTTTCTTTAAATCTTATTGGGTATGTGTACTATATCATGTTCAAAGCGAATCAACTTTTTTACCGGCTCTAATATCGCTTTGAAAATGTAATCTAAGCAATTAGGAATTACAGGTAACTAACCATACTGATAACTGGCTTAACAACAACGGCAATATATTCCAGAAAATTTATTAAACTTTTATTGTTCTAACTTTTAGCAAAGACAGCGGGTAATTGACTAATTACAAGCTCCTAATTGCCTTGGACACGAGTTTGTTGGTAGAAGTTTCAGGTATTTGTTGGATATTGTTTATTGTTTTATTATTAAGTGGGGATATACCTATGCATAGGTTGGTGAAGATGAGAGCTAAAGACTTCAGAACTTTTACCTTTAAACCTATTATTATCTTCGGGATGACTATAGTTGCTCTGTGAAATTCTTAGGTGTTTCAGATACACCTGAAACTGGCAGATAGGTAGCTTCATGGCTTGGTTCACTCGAGCGCAAAAACGATTGACATAATTTGATAGCCGCCGCCCGCCAGTTTCCCAGCTATTGGATCCGCTCAGGCAGAACAACAACAAAAAATAAGAGAAAAAAAGTAGAGGCTACCAACAAAACGGCAATTCAATAGACAGGTGAATCTGAAATACATGCGAAAGCAATTCAAATACGTAAACAATCTGTTAATCA
Source organism: Drosophila ananassae (assembly GCF_017639315.1). Lineage (NCBI taxonomy): Eukaryota > Metazoa > Arthropoda > Insecta > Diptera > Drosophilidae > Drosophila > Drosophila ananassae. Next base: position 2,094,301 of record NC_057929.1, on the reverse strand, counting down.
AGCGAAATCAGCGGAACCCAAAACCCCGACGAGGATTCGCGACAATGCGAGCGAACGGGAGGCAGTAGGTAGTACTAGTACTACCATGTGCCAGACAAAGCTAAAATGACATATAAACGAAAATGGAATGAAATCAGCAACAATCGTACAACAGCCGGGCACAAATTAATTAGTAAACTCTGTAAAAAAAAACAGTCTGAAATGGGCGAAACAAGTGCCATGATGGGGTGTGCCCCGGGAGCTGGCATCCGAGGCCCGTCAGTCGGATGCGAAGCTGGCAAAGAGACACATCTCGGGATTACGGAATATTCCCTTACCCAACCACTCACAGAATATATGTCTATATATCCCAATAAATTGCTAACGATATCGGGCACAAGTTCTACCACCCGTTTACGATACAACTGGACATATTCTCCGTCATAAAGATAAAAATCAGGTGGCAGCCGACAAATCCGCAACCGATTTCAACCCGAAATTCTACAAAATATTGATTGTTTATCATCTAACTGCTACGATATTGGAGAGTCACCGATACCGTCAATAATAGTACCCCTACCCCGAGAATTCTCCATAGTTCTTATGGCCCTGGGCCTCATATATCTTTAGGGAACCGGAGCAAATCAATCCTCACTTGGAAGTGGAAGGTGGTGGTCCCTGGTTGTGGGATAACGAGGGAATACAGAAACCAGATCGGTCTGGCAACGATTTAAAGGAATATCCTTCAAAAGGATATCAGTTATAATTGGATACCAGTGAAAAAAGTCCTTAATCACAATGACTGTACGTATTTGTGTTAATTTTTTTGATCAAATTGTGAGCTTTGATAAAAAGAACCAAGAATGTTATAACAAATCACCCAAAAAGTCTTAAGATTAATTTCCGCAACAGCAATAAAATTTTAATAATGGGCTGTTAATCTGTAGACCCCCAAGCTAAAATTTGTTAGCTCCTTGAAATCTATTTCGAGAGCAATCTTATCGAAAACGATTTCAAGAATGTCCATTTTTTAATCTTAAATCAAGGAGTTTATAAAACTTAATTGAGATCAAGTGTAAAGAAATGTGACCTCTGACCAATCTAGAATCTACAATCATTACGAGTCAGCAGTATTACAAATTTAGAAATAAAATAAACACCTCATATAGATAGGAAATCGATTAAGTTAACTTAAAAGAATGGACATACTTCAAAGACGCCGTCGATTTGGCGAAAATTGCGAATTTCTTAGCATGTCCAAGCGATAAAACGTACTATTACTTATTTATTAGGGGCGTTATCGGTTTACGGGCCAGCAACTTCTGCCGTTTTATGGTCCTTGATAATCTCACTTTAACCAAAAGCCTGACTGGCCTGGCCCACCCATCCCACACGCCCCGTGAATCATGAAGTGAACACGCGACGCCGCACGATTTCAATGTCGAAGACTGTTTGCTCTAAAAATCAAAAAGAAAAGTTTCGGAAACCACGAACATGGCCTGTGAAATTGCAACTAATCGCTTACCGATTAAGTTTGATTATAAAACCATAACGTTATTAACAAAAAAAAGGTTGTACTAATATTTTCTGCTGATTTTTGGCAGTAGAAACTTTGGATTCAGGTGGTCTAGACCGTGGATTCTTTCAGCCTATAAATTATCCCAAATATGTGATATACTGGCTTTGGGTTTCTATTCCCGTAGACAGGCCGCTGCCAGCCAGCGATTAGATATTGTTTTTTGATCAAAGAGTCAGTGTATAATTTCAATAGTATTAAGGAGTACTTCCCCAAAAGAATATAAAAGATACTCAACTCATTTTTCAACAGTTTAATTCGAAATATCACCTGGATGTGGACTTTGAGGTTCCGAAGAAGCTGCAATGGTACTATGCTCCCGCCTTCTTCGCCTTCTGGCTGGTCTTGTACCTCTCCGTGGTGAACACCCAGACCAACAACATGCCCACGCCTCTTTTGCGGAGCGATGAGGCCAGTAATCCCACATCCTTCATCGCCCAGCGAGCGGAGGAGACCCTCATCGAGCTGACCCGCATCGGACCCCGAGTGGTGGGCAGCATAGCCAACGAGGAGACCACCGTGGAGTTCCTCCGCGCCGAGGTGGCCAAGGTGGAGGCCGAGATGAGCGATCGGTATGAGATCGAAGTGGATGTCCAGCAGGCCAGCGGTGCCTACATGCACTGGGAGATGGTGAACATGTATCAGGGTATTCAGAATGTGGTCGTGAAGCTATCGGAGAGAAACTCCACCAACGAGAACTACCTGCTGATCAACAGTCACTACGATTCAGTGCCCGGCAGTCCGGGAGCAGGTGACGATGGTTCCATGGTGGTGACCATGCTGGAGGTGATGCGGGTAATAGCCAAGACAGGTGATCCACTGGCCCATCCCATAGTATTTCTCTTCAACGGCGCCGAGGAGAATCCTTTGCAGGCATCCCACGCCTTCATCACTCAGCAAAAATGGGCAAAAAACTGCAAGTAAGTAGTCAGTTTAATTTTAAATATTTATGTATTAATTAATTAACTTACCAACAGAGCTCTCATCAACCTCGACTCAGCAGGCAGTGGAGGTCGGGAAATCCTCTTTCAATCCGGACCTAATCATCCCTGGCTTATGAATTACTATCGGAATGTCCCGCATCCCTTTGCCAATACCCTGGCCGAGGAGCTCTTCCAGGGTGGTTATATTCCATCAGACACAGATTTCCGCATCTTTCGCGATTTTGGGGGCGTTCCCGGTCTGGACATGGCCTACATCTTCAATGGCTACGTTTATCACACCAAGTATGACCGGATAAATGCCTTTCCGAGGGCTTCCTTTCAACACACAGGTGATAATGTTCTATCCCTGGCTCGCGCTCTCGCCAATGCCCCTGAGTTGGATGATACTGAGGTAAGTTGGGAACTACCTTAATCTTTCGACTGGTTTGAATATGTTTATCCTTTTTCAGGCCCATGCTGAAGGACACAACATCTTCTACGATTTCCTTGGCTGGTTCATGATCTTTTACACCGAAACCACTAGTATCATCATAAACGTGGTTGTGGCTGTGCTGGCTCTCCTGGGAATTGGAATCTCCGTCTATTTCATGTGCCTCCGATCCGGTTGCAGCTGGAAGGGTGTCCTGCTGAGGTTCTCTATCACCTTGGGCATCCAGTTTGTTTCCCTGTTCCTGGCCGTGGGACTGGCCCTGCTGGTGGCTGTTTTCATGGACGGCGTCAATCGATCCATGACCTGGTTCACTTCTTCCTGGACTATCTACGGTCTGTACCTGGCACCGATTATCTTCGGACTGAGTATTTTGCCTGCCTTGTACCTGGAGAGGACCAAGCGAGATCCTTTGGGCCTGGGTTTCCGCATCCAATTGTTCATGCACTCACATTGCATTTGTCTGATTTTGATCATGTTGATCTTAACCGGAATGGGTATTCGATCGGCTTTTCTCATTATGATCTGCTTAGTTTTCGATATTGTAGCTCTGATTGTGAATCTGGTAACCAAATGGCATCGAAAGGGTAAGCATTTAAAATTTTATCCTTTTTATAATATACAATATTAATTAATATTTTTATCCTTTAGCTTATCTGTTTGCCATTGCTGTCATGGTGTGCCAGATCCTGCCCTTTATTTTCTTCACATATCTGTGTACAACAGCTCTGATTACTTTAATGCCAATGCAAGGACGATCAGGATCTTCCACAAATCCTGATTTAGTAGTAGCAGCCATGGTTTGGCTTTTTTCTCTAATGTTTGCGGGTTTCATTGTAAGTGGAGGACTATTCTTTTGTACATATATAAAAAAACTGAATTATTATTTTTCCAGGCTCCATTGATTATGTTTTTCCGCAAGACAAGAACCATAGTACTTTGCTTTCTGGGAATTACTATTTTGTTCATCATCATTGCTGTCACAGATGCCGGGTTTCCTTACAAAGAAAAGACATCACCGCAGCGGTACTCTATGATTGTAAGTATTATGTAAAAACTATTATTAGTTTCATGATAAACTAATATTCATTGAACTTAAAGCATGCCCACCGTCGTTTGCATAATGCCGATGGAAGCACTCGCATAGATGAGTCCGGCTTGTACATATATCCCCAGGATAGACGTTTCGACATAGCACATGGTAAGTATTTCATCAATCTAGTTAGTTTTTTACTTTAATCCACCTCTTTGTAGATCAAATTGAAGCTATTGGTGAAAGTCATAAAGTCAGTGACTTTTGCCACGAGGAAATGTTTTGTGGCATGCCGCTGTACAATCATCGATGGAACAAGGCTCGAGAATATAGCCTGTGGGTGGAGACATCGGAGCAACCGGAAATACCCACCGAATATCCGAAGCTTGTGCTGCAGGACAGCATTGAGCTGGAGAGTGCTGGCCAGAGGCGATTCAATTTCACCCTGGAAGGACCCTCGCATATGGGAATTTTCGTCAATGTAAAGAACGATGCCAAAATACTGAATTGGTCCTTCAATGACACACTCCTACGTGAGAATGAGGAACCGCCATTCATGGTTTACTTTTCCTACGGACTCGATGACAGTCCCCTGGAGTTTACCATCGATGTAGAGGTTTGTCTCTGATATAATACATCAATCTGAATAATTAATAAGCCTTGCACTGTTTGCAGAAGACCACATCGACGTTTGACACACCCACCCTAGAAATTGGTATTGGGGGTCACTGGGTCACCCAGGACATCACTGCCATCGAGAAGCTCAGCAGCTACATCAGTCGGTTTCCCTCATACGCCTACATTCAGGGCTGGGTCGGGTCCTATGAGACCTGGTACTTCTAAGGTCACAATCCCCCATTGATATTATATCCGATTTACTAATTGTAGTCATTAGGCGTTAATGTTTAACTGTATAGAATCTGGCATAAAAAATTCATATTTTATTAAACTACCTTACGAATACACTGTAATTATAAATGAAAGCCCTGACATGGTTATTTATTTCCTGACTGAATTAATAGTTTGGTAAACAAAACGTTGGCAAAGTGTAAACACAAAGGTGCGTAACGAAAGAATTTTCATAAAAAAGAAATCCACCCAAAACTGAATCTCACATTTATTGCGAGATTAGACGGCTAGGAAGTCGGTGTTTTTTAGAGATAGAGAACTACAAAATAATACAATTTCTCGGAGAACACTACGACCGTGAGAATACTAATTTTTTAGACAAAAATAATCTGATAAGTAAATGCTTAAAATGATGCGTCTCCGGGAGATTTCTTCTCAGTTGAGTGGTTTGCCTCTAAAGAAAATGTGGCAGGGCCTGCGAAACCGCTTCGATTCTTGCCGAAATAAGGTGATTTTAGTCGTAAAAAGTCAATAAAGTGCTACCACGAGACAAAAGTCGACACACTGTCTATTAAATCAGTTTGAGTTACACTTGAAACCCGCATTTTCAATTAAAAACTGTTGAGAAAATACCATAAATCAAGTGCTTAGAATCAAAAAAATGTTTACTTAAATGCTTATCGACAAGCAACCCCATTTCTCTTTTTTAATTAACATTTATTGGGTTGTGGTGGGTCCGGTATATGAATCTGGCATAGCCCATTATTATTTGCTTTTTTTTGGAAAAATGAAAAAGGAATCGCACGCGTGTTTTTAATCATTTGGATAGATATCAGCCTAAAATTAGAAAAAAAAATATTATTCTTATCAAATTTTATGGTAATGGCAGCATAACAGGGTAAATTCTTCCAGAATCTGTTTGTTTTCTTAAAGTTTGATAGCAGAACATTAGAAGTAAAGTCCACTTTCATAAATGAATAAATTATAAAAACAAATATTTATTCTTTGACAGATTGCCGATGAAGCGGATGAAGGTAGAAATCGATCGGGGTCCTCTAAATATTCCAAATATGCCGAACAAAAATGGAGGGGACCTTGGTATTTGGCCAGTGGCTTCCTTCTCTTCTGGGTTCTTCTGTTCTTTGCCGTTGTGGTGCCACTCTTCTACCGTCTTCCGAACGGTTTGACCATCGAGGATGCCTACAAAGGCGTCTTCATTGCCGAGCGAGCCCAGAAAGATCTCTGGAATCTGGACAAGATTGGCCCCAAAGTAGTTGGAAGTGATGCCAATGAGAACCAAACGGTTAATTACCTCCTGAGTGTGGTGGAAGGGATTCAGGCAATCGCCCTGGACGACTACTTTGAAGTTGAAGTCGACCTACAAGAGGTTTCTGGTTCCTACATCCATAGGACGATGATTAATATGTACCAAGGCGTGCAGAATATAGCCGTCCGGTTGACCCCGAAGAACTCTACAAGTAATTCTACCATCCTGATCAACGCCCACTTTGATTCGAAGCCAACCAGCCCATCTGCTGGGGACGATGGACAAATGGTTGCGGTCATCCTAGAGATCCTACGGGTGATGTCCACAACCGAACAGACATTCAGGCATCCAATCATATTTCTTTTAAACGGCGCCGAAGAGAATCCCCTGGAGGCCTCGCATGGATTCATAACCGAACACCCGTGGGCCAAGGACTGCAAGTATGTTTTATTATGAATATAATAAATAGAATCATTGATGTCCTAATTTTATGGATTTTCTTTTTAGATTGTTAATTAATTTGGATTCCTCTGGTGGTGGCGGTCGAGAGATTGTCTTTCAAACTGGTCCCAATCACCCCTGGCTAATAAAGGTAAGACTTACCCTTTTAAATATTTTGATTTTTTATAACTAATAAATACTTTCAGTACTATAAGAAAAATGCTAAACATTATTTTGCCACCACCATGGCGGAAGAAATCTTCCAAACAGGTATCCTGCCATCCGATACCGACTTTCATATATTTGTTAAGTACGGAAATCTAATTGGTAACTAGAAACCTAATCTTTAAAGTAGTAAAACGTTAAATAACCCCTATTTACAGGTCTGGATATTGCTCAGTGCATCAATGGATATACCTACCATACCAAATATGATCGTTTTTCAAATATACCTCGAGGCTCTACCCAAAATACAGGTGACAATGTACTGGCCCTGGTTAGAGCCCTCGTTAATGCCACTGAGTTGGACGACCTTTCGGTAAGTAATTTCTATGAATATTTATACCATTATACATCTTAAAACTATGATTTGTTTATAACTAGGCCCATGGCTCGGGTCATGCTGTGTTTTTTGATTTTCTGGGACTTTATTTCATCAACTATAATGAGAGCACGGGCATTATCCTCAACTATTGCGTAGCCGTAGGAACACTAATTCTTATTTTTGCATCCATTTGGCGTACTGCATCCGTGTCATTCGTGCCCACGGGTTATGTATTGAAATGGTTTACCCTAATCCTGGCACTCCAAATCGTAGCCTTCATCCTGGGTTTTGGTTTACCTCTGGTGGTAGCTTATGTCTTGGACAAATATGGACTTTCGATGACTTACTTTAGCACTCCGGCATTGATGATTGGCCTTTACGTTTGTCCCAGTCTCCTGGGATTGAGCTTGCCCTCCTACATCTATCTCCAACTCCAGAAGACAGTGAGTCTATAATAAGTTGTCTTATGATTTCTTCAATTATAATTTATTGATGATCAATATTTTACGAAACAGGACAAACTTTCCTTTGCCCAACAATTGCTATTGGTGCTTCATGGACATGCTGCAGTTCTGGCCCTCCTGACATTTGCTATGAGCTTTTGTGGTCTGAGAAGCACCTATGTGGTGACCTGGACCCTCATCTTCTATGCAATTCCTTTGATCCTTAATCTACTAACCACTCTCCACGATCGCGGGTTCTCTTGGTCTGGATTACACAAGATTTTCCAAATTATTCCTTTCGCCTACAATAGCTATTTGATTTTCTGTTTTCTTGTGATTCTCACACCCATGATGGGTCGTTTCGGCAGGTGAGTTAATAGATCATAGCACTTCGGAAACCCTCCAACCTTAAAATAATTTTATTTAGGTCAATTAATCCCGATTTGATTATCTCTGCTTTGAACTCTTTGGGCACAATTCTGGCCTTGGGTTTCTTGGTGAGTACAATTAATATTCCCTGAACTTTTTAAATAATAACTGGATCTCTTCTTAAAAGATTCCTTTGATAAATATGTTCCGCAGACCTAGCCTTATTTTAATAGCTTTTTTGGGACTGAGTGGAGTCACCATTTTTATGGCTACCTCCACACAGATCGGTTTTCCATATCGTCCCAAAACCAATGTACAACGAGTACCTTTTCTGGTGGGTATTTCTTTTAAATTTCATATTTTAAATCATATTTAACTAATTCTTATATTTTAGCATGTCCGTAGAACCTTCTACGAGTACGATGGCTCAGTGAGCAAGGACGATTCCGGTTACTTATTCAATTTACAGGATCGTCGCGGACCCAACCCCCTGAAGGACTCCGAGGTAAATCTGACGGGACTGGTCAGTGTCGCTTCCGATTGTGACAAGTATTTGATGTGCGGCTATCCCATGTACGATCATCGTTGGGTCAAGAACCGTCGCAACGCACTATATCTGCCCCGATCGGAGCCAGTCGTGGTTCCTTACGAAGTCAAACTGGAGCTACTGAACAGGACTATCCTGGAGAACAATGTTACGGTGCGCTTCGAATTCCGGGCCAATTGCACGGATCACTGCAGTCTGTTTATAAAACCCGAAACTGACGTGAAGATCTCCAACTGGTCCTTCCACCCCGCCTACATCGGCACGCAAACCACATATCATATATACTTTACATACGGCAAGGACAAATCACCGCTGACCTTCTTCATAGAGTTTTCGGTAAGTATTGTTAATTCCTAAATATTCCTTATATTATTTTTTTCGTTTTTCTTTCAGAAATCCACTGGGGACTTCAACATTCCCATTTTTCAGATTGGTCTAGCCGTACATTTTATTGGCAAGCCTGTCGATAAGACAAGTCAAAAGTTTATAGATTCCCTGCCATCCTATGCCGCTCCAGTAGATTGGCCAACCTCTTACCAAGTTTATAGTTATTAAGAACTTATTACAATTGTTAGCCTTGATTCTTTCATCGTAGCCACAATAAATAACAGCCTTTATGGCTCTTTGTAAATAACAGATCTTTGTAAATAATCAAATAAAGATTTTTAGCACGCAGTATAAAAATTGTATAATTTTATTATAAACTATAACTTAAATAAGATATATTTAAACATAAATGAAGGTTATAGTGATTTAAATTTCGCGCCCATTTTGGTATTAATTTAGTATACGGTAAAACTTGATTAAAGCATTTTGGTCACACCACTTTCGGCATGATCGCTTATTTGTCAATACAAGTTTAATGATATCAAGTACTAGATCGGATGTATCGATAAGAGCCTGTAAATTAAAAGTAATTTGAAAAGAGACTTAATTTAGTCACTAAATTATGTGTGAATTTCCCTTTAACAAACTAACACTAACACATTTTTTTTGATCGGCTAGAATCGGAGAATCGCATGTGCCTTGAACAATTTTATTTATATACATATAAAAATATACAAAACTTCACAATAAATTATTTGTTTTGTGCTAACAATTTTATAATTTACATACAATATAAATATTAGAAATTATATAAACATTTTCTTTTCCAGGAATTTTTGAGACTAAAGACTTGTCTTCAAACAAACAAAAATGCCTGTAAGTAAATACATATGTACATATGTATGTATTACATACATACACATCCACACATACATACATATGTACATACACATCCATTTACGGGGAAGTCCATTTTTCAAAAGAATCGTTACGTAAAAGAAGTGTTACCAAACAACTTGAATTAAAATACAAAAATAAATATTTATGTTTAATTTTAGAGTCATCGAGTGGATAATTCGAGAAGTCAATGGTATATAAGTAGCATCTTCCTTATTTTCTGGCTACTCCTATTTCAAGCGATAGTGGTGCCGTTGTTCAACAGTCTGCCCAATGCCAAGACCAAGGATGAGTCCTCCAAGGGAGTCTTTATCGCCCAAAGGGCTATGGAAAATCTATATAACCTGACCAATATCGGTCCCAAAGTAGTTGGCAGCTTCAACAATGAAAACAAGACGGTCCAGTATTTGCTTAACGAGTTGGCTTTGATCAAGGAGCAGGTTCTGGATGATTATTTCGATATCGAGATCGATCATCAGCAGGTCTCAGGTTCGTACATTCACTGGACCATGGTGAACATGTACCAGGGTGTCCAGAACCTGGTCGTTAAGCTCAGCCCAAAGAATTGCACCAGCGATGCATATCTCCTGGTCAACAGCCACTTTGACTCCAAGCCGACGAGTCCTTCCGCTGGAGGTGGAGGACAAATGATTGCCACTATCCTGGAAGTATTGAGAGTAATGTCCACCACACGAGAAATATTTCAGAATCCAATTGTTTTCCTACTAAACGGAGCCGAGGAAAATCCCATGCAGGGTTCCCACGGTTTTGTTACCCAGCACAAATGGGCCAAAAATTGCAAGTAAGGCACAGAAAAGATTCGAAAATACATATCTTCATATTCATATGACAATCTTCTTCCTTGCCAGAGCTTTTCTCAATCTAGACGGCTATGGTGGCGGAGGACGCGACCTTCTTTTTCAAAGTAGTCCCGATCAATCCTGGCTGGTGGAGGTGAGCATTAAATATCATTTTTAAATCAAAAGCAATAATACTTTTTTTTAGTATTACAAACATAATGTGAAACATCCGTTTGCCACAAACTTGGCTGAGGATATTTTAAAAGTTTATTCACCGGATACAGACTATAGTATTCTGACTAAATATGGAAATATGTCAGGTATTTTACTATTAATTCATACCTCTTTGAATATTCCTTTTAAAAAGTGTAATTTTTAGGTCTGAATTTGGCCCAGAGCATCAACAGTTTCGCCTACCAAACCAGGTTGGACAACTATAACATTATTCCATCTGATTCGGTCCAAAGCATTGGGGATAATGTTCTTAGCTTGGTACGCGCCCTTTCCAATTCCAAAGAGCTGCAGGACATTGAGGTAGGAACCGTAAGTCCAACCTTTGTTGAGAATTTGATTTTAATCTTTACTTGACAGGGGCATGCCGGTGGATCCCCTGTGTTCTTCGACTTCCTGGGTCTGGCCGTTGTCGAGTACTCCAATTATTCGCTTGTAAACTGGACCGTGGCCTTAGCTACCATATTCCTTATTGTGTTGTACCTATTCAAAATATCGCGCGTGTCTAATGTATCCACAAGTACCGTAATTGGATACTCCATCCCAGTTTTAATTCTACAGATTTTCGCCTTCTATCTTGGGTGGATACTGCCCATATGGGTGGCAAAAGTTTTTGATAATTGTGGTCGAAGCTTAACTTATTTCAGTTCCCCGTCGCTTATGTTCGGTTTATACGTGTGTCCCAGTCTTATTGGACTTTGTTTACCCTCAATTCTCTATATGCCGATGTGGCGGGGTGTAAGTAATTTTTAATTTTCCATCCTTTTAATTTATTAAATATATATATTTGTATTATTGCAGCAGCAACCGGTTTCCTATGCTCGAGTATTGCATCTTTTTGTACTGAACCAAGCGCTTATTCTGGCGATCCTGGCCATTTATTTCACCTGCGCGGGATATAGGAGTACTTATGTGATCATCTGGACTCTTATCCTTTTTGATCTTCAACTGATCATCAATTTGATCATCCCAGATGTCCAATACTCCTGGTCGGGAGCCCTGTTGCTCTTTCACAGTTTTTCATTTTTCTATGTGACCTATTTGCAATACACTCTGCTAAAGGTAGTAACTCCTATGATGGGACTACTGGGCAGGTAAGTTACGAAATTATAAGAAAATATTGGCAATAAAAGTGGCATCTCATTTCAGAAGCTACAATCCTGATTATTATATAGCAGTTATCAATGCAATGGGAACTATCCTGGCAATGGGCTTCGTGGTAGGAATTCCCGTGCCAAATTTTAGCATGTTGATTAAATTTGAAATTCTTTTACTGTTTAGATTCCATTGGTCAATATGTTCCGTCGTCCCTTCGCAGTTATAGTTTATTTTCTGGTGATTTTCCTCATTACCGTCATTTTGGCCCGCACACCTTTTGGTTTTCCGTATCGTCCAACAACAAACGTGGAACGAGTGCCTTACCTGGTGTGTACCTTAATGGATATGATCCTTAAACAAGCATTTATGAAACTTTTTGTTCTCAGCATATACGACGAACCTTTTTTAACTACAACGGCACAATTAGCAAGGACGATTCCGGGTATTTGTTCAACTTCCAGGATCGTCACGGACCCACTCCCTTGGAAAACACTGTGAACTTAACCGGGCTGGTTGGCATTTCAGCGGACTGCGAAAAGTACATGATGTGCGGGTATCCACTGTTCGATCACCACTGGGTGAATAGCCGCATGGATCTAATGTGGCTGCCCCGGGAGAAGCCCATCGAGCCTCCCAGGGTGCCCGAGGTGGAGCTTCTTAGCAAATTCGTCCAAGCAGACAATAAAACCATTCGGTACAATTTCAAGATAAATGTCACAGATCACACAAGTATTTTTATCCAACCGTACGAAAACGTAAATGTAAAAAATTGGACATTTCCGTTGAAGTACATCGAGCACCAATCTCCGTATCATATATACTTCTCATACGGCAACGACAATACTCCTCTTTCCTTTTTTATTGATTTCGCCGTGAGTTTATACATTATTAATATATTTAAGCAACGAATAACTAACATCCTTCCATTAACAGATAAGCAATAAGGACATTGAGGAGCCCCTGTTCGAAATGGGTGTATCAGGACACTTTATTGGCGATAAAGGAGACAAGATCAGCCAGGATTTTGGCAATTCCTTCCCCGACTTTGCCGCGATAATCGACTGGCCCACTTCATATCAACAATTTATTTTTTAAGCCAAAGAATTTCCGTTCATTTACTTTTTAAGAAGAAAAAACATCACCAATTCTTCGTTGAGACACTACTCCATACTTTTTTCGTTTGTACCTGTTCGGTTATATAATCAGCAAATCAAAAAACTTTATTGGACCGTTTATAGATGTGCCATAAACAGATAAGAAATCAAATTCCGAGGTTTTTTCGACTATAAAAGAAGTGACCAATTAATACTAACCATTTAGTCGGAGTCTAGAACTAGCGCGTGCAGTGATTTCGAAATGGGTGACAAGGAAAAAGTACTAATACTATTCGAATATCAAAATATTAAGAATTTCTAAATAAATGAAAACTATTAATTTCCAGTTGTTAGATGAGTTTTCAAGTGGCGATGAAAGTGCCTCCTCCAAAAGCATAAGGAAGCAGGGACGTAAGAGTCCTTGGTATTTCGGCATTGGCTTTCTTCTCTTCTGGCTGCTTCTGTTTCTGGCCGTGGTAATCCCATTTTTCCATCGAGTTCCCAATCCTAGGAGTATGGAGGACTCCACCAAGGGTGAATTCATCGCCCAAAGAGCCATGGACAATCTGTATAACCTGGTCAAGATCGGTCCCAAAGTAGTTGGTAGCTTCAACAATGAAAACAAGACGGTCCAGTATTTGCTTAACGAGTTGGCTTTGATCAAGGAGCAGGTTCTGGATGATTATTTCGATATCGAGATCGATCATCAGCAGGTCTCAGGTTCCTACATTCACTGGACCATGGTGAACATGTACCAGGGAGTCCAGAACCTGGTCATTAAGCTCAGCCCAAAGAACTGCACAAGCGATACGTACCTCCTGGTCAACAGCCACTTCGACTCCAAGCCAACGAGTCCGTCCGCTGGAGACGCTGGTCAAATGGTTTCAATTATCCTGGAAGTACTGAGAGTAATGTCGACGACTAAGCAATCCTTTCAACATCCAATTATCTTCCTGCTAAACGGAGCTGAGGAGAATCCTCTCCAGGCATCACATGGCTTTATTACCCAGCACAAGTGGGCCAAAAACTGCAAGTGAGTGAAGTCAAAATTTATAACGGGGTTGTGTATTATAACCTCATGTCTCCCCAGAGTTTTTCTAAATCTTGAAGGATGTGCTGGTGGCGGAAGAGAGCTGCTGTTTCAAACTGGACCCAATCACCCTTGGCTAGTGGAAGTAAGAATTGTTGGAATTGTTTTGAAATCTATTAGTTGTTATGCCAATTACGTTGCAGGCCTACAAACAGAATGCCCTACACCCGTTTGCCACAACGGTGGGTGAGGAGATCTTCCAAACAGGTTCCCTTCCATCAGACACGGACTTTGGAATCCTGGTCAAATATGGAAATCTCGTTGGCCTCGACATGGCCCAGAATATTAATGGGTTCACCTACCACACCAAGTACGATGGCTACGAGATAATTCCCGCCGATTCTGTCCAGAGTATGGGCGATAATGTTCTTAGTTTGGTTCGAGCTTTGTCGAATGCCACCGAATTGCGCGATACAGCAGCCTATGCCTCGGGTCGTTCGGTATTCTTCGATATACTGGGACTCTACATGGTCAGCTACTCAGAGGGGACTGGCATAATCCTTAATTATTCCGTGGCCCTAGCCACCATTATCCTAATCTTCGTATCTTTATGCAGAATGTCGGGGGTTTCCCGAGTATCCAACGGATATATTCTGTGCTGGTTTACACTGATCCTAGTAGTACAACTTGTATCCTTTGTTCTGGGCATGGGTTTGCCCATATTTATCGCTTATTATTTTGACAAATATGGTCTACCTATAACCTACTTCTCGACATCAGAACTCATGTTTGGTCTCTACGTGTGCCCCAGTCTTTTGGGACTATGTCTTCCCTCGTACATTTTTCTGAAGCTGCCAAGTAATGTAAGTAGAATCTATTTTTAAAACTAATAAGTTATAATAATATAATTTGTATCTTTCAGCGTAAAATTTCCTTTGGGCAACAACTGCAGTTAATTCTCCATTCTCAAGCTTTAATCCTGGCAGTTTTGGGTATTGGCTTGACTTTGTATGGCTTAAGGAGTATCTATGTGGTGACCTGGACTCTTGTTTTTTACGTCACACCTCTGATCCTTAATCTGATCACCTCACTTCATGATCGCAGCTTAGCGTGGATTGGTTTCCTATTAATTGGACAACTGGTTTCCTTTTTGTACAATACCTATTTGCAATATACCCTTGTCAAGACTATGATAGCCATGATGGGACGGTTTGGCAGGTAAACTAACCAACCTCTTAAAACTATTTTAAGTCTATTGTATCCATTGGTCCATTTAGGTCCACCAATCCGGATCTAATTATGTCAGGTATTAATGCTATGGGAACTGTGCTGGCAATGGGGTTCTTGGTAAGAATCATCTATTTCCAAGTCCTACAAACATGATAAACCCCAATTGTTTATTTAGATTCCCCTGGTCTATGTATTCCGTCGTCCTGGTATGATCTTAGTCACCCTCTTAGCCGTGACCGGTATTAGTATCTATGCCGCCACTTCCACTCATTTGGGTTTTCCATATCGCCCAAAAACTAACGTAGAAAGAGTTCCTTACCTAGTACGTATTACCTTCCTAGACACCCGAAGAACCACTTTTAATAAGTCCCATTTTCCAGCATGTTCGCAGAACTCTTTATGAATACGATGGCTCCATTAGCAAGGACGATTCCGGGTATTTGTTCAACTTCCAGGATCGTCGAGGACCCGCTCCCTTGCAGGGCACGTCAGTCAACTTAACCGGACTGGTTGGCATTTCAGAGGACTGTGGGAAGTACATGATGTGCGGGTATCCACTGTACGATCATCGCTGGGTGAAGAATCGTCTGAATGGAATGTGGCTCCCACGGGAACAGCTAATAGATCCCCCCAGAGTGCCCAAGGTGGAACTGCTGAGCAAAATCGTCCAGTCCGACAAGAAAACTATTCGCTACAAGTTCAAGATAAATGTCACAGACCACACAAGCATATTCATCCAGCCCTACGAGTACGTCAATATAACCAATTGGACTTTCCCGCTGGCCTACATCGACCAGCAAACTACCTACCATGTTTATTTCTCACATGGTAGGGACAGTACACCCTTGTCCTTCTTTATGGATTGCTATGTAAGTGGTCTATGTTATAAATATTGACAAACATTGATCTGAAACTTTATTTTACAGAAGAGCAATGGTGATTTCAATGTTCCGCTTTTCCAAATGGGTGTGTCCGGACACTTTATCGGCGACAAGGGAGACCAGATCAGCCAGGAGTTTGCCAAATCCTTCCCAGACTATGCCGTCTTGATTGAGTGGCCAACCTCGTACCAGCGATTCATTTACTAAACTAAAAGTTCCCCATTTATATGACCATATGCCTTCATTAAATTCAAATTATTGCCACAATAAAACAACTACTTCGTGCTGTAAAGCATACACCTCTGGAGATATGCCATCGCTTTCAAAAGTACCTGGATAGTGATGAAGTGACTAATGAATATGTCGAACCAAAATTTATGGCACATATATAGATTATGAAATAAAAATCAAAGTTCCATAAGTGTTACAAGATAAATATAGAACAATATTTATTTTTATCAATTCAATCATAATTATCATATCGAAAAGATATGAACTTTATTAGCATAAGTGTGTTTCACATTAAAAAACCATAAATAATGTTCTCGATAGTGCCACACGTGTGGGCTCATAAAAATTTATAATTTTAGACACTCCTTGGTAGATAAACGCCATGAATTCATAGACTTTTCTTATCGCCAAAGATTGATTAGAAATATGTATATCAAAATTTTGGCCAAAACATTATGGCCCTTTTTGTAATCGTGCCGATTAAATTGCTTTGGAGGGGTAGGTCGGTTCACGCCTAAATCATAATTTCGCTCGTAAAGCCCATAAACATGATTTACGATGAGAGTAGTTTAGATATAGATAATTTCAAAATTTTCCAGACTTTCAGGCCTCTCTTATAAAAGCACTTGATTAATTTTGTCCAAGACATTACCTCCCCGGCTTCCATTGGACAAGCACTTCAGGAAGCTGCCAGAAAAATGGGCGACAAGGAAAAGCTGGTAAGGATTTTGTAGCCAACAAGAAGTAGTTCTTAGTAACAAGGAATATTTGTTTTATTTTTTTTAGATTTTAGACGAACCCGTCGAAAAGGGAGTCCACTACTCTATCTCAAAGAAAAATGCTAAGCATCAAAAGGGATACTTCCAGCTGCCTTGGTACTTTGCCGGTGGCATTGTCCTGTTCTGGGCCCTGCTTTTCGTGTCGGTGGTGAAGCCCCTCTTCTACCGCCTGCCTGAGCCCCTGACTCTGGAGGATGCACCCAAAGGAGGCTTCATTGCCGAACGTGCCTACGCCAATCTGTACGAGTTCGGGGCCATCGGCACCAAGGTCGTGGGCAGTGACAACAATGAGATCAAGACAGTGGCGTTTCTTCTCAAGGAAATCAATCTGATCAAGGACAACTTAAACACAGATCTCTTCGAAATTGAAATTGATGTGCAAAGAGCCTATGGCGCTTATGTGAAGTGGAATCTGGTGAACATGTACCAGGGCATCCAGAACGTCGTCGTGAAACTAACACCCAAAGGTAGCAACAGCGAGAACTATGTCCTGGTGAATAGTCACTTTGATTCTCAGCCCACCAGTCCCTCCACTGGCGATGATGGTCACATGCTGGTCTCTTCAATGGAGGTCCTGCGAGTGATTTCCTCCGGCAACGAGACCACCCAACACACTATTATCTTTTTATTCAATGGATCCGAGGAGAATTCGTTGCAGGCCTCTCATGCCTTCATTGCCCATCACAAGTGGGCCAAAAACTGCAAGTAAGTTTGGGGTTTTCATATAATTAGACCGATTCTATACAGTGTCTATATTCTTCATAAGAATATCCTCCTAATCCGATATACATAAGTCCTTCTGTCTGTATTTCTCAGTCTCTCATTTTTAAAGCTATAGGCTTGAGGGCAGAATGGCTCTCTGCTATACAGAGAGCTATATCTTAGCCATATCTTGGCCAATACTTATCCGATTCTTAAGCGTTAATCGTTTTGTGGATCGATTCTCCACAAATCTGCATCAAAATCTGAAAACAAAATTTTTTTTAGATTTTTTCATACATTTTCTAAAGACTCTAAGGGCCTTCAAAATTTTTATCATCCCCAAGGATAGTAGCCATTTGTACCCGATTCATGATATCAATCTTCTTATAAGGATTGGCAAAATATATTCCAGGGTATATTAGTTTTCGCCCGATATTAGTTTTCTATTCTTGTTTTTAAATATTTATGAATTAACAAATCTTATTTATTTTAAGGGCTCTGATTAATCTGGATGCTGGTGGCAGTGGCGGTCGGGAAATTGTGTTCCAGACAGGACCCAACAATCCCTGGCTAGTTGATGTACGACTCCTTTTCTTTAAATGTTTCCCTTTTAATATAGTTATTGTATTTTTTTTAACAGTTGTACCAGAAGAATGCCAAGCATTATTTCTCCACTGTCATGGCTGAGGAAATTTTTCAAGCTGGCTTAGTTCCTTCCTATACGGATTTTGCTATTTTTGTGGAATTTGGAAACATTATTGGTAAGAATACCAAAATGATTTTAAAGCCATTACTTTTATTAAAATGCTTCATTTTAAAGGTCTGGATGTCGGCCAGGTAATCAATGGCTTTGTTTACCACACAAAATACGACAGTATTGATGTGATACCCCGAGGTGCTCTCCAGAACACCGGAGACAATCTTCTCAGTTTGGTTCGAGCTCTTTCGAATGCCCCTGAAATGGTGAATATGGAGGTAAGTTAATACAAAGATAATATGGTCCATGATATCCAATAACCTCTTCGTTAAAACAGTCAAACGAATCTGGTAATATGGTGTTCTTCGATGTCCTCGGATTGTATTTAATCAAGTACTCGGAGGAGACAGGAGTAAAGCTCAACTATGCCGTGGCTGCTGCTACCATTATCCTCGTCTATGTGTCCTTGCTGCGAACGGCCTCTGTGTCCAAAGAGTCCAATGAGAAGATCTTTGGCTGGTTCATTCTGGTTCAAGTCCTCCAGGTTATTGCCTTCGTCCTGGCTGTAGCCTTGCCCTTTTTGATGGCCTATGGTCTGGACAAGTATGGTTACTCCCTCAGCTACTTCACAACCACTTCCCTCTTGGTCGGCCTGTATGTGTGTCCGAGTCTCATAGGTCTGGCTCTGCCCAGTTATATTTACCTCAAGTTCCAAACTTATGTAAGTTATACCTTAGTCTGTTATTTGTATTTTAAAAACTTATTTTCTGAACCTCTTTCAGGATAAAATCTCCTATGCCCAACATGTCCAGTTTGCTCTCCATGGTCATGGCATTGTCCTGGCCCTTCTTATAGTTGCTTTGACCTACTACGGCGTACGAACCACTTACATTCTTACCTGGACACTCATCTTTTACGTCGTTCCTTTGGCCCTCAACCTGCTGAGCACTTTGCACGATCGCGGCTTGTCCTGGACTGGAGTCCTGAAAACCTTCCAGTTGGCTCCTTTCCTGTACAACAGCTATCTTTGCTTCACATTTATTATCATTTTCATTCCAATGATGGGTCGGTATGGAGTGTAAGTTTTATTTTATTTTTAAACTATTAATCAAGGATAATTCTTTACAAAAATTCTGTTTATAGAGATACTAATCCTGACTATTATATTGGTGCCTTGACTGCCTTTGGTGCCATATTCTCAATGGGTTTTCTGGTAAGAATTTATTAGAGAGGCTTTTATGGAAGAAAGCAAACAATATCTTTTCTATTTTTAGATTTTATTAATCCATGCCTCTCGCCGATCTGGCCTGGTGCTTCTTGGACTCTTGGCCGTGGCTGCTGCCTCCGTTTATGTGGCCAGTTCCACCGACATTGGATTCCCCTACCGTCCCAAGACTAATGTCCAGCGAATTCCCTACTTGGTTAGTTTATCCTTGATATTAACTAATTAATCAATTAAATATAACATTTTTTAAATTCAATTTTTAGCAAGTTCGTCGCATTTTCTACGAATACGATGGCACTGTGATCAAGGACGAGTCCGGCTACTATTTCAACTTCCAGGACCGTCGTGGCTACCAACCTCTGTTGGATGCTGGCGTCGACCTGACTGGCTTGGTTGGCACGGAGGAAGATTGTAAAAAGTACATGTACTGTGGACAACCACAATACGATCACCGTTGGGTCGAGTCCATGTTGGTCAACATGTGGTTGCCGCGAAAGAATCAAGTTTACACTCCGGCGGAACCCACCTTGGAAGTGCTCAACCGGACTGTATCGTCGGATGGAAAAACACTCCGTTTGGAATTTAAACTAAACTGCACGGATCACACCAGCATCTTTATTCAGCCCGAGGGGGATGCCACTATCAGTGACTGGTCCTTCCTGAAGGACTACATCACCTCACAAACTCCTCCATATCACATTTACTTCTCGTATGGAATCGATAAGTCACCTCTGGATTTCTACATCGAAGTTAAGGTAGGCGATATTTAAAATTTATTTAAATTACTTGGAAGTTAATTTAAATTTATTTATTTACAGAAAACGGATGGCGACTTTAATGTTCCAGTTGTTAGAGTGGGAATTTCCGAGCAGTTCATGGACAGTGAGGGCGACGAGGAGGCCCAAGAGTTTGCCAAAAAGTTTCCTGATTTTGGAGTGATTATCCAGTGGCCAGCTATTTATAAGAGATATATTTATTAAGATTTCATTTGAAATATATATGTTATGTGGACATATCCTAGCAAAATAAAACCCCAAAAACTTAACTTTGCCTTGAACTGACTTCTTTCCTCTAGGTAGATTATGGCTAAACAAAAGACCTGGCTATCAAAACGAATTTGAAATTGCAATAAAAACCATGACTTCATCATGAACTTTGCATAGCTTAAGACTTAAGCATTTGAATTACCCCCATCGCACCATTTTTAATTGATTTTTAATTGGGTTTTATAAAATTCTGAAATTGTCAAAGATAGGGTACTATCTGGCGTTTGTTTCTATGACTTTGACATGGCTTAATAATCCACTTTAATTTATTTTTAATTAAATTAACCCTCGCTTTACAGTCTTTAAAATTATATTGTAAAATGCTTGTTAGTTTGATGAAAAGTTGGGAGAGGTCTTTCACATACTGACTAATCAGAACCGAGTTAATAGCTTTTTAAAATCGAAAAGTTGTGGTGGGTCTGGATCATAAAAATCGTCTCTTATCGCCAAAGATATGAGACTACTTGACACTATAAAGTTCAAATAAACGAGGGTGGAGTTTACTTATCCAAAAAACTAATGCTTTTTGAAGACAGAATACCTATTAGTCTTGAAACCACCTTCGCTTTTATGGCATTACTTGTACAAAAGTGCGTAATCTAAATTATGCAAAAGTCTGTACGTTAGAAACAAGCCGATTAATTATTAATTATCATGATATCAAGGGGTTTTTCTTTTATGTATATTTCAAGATAATATATGTATGAAGGACGCTGCATCAGTGCACCTTGTATTATTGAAGTCTATAAAATATACACACGTATATTTGTATAATCGAAATGATTTGGGGAATATTCGTTATCGCAATATCATTGGTAACAATCATTAAGTTGCGGTGGGTCTGGAATCATAAAGATTTTCTATCGCCAATGAAAGTCGATGAGAAATCAAACTCTCGAGAATAAGATCGATTATGTTAAAGTGTAATAAACGAAATTTTGCCGCCAGAGTTGATCAGTTTTACTTTTATAATTTTTTGATGAGTTGAGATAATATAAGAGTGATATCACAAAGGATTCAAAGTACTTACCCAGGATGTTTTCTTTTAAATTAAAAGGCTAATCTTGAGCCTCCATAGGCTATATATCATATTTTCTTCTCTCAAGAACTGTCTAGAAACTTTATAAACATTTCAAGCTAAAGTCCTCAGACGGTTCTAGTTGACACGTGTCGTTCTGAAAGCTACTTAGTTTCTATACTTTAGCACACCTTGTTATGTTTATGGATCATATTGGCCAATAAATCATTATCTAAATTGCTAAACGCACGCCCAATAATCACATTTTAATTGATTCACTAAAAGTTTATTGAGATTCGCCAATTTTTGGGTATATAAAAGCTATAGCAACTCAACGCCGATCAGTCCACAAATTGTAGAGGTCTCGAACTGTGCTATAGTCACTGATCAGGACCATGACTGACAAGGAGCAACTTGTAAGGATTTTAGCAGAGAAACAACAAAGAGGTTAATAATAAAATTAATAATTTGACTTTATCTGACTTTTAGATAACTGCCGATTCGCTGGAATCTGCTCATGTTAAGAAGAAGCTAGGGATCACCAAGCTTATTCCAAGGCTACCTTGGTTTGTGGCTGGTGGTTATGTCGTGTTCTGGATCATGCTCTTCCTGGGCGTGGTAATACCCCTCTTCTACCATTTACCAGAGGGCAAGACCCTCGAGGATGCCGGCCCAGGAAATAAGGCTTTCATCGCCGAACGGGCTCAGGAGGACCTCAGAGTATTTGCCTCAATTGGCACTAAGGTGCTAAGCAGTGATAACAATGAAATCAAAACCCATAATTTTATTCTAAACCGATTGGAAACTATTTTGGGAAACGTGAATGACGAAATTGTCACCATGGAGATAAGCGCCCAAACTGTCAGCGGTACGTTTATTCGCAACACCCAGCTACATTTGTACGAGAACGTTCAGAATATCGTGGTGAAGGTAACTCCCACGGGAAACACAAACGACAAGTGGATTCTATTCAACACCCACTCGGATTCAAAACCCACAAGTCCTTCGGCTGGCGATGCCGGATTCATGGTCGTGATCGGAATGGAGGTATTGCGATTAATTACAACCCAAGATTTCAAACTAAAGACCACAATTGTCTTTGTGTTCAACGGAGCCGAGGAGAATACGCTGCTGGGATCTCATGGCTTTATCACCCAACACCCGTGGGCGGAAAATTGCACGTAAGATCTAGAATTTCTATTTAAACTATGTATTATACATAATATTAATTTTATATTTTGTTAGGGTCCTTGTAAATATGGATGCTGCCGGTAGTGGTAGTAAAGAAATTCTTTTTCAATCAAAAGATCCAAGGCTTGCTAAGGTGAGTCAACCTATTAAATATATATAATATATAATAATATATAAAATATATAATATCCAGTTGTACAAGAAATACGTCCGCCATCCGTTCGCCACTGCCATCGCCGAGGAAATTTACAAGTCAGGCATAGTGCCCTCAGATACGGATTGGTCCATTTACACCACCGTCAAAAACACTCTAGTTGGTAAGATAATTAATATTTAATATTTCGAGATTTTCTTACAAATATTTTTATTATGTTAACCAGGTTATGATATTGGACAGTGCATTAATGGCTTTGTATACCACACAAAGTACGATCGATATGACATTATTCCCCTGGGTTCTATTCAAAATACTGGTGACAATGCGTTGTCTTTAATTGTTGGTCTGGCCACTGAGGATTGGACGGAAACTACTGTAAGTATTACATTAATTTGAACAATTTTAGAAAGGAAGTTTTAACCATCTTGCCTTTAAAGGAGACTGGAACCGCTGTATTCTTTGACTTCTTGGGTCTGTTCATGATCTCCTACACGAACACCGTGGCCGTAAAACTTAACTACGCTGTGGCTGCTGTGACCATTGTTCTGGTGTATCTATCCCTGCTGCGGATTGCATCAGTGGCCAAAGTCACCTCCGAACACGTGATCACTTGGTTCGTCCTGATCCTTGTGGTGCAGGTGATTGCCTTCGTCCTTGGCGTGGGTCTTCCCATAGTTGTGGCTTACGTTTTCGACAAGTACGGACTCACTCTCTCGTACTACAGCACTCCGATCCTATCCCTGGGTCTCTATGTCTGCCCCTCCCTTGTGGGATTGGCCTTGCCCAGCTGCATTTACCTCAAGCTGCAAAAGAATGTAAGTATCCTGGTCAAAAGAAGGAGAATATCTCAAGATCTAAGTGTGTATTTAACAGGAGAACCTCACTTACGTCCAACAACTCCAAATGGCTCTCCATGGTCACGCCGTTGTCCTGTCACTCCTGTGTGTAGCCCTCAACTATTATGGACTCCGAACCACCTATGTCTTCACCTGGACACTGATCTTCTACGCCATTCCCTTGGCCCTCAACCTGCTGAGCACTTTGCATGATCGCGGCTGGTCGTGGACCTTTGTCCTGAAGGTCTTCCAAGTGATTCCTTTCATGTACAACAGCTACATCTTCTATGTTTTGATTGTTATCCTCACACCAATGATGGGACGCTTTGGACAGTAAGTTCAATATCTACCTTTTTTTAGAGAGATATTTTAGTTTAACTTATTTGAATTTTTTAGGAACACCAACCCCGATCTTTTTATTTCGGCCTTGGCTGCTCTGGGTACTGTTCTATCCATGGGTTTCTTGGTAAGATTAGTTGCTACATTTTTATCCAGTTCCTTTAACATTTTATTTAATATTTACAGATTCTTCTTATCAATATGTCTCGTCGCTCTGGTATTATTTTGGTGGCTTTGGTGGCCGTCAGTGCTGCTACTATTTACGTGGCCAGTTCCACGGAGATTGGCTTCCCCTACCGACCCAAGACTAATGTGCAACGTCTTGCTTCTTTGGTAAGTAAATAAAAATTATATCCATTGTTGTAACAGGCAACTGACTGACTGTCCATCTTATACAGCAAGTGAACCGTGTGCTCTACGAGTTCGATGGCACAGTCAGCAGGAACGAGTCCGGATACCTGATCAGCTTGCAGGATCGCCGTGGCAGTAGTCCTCTCACAGAAGCCGGCGTGGATCTCAGCAATATGAGAAGTTTGACCGCCGACTGCAACGCATGGCCCGTCTGCGCACAGCCGATTCCTGATTGGCGCTACTTGAAAGCGTACCAGAACCTGACTTGGATCGAACGAAAAACCCCGATACAAACCCCGATTCCCACTCCTCCGCTGACGCTTTTAAACCGAACCATTTTGGATGATGGCAAAACCCTGCAGCTAGTGATGAGATGCAACTTTACCGATCATTCCACTCTGGTCATTCAGCCCCTGACAGATGTGACCATTACCAAGTGGTCACTGTTGGACAGCTTCAGGGCCGTCACTCCGCCGTACATCGTTTTCTACTCATACGGATTAAAGAAAGAATTCATTGACATCATAATTGAGTTAACGGTAAGAAAATATTGTATATTCCTAAGTTGTTTATATTTTAATCATTTTTTGATTCCAGAAACCTGATTACGATTTCGAGATGCCCTCGACAATTGTAGGAATTGGACGGCAGTTCATGAATGCTACCGGAGATGCAGAGGCGCAAGCATTTTACGATTCGATGCCCAGTTTCACGGCAGTTGTCCAATGGCTGGCGGATTATCACCAATATATTTTCTAATTTTTCTTCCCTACATTTCGACGGTAAATTCTAATACCAAAAATAAACCACTTTTAAAATTTAAATACCTATTTCTTTTTACCGCCAACTTGTTTTGGTATTTTGAACTAGTTGGATTATGGAACCAGTTCATATTTAAAACAGCTGATTCTTGGAACCTCTTTTCGTTTTGTTTATATTGATGGTTTAGTAAAAATATATATCCCGCCATGTCCGATTCATCACTAAAGCCACCAACTAGCAATGCACCACTGCGACCGCCGCAGGTAAAAGCACTCGCCTCCTCTGGCGGACTCCAGTTACCTCAGACAGCGCAACAGAAGCTAAATTCAAGCGCCTCCTCCTCTGCATCTGGATCCGCCACCGGAAATCCCCGCAACAAGTGCGCCCTGAAGCCGGGCTACTCGCTAATGAACTGGATTCGGTTGTGCAATTCGGGAGCCGATCTCTCTGGCACCGGTGGACGTGTTGTACCCGTAACTAAGAACGAGTTGGCGCTCCACAACAAGGTCACCGATGGCTGGATGGCTATTCGCGGTCGGGTGTTCAATGTCACCCGGTACATGGACTTTCATCCTGGTGGCGTGGATGAGCTTATGCGTGGTGTTGGTCGGGATGCCACCAAGCTATTCGACGAAGTGCACGCCTGGGTCAACTATCCACAGCTGCTGGGAAAATGCTACATAGGGCCACTGAAGGAGAATCCCGTGAAAGTCTCCAAGGATACTGCCGATTTTCCTTTGCCAGCTCCAATCTCAAAACCTGCAGAGATTGTTCCCCGCTTCGATTGGATTCAGAAGAGTAGCGAGCTAACCCTAATCTTCTACACAAGGAGTTTCGCCAATCCAGGATTGTTGCTGAGGAGAAGAAACACCAAAGAGCTGGTGGTTCGAGTCCTGGTGGAGCATAAATGGCATGTTTTTGACTTTCAGCTGAAAGACAAGGTGGAGTGGCTTCCTAAAACCGTGAAAATTGGCGCGGAAACGGGCAAAATAGAGATAGTTTTGGGGAAGGAAGAGTCAGCTCCATGGACCAACTATGGCAGTCACACATCCAGTAAGCTGGATTCCCCAACTCTCGAGGAAGAATCCTATGAATATGAAGTCACTCGGACTAAAGAATTCAACGACGATTCCTTCGAACTAAGCCTTCAAAGCAATCAGCGGGAGGTGCTGATGGTCCCTCCAGTGGGATACCATGTATCTCTGGAGGCCCCTTTAGATGGAGGAGTAGTACAAAGAAGCTATACACCGGTGGAAAGTTCGCTTCTTGGCCTGGAAGCAAACCCGCCTGAAGGCTTGCACTTTTTAGTCAAACGATACCCGAATGGTCCCATGTCCAGTCACCTGCACCAGCTGTCAGTGGGCTCCCGTGTCCAGCTCACTCCTCCCCGTGGTGGCTTCCTGCTGTCCGAATTAACTGGCCATCGAAACATTCTACTCTTGGCAGCTGGGAGTGGGTTAACGCCCATCCTAAGCCTCCTTCAGCCAATTCTAAAACGGAATACGAATCGCATGTGAGTTTTTGTTAAAATTTTAATGAATTTTTAACTAAACGAGTAATGATCTTCTAGAGAAAGCCTGCTGTTGTTCTATTTCAACAAAACCAAGGAGGACATTTGGTTGAAAGAGAAACTTGAAGAGCTCCATTCCCAGGACGAGCGATTCAGCTGCACCCACTTTCTCTCCCAGGCCGAAGACCAACCGCAACGAATTACCACCGAGCTCTTGGCTCCCCTGTTCCAGGAGAAGCAGCCCGACCGATGTACTTATGTGGCGATATGTGGACCAAGTAGCTTTAACACAGCTGCAGAGGACATCCTAACCGAGCTGAAGGTGAAACCCAACCAGATCCATGTATTCCGCGGCTAACAAGAGGAATCAACTATTTTTTATGCAATCTTCTTCAGTTTTATTTACTCTACAAGCAAATGTTTTCGACTTTTGTTATTTTTTATTGTTTTTTTTTTACATGTTTTTTCGTTTTTAATAATTTAATAAGTTTAACAAATACTAGAAAATTGTTGGATTTGTTTTCGTTTACTTGTTAACAGACTCCATCGTCAAACAGACAAATCGCCTCAACGCTCACACACATTTTTCGCTTATTTAAGTGTAATTAATGGACAACCGATAAGTAGTAGCCAAGTGGAGGGCAGCATACAAAAAGTAAAATAAATAGAAACAGCTGAATAGGATATATAAAGTATATATGTATATAGGATGTTAATAGCTGGTTTAAATATTTGCGCCAGGAACTGATCTTGCTGCACCAGTGGCGAGATGAAAAATTTGACTGGTTGTGGGTTTGGGGTGTTAGGTGTCCCTAAAAATCAATTAAGTAGACATCCGTGAGTGTGATTTGTAGTGGTGGACTCTGTATTTGAATGAATGCGGATGTTCTGCATATCCAGGTCTAGTCTTAATAGGAGCGGATTGCCGGCGGCACCGTTGTAACCTCCTTGTCCAACGTGGAGTCGATGACAGGTCTATAGTCCAACGAGATGTCGCCGTTGTCGTTGCAGACCCAGGATAGTGTGTGCTTGCGCCAATGCTGGTCCATGGGTTTCTGTGTCTGGCCCTCAATTGGTTTGCTGTAATCCTGTAATGGGAATTTTATAATTTAATAATAGTTTAAAGTTAAATATTTTCCCAACTTACATATTCGTCCTCGCGTGTCTTGAAGTCCTCACGGGCGTGAGCACCACGCGACTCCTTACGCGCCTCAGCAGCCACAATAGTCATTTGGGCATTGGCCAGCAAGTTCTGCAGCTCCAGAGTTTCCACCAGATCCGAGTTCCAGATAGGCGACTTGTCCACGACCTTGATGTCCTTGAATTGCTTGTAGATTTCCTGCATCTTGTTGACACCGTCCTTCAGGATGGGACCGTCGCGGAACACAGCAGCATGATGCTGCATGGTCTTCTGCATCTTCAGGCGCAGATCGGCGGTGGTGATGGAGCCATTGGCGTTGCGCAGCTTGTCCAAGTTGGCCACAGAGGCCTCGCCGGCGTTGTCCTTGAGCGTGGGCGCCGGAACGCCCGGTTTGTTCTCCTCGGCAATGGTCTTGGCGCAAGCACGTCCGAACACCACCAGATCCAGCAGAGAGTTGGCTCCCAAACGATTGGCACCATGCACCGAGCTGGAAGCGGACTCACCAGCAGCATACAGTCCCGGCACGATCACATCCTTGCCGTCCTTGTCGATGGTGATGACCTGGCCGCGATAGTTGGTCGGAATACCACCCATGTTGTAGTGCACGGTTGGCAGGACAGGAATAGGCTCGCGGGTCACGTCCACGCCGGCAAAGATCATCGCAGTCTCGGAGATTCCAGGCAGACGCTCGGCCAGCTGCTTGGGAGGCAGATGGTGCAACTGCAAGAACACGTGATCCTTCTCGGGTCCAACGCCACGTCCCTCCATGATCTCAATGGTCATGGAACGGGAGACGACGTCACGGGAGGCAAGATCCTTAGCCACCGGGGCATAGCGCTCCATGAAGCGCTCGCCATTACCGTTGATGAGGTAGCCACCCTCTCCACGGCAGCCCTCAGTGATGAGACATCCGGCACCGTAGATTCCAGTGGGATGGAACTGAACGAACTCCAGATCCTGGGAGGGCAATCCCTGGCGGGCCACCATGGCGGTACCGTCGCCAGTACAGGTATGCGCCGAGGTGCACGAGAAGAAGGCACGTCCGTAACCACCAGTGGCAACGACAGTGTTCTTGGCACGGAATCGGTGGAGCGAACCATCCTCCAGATTAAGAGCCAGCACACCGCGGCACTCGCCCTCCTCGAAGATCAGATCCAGGGCGAAGTACTCCACAAAGTAGTTGCAGTCGTAGCTGAGGGACTGACCGTAGAGGGTGTGCAGCAGGGAGTGACCGGTACGATCGGCCACCGCACAGCATCGATGGGCCTGGCCGCCCTTGCCGAACTTCAAGCTCTGGCCGCCGAACGCACGCTGGTATATCTTGCCGTCCTGGGTGCGGGAGAAGGGCATGCCGTAGTTCTCCAGTTCGATGACAGCCTTGGGCGCCTCCCGTGTCATGTAGTGTATAGCGTCCTGATCGCCCAACCAGTCAGATCCCTTAACCGTGTCGTACATATGCCACTTCCAGTCATCCTCCTCCATGTTTCCCAGCGCAGCATTGATGCCGCCCTGGGCGGCGATAGTGTGCGATCTGGTGGGAAACAGCTTGGTGATCACCGCCGTTCGGAATCCCTCGGCCACCAGGCCGAAGGCAGCCCTCAGTCCAGCTCCACCAGCACCTACAACAATGGCATCATACGCATGGTCCACCACGGGGTACTGTTTCGAAATCTTGTCGGGATTGGCGGCCGTAGCCTGCTGACGGCCATGTGTGATGTGGTAGCTGCGCTGCGCTCCGATGCCAGCAGCGCGTTGCTGTGAGAGAAATAGAAGGTAAATAGAAATTAGTAGTAGTTAGATGTGATTATCTTAATGGCCCACCCGTTGCTGGGTTTTAATCGAGATAGGTCGCTCTGTGTGGACAATTTAGTGACTAATATATATAGTATATAGTCACTAGAGAGCCTGGCTTGCCAATAAAGTCATCAAAATAGTTGATTTTGTTTGTCATGCCGCCATAATTCGCAAGTATTTGTGACAAAAATTACGTAAAGCTGGCTGGGAAGGCGGGTTTTTAAGACGTTTTTAGCCACAAAAGATAGTGATAATTTATAAAGAGAATATTGGAGAAGAATAAGTGTTTTATGTAATTTACAAATGAAGGATAAAGATGACATATTTGGTTATTAATTCTCCTGCTATTTAAGCTATCTGGAGAAGCTCATGGCGCTTATCTTATCAGCAAATGCCAAAGGGAACTAAACACAATACCATTTAGTCATCCCCCTTAGTTAACCCAAGAGCTTAGTTAGAACAACTAAAAGAGAGAGGAGAACAGATGACGTAGACACTGAGAAGAAGACCAGAAGACAAGCGCTAGACAAGAGCGACTTGCAGAAGCTTCTCCATCAAGAGATAAGACTCCTTATGTAATAAACAAATTAAATAATTGTAGACTCTCTCTCAAACAAAAGGGGCAAAGGAAGGGGGAGTGGTCAGCTCAATTGTATAATCAGCTGTTAGTTGTTAGCTGGCCGACGTGCCTCCCTATCTGCCTCTCCCCACCGTGTCTCTCTCTCTCCCTGGCGCGGCCAGTGCCTCCAAAGTGCTCCACCGCTTGAGCGGAACTTGTTGCGCTTATCAAGGCGTGTCTCTGGGCTCAAAAGCCGCCCTCCACTTAAATGCAATTGCAATTAATGATCTTGAATTTGTGGCACGCACATCGAGTGGCACGAATCCACCGCGGGTGGATTGACAGCGGGGGCGGGAGCGGGGACGAGGCATCAGCACATAACATAACCTCTTCTGTCGCAGGCGCACCAACTTTTTTTTTTGCCTCCAATTCTCTAAAAGCACAGGAGCAAGGCATTACGGTGTTATTAACTCTCTCGCCAGGCACACGTCAAATAGGAGCCATCAAAAGTCACCTGGCCAACACGGCCTGAGCCAATTACATAACACGAGTGCAGGCGTCTGTTTTGGCCAATTTCTGGGGTATTTTGTTTTTCCCAAATAAGTTCAAACTAGCTGCTCCTCTGCCGGTTGTATAATCACCAATCGAACGATTAGAGGACATGATGTGGAGGCAATGTTTTTCCCGGCTGTACCTACCATGGAGGCGACTGCATTTTTGGCCAAAATCGATGGCACACGCATGATTCCGGACATTGTGACTGACGGCTAGGGTTGGCGGTGTTTCTGCTGCGGTTTCTGCAAGAAATGATGAGGATTTTTGTTACGCGTATATTTATAAAAGGGGTGAGTGTATAAAACAATAACTATTTGTGTCGGTGTCTATGTGATCGAAAGGAAAAGTTTACAATTTTTCAAATGTTGTCTGTGAACGGCCGCTCGTCGGTCTGCGGTTCAGCTCATGAGCGGAGCGGTGTGTAAAAGAAACCAGAACTAGTTCACCAGATCAGGTGGGACAAAAAAGCTAAGATTTTATTTGAAAAACCGAAATTTTCAACTATAAGGTATAAAAAATAAACTAAACTATTTCAGACTTTATTTTTAGTGTAAACAATTCATATCACCATACAATTTCTTTTTTAAATAGTTATCAAAAAAGCACACCCAAGTGCGTATAAAAAACTGCACAACCATACTGCTTTCAAGACATTTCTGTATGGAAAAAATAATGAAAAAGTAAAAAAAGAGAATTGGCAAATGGGAATAAACGATCCTTGTATATTGAGGGTTAATGGAACTGGAAAACGGTTCACTGAACCTGAACTGTTTACCTTGAAGGTGTGCCCAGATTAAACAAAGACTACAATCACTTTCTTATCCCAATCAGCTGATTTATTGTTTATTTTTGTGGGTGGGTACAAAAAATAATGTTTTTAAATGCATATTTATAATTAAAATAAGAGAGATTAGTTTGACTTTAAAAAATACATAGAGATTCTCTGGATGAGATTGCTTATTTTCCACAGCGTTGACCGAATTCCTCAGGGGTGAGATCAGCCAAATGGTTGATTCCCATTTTAAATGTCACTTCTCCTTTTTCGAATCTACGATTGTGTTCCTCGATTTTGGCTTTAGCTTTTTCGTATAATCCACGGCGATTAATGTCCTCCTCAGCCTCATAAGACTTGTTGAACTTCGCCTGCAAACAAAATTGCGTCTTAGGGCAAAATGCAAACAGAATTATCTTAATTCGCAAACCTTATACTCGGCCCACTCCTCATCAGTTACAAAAGACATGTTGGCAGCTAAGTTTCCAGAAAATGACTAAATTTTATTTCAATACTGAAGGTTTTATCACTGATTTTGTACGGCCTGAGTCACAAAATAATAAATGAAACAAAGAAATGGAGAACAGATGTTCAGGGTTGCCATCCAGCGGAAATTTATGCAAAACAACAGTTAAAACCCGCTAAAGAGATTTAAATTTAAAAAATCATATTTTTTAAATAAAGATATCAATGATTTTGTACAATTTCCAAGTGTTTATTTATTCAGTGTTTTTTCCTTCGTGTGTCGTGTATAATTTTCATAATACCAATTTAAATATATATATATTTATATGCGTTTGACTTACAATCTAAACGAAGTTTAAGAAACAACTTGTCGGCTTTTCGTTTGCTTTTCAAAAGATTTTGTTTTTTATTATTTGCACAGAGATTGAGAATATTGACAAATTTCTAAGGTTAATCTAAGGACAAAATGATACAAACTTTTTGCTTTGATGACGCAAAAAAGTTGTTAGAAATAAGCTTCTGTCGTTGCGCAAATAATCATTTTAATTGTAATTTCTATATAATTATCGTAATTGTTTGACGTATTTTTCAATTTTTTTTTAAGGCTCATCAATGCATGTATTACAGAGATTTGTGTATGTTGGGTGTGGCGGCGTGGTTGGCGGGAAAAGCAGAAACATTTGATTTATGTGATTTTAATGATTGGAATTTTTTAAGTTTAATGGGGGTTATTTGAAATTTAAATGCGATTAAGTTGTGCCTTAAAACTTTACATGCTATGGCAGTCATATATGTTTTCTTGCAGTGTTCGTTATCATTCAAATATGTTAAATGTTATTAGCGATTAAAAATCAAGCACATCTACTTACAAAAGAAATGCTGAAATTTAAATATTGGGGAATATATATTTTTGAAATATTCCATCGTCTTATCTGTGGATGTGTTTCTGCTTTCCTCTCATTAATCGCATAAGTTTATACGTGTTTTGTTTTTATCATAATTTATTGTGTTTTATAAATATATATATGTATATGTATGTATAAACAGTTTTACGTACATAAAAATATATAATTATTTATTTTTTAAAAAAACTAATACAATTTCTGCAAGTATACATATTTTTTATTAAATCGTTTTTATGTGCAAGGTGTGCCTGTTTCTTGTCGGAATTGTAAAAACAAAACAATTTAAAAACACAAAACATACAATCCTGTTCCAGTTCTTCCTCAAAAAATGCATTTTCGAAAGTCAAAATAGAAACAAGATTGTTAAAAAGCAATTTGACAAACACACACACATGCAAAGAATATCAATTTCGTTTTTGTTTTTTATGTCATCGATTTTATTGCATTTATAAAAAATATTGCATTTAAGTATTATTTAATACGTGTACATACGCATGTAGGTACCACGAAAAAAATTGTCCACTGAAGACAAAAGTTTGTTTCTTTTTTTAATATTTTTAAAAGCAAATTTCAAAAGATTTGTTTTTCAGTGTAGCACATAGGTATCTGAGGATATATATCCTTTATGTCTGATCAGTTTGTTGTTTGCTTGATGTTTTTTTTTTTTGTATTTTTTACCATGTAATGTGTTTACGTAGCTTTTTTTTAAGGCTAATACATCTAGAAGAGTTATCTTTTATTTTTTTTTTTTGTGTGTTGGATATTGCGTGTCAATCTGAGAGATACAACTCTCGGCTTTCCATATACAAATTGTTGCGGGGATTGCGTTGCATCGCCATTGTATAAATTAAAAATTAGAATTATATTATAATAGATAGGTAATATTGGGGGGTGAATGCGAATCGGGGGTTTCTCTTCTCTCTCAGTTGCGTCGTCTTCTTAATCGATTCTAGCTGCTCATTTGTTGCTTTGTTGCCTCTCTACATCTTTCATACAATAATCAGGATCAGGAGGTGATCCTTCCATCCATCGTCCTTCCGCTTAAATAATCCTCATCTCTGCTCCGGGCTACAGTTTATATTTGCTTTAATCGTGGTATTCATTGTCGTGTGGTGCCTCCTACTCCTTGTCAGGTTATCTGCTACCCCAAAGGGTAGCTTCTGTCCCGGCTTAAGCCTCGGTCTTCTTCTTTTCCTTCTTCTTTTTCAAAAACGAAGGTGTACGCAGGCCCTTCTTCTTCTTCTTGTCTTTCTTGGGTGATCCGTCCGTGGATACGTCCTGGAACCGTAATAGAAATTTGCAGTGAGAATATCGTTTGCGCTTGGGGTTAGTAATTAGACATAATGGGTGGGTTATCTCCAATGCTTCATGATGATGATCGCCGGTGAAGTGGCATTCAGAGTGGCATTCCCATTGGAGCTACTTACCTCTTTACTGCTCTGGGAGAAGGTGCTCAAGTGGGCCTCCGAGTGGTCACCGTTTTGTACATTTTCACCTGGAGGGAAATGATTGGAAAATATTTCTTATTAATAAATTTTTATTTAATTTATAGATGTAGTTATCTTCCTACAATTTTAACTCAGAGGACGCTCACTTGGGGTGTGTTTATTAAATTTTTTTTTCATCTATCACCTTTCGAGACACGCACAAATTCAAACACAAATTAGAAACTAACTAAAACATGTA
Source organism: Drosophila ananassae (assembly GCF_017639315.1). NCBI lineage: Eukaryota > Metazoa > Arthropoda > Insecta > Diptera > Drosophilidae > Drosophila > Drosophila ananassae. Next base: position 2,059,573 of record NC_057929.1, on the reverse strand, counting down.
TATGTATTAAATGGTTTCTGGGTGGTACGATTATGTATTACACAAATGGAATAGTGGGTTAAGGGGCATGCAACATCACCAGGACATGGCAGGGCAGTTAAGATTAGTAAGCAAGCAGACATGCACAGATCACAAAACATAAATGAGAAATGGAAAATTATTACCTGGTTGAATTAACACAAAAATGTCTTACAATTAAAGTGCTTTACAAATAAGGTTTTGCAATTATATAATGAAAAAATTATGCAATGTATTTGAATTATAAAAAAAGTTGAACAAAAATTTTTAGTTTTGACAAAAAAAAAACTCAACAAATTCACAAAAATATTTAAGTTTACAAAGGATTTGTTTCATTAAAGTCTTAGTAGTTTTCTTAATTAGATATTCCATCTTAAATTAGAAAAAAAAATGTAGTTTCTTTAAAAATATTTAACACTAATTATGTAATTAATATCTTTTTATTTTTTTTAGATGAAATAGAATCTTAGAAAAATGTAATTATTATTTTTTTGGAGATTATTTTCAAACAATGAAGTCTATGAGTGAATAAATCCCTCCTTCATCTGGGAGATTCGTGCCCGGCACTCGTGGATGATGGCCTTGTTGTGCAGAGTCCAGGCCTTCACCACGCTGTTCAGCAGACGCTCCAGTTCCTTCTCCAAGCTGCCCAGCAGCATTTTCAGATTCTCCCCCTCCGGCGACATCGGTGGGGACTCCGGCTGCTTCTTCAGCATATCGGCTTCGGGCAGTGCCACGTAGCTGTAGGTGTGGCACAGGGCCGGTGCCGAGTTGCTGCGCTGCACCACCGATGACGTGGATGTGGGCGGCGACGACGAGGGCGTGGCAAGGGGAGCACGTGTCGACGACTGCCCCTCCTCGATCAACTCCGACCTGCGGCGTTGAAAGGCCAGGTTCTGCCCAATATAGTTGATCTCTTCGTCGATGATCCTTTCTAATTTGGCCCGGAACTCCTGCTCGTGACTGGGCACCTCGGTGGTCACGCCCTCGGCATTCCGCAGCGTTACGTTGATCAAGATCTCGATGGTCGACGGTGTGGACGTCATCAGGGTGGGGGAGCTGCTGAGTGTCAGCTTGACATGCTTTCCCGAGGTGTAGGCCTCCGCCTCCTGGGTGGACGACTCGTTGCTGGTGGTGGCCAATCGCTGACGCCTTCCCGAAGAATCACCCATTCCGCTGTCGGCGAAAATCTGCTCCTGCTCGGCCTCCGGACGATCCCTGTTCGTCTGGCCACTGCCATCAGGCAAGTCGTGATTATTGGGCAAGAAAGTGTAGCTCCGGTAGAGACCAGAGTCAGAGGGATCTGCCCGGCTCCTCGAAGAATTCTTCAGGGTCATGGCGCTTAGCATGGACTCCATTTCCTCCAGGGACTCGTCCAAGCTGCGACCACTGCTGGACACTATGCTCAGTTCCCGCTGCTTCAGCTTCCTTTTCGGCGACTTTTGCTCCAGTTGTATGTGCTTCTCGGAGATGAAGGATTGGTTCTGGGACTCCGACTGGGACTGCTCCGATTGGGATTGGAATCGCGGGGGCGGAGGCGTCGTCCCAGCCGACATCACACTGAGCAACTTCCGATTCTCCATACTCAGCGTGGCGAGATTAATGAAGGACACGACCTTCTCCCGCTGCTCGGCAACTGTCCGCCAAATGGACTGGTGGCCCGGATGCAGGGGAATACTGGGCTCCGTCGTCAGTGGGCAGATGAACCCAAAGTGGGAGTTGTTCCTGTACGGCGGTGCCGAGGAGAAGCTCGTCTCAGGTCCCGGGATCGACTCAGATGGCCGTTGGTATCTAATCGGAGTGCTGCTGACCACCCTGCTGCCACTCAGCTCTATTGCCGACGTGGACATGTCCACATTATCCCCCAGAGGCCCGTTGACGGGCGGATAGTTGTGCTTGGTCACCGTATCGACTTTGTGTATGACAAACACCTCCTGTTCCATGGGCCCCTGGCGCGTACAGGCCTCCAGGTAGCACCCAGGGGAATAAAGGAAGGCATACTTCCTAGCCAGATGGAGGAGTTGCACTGAGGAGGAAGTGTGTGTGGTGGTGAGTATGTTTTCTAGACATATTTTCTGGACAAATCCAAACTATCACTCACGGTCTATATAGGGTTGACATAGAAACACTTGACACTGGAGGACCTCTACCTCTGGGATAACAAAGTTACTTAAACTAACTAATTCTAAAACATTATTTTATCCTGAAAGAAAACTCTTGATACTCCTTTCACCAAAATACAGTTTTCGTTAGTAACTAATAATTAATTAAGTAATTAATAAATGTATATAAATAAGTAAAAAATTGTTGAAATAATATATGATTTATGGAAAGTGAAAAATATTCTTTATAAAATATCTCATTCAGAACCAAAAAAAAAGGTATAAAAAGTGAAATTTAAACTTGAATTCATGCCAAGCCTTAAAACTATATGATATTATTTAATTATTTAAAATGTAGTATGAATATTTAATTTTTAAAATTACAAAACAAAAAGGAACCTCAACCCTCTTCAGAGTAGTCTGCTACATCTATCTCCTGGCTATCTGACTCCTGAGCCTCATCATCATCGTCTTCTTCAAAATCTTCCCCCATCATGCCCTCCATTTGGATCCAACCATTCGATTGGACATTCTGGTCATCCTTTCTCTCTTCCATTTCCATTTCCACCCCCACCACCTCCCGCACAAGCAGCTGCTGGCCAACGACGGTGCAAGAGGTCTCCAGGACAACAACATCCCCATCCTCCTGGTTGAAGTAGGAGGGTGGCGAGAAGATCGGCGGCTGGGGGATGGTTTCTGCCCCACCACTCTGGCGATCGGCCGCCTTGGATGTGCTCGGTTGGTTGTCATCCTGCGCCATAGTTGTCTCCGACTTGGTCACCCGGATGACCTGCTCCTCAGCCTTTTCCTCGTCACTACTGACTACATGGGCATAGGTGTGATCGGATCGTATCGGATTGAATTCTCGCGCCTTCGTCAACGAGAAGCTCGAAGGAGCCCTGCCGACATCATCCTCGATGTTCTCTCCTTTGTCAGATGACCCCGCGGACTTTATTTTGGGTTCTGATCCTCCCTCCAGTCGCACTTGCTCATCCTCCAGTTGTCCTTCAGTTTCTGTTGTCATTTCCGAAGCATTCACTTGATATTCATCGGCTTCTGCTTCCTCGGAAACTGCTTGCTCTTCGGAGACTTCTGGCGGGGATGTCGACCTCTCCCCATTCTCCGCCCCCTCACTATAGTCTTCTATTCCCACATAGGCATCGCTATATTCAGACTGCGATGGAATCTGAGACTCCCCGGAGACTAGGTTCGTTATGGTCGATTCGATGTCAGTTTCGGGCACAGAGGTCTCGGTCTCCTCCAATGGCACCTCCTCCTCCGATTTCTGGGAGGAATTCTCGGTATACATACAGCTAAGGGAGCTAGCCTCCCCCAAGTAAGATATTTCCGGATTCTCTTCATTCTCTAGGGACCGAAAAGGCATCACCCCAAGTTCCTCCTCAGTCCCATCGCCGCTTGGCTGCGAACGATCAGTCGTCTCCTCCCTGGTGCTGTTGGCGCTGTAGTACAAGGTGCTATTGGTGGCATTGGCTGCCTGACTATGGTTACCAGGCTCCTCCGACTCTGCTGGCTCTTCTGTCTCCTCCTGCTCCTCATTCAGATCCTTGATGTGAAAGGTGTGGGTGGAGGCTTTGTCGGCATCGGCGTCATCTTGTTCATCACTCGGCACAAAGTAGGTGCTGGAGGACATCGACTTATGAAGGGACAAGCTGGACGAACTGGGTTCAAAGGTATTGGAGGGTTTCTTGTCAAGATTGGCGCCCCTCAAGGGGGGCAGGATAACCAAAGGCTTGCGGCGTTTGGGATATGGCGAGGTGGGACTTCGCCGGACGGAGTACAAAGTCCGAGTGGGACTGACAGTGCTGCACCGCTTTGAGCCGGAGGCGGAGCGAGGTGGCGTGGGCAGGGAAACCCACAGACGGGCGCCACTATCCCGCTGACCGCACTGGAAAGCACACACCGAGGTCGGACTGGAGCGGGCAGCCAGGGAGGGGGTTGAGACGTTGGTCCTCTGCTTCTGAACGGCCCCGGCTCCAACACGCGGTCGACAGGCATTCCGGATATTCTCCTGGATGAAGTTCCGCTTGCGACGCACACTCGGCCGACAGACGAAGGTTGTAGAGGACACGGCACGTTCCAGGAGACCCCGCTCCTCTTCCTCCGGCTCCTGCGTCTGGCTATCCTCTTGATCTCCGCCTGCATCCTCTGCCCAGGACCGTGACATTCTCGGTGAGGGCCGGATGACCAGATGAGTGTGAGCTGTCGAACTGCAAGGAGCGCTAATGTTGTGGGCCGACAACGAGGAGCCACTGGCAGTCGAGGGACTCTCCCCCGGCTGGGCACTGTCCAGCACAGAAGTGGGGGAACTGGTGTAGACATGGGTGCACGTGCGAAAGATCTCTTCGCTGACCAGGTCCTGCAACTTCTTCGGCGTCAGCTTGTTGCGGATGCTGTGGTCTATCTTCCCGAAGATGGGCTCACTCTCGTCCAGCCTATCGCTCTCGATGCGCTGCAGGATCTCTCGTTCCAAAGGAGTAAACAAGTCCTGCTGCTCCTTCAGCTCATTTTCATCTATGTCCTTTTCGTCGGCGATCTCCCTTTCCTTCTCACTTGGTTCCAGATGTTCCTCCACTTCTGGAGCATCTGGAGTCACGGGCTTTTCGTCGTCACGCTTCTCCTCCTCCTCGGGGCTTAGACCACCAGCAACCTCCTCACCCAGCTCCTCTCCATTACTGGTCGTGCTGGTGTTTGCCGGGATATCTTCTTCCTGTACCTCCTCCAATACACAGACCTGATCGGAGACTTCCTGGTCAGTGAGTGGAATGTTCTCCGAGCTATTAGAAGCGTAGAGGTTGCCTATGTCGGCCAGGGCCCTGTCCCTCAAGGAGCTGCTAGATGTCTGGACGTCGAGGGTCTGCATCTTCTTGGTCGTGGCCACCAGCTTCTCCAGATTCTCGCCGGCCAGCGTGAGGCTCTCTTCGAAGTTTTGCAGAATTTTGGGCAGCTCATCGGTGGGCTCGGTCAGGGTCTCATCGTTGGGAGGAGCCACTGCCAGCTGCTCCTCGTCGTCTTCGTCCTCCAACTCCTGGTCATGGCTAAGCCAGTCCTGAGCTCTGAAGGTAAAGGTCCTCTCCTCCCCGTTCCCGTCCATGCAAATCTGTACTGTGTGCTCCAGGTAGTCCATGGTTTGCGCCTCCTCGTGCTGCAGCTCCTCCTTGACAGTGTAGTACTCCACATGGTCCTGCCACAACTCCTCGAACTCGGACTTGCGACGCTGCCGCTCATCCCGAGTCATCAGTTGACGTGGAACAGTCTCCTCGCCAGGACCCATCTGGTCGTCCATCTGATCCGGCTCAAAGTGCTCTGTAATCTCCAGGGTCAGGCGATGCTCAGTCAGTGGCTGGTGGCCAGGGATCATTTGGGAATCCTGCGGTTCCTGCCAACGACCGAAGCTCCAAACTTCGGTAATGTCACCCCTATACGGATGGTAGATTCTCGCCGGAGGAGCACTAGTGGCACTAGCCCCAGCACTGGAGACAGTCGGCTGTTCGGCTTCCAGCCCGAAGATGCTCATCTCACTGGTGACGAGACCAGGGGAGTAGCCCACATTCGTCGACTCCTCCGAGAAGTTGAATCGTTCGATTTGTCGCAGGAAGTTAGTGGTTGAGGCGGAGGACATTCCCCGTGTCTGGGTACTGGCATCTCGCAGTATCCCCGGACGCCGCATCATCTCGCTGAAGTCATCGTCGTCGTCGCCGGCCAGCTCCGGTACCGGAGGCAGCTGCTTGGGATGGTGGGTCGGGGTCATGACATTGCCACTCTCGATGCTGCTGAACTCTTCCTCACAGCTACTAGCCCCACCCACACCTCCGCCAATCCTCTGCAGCTCCGGCTTGAGGCGGAGTAACTGCTCGAAGCAGTACTGGCAGAGGTGTTCATATCGCGGCGAGGCAAATATCTCCTCGTAGCTGATGGCCCGCTGCATGGGACGGTAGCCGTGCCGCTCCCGCTCCGCGGCTGGCAAGTGCTTGTGTTCTGTGCGCGGCAACTGGCGCGGTGAGTTGAAGCCAAAGTGAGACCCAGTGCGGTATGGAGGTGGTGGTTGGATTTGATTCGATTGCTGCAGGGGACGCCGCGATGCTCCCGACGATCCAGTGGCACTGGTGTGCGTGGTGGTGATGGTGCCACTGCTCGAAGTGGCAGCATTCGAGGGCCCTGCCCCGCCCCGATAGCAGCTGGCCAGGTGGACCAGTTGCTCGCAGTGGAGAGCCCGGAGCAGTGCCGAACACACCTGCGGCTGGGAGCACTGGCCCCAGGATGCCGCCGTTGCATACACGTACGAGTACATGGGATCCTGCGGCATATTGGAGGCCTCGCTCAGCGACGGCAACAGATCCCTGCGGCACTTGCTCCTCGCTCGCCCGCCACGATGCTGATTCTCCTTATCCTGTTCATCTATCTGAGATCCATCGGGATTATTATCTCCTATTTCATATCGCAGATCAGGGGATGGAAGAAGGATTCAAAGAAATAATGAGTATTTGTGGGAATATCTACGGGGGAGTCCCGAGCCAGCAGCTTCTGTAGTGCGGCTCTCGAAATAAATACATACAGGAGGGCGATACGTAGTGGAATTAAGTGTCCAAAAGCCTATTATATCTGAAAATTCAGAATCTATATCGTTGTCAGGATGCTACTTCCCAATACTAAGTGGGAATAGCTTTGTATATCTTTCTGAAAATTGATGAAAGTGTTAACCATAAACCCTAGTACCTAGATGACCCAACTTTTGTGAAAATATATAACTAGTTTTTAGTCTTGAGGTGCAACAACAATGGGCCATGGTCTTTGTGGATTATAAAGATGTTATCTAGTATATAGTATATATTTTTGTACACTTTGGGGATTATAATACAACAACCAGGATTAGAGATATATATACATGGGGGGCGTGGCGTTCAGCCTGAGCAAATTGAAGGACGAAATCAGGGGTCATGGGTCGTATTTTGTTTACCTCGGCCAGTTGGCGGCTTGCGATTTGTGGCTGTGTGAGAGCGTTCGCCGTTTATAAAACTAAGAGTGGCTAAAATAGTATCGAGAAATGAAATAATAAAATCATATTCAGCTTTCAGAAGTGCGATAACGCGTAACATACATAAGTTAGTGCCTTAAACTAGGAATACTTAAGTCGAATGTGAGTTTGGATTAGTTTTGAAAAAGCATGCTTTAAAGAGACATAGAACTACATAGTTTAGCTGGCCAGGCTAGGCGGCAACTGAGGAAGCAACCAACAAAAAATAGCTGCAGTTTAAAAAATTAAAAAAAAAAAAAAAGAGTTAAGAGCAGGCTGCTTGGCTAATAGCATTCCGCAAATATATTTATTTGAATGGGGTTTAGTGTGCAGAATGTTTATGTTTTATGTTTTATGTTAGGCTGAACTGTTTCTATAAACTATTTTCATGATTTCTTAATTCTTTTCTTTAATTTTTATTAATTTTTTTAAGTGAAACTACACACTAAACCTTTGGGGCTGCACTCACCTCCAACTCAATAGTGTATTCTTTTTTTAAACTTTTTTATTATTTGATTTTATTTTTTATTTTTTTTAGATGTTAGAGCGCAGCAGCCGCAGTAGTAGTAGTAGTAGTGGTAGTAGAAAAGGTAGTATGTAGTAGTAGTGGAGTAGAAGGAGTAGAATTTTGTGTTCTGTTGAGAGCTTCGGTTGCTTCTTCTTGTTGGTTGCTGGTTTTTGTCTTTTTTTTTTTCGTTTTATTTTACATTTTTTAAATTATTTCATTAAGGACCTACACACACTTCGTTTTAAAATCAATTCTATCTACTCTTTTACTTTTATTTGTGCATTTTTTTGATTTAGATTCCAATTTATTTGGTTTTTTTTCCTATGCGAAATAATAGACAGAAGTTGGGGGAGAATTTTGATTTACAATTTTCCAGATTCGGGAAATAAAATAATTTTTTCAAAAACTGAAACTAAAACTGCAGCTCTTCTACTAAAATCAATGGTTGTCTGGTTGTGCTGTTTGTTGTATTTTGTTGGAAATAATAATCATTTGTTGGTTCCTTTGGAAGTATTTTTGGATAAAGGATAATATTTGATTTTCACAAAAAAAATAGCAATTATCAAAACCTAAGAAAAGTAACAAGTATTGGGGAATGGGGAAAAGAAACTATAATCTAAGAAATTATTTAAGAAATTATATAAGAATTATAAGAAGGAAGTTGTAACAGTATCAAGTGCTATAAGTATCTTTTTATTGACTTCAGTTCGATTTAGAAATGTGTGTAGTTTTTCGGGTCGTATGTGTGTTGTTTGGTTTTTTAAAAATAAATGCGAAATTTTACGGCAAATAAAATAAACGAAAAAAGGAGAAATGGCATAAAAACAATGTTATTAAAAATGTTAGAATCGAATCAATAAATTAAACCAAATAATACTTCTAGAAAATAATATAGATTTATAAAACTACTCAAAAATACTTAATAACTTTTAATTTTAGCATTAATCAAGACCTGTTGGGTTAATAAAAACTAGAAATAGGATAAAAAAACATGACAGAAAGGATAAAACAAAATCATTTAACAAAAAACAATGTCATGGGAATTTTTTTTTGCAATATGACTGGGGAAAAAGGACATACGTAAAGGACATACGTAACTCTAGGACATGGGTATATAAGTGTGTGTAATTTTTGTGTGTGCGTGATAATTTTAAAATAAAATTTAAAAAAAAAATAAAGACATTAGGGAACACTTCTCATAGACGGACTTACCATCGCTCAGCACGACTTCAGCCTGCCTGGGAACTGGCGCTTGTTGTGTTTGGATCTCAATGACTTGGTGTTCTAAAATATTTAATAAAATATAGTATTATTTTTTATCCAATTTATTATTTATTTAATAAATATTAAACTACATACCGGTCTCTGGTTCGCTTTGAGGGTATTTCTTTGCCCCCGCCTGCAGGACAGCTTCCGATTCTGAAAAGTCTGTGTCGGTATCTGGAAATAATAAAAAATTATTTACTAAAAATATATAATAATTAAAAAATAAAATAAAACTTACATTCTCCATGTATAGACTTCTTTTTGCGTTCCACCGTGCGCTTATACTCATTGAGTTCATCGTCCGTCACATTGTCGAATGGATTCTTGGCATACGGAGCCTTGTAGACAGTGGCATTATGCTGGAATCCTCGCTGGATGATGCCCTTGGAGGCAGCACCCATCATCACCACATGATCGCCGGCCTGGGAGACCGTCGCGTCCTTCAGTCGGCTGGCCTCGTCCCATGTGACGCCCTCCAAGATGTGCGACTGTGGTCCAGCGGAGATCTTATCCGCTCGGCGATTGTCCTTGATCTGAAAGGATCTCTCTCTTTAGTGACTGGAGTTTTTTGGGAAATAATTGATTTAAATACTGACTTGTTGCTGGACCCGCTTGAACTCTCTCGTATTAGTTCCGGCAGGCACAAACTGGAGTGGATCTTCTATCCTCACTGGCGTAGAGTGGGTCGGAGAACCCTCAGCCACCCACTTTTGGGTTTAAATTATATTTGTTTTTTGATTTTAATAGAAAAAGAAAGAGAAAGAAATTTGTTTTTAATGTGGTGGTTTTTTTTTAAATATTCTTATTCTTAATAGTTAAGGTTATACAGGAAATAATTAATTAGCATTCCATTTGCAAGCTATTTCTTGAGAGTTACACTGAGACTGACACTTCCATCACTTAGTTTCTAAAGTCGATGATCGAATAAACATAAAAACTTAAAAATAACAAGCGTAAATGATTTTGTGCCTTGAATAAAACAATGAATAAAAAACAATCACGAAGAAATCAACAGAAAATAATTACAAAACATGCAAAGAAATAAGTCATGGAATGAAAAATAATAAACTTTTCAGATGATTAATGAAAATAAATTATATTCAAGATGCATTTCAGGTGGTCGAGTTTAAAATGGCAAATTTCTTTCTCTTTCTTTGCATTATTTATTTTTTCCTAAAAGATGGCACAAAATCATCTATGCTAGAGGCTAAAAAACTAGAGTTTTTCGTTTTTATTTTTCAGTTTAGACATTTATTTGATTAATGCACATTACAGTGTTGATTTGCTTGCTCGCAAAAGCAGATAAAATAATAAATATATAGTTTACTTAATCACTAATACGAATAATTATGCGTTTTAGTAGCAAGATTTAAACTGAAACTGAGGCGCTAACTAAGTGGAAATAAATCTTATGATGGGATATAGCAAGTGGAATGTCTGGAAAGTGCTGGGAGGAGACACTATTACACAACTATTTTCCCTCAATCTCCTTAAGGCTGGTTGTGGTTGTGGTGGTTTGCTTCTTATCTTCAAATGTTATGATCTCTACCTTTGTTATCTTCTTGGGATCCGGAGTACCGGTCTCCAGGACTTCCACCTTTTGGTAAACATTCGGCGAGTTGAGCCATCGGCTGCGGTCACCACCCTTGCGCAGATCTCCCTTCTTCCAGATGCTAAAATACAGACAATTATTACCAATTCCATGACAGTTATGTTAGATTCTTACCCCTGACGGATGAGGTCCTCTTCCTCCAGCAGATAGCCCAGCGAGGAAACAGCTGGCGGCAGTTCCACGTCGTTCTTGGGCTTGGGTGGGTCGGATTTGATCAGAGGATGTCGGTAGATGTAGCCCGTGCGGTAGCCGGCATTGTCCAGCATCCGCATCAGAGCTTCAAAGTCCGCTCCACCCACCCGCCACTTGGGCGGACTGCCGATCTTGGGCACGGCAGCTTCGGTAGCCTCCTTGTCGGCGGCACCACCATCCTCACCGGCTGTGACGGCGGCGAACTTCTTCTCCAGATCCTCTGGCGGCCGGCGCGACTGCTCGTATATGGCCTTGCGCGACTCCTCGGGTATCAGCACCAGGTTGTCAACACCCACCGGCAGCAGCTTCAGCTGCGTCTCACACGCCTGCACAATGTGGCTGGCGGCGAAGAAGGCCTCCTCAATGGTCTCGCCACAGCACAGGGCACCGTGGTTGGCCAAAAGCATGACCTTGGAGTTGGGACCCAGGCTGCGGACCAGACGATTGCGCTCCTCCTCGTCGAACAGGCCGGTGTAGGCGTGCGTGGTGACCTCGCCCAGGACACAGGCGTCCTTGGTCAGTGGCAGAAGACCGGATTTCAGTGATGCGATGGCCACCACGGGACTGGCACCGATGTAAATGGCGCACCGGATGTCGGGACGGGCGGCATGCACCACGGAGTGGAGGACAAAGTCTACAAATCAAGATGAATAGCTGATGAATCAGGATAAATGGGGATTAATCCTTTAAAGAGAACTTACGACTCTTGTTGACGCCAAAGTTGGTGGTGCCCTGCTCGACAATCTGTCCCTGCATGTCCACCTTGTTTAGCGCCGAGGCAGTGATCTCGTGGTAGAGTAGTCCATAGGGATTAACCAGGAAGTACTCCTGATCGACCTTGAGCCGGGCGCTGATCAGTGCCCCCAGGCCCTGGGTCCAGCCATACAGATCGAGGAGACGGAATGTGGCGGCCAGCTTGCACCGTAGTATCTTCTCACCCTTGGCATATCCCATGGACTCCACGCCGCGTATATCATTAATGGGCACCATGCAGCTGCTGCTCTTGAAGACACTGCCCACCCGGGTCACTGGGACACCCACAATGTCCGATAACTGCTGGAGGATGCCGCTGGCACCAGAACCGCCATCGCGGGCCGAATCCACAATCCGTTCCAGTTCCTCGCGGAAGAGTTTGGAGCCCATGATGGCCTCCACCCGCTTACGGCGTTCCATTTCGCGCATATCCTGATGAAAAATAACAAATTTTATGGGGTGAAATGGTGGTGGTGGTTGGGTTTTGGGGTGGTGGTGGTGGTGCAGACTTACCTGTTCAATATCCGCGGGACGGGCTTTGCTGTTGTCATCGTCCTCGCCGGCAGTGGGATCTATGCCATTTTGTGGCGGTTGCTCGACTTCAGTCATGATTTATTTCTTTTGTATTTTAGTTAAAAATGCTGCAAAAAAAAATGGAATAAAAATTTGTTTTTAGAAAAAGTGTTTCTTGAACTTTACGCTCAGCTGGAAAATTTTCGACTGACCTTAAAAAGTGCAGGGCAGCACGAAAAAAGGGGGTGGCTTCAGCCCAAGACACAGAGAGCGCAAGAGCGCACAAGGGAGCATAAGAGAGTCAAAGAGAGTCAAAGAGAGTGAAAGAGAGCGGGAAGAGAGAGCGAATGCAACGCAACCACCCAAGTGCCGATACTCTCTCCGAGAGAGAGAGTAGCACTCAGAGAAGAGAGCGGAAAACTGTGAATGTCAAAAGAAAATGTTTAAGAGGGGAAAATGGGAAAAAGGAAAAGGTGTGGGGTATGGGATGGCCCGCCACATATTTCCACTTTAGTTAATTTCTAATTTTGGCTAAAATAAGCCCCCAAACTCGAGGGGGAAAACGCAGTGGAAATGCACATATATTTTCCTCCAACCCCCAACCCCACGTGCCAAAGAGACAGCAACAGAAACGGAACAGAATCGCTGAAAACTATTTTAAGATCCATTTGGCTTTTTACGAAAAACCCCAAAAATTAATGCCTCGATTTCGATCGAAAGAGCAGCCAGAGATAAATAAAGAAAATAAACAAAAAAATGCGTATTCTTAGGCGTGGTGTTCAGTTCAGTTCAAATACCACGAATATTAACCTTCAATTTGTCGTAAACAATCGAAAATGGCAATCAAAACGATGTCGCGACTGAGATAACAAATCGAATAACAATTTCTTGGCTCAGCCAAAAATGAAACTTAAAACTGAAACCAAAAAAAATTACTATAAACTTGAGTCGCATTTCTACATTAAGATGACACACTCGAAACAGCCATAAACCATAATTAATGTGCATTATGCTGACCCGATTTCTTCCGCACACCCACTACTCTGCCGGCAAGGCAAGCAATTCTTCTGTTCTCTGTCTTTCTTCCCAATTAAAAGCACAAATTTCTACACAAGTATGCCGTTTCGGAAAGGAAATTGCAATGAGAAAATATAGTGGAGTGGGCGGTGGCTTATTTGCTAAATAATAGTGGAAAATCAAAAAGGAAAAGGTATTTTAGGGAAGAGTCGAAGCTTGGAGACACTTTCTTCAAAAATACAAAAGTTATGGCCTTTCCGAGTAGACAGTTATAGGGCAACTATAGGATATAGTCCACCGATCCTTACCATTCCAACTATATAGGTTTATGACAAGATAAGAAGCATATATGGCAAGTTTGGTGGAAATATCTTTAAAACTGAGAGAGTTACTAAGCTTAAAAGCAGTTTCGCGGACAGACGGACAAGCGGACAGGCTTCTAGAGGCTCTGGAAGTGATTCTGATCCAGAATATCTACTTTTTTATGTATAATAAACTTGTAATACCCCCTGGAAAGTGTATAAAAACAAAGTGCATAGCCTTTGTTGCTAATTATGACGTATGGAAAGCAACGCGTGCCGCATAATTTTTTTTTTTTTTTTTTTTTTGCAGTACAGGTAATTGAACTTTGCGGACAAACACCAGTCTGCTCACTTCCAACTATCCCAGCTAGCAGTGCGTGGGTGACGAATGGAAGTATAGCTTTCTGTTGAAATCAAACAGAATAATGCTGAATAAACGCTTTTTAAGTGACTACACCAACAAAAATAAAAATATAAAAGGAGTCCCGGCAGACGAGGCAAGAATGCGTGGGTTGTTTTTTGAATAAAAACTTAACGAGCCAAAGAGTTTTCCAGCGTGGGCTGGAGTTGGGAGTTCCAATTGCGTGGGTTTTTTTAAAGAGAAAAAAATAAATCTTTTTGCTTTCTCACGCATTTTGTGTACAACAGCCCAGTTCTAGAAACCTGCATTTTTTTGTAACTCTTTTGGCCAAAACTGGTTGCCCGGTTTAGACAACAGTGTCAGCAGTGCCTGATTAGAAGCCTTATTCTGAATATTTGATGGTTTATTGAACTTTGGTAATGGCAGAGAACCCTCTGCTAATCTTTTTATTTATAAATTTTTGTATTTTCTATTCCTGTGGCCTTTCAGGGCGGAAGACGACAGAGCGTCGCCTCGGGCAGTTATTGACATTATGCAATTACCTCACACTTGTTTTGGTCCGGACACACCCATGTCTTTCAATGGGTTAAGTGTGCCGGCGGCGCCAAAACCGGCAGGCCTTAAATTTTTTTCACAACAATTTGGTTAGAACAAGGAAGGCAAGGCTATAGATACTAGTTACTAGATACTATGGCAAGTAGTTAGTTCTTAAATAATATTTTATAAATTAGCAACTCAACCAATTGACCTCCTCTTTGTAGCTCTCACACATATGGTATGTATGCTGGCGTTAATTTAATTTCCAAAGCATTCAATTATCGCTCAACGGAAGAAATCTTACGTAATCTTCCACTCCATCGAGCAGAGCAACGACAGCAGCTGTCCCATCGCCTCAAGTGGGAGAGATGTAAGAGGTCATTCAGTATTAATAATGCAACAAGTCACTCAGATATCCAGTCAGTCAGTCAGTCAGTCAGTCAGTGGGGCACAGATCTGATCATTAAACCACAAAAAATGACAAAAAAAAAAAATAAACCAGAACTTGGAGCTTCAAGTGTAAATAATGATAATTCGTAGCTGTCACCCACCGCCTCTAAAAAATAAAATGCAAAGCTGAAAGCCAAGCCTTAAATCTAAATAAAATACTGTTCTATAAGATCGACGCTGTGGATCACTGGGACGACTCGCACGGCGTGAAAATATATACTTTTTTATCTGCGAGACACGGTCAGAGGCAACTGGCAATGTCTGCCAGCCCCACAGTAGAGTGTCTCGCCCGCCAACCTCCACTCCACCAGGCCATGCCACGATTTTCCCGAACACCGCACTAAGAACGAACAAGAGGGTTGCTGGACGGGTCTGCCCTGAGCTCTAGCTGCCTTATTGCACATCCGACCGGCTTCTCACACAAGCAGTCGTGGCCGAGTGGTTAAGGCGTCTGACTCGAAATCAGATTCCCTCTGGGAGCGTAGGTTCGAATCCTACCGGCTGCGAAAGGTTCAATTTTTTTTTTATCCAAATTTATTTTGTTTTTATTTTATTTAACTTTTTCTCTATTTTATTATACTTTTAAATATTAACACAAGAAACTATTAAAATTAATATTTAGCTGGCACTTCTTTCTAAGCAGGACATTTTTGTGAGGGAACTACTGGTTTGTTTACTTGGTTCTTGCTGCTTTTTAAAATAGCTGTGCTTAAATAAATTCATTATATATTTTAGTTCCTGTTTAAATAGAATAATTAATAACTTGTTTTCTAAAAATAGTTTTTTTCTGTCTATTAAAGTGTCACCCGAAGACTGTTTGGCTTTAGGCTCGGCTCCCCTCAACTGTTTCCGTGGTGTAGCGGTTATCACATCTGCCTAACACGCAGAAGGCCCCCGGTTCGATCCCGGGCGGAAACATGTCGTATAATTTTTTTTACTTTTTAATTATATTTTATTTACACTTTATTTTCATTTCAATTTAGTAATTTGCTTAGTAATTTATTTTTAAAAATGGTTAAAATAAATTGATGAAAAGGAAAGTAACGAAATTTACTATACAAAGGAAATTCAGATGGCATGTTGGATGGAAATTATAATATTAGTTAAATAATCACCTAATGTTTGTTTTAGAAGTAATATTACTATTTTTATTAGTTATTATTTAATTATTTATTTTCTTTCCCTTATGCTTTGCCTTCCTTTTCGGTCTAGTGAACAATCTACTGAGCATTTGGCTGCCCTGCTTCCAGCTGTTTCCGTGGTGTAGCGGTTATCACATCTGCCTAACACGCAGAAGGCCCCCGGTTCGATCCCGGGCGGAAACAGGTCGAAATAACTTTTTTATTTTTATTTTATTTAACTTGAACAAAATTTTAATTTCTATTTTATTTATTTTACTTTACTTTTGAATTGTATTTAACACTGGAAATCTATAAATTCTCTACCTAAACTATATATACTTGTTTATTTTGGAATCTTATCTCTCCCTTTGTTTTAAGCCTCTTCTGTCGTGTGTTGGCTCTCTTTGTTTTTGGGCCTCTTCTGTCGTGTGTGGAATGTCTTAATAAGGTAGCCCAGTACCTGTACCACCGTCGCGTCTAGCCGTGAGGCTTTTCTGTCTGCCACTACTACCTACCTTGCCTCGCTGCTGCTAATTTTGTTTGTTTTGCTAACAAGCTGCCAGAGTGTCTGGTTTTTGCTTCTCTTCTGGACCCGCTGCTGCGGCTGCTACCGAAAGTCGCGTGTGAGTCGCGTGGCTTGAATTACAAAATCTGCTCATAAATCTCATCCAAAAGCGGGCCAGCCAGACGGCAGTTGGCGCCAACGCCCATTGTGTTTGAGAAAAAGAAAAAAATACCACCAAGTGCAGAAAAAGTAAAGTGACAACAACAAGTGGTCTTTTGAACGAAAGGAAAATGATTTGCGACTCAAAATAAACAATCGCTTTTGTGCTTTTTGTCTGCGATGATGGTCTGGTGGTCTACCCTTGATGTAATCCCTTGTAGAGATACATCTTTTGGTGTCTTTGACTCACTTGGCTAGAGGCCAGAGATTCGAATAAAAAATAGGTTTGTAAAATTGCCAAATAAACTTGAAATCTGCACAGATATTAGAGGTTGAATGACGTCTTTTCGTGAATAATTCATAAATTTTATAGAATATCTTTAATTAGAAGACATTAAAACAAGAAATAAAGTAATTCTACCACTGGAGGAAATAACATAATCATATTTGTGGAGCATGACATCATCCAGGACATTGTCGCACCCAGGACACCCCCTCCTCCTATCAGGAAATAAAACTTCATCCCTTGCTACAAATGACGTCACTTCCTGTCATTAACTCAAAACACAAACAGAACCACCACCCACTCCAAGGATATTTTTACGAGAGTCGCGTGGAAACATTTCTCCGGCCGGCATACTCTGTTCGGTGGCGCCACCATTCTGTCCTTTTATGGCGCCACCGGCCGCCCAAATAATAGCCTGGCATGGCAACACACGAATGGTAATGAAAATGCCGGCAACGAAAATCCAATAAAAAATGTTTGGGCGTGTCACAGGGCACTTGTACCTTCCAGGATCAGTCAGGCAGTCAGGCAGGGTGGGTGTTTGGGTGTCAGGTTGAACCCTGGTGACCCCGACTCGCGTGCCAAAGAATACTTCAAGTTGCAGGATAATCGATGGAAAACCCAAACAGTCACATGTCCCTAGCGACAAGTAACTTGATCTTGATACAAAGTGCCTTTTAATTGGACAGCAGTTCCGGTTTGGATGTTAATTATTGAAGGGTTATTGAAAGGGTTGTGATAGACTCTCTTCGTGGTTCAATGACCCATTTATGAAAGTGCTAGATGAACTCGATCTCTGTAGAGAGTCTCTGTTGTTTATGGCTCCCCACTTTATTGCCAGCAATGTTTGTTGAAATCCAGTCTACCATGCCACATGCCCGAGGGCTAAATCACAATTTATGAACTCATATACAGAGAGAGATATATAACATCACTATATATACTCTCTAGACTCAACGCTTAAGTGGCTTTTAATTTAATTTCAACTGAAGCGTAGACTGAAAACGAGGTTTTTGCGAAAAAATAAATAAAAAAAAAAATGAAAAGAAAACAAAGGTCATGCTTAATTGAATTAGAGGTGAAGTTATGCGTGGCATGTAACAGAGACACCAAAAGATATAGATTTAACAAAAAAAAGTGAGAGCTACTTAGCATATCTATTACATGACACCTAACTAGGTGTCTTTTAGTCTCTAAAACAGATGATATCATCTCTTGATTATTATGAAATTATGAATAAAATAGTTAAAAAAAAAAAAACAGTCTCCGGTTGAGTGCCTGCCTTATGGTCATGGCCTCGATTAGTTCTCAATTAGTTTGGCAAACAAAACCCGGAATCGATCAACTATTTCGTAAGCTGGAAAGTTCAAAGTTGAAAAGGTGTGGCCAGCAAACAAGTGCCCATAAGATCCACCCCTCATTGCAAAAATCAAATGCAAATATTTAAACATCGCCGGCAGATAATAAAAGTAAATAAAAAAAACTTCAATATTTATATCTTTTTCGCCACGCCTTGTTGTTTGTTTTGTTTGCTTGCCACTTGATGGATGGCAGCGATCCGCAACTCACCTTAAAATTGTATTTTCTGCGTGATTATAATACTTTATTGTATAAAGTGCCTGTAAAAAAAAAAGAAAAATATGAAAAATTTCATAATTAAAAATAAAAAGAGTTCAATAAACGGTTATTTGATTATTTTCATTTAAAGAGTAAATATTAAAAAAATAAATAAAATTCATTGGGAGAGAGTTTCCTGAAAGAGAAGAGGAATATTTTTAAAAAATTTCCCTTTTCAAAGCCAATACATTTCCCAACACAGAGAGAGAGAGCGAGAGAGGGCGAGCGAAAGAGAGATGCCGTCTGGCGTCTCAGTTCGATGATGTCACGCGAATATTTTTAGTTAGCGGGCTTTTCAAGTATTCCGTACTATTAGTTATTATTATACGAAGCTATACTACATCAAATAATTGCATTTTTAATTCAAAAACTAAGACTGCAAGCTCAAACATGCTCTGACATGCTTATCACGCACAATTTCCCTTCAAAATTACCCCATAAACTCGCTCTAAATGTTTCTGCAATTTGAATTGCAATTTCCTGCACTTCTGGTGTTGATTTTAGGGCCGACTTGCCACAAAATGATTATGTAACATGCCTCCTCTTCTTCTTCTTTTTCTTTTTTTTTATTATTTAAAAAAACAATTGGAATTATGAATTCATTTATGCAGCTACTCGCGAGCTCCATTGTTATATGATGACCAGACCAGACCAGACCCGAGACCATAATGATGATGATGTTTTTTATAGAGCCTCTTGCCTCTTGCCTTATTGCTGCACTTTGTTCGGTAATGCCACAAGTTGCTCGAAAAACCAGATTTTTTTGCCAGCAAAGTGGGTTAACAGTCCATTAGAGAGAAAAAAGAAGATCTGACTCTCCTAATAGCAACCAAATAGCCACCACTTGTCACTTTTTGCAAATTACTTTTAATTCTAAAGCTTTTGAATTAATTACTAATTGCTTTAATTTGCAAGGAAGGCAATTTGGGGGCAAGTATCAGAGTATCAGAGACTAGTTGCCGCTTCCCACGCCCTCTACAACGAAATTAGCCTAAATTCCATCTGAAATTTTAAAATCAGACCGTAATTACGGGCTTTCAATCACTTTCCGAAGACAAGAAGAGCGAGAAGAGAAGAGAGAGATGGAGAGCAAGATTTCAATTGAAGTTCAAGCGCAGCGAAGAAAGAAAGGTGTAAGAAGAAGGAGCTGCAAGAAAGGCAGCGACACAGTGTCCACATTCTTCCCCGACTCGGCTGCCTTAACCTTTTTTTTTTTGTATAATTATCCACATTCTACGGGTTGGAACTCAGATCTCGGATCTCAGATGTTGGCATTTAAGAGATACATCATAATAACAAAGCTTAAGATGCATTTTGGGAAGGGTTTCTTTGAGAAAAAAGTGGTAATGGATTATTAGAATGGTTTTTTAAGGGTTTTTTGAGCTATAGACTATTATAATACTATCTTATAGATACAGATACTACTATTCCTACGATCTACTAGATACTACCACTACTACTATCTTCTAGATACTACTACTAATAGTAATAATGTCTACTGGATACTTTTATTATTACTATTCTACTATCTTATAGATACAGATACTACTACTACTTCTATGTACCAGATACTTCTACTAATATCTAAAAGATACTTCTTTTACTATAGTAGATATAACTACTAGATACTAATACTATTACTAAACTACTATCTTATAGATACAGACACTACTATCTACTACTACTATTATCTACTAGATACTACTACTATTATCTACCAGATATCTATAATATCTAGTACTATCTACTAGATTTTACTACTATCTTATAGATATAGATACATCATCTTCTAAATACTCTTTAAAAACAATTATTATTTAAATTTTTTAACCAAGAAACCTAATTCTAAACAATTTTTATTAAAAACCTCTCAAAAAACAGCCTAAAATCCACAAAAGCTTCTCTTCCTTCTTCGAAGACTTTTTTGAAGACTCCTCTTTTGCTGTCTCTCTCTGTCTTCTATCTTATTTTCTTTCAAGATTTATGTTGTGTTGCAACATCATGTTGTTGTTGTTGTTATTGTTATTGTTGCTTGGATGGATGCTGCTTCTGCAACTGTACATTTGTTATTGCTTGTCTCTCGCCTGCCCTGTCTCCTTCTCCATCTCGCTCCCCCCTTTCGTCTTCTGTCTCTGTTTCTGGTTTATTGTTCTTGTTGTTGCTGCTGCTGTTTTATTGATGAGTTTGTTGTTGTTGTTGCAGCCAGCCCAGCAGCAGCAACATCTCTTTTTTGTTTCTTTTTCTTTTTTTTATTTACTTTTTTTTAATCTCGCTTGTGTGTCCCTGTTTTGAAGCTTGGCACGTACGCCTCTTTTTATTTATTCCCATATTCCCGCCACGCTTTGGGGCAAGTCTGAGTTTACTTTATTTTTTTTTCTGTCTCTTAGACAAATTTGTTTTTGGTTGCATGGCTGGCAGGGTTGCCAGACTGCCCAACTGCCAGATAAGCTCCATTAATCAAAAAGAAACGTCACAATTATGCAGCTTAATTCCCAAAATCAATTAATCACCGGTGCACGGCAAAAGTGACGTCAGTGGGAAATTAGATAAGAGGCAGCTGAGGTGCAA
Source organism: Drosophila ananassae (assembly GCF_017639315.1). NCBI lineage: Eukaryota > Metazoa > Arthropoda > Insecta > Diptera > Drosophilidae > Drosophila > Drosophila ananassae. The sequence goes on along the minus strand of NC_057929.1, from coordinate 2,038,654 downwards.
CCCCACGCTTCAGTAAACAATTTCCAATCAAAAAATCATTGTCAGAAAGAGAAAGAGAGAGACACGCCTGGAAAGTCATTTCTTTTACTTGAAGTGCATTACTTATCATTGGATTCCCATTTCTCCTCTTTCTACACACTATTTTTTTCATCTATTTTTTTTTTGTTATTGTTTATGTGTCATCGTTCGTTGAGCCACAAATTCGAATTTCCGACTCATTTCCATGCAAACATTTCCAGGCTAGCGGTGCTGCCCCAACAATTGTTTACAGTTAACTATGCACTTCCTGCGACTGGATGAAGAGAGGTGAGAATTACTAACTACAGTCTATCTCACTCTTTTTTTTTGTCACTTTTTTTTTATGGATTACGGAAGGAGGCAATAAACAATTGAAAATCAACCTTTCCAATAACTATACTATACTATACTATATCTATTAGATACAGATGCAGCCCAAAAAAAAAAAATATCAATTGAAAACATGAACAAACGCGTCAGCTCTAATTTGCGAATGAGCGCGGGAAGAGTGATAAGGGGCGGGGAGAGGATGGAGGAGCCAACATAAGCAATGGAATAAAAGGTATACGTGTGTTTGTGAGCAAATTCGAATTAGCAACAAAAGCCAGCAAACAAAAAAGAGCAAATTTTCATTTTTTTTTTTTCTTTTTATATAAGCAATGAGTATATGTGTGTGTGAGATGACGTCATGTGGCATACAAAAGGTGGGTAAAGTTTATCAGGCGATTGAAAGAAAAAATAATGGAATTTTTGATTAAGTTATAAATAAAAAAAATAATAATAAAAAATAATAAAAAATAGTGGAAAAAATCCTTTAACCTTCGAACGCTGTTATTACAAGTACATACTTGTATCGGAGACGGAAATCTAACAAGAATCGTAACAAGAGAGACCCTTCTGATAAGATTGCATAGACAGTACAGGTGGACCTCTCTAAAGTGAACCTAAAAGAGAGAGAAACCCATGTCTAACAAAAAAAAAACTGCACTGACAAATCGCATAAACAAGTTTCCAATATTTACAAATCTGTTTATCACTTGTTGCTGCCGCTTTTCGCTATTTACTTGGCTTGGGGACTAGTGGGGGAAAAAGTGGGTCACAACAGCACACCGAGATGCAATTTATTAGCGACAGAGTGCATTTAGAGACAAATGATGAAGAACCGGAAAGTCTTATAGACTGTAGAAAGTCATAGAATTATATAGAGCCGTGAGAAAGATACATGATTCATTTCCATTTTGGAAAATAAAAAAAGGAAAAGCACACGCACCCACCCAAAAAAAAAAAAAAAAAGAGAGTGGAGGGACCGGACTGATTGAAAGAAAGAGAGTACTAGTAGTAGTAGAAGAAGAAGAAGAACATCAAGCTCAAAGCATAACAACAAAATAGACACACTCTCGCACACACACATGGACACTTGGTGCTTGACCAAACCCAAAAAACAAAAACAACACTTATTAGAGAAGCACAAAAGATGGCGTCACCGCTCATCATAACACTACAAATTATAGGACAGCCCGGCGGTATTTTAAACTTTTAATTAAGTAATTTTTTGGAAATATTATTTAGAGGAAGACTCACCGGTATGATTATCCTTGCTCCTTGAGCTTATATCTCTGTCACAAATACAACAACAACGGTGGCACTCACTTATTCGTTAGAGGGGGAACGCACGCGTTTTCTATATATATTTCCTCGCTCTCGCACTTTGCTTTTTTCGGCTGCTATTTCATATATTCGTACAACACACACACACCTATGTATGCCACAGAAGACTACAAATCAGAAATGGGGGGAAAGGGAGAAAATTTAATAAATTTAACTTTTTATTGGCTTGAATTTAAAAATTGCATAAATTTTGGATCTTCCTGAATTCAAAACAAGGCACTGCACCTCACTGATCGAAATAACGGTAAAATGCTCTCTCTCTCTTTCTTAACGGTTAATATATATCTTAAAGTTTAAAGATGGCGCCGCTCGTAGGCACTATTTCATTGCACCGCACTATTGCAATTAACTGTAAATATTTGTATTAAAATTGCCTACGAACTTTGGGGGAAAATAAATACGAATCGTCCGACGAACAGCGCACTTTGACAACTCGACGAGGAAAGCCCGAAAGAGCCCGATGAGACCAGAAGGCGGGCGGGCAGTGTTAGGCAACGTCAAGTGGGTGCAGCTACTTTGGGGAAATTATTAAAACTAACAACAAATCCGCGGTTTCTTTCGAATTTATTTATCTTTTTCAATAAGCTATTACTAATCGTATTTTATAGGTTAATTTTTCTTTTTATTTCTGACTATTGGAATATCTGTGAGAGAGAGGGAGAGTGATCCACCATCCTGCAACGCCCAAATATACGCCGCGTACGTGTGTGTGTGTGTGAGAGAGAGGAGAGCGTGAGTTGGGAAGAACGAATATTTGGAGCAAAGCGGATGGAAAAAAATAGCGGTGCAAGTCCTGTCTGCCGCTCTGACCACAAATACGCTTCTTTGGCAGCCCGCTTGGCACTTTTAGGTATTCATCGCACAAAAACTATGTCAATTAAGCCGCACACGTCGATTATGTCATATTATTTATACAAATACAGGGTCGCAACATGTACACATTTCGTGTGTATGTGTATAGACGGCGTCCCGTCACCGGCAATGCCGTGAAAAAATCGATGCGTCCTCTTTCACAGAGTCCTCTCGGGTTATTTTTTTAAAGAATTTTTTCGAATTTAACAGTCACTTATTTGGGTGCCAATTGACTCGGCCGAGGATTGGACAAAACCGTTGCTTACAATTAGTAAATGCTGAATTACACGAAAATTCGCTGCGCGTGATGTGCGGTTCGGATGGTCGAAAATATTACAGTGTTGCCATATTCCGATAAAGATTTACCAAAGCCAAAATACCAAATGTACAAAATATACCAACTGGGCAGCTTTATTGTACAAGATTTTACTTTTATTAAATTTATAAAGTTATATCTGTTTATTTTAGTATGGATTATAGTTTTCCTCCAAATTGAAACTTTTAAAGGAATTAATTTATTGATAGCTAGAAATTTAGTATTTATTAGAGTTTTGCAATACTGGTTCTCAACCACTAGTCCTGTACAGTTGCGTGCGAGCGAGAAGGCTACTGAATAGGGCTGCCAACTGAATTAAATTTACATTACCAAGTAAGCTTGATTCTATTCAAATAATTATTGTATTAAGTTGCATTAAGTAATTATAATTTTGATTTATTATAATTTAACAATTAGTAATTAAAAGTAATTGCACAACACTACATTTTTAAACGATAGTCCGTGCCGGCCATCAGCTGGTTCACGGCGCAGATACAGATGCAGGGCTGAACAAAAATAAATATTTGTGAGATTGTTTGCTTTGAAGACGGAACTCGTTCGTCCCGTTGACTGTTACCGATTCGGTTTTGGGGAGTGAAAGTGCGTGATTTAAATTGCTCTCTCGGCCAATCAAGGTCCATCTAAAATAGGGATAATCTGTTTCTTTTGGCCGTAATTATAATTAATTCTACGGAGTCCCGTCCGAAGAGTGGCTGGCCACGGGAATGAGCCAGGCCTAAAGAATGCATTAATTACTAAACCTGTTTGGACTCCGCAGTGGAATAGACAATGCTTCTATATACTATGTGGCTCTGTGACAATAAATAGCGAATTTAGGGCTCCAATTAAATGCCAATTTACGGCCAGAGCGGAAATCCAAAGCCGCAGTATCTGACCAATTCCGGGCTCAATGTCAAGGTCGTTGTGGAAAATGGGAAGCATATTGGATGTGGATGTGAATCTCCCGAATGGCGGGCACCCTCTGGGTTTCTCTGAGTTTGAGTCACTTGAGAATTTCATGCTTCGGAATGATGTCACACCGTGTGGCATATATACGGACACATATTATTTCGACATTTTTTTTTATATGTATATCTAAGCATATGCGAATGAATTATATTTGGGTGCGAACCGCGAGACATTCTCGTCTCTAACGTATAATTTCTGTTTGAATAAACCCAATGCTACTCCTTGCGTGAATTTAAGTAATTTAATTAAGACCCAGTCACGTTGGGAATACTATCTCCGCTCCGTTTAGACCATAAGTTGTCCCATTTAGTCGCTGGGTGTGCTTCTAATTCCATCACGAGCTCCAAATAAGTAACTATGGGCGATATAATATTTTTGGACTTTGCTAACAAGATACCAGTAATGGGCTTTTAATCTCGGTCGGTGGTTCTAACGATATATTTCTTTCTAAAATTAAATTTCTAGATACCTGAACGATGGATGACCTGAAGGGTTTCTTGAGGCAAGCGGGACAGGAGTTCCTCAACGCCGCCGGCGAGGCAGCTATGGGAGCTGCCAAGGATGTGGTCGGATCTGTGATCAACGAGATCTTCATCAAGAAGGAGGCCGACACGAAGCGCGTCCTGCCCAGCATCAAGAACATGAGAGTAGTAAGTTTCCATCGACCAGGTTATCACTAAGAGTAGAAGTGATTCATCTAAATGTAAACCTATCCATTGAATACCCACACATGCATGTTAACCACATTTATACATTCCAATTCAAATGTTCGTTATCATTAGCAACAATTACAATCTCAGCCACTGAAATCTCAAACGTTGTACTATGGGAACGTAAGTACCTACTCCTACTCCAGTCATCCTAATGGCATTGACATGGTTTTCCTTCTGGAGGATAATGTGCTGCCACGATGTCGTAATGTCGTAATGTGTTGTCCTTGTTATTGTCCTTGTTGCGTGTAAAGTGTAAAAAAGCATCCTCGCTTCAAAATTATTCATAATAATAAAGTATCTGTACAAACAAACTACTTTCAGGATATTTTTTCTTATTTTTTCCTGTAATTCATTCTTTAACGCAAAATACATTTCTAGCTGGGAGAGAAGAGCTCCAACCTGGGACCCTACTCCGAAGTCCAGGACTATGAGACGATCCTGAATAGCTGCATAGCCAGTGGATCACTCTTCGAGGATCCCATGTTCCCGGCTGCCAATGAATCTCTGATGTTTTCTCGCCGTCCAGATCGTCACATCGAATGGCTTAGACCGCATGTGGGTTTTGGAAATATCTCTTATTTTAAATTATTATAAAATATTGTTTATCATCCAGGAAATAGCTGAGAATCCGCAGTTCTTTGTGGAGGGCTACTCCCGTTTCGATGTCCAGCAGGGAGAGCTGGGCGATTGCTGGCTCCTGGCTGCCACGGCCAACTTGACCCAGGAATCCAATCTATTCTTCCGGGTGATTCCACCGGAGCAGAGTTTCGAAGAGAACTACGCCGGAATCTTCCATTTCCGCTTCTGGCAATATGGTAATCTTAATGTTAAACACTTTCTTAAATAAACTAATAAATTACTGTTTAATTAAAAAGGTAAATGGGTGGATGTGATCATTGATGACCGTCTTCCCACCTACAACGGGGAGCTCATGTACATGCATTCGACGGAGAAGAACGAATTCTGGAGTGCCCTTCTGGAGAAGGCCTATGCCAAGTACTTAGTTTCAACATAAATAAAATAAATATAAATAAAATATAAATCTTTCCAGACTTCATGGCTCTTACGAGGCCCTTAAGGGCGGCAGCACTTGCGAGGCTATGGAGGACTTTACCGGAGGTGTCAGCGAGTGGTACGACCTGAAGGAGGCCCCGGGTAACCTGTTCACCATTCTGCAAAAGGCAGCCGACCGTAACTCCATGATGGGCTGCTCTATCGAGCCGGATCCGAATGTGCTGGAGGCTGAAACTCCCCAGGGATTGATTCGAGGTCATGCCTACTCCATCACCAAGGTTTGTTTTTATCATTTTATGCCTTGAACACTAAGAGAATGTATTATTTTTAGGTCTGCATGATTGATATCGTTACTCCCAATCGCCAAGGAAAAATTCCCATGATTAGAATGCGAAATCCTTGGGGAAATGAGGCGGAGTGGAATGGTCCTTGGAGTGACAGCTCGCCGGAGTGGCGCTACATCCCAGAGGAACAGAAAGCGGAAATAGGCCTCACTTTCGACAGAGATGGAGAGTTCTGGATGTCGTTCCAGGATTTCCTCAACCACTTCGATCGTGTGGAGGTTAAGAGCTTCCTTTTTTTTCTCAAAAATCTGTTCTAAAAACTTTTTTTTTAGATTTGCAATTTGTCGCCGGATTCTCTGACGGAAGACCAACAAAACAGTGGCAAACGCAAGTGGGAGATGTCCATGTACGAAGGAGAATGGACACCTGGAGTGACGGCCGGTGGATGCCGCAACTTCCTGGACACCTTCTGGCACAATCCCCAGTACATAATCACTCTGGTGGATCCCGACGAGGAGGATGAGGAGGGACATTGCACCGTGATTGTGGCTCTGATGCAGAAAAACAGGCGTTCCAAGCGCAACATGGGAATGGAGTGTCTTACGATTGGCTTCGCCATCTACAGCCTGACTGATCGTGAGCTGGAGAACCGCCCGCAGGGTCTGAGCTTCTTCAGGTATAAGTCCTCCGTAGGACGTTCGCCTCACTTCATCAACACCCGTGAAGTAAGTGGAGATAATTGCCTTTTAATAAATGCCTTTTCCTTAACAAATGTGACATTTCTTTTAGGTATGTGCCCGGTTTAAGTTGCCTCCTGGCCACTACCTGATTGTGCCTTCGACCTTCGACCCGAACGAGGAGGGAGAGTTCATCATCCGAGTATTCTCCGAAACCCAAAACAACATGGAGTACGTAGAGAATAATAATGAGTTTGAATATTAGACATAATTCGGGTTGCGACCAATACGCGGGGTTTCTTTAACTAAAAAAAAAAGCTTCTAAAGTGCAATTTGTGGGTATGTGATTACAAAATATTTCTATAATTACTTGCCCTGTTTAAGCTAATCAACTTGTTTGTTTCGGTTCTCCACCTCTACACATTCCCTAAAGTTGAAACACACAATTGCATGTTGATAATTATATTTTTTATTTCATAATCTATTTGAGATTAAAACACTCCTTTGAATAATTATTCTTAAAAACAAGAGGATAGATAGCTTTGTCCGTCTGTCTGCCACAAAGGAACAAAACTTAAAACGAAAAGTATTAAAATAAATTAGCTCTGATTTACAATTTAAGGAGGACAGTGTACTTTTAAATCCTTGTTTCTATTGTATTTCTCTCATGTACCTAACTACAATATATTATTTATTAAAGTAACAATAAATGAAACACCCACAACAACGTATTATGCTTTGAAAACGGGTCTGTCAACCATAATTTCAAATACTTGCTTTAAACTATCATTAGGCCATTTAAAATCCTTTATGTAGTGTATATAAAAACCATTACATGTTCCCTATATGAATGGATTATTTCCGATTTCCGATTCGCACTCATCTCATCTCATTTCGCTTTTCACTCCCATCTAGAGAGAATGATGATCATGTGGGTTATGGCGGCCAGGCCGACACGGTAAGTACATTATTTCCAATCCAATCTTTTAATTAATGACTTAAAGACTTTCTTTTGAAGATTACACCAGGATTCCCCACACCGAAGCCCTTGGATCCCCAGAAGGAGGGCCTGCGACGTCTATTCGATAGCATTGCCGGCAAGGATCAGGAGGTGGATTGGATGGAACTGAAGCGTATCTTGGATCACTCCATGAAGGATGGTGAATAGTTTAAATATTCTATGATTAATTTTTATAATAACTATGATTTGTTTTTTAAAGATTTGCCAAAACCTGTTGTGTTCAATCGCTTTTCTCCAAACAATGCCTTTGAGACTCAGGCTGGTGGTCCTGGAGATGATGGTGCTGGAGCTTGTGGACTTTTGTCCTTGATCTGTGGACCATTTTTGAAGGGTACTCCGTTTGAGGATCAGCTGGGAGCCAATGACCAGTCAAATAAGAGGCTTATAAGCGATAATCCCGCAGATGCTGGAGGACACGGTGGACCAACTGGTACGACTAACAACTTATATTCTGTTTAATAAAAAAAAATTACTAAACTGTAATCCTTCTTAGCCATTGTCGATGAAACCCATGGCTTCTCCAAGGACGTGTGCCGCTCCATGGTGGCCATGTTGGACGCTGATAAGTCTGGCAAACTGGGATTCGAAGAGTTTGAAGTACTGCTCGCCGAAATTGCCAAATGGAAGGCTATATTCAAGATATACGATGTGGAGAATACAGGAAGGATATCAGGTTTCCAGCTTCGAGAGGCTCTTAACTCAGCTGGCTATCATCTGAACAACCGTGTCCTCAACGCCTTGGGGCATCGTTATGGCTCCAGAGACGGCAAGATTGCATTTGATGACTTTATTATGTGCGCCGTGAAAATCAAGACATATATTGGTAACATAAAACTTTCTTATATCTTTGGATAATTATTAATCAAGGAATTTATTTACAGAAATATTTAAAGAACGGGACACGGAGAAGAACGAAACGGCTACCTTCACCTTGGAGGAATGGATCGAGCGCACAATTTATTCATAAAAAGCTTTTGACATCTTAGTTAGCCAATCACACTCGAACAAACAAATATCCTTATGTCTCTCAATGGTTTTTGTAATCTCGAATATTTTTCATTATATAGTACAAAACAAAATGTTCATCCGCAGAAGTTCTCGAAGGAGAAATCTCCGAATTTATTGACTTGTTAACGCAGCTTCCTGACCGTACAAGAATTTGCAATTTGAGCCAATGTTAACTTATTAAAGAATTCCAGATCAAATTATTCGAATTTTATTTAATTTGTTCTCCGAATTTAATGGGGGTTTATGTGAAATCGATCCACAAATCGATTAAGGTATTCCGCTCAAGAATCTGATGGGTTTTGGTCAAGATATGGCCTTCCCAAGGGCCATATTGTCCTCCACAGGCATTTTCAACATTTTAAAGGGGATCCCCTGGAATTTTGACAAAAAATCGAAAAAATATTTTGTTTACAGATTTTGATGCAGATTTGTGGGGAATCGATCCACAAATCGTTTAAGGTATTCCGCTGAAGAATCTGATGGGTTTTAGCCAAGATATGGCCTTCCCAAGGGGCCAAATTGTCCTCCACAGGCATTTTCAACATTTTGAAGGGGATCCCCTGGAAATTTTGAAAAAAAATTTAAAAAATATTTTATTTCCAGATTTTGATGCAGATTTGTGGGGAATCGATCCACAAATCGTTTGAGGTATTCCGCTCAAGAATCTGATGGGTTTTGGCCAAGATATGGTCTTCCTAAGGGGCCATATTGTCCTCCCCAAGGATTTTCAACATTTTGAAGGGGATCCCCTGGAATTTTGACAAAAAATCGAAAAAATATTTTGTTTCCAGATTTTGATGCAGATTTGTGGGGAATCGATCCACAAATCGATTAAGGTATTCCGCTCAAGAATCTGATGGGTTTTGGCCAAGATATGGCCTTCCCAAGGGGCCATAATGTCTCCTCCCTGTGCTTTTTCAATATTTTGAAAATATCCTGAACAGTTGAGAATTAAAAACGCAAGCAACACTTTTTGTTAAGTATTTTAATTTATTTGTTGTGATTGAACCTGGCACCAAAATAACTTGCTCTGACTACAGCTTATAATGGTAGTAAATAAATCACAATATAAATGTCTTAAAACACACCCAAAGTCGCGATGAAATTCCAGTTTTAGTTGTGTTAGATTGGGCAGATTAACTATAAATATTACTTCTAGCCATTTTCATTCAAAACGCGTCTTTGTTCCTTAAATTATTTTGACTACGTGACGATGTGAGAATGCGGCCGGCCGAGTTGCGGGTCTCGTCAAAAAATTTAGTGAGTAATTTTGGATCTATGTATAATCTGTATGCTGATAAGCGAATTGTTCGCTGGATATTCCGTTGGTTATACATATTTCGATACATATATTTTAAGTATGTACAATAGTTTAGTGATTAAGTTAATATCTATCGGGCAGACACAAAACACATAGGCTATTTAAGAATTACGCGTGGCCATGCAGTGCGGATGTGTTGCAGTACATGTGTTCGCCGGGGCTACCCAGATTCTCTTCCACAATCCGCAATGGCTCATTTGTGGGATCCAAGCTCATGCCCCTCTGAAGGCTACCACTGCCGCCACTATTGTTGGCAACACCTTGCAGCTGCAACTGCGAACTGAAGCTCTGGTGCAAGTCATTGTCGTATATTCCTGTTCCATGGAGCAAATCACCAGAGGTACTCGACTTCAAGTGGGCTCCCAGCTCGTTGATAGGCTCATGGCTTGAGGATGGCTCGAAATTGGATGAACTGACGTGGTCCTTGGGGTTGGAGGCCGGGAATAAGTTGTCATAACGCTGCCGAATCGAGTCGACAACATCAAACAGATTCTTTGCATCCAGAGCCAGAGCATGGGCTGCCGATAACATACTCCTAAAGAAAGTATAGCCATTAGAGTTTGATATCATAAATAATATCCATCCGCACATACCTGCGATATTCACAGTCCAGAGTAGTGTCGCTATATTGCTGTGCTAATCGCATGGCGGATACCAACTCATGCATGTCTTTGGAAAGTACTTGATGTGCCATTTGGACTTCCCTAAAAAATATCAATAAATATTTAATTGGATTTCTCAATAAATAAATCAAATATTTCCTTACTTAAGGGCCTGTGCTGGAAAGAGTACGGATATTCTGTCCACTGACGTCAGCAAGTTCCTCAGCTTGACGCCCACATTCTTGACCAATTCCAAATAGCCTTCGGTGTTGGCCTTCTCCACCCCTTGTGACAGCACCATTATCGATTTAACCACCATTGTGGTGGCACAATAGACCTCATCATCGGCGCGATTCAGTGGGCGACTGGACACCGAATGGCCAAAGTTTCTGGCATTAGAGCCTGTCTGATCTTCGCCGGTATGTGAGCCGGACAAGTGATCCGCCGAAGAATTGTTCGATTTTAGGGACAGAAGATTGGCGTTGGGCGTCATGGGCCGGGAACTGGAGTTGGAACAGTCGGGTAGACTAGACGGCCCGGCTGACATCAGGTCGAGTCGCAGCATCTGTTGCTGGTGATCGAGTAGAGCTCCATGTGGTATCGAGCTGGATCGACGTCGCTGCAACAAATATTTAATTATTTCATTGGCTTAAGCCTTGAAAATGGAAGTACTTACCAGCAACTCCTCCTGGATCAGCCACTCGCTATCACTGTTGCTATCCTTTCGCTGCTGTCTTAACTTTTCGCCCATAACATTATGAATAGCCTGAAAAGTTGGAAGAATATTAGTTCAAAACTCTACTTTTTTGGCTTAAAAAAAGCAAAAATACTAACAAAACTCAAATTCCTAAAACAAAAAACCAACAAACTAAAGACTCAATCAAAGAAGGGGATAATAAAAACAAAAGTTCTTTAGCCAACAAGTCCACTACAACGCCAAACCTGATTTCCCATAGCTTCTGCCTGCAAGGTGGCCATACAAACAGCTCCATCGGATGCACTGGGTCCCATTCCAACGTTCTGCTGCCCTGAAAGCATCCACTGGCGCTCCCATTCTCGTTGACTTTCCAGGTTGTGTGGCGAGATGACTCCAAATGAACTGGTTTGGCCACTTGGTGGGATATTGGGATGCATTCCAGAGCATTCTGGGACCGGAACTTGTGGTATTTCCACGGGGCACAAGTTCATCATTGGACTGCATTGTGGTTGCTGCTTGTTGGAGACACAAGTCTTGAGTCCAGCTCCTCCAAAGTCGTAGATCTCCTCTGGCAGAGCTTCGCACTCGATTGATGTCTTCATTTGCTGACGATAGGCATGGAAGTATGTGTTCCGCTCCATGCTCCGTGAACGCTCCGCCGTGTTGGTGCAATGGGGCGGCGGCTTGGCGTTGTAAAACACCAAGTTCTGGGCGGACATCAACGACTGATGGCGCTCTAGGCTGCCGCCCTTGGAATGCATCGACTTGGCGGGCGCTGGCTGATGTCGCTCCAAACTGCCGTACAAGCTATAACCGGCCACCTTCGAAACAGCCGGGTTGGACATATTGTTCTCCATTGGCATCTGATCCTCGGTGTGCGGAGCACAAACGACGAAGCTACTCTTCGAGGGGAGACTACCCGTAAACATACCTGCCTGATGGGGAGTAAGGGTCTCTAGGGGGTTAACTACTGCGTTTAGGGAGTTGGCCATCTGACTGGCACTGCTGTTAGTGGAATATTGGGTCTTGAGTCTTTCAGATTCTGCGATGGGGTCGAGCTTAAGCATATCGGCTGCCGGAAGCTTAGTGGTCTTGAGAGAAACCTGCGCTTTGCTGTCATCTAATTCTACGGCTAGAGTGTTAAATACCGATGCTGGTGTGGTGTAGGCGGCAGGATTGATGCCACGCTTCTGGTTCTCCATCATCAGCTTGGCCAGCACCGCGGGGTTTTGGGCAATGATGTAGGTTTGAGGTGTCGAGGTTGTTTCATTCACATTGGACATCAAGTTTGAAAGGTCTATAAGAGATAAAACGATTTTAAAACCTTCTAACAAGTAAAATATCTATTTTGTTACCCGAATCGTGTATAGCTCTCGATGGCTTCATGGGCGGTATGTCGACGTCGTCACTGCCCACCCAGGACATGGTTGCCACTCGTCGGTGCTCCCGTTTCAGAGTCTCCGATGAGCTAATGCTGTCCTCAATCAGAATTTCCCTGAGATGGATTTAATCATAAGACTTTTATGCATTTTTGGTTGGTTTTGGGAACTTACTGAAGTGTCTCTTTAATCCGCTTGAAATTCGGTCTTTTAAGTGGTTCGTAAGCCCAGCACTGGGACATAAGTGAGTAAAGTCGTGGGGGACAGTTGGGAGGCAACGGGAGGCGCTCCCCGTTCTCCAGTTTTGAGATTACATCGCTGTTCTTAACGCCCTGGAACGGCTTGACGCCGAGCATGAGTATTTCCCAAATACAGACACCTGATTCAAGATTAATTCAAGAGATTAGTGTCGGTTTAATAAATGTGTTCCTCCTCCCTCCTCCCAGCTCCACTCACCAAACATCCACACATCGCTGGCTGTGGTGAACCTACGAAAGTTTATCGACTCCGGCGACATCCACTTAATGGGCAGGGCCACTAAAAAACACAAAAAAAAACCAGTTTATGTTATAAGGTCACAGCTGGAATATTTATTTATTACCTGTGGGTGTCGAGTGGTAATACGATTGATCGGAAACCCAGCGTGATAATCCGAAGTCAGCCAACTGCAACAATCCAATGGGAATATAAAATGCATTATAAAGAAATCTTTCATGAAAACAAACCTTAACACACGTTGGAGTGCTGACGAGAACATTGCGAGCAGCAATGTCTCGATGGACAAACTTCTTGGACTCTAGATAGCTGAGAGCCGTGGATAATTGGTAGCAGTATTTAAGCAAAGTGCCATGGCTTAGTCTAAACAAAAACAAGATTGATTAATTTGCATATTAGAGATCAGTTTACGCCTTCACCTTTCGCTGTTTGTCTTTAAGTATGCCCGCAGTTCTCCCAGTTTCGCCAACTCCATGACTATCCAAATCGGCATTACACTACAAATGCCTATTAGTCGTATAATATGAGGGTGATCGAACTTCTGCATAATATCTGAAAAGGCAAATCCATTAGATTTTAACATATATCATAGTATTTACCATACTTACAAGCTTCTGCTAGGAAGTTCTCTGTCTTCTCGGGATCATCGTTTGCTTTGCATGTCTTTATTGCCACCTGAATGACATCAGGCCTTCCATCGGCATTTCTTTGGTCGCTATTGCTACTGTCTTTCCCATTTCCCACAAAGTTCTTGGCCTTGGCCGACTTCGGGAGCGTGTATGTGCCCACATAGACATCCCCGAACTGTCCCACTCCGATCTTAGCGCTCGGCGTAATGTGGGCCCTGTCCAGTTCATAGTTGCGAACAGTGGGCGTGGAGTAGTCGCCCTCCCCCTCCATCAGACCAATCTCAGCGTAGTCATCCGTTAGCATAGGCTTTGCCGGACTCGCCCCTGATTTATTCGACTCCAGTGTCGCATTATTGCTGGAGGCCTTTGTGCTATCATCGCTGGTCGATGCGGTTGTTTCCCTCTGCCAAATCGTGAACTCCAGGTCTTTTGATAACAATCTGCAGTAGCCGTCAATGAGGTCGGCAATGCTCTCCGCCGTCTGAAAAATATAATATTAGCATTCAAAACGAGATAATCGAAGGGAAGAGTACACTCACATTAATGCCATTGCACGTAATAACCAAGTCCTCCACATTATTCGAGGCAGAGATTTTGATCTGCGTTTTGATCTTCTGGCAGTTGCAGTTGAAGTTATGGGACTCCGTGGATTCCGTAGCATTTTCGCTGGCCTTGGGCAGCTTTTCCTTTGGTAGAGTGCATGTTTTTATTGCAACGACATCCTTGAACTGAGCCACATTCTTCAGGCTAGCTTGGGGATGGGTCTGATAAGAGATTCCTGCGAATACAAGAGTATATGGAGTTGTTAACCAAGAAATGTTTATACTTCTGATTAAAAAAATAGCATTACCGATGTGGGGGCCGACGTGTAGGATTCCAGATATATTCCAGGCAGAGCTCAGTGTCACCGAGAATTGCTCAAAGTTTGTTAAATAAATATTTTTTAAAAGATCGAAGAACCTGCAACGGAAAAGGTAATTTAATCGTGCGAACACGTGAGGCCGTATGACCAAGAAATGCCTCACCGTGTCAAGTACTCAATGTCATTGTAATTGTAGACCTTTTTGTAACCGACTTGGATCAGTTTCTTAAGATTCTTTGGCTTTGTTGTGGCTATCACAGATTGTGGAAGAAAACTCTTAAATCCCATTTCCTTTTCAATGTAATCGATGTGCTGCTTCTTGTCCGGAGCCTTAACCGTAATGTTCTTGAAGAAATGACGGATGCCCAGGCAGCACAATTGGACCGCCACATCTGTGTCGATCGCGGTTACATTGGCCTGGATGAAATCTTCCTTCACCTGATTGAAGTAGTAGAAGCATGTGGCCTTGTCCTCGTCGAATAGATCCTGAATACTGTTGGGCACATAGCGCACCCTCAGCTCCACCCGCCAGACTCTGTTGGCGATGACCCTCTTTCCCTGATCCTGATGGTGCAGCATTCCCTCCTCGAACTCGAACTTGGCGTCCTCGTTATTGGGGCAGTCCACATTGGCACAGCCCGGCGTCAGGATGTGGGTGAGGACCTTCTGCATGGGGGTGGTCCTGGCCAACCAGATCACCTCCTTGGTGATCATGTTCATCATCCGACAGGCATAGCGCTGGATGCTAGGCGGCCGCCCATCCCGTCCCAGATCCTCGATGGTCTTCCGGATCACATTGAAGACGGTTTCCTTGACACTGAACTTGACCGCCTTGAAGCTCTTGTTGGGCATGTGCACATGGATGACGTACTCGTCGAGGAGCGCTGCAGAAGAGATCAATGAATCAGTGGGTGTTTTTTTGGGGAAAATCTGAAAATTGGAGAGGCCAAACCAGAACTCCTACTCACAGTCATGGCTGGTGGGCGGCGGTTGACTGCTTTCCACGACGTTCATGTTCCACCAGCTGCCGTCCGGACACAACTTCAATCTGCGATACGGGCACCAGATGCGTAGTTTATACGGTATATGCCGGATAGCGATTGCATCACACGGTAGTTAGTCGGAAATCCTGTGCCAATCTACGGACAGGTGGAGGAGGTTGTCGTCGAAGACGTTGTCGCGGAGAGTGAGAGACTTTCCACCCCGTTCGTTATGAATTTCTGTTGTGGCACCGAACCACACCTTAACTCTCTTCCGCCTCTGCCCGCCCACTCTCTGCGATGGCCCGATGGATAGCACGATCGACGGTCAACTTGGCCGAATTCTCTAATCTGGCCGGGAAAGCGCGATACTCGGTTATTGCCAAACTCTCGGTTTATGAAAATACATCTGTTATACATATATATGCATCTGTTTATACATACATAGCAGTCTGGGCTGCCAGATGTGAGGGGTTGGCGTGGTTATTGGACCATTAATTGCAAAAACCGAACGCTGATCCTACTGGCTCCCCGCATCACCGACTTAATTCAACTAATAACGCCCGCAATGGCCGTGGCAGGCCTCAAATGTCTATTTTCGAATAAAGTAAATACTCTGTAGAGGTGGAAACACACTGATAAAAGCACCGATTCGTTGTTATCGAACTTTTCCATCAACTAATAATACCATCACTAACCCACCTCTAGAAAAAAGTACTGCCATCTCGAACAGAACTTCCATCTCTAGCCAAATACAGCGACATCTACAAGTTCTTCAAAACGCGAAAAGGTGAGCCAACACAAGCCTTTTTTGAGCAAAAAAAAAGTAATTTTACGCATTTTGCGTGGCATTTTTATCCGTAAAGAGTGGTTACTTCACCTCCCGCTGTCCACTGGTTGTGCGGTAATTAGATCTTGGCTAAAAATACACTATTACTATTGTCCAAGCCATTTCTAGTTTTGGACTTCTGTCCAATCCTAATAATTGTTATAAAAACAAAGAAAACCGTATGCCTGCAATATGCATGTGTATTTCTCGCCATATCTAGCCATATCATTCTCCCAATCTAGAGTATAATTCAGCTGAAAACTTTAAACCATATTGCAGAAGCCCCCGAACACGTTGGCAGGAATGTCGGACTCCGAAGTTAGCAACATGTCGGACAGTGGGTCCGAGGACGGATCGATTTCCAATAAATCGCAGCGCAGCGCCCGCTCCAAGTCAAGGTCGAGGTCCAGGTCCCGGTCCGGATCGAGGTCCGTCTCCAGATCCAGATCCAGGTCCCGCTCGCAGTCGGGCCACTCCCGGTCGGGATCAGAGTCGCCGCGCGGTCGCGGCAATCGTGGCCCGAAGAGTGATGAGTCCGGTGAGGAGGAGGAAGAGCCGCCAGGCGAGGACATCGACTCGGAGGAGTACGAAGAGGAGGAGAACGATGATCATCCAAGAAAGAAGAAAAAGAAGGAGCGATTCGGTGGTTTCATCATCGACGAAGCCGAAGTGGACGATGAAGTGGGTTTATTTCTATTCTCCATAACACCAAGCTCTCACTAATCCTACTTTTAATTGCAGGTCGACGAGGATGAAGAGTGGGAAGAAGGTGCCAACGAAATAGGCATTGTGGGAAACGAAATAGATGAGCTGGGACCCACGGCCAGGGACATCGAAATCCGACGACGAGGCACAAACCTCTGGGAGTAAGTAACTGTTACAAAACTATGTCTTTTATCTAAAAAATACCTCACCACAGCACCCAAAAAGAGGACGAGATCGAGGAGTACCTCCGCAAGAAATACGCCGACGAATCCATCGCAAAAAGACACTTTGGCGATGGCGGAGAGGAAATGTCGGATGAGATCACCCAGCAAACGCTGCTCCCAGGAATCAAGTAAGTATGCCCGACTCTTGGAAGTCCCAAATATTTCACAATTCCTTTTATTTCCATTCAGGGATCCCAACTTGTGGATGGTGAAGTGCCGCATTGGCGAGGAGAAGGCCACCGCCCTGCTGCTGATGCGGAAGTTCCTGACCTACTTGAACACCGATGATCCGCTTCAAATTAAATCCATTGTCGCCCCCGAAGGCGTCAAGGGATACATCTACCTGGAGGCCTACAAACAGACCCACGTCAAGACGGCCATCGACAATGTGGGCAACCTGCGAATGGGAAAGTGGAAACAGGAGATGGTGCCCATCAAGGAGATGACTGACGTCCTGAAGGTGGTTAAGGAGCAAGTGGGCCTCAAGGTCAAGCAATGGGTGCGTCTAAAGCGCGGCCTCTACAAGGACGACATCGCCCAAGTGGACTACGTGGATCTGGCCCAAAACCAGGTGCATCTGAAGCTCCTGCCGCGCATCGATTACACGAGAATGCGCGGTGCCCTGAGGACCACAGCAACGGCAAGTTTTAGTTTCAAGAGTCCAATACAGAAAGCTGAGAATGTAAACTATTTCAGGAGTCGGATGACAGCAAGCGCAAGAAGAAACGCCGACCTCCGGCCAAGCCATTCGATCCAGAAGCCGTCAGGTATACGACCAGTTTGTTTATTATTTTTGAGGCATTACTAACTTCCACATAAATATGCAGAGCTATTGGAGGTGAAGTCCATTCGGATGGTGATTTCCTGCTCTTCGAGGGCAACAGGTATTCCCGGAAAGGATTTCTCTACAAGAACTTCAACATGTCGGCCATTCTGTCCGATGGCGTAAAGCCCACCCTGGCCGAGCTGGAACGCTTTGAAGAATCTCCAGAAGGTATTTTACATTTTAACATTAAAATAGTGAAGAAAAATAATAATATATATTATTCTTGCAGAGGTCAACTTGGAAATCATGGGCACTGCCAAGGACGACCCAACTTCAGCTCATTCCTTTTCAATGGGCGACAATGTGGAAGTCTGCGTGGGTGATTTGGAGAATCTGCAAGCCAAGATTGTGGCCATTGATGGCACCATGATTACCGTGATGCCCAAGCATCAGGATCTGAAGGTAGAGATCCCTAATGACCATAAAATAAAATGGAAACTAACCGAATTCCTTTCCAGGATCCTTTGATCTTCAAAGCCCTTGAGCTGCGCAAGTACTTCAAGACAGGAGATCACGCCAGGGTCTTGGCCGGCCGATATGAAGGCGAAACTGGTCTGATTATTCGCGTTGAGCCCTCCCGTGTGGTTCTCGTTTCGGATCTGACTAATCATGAGTTGGAGGTCTTGCCACGCGATTTGCAGCTGTGCTCCGATGTGGCCACAGGTGTGGACTGTCTTGGACAGTTCCAATGGGGAGATCTAGTGCAGTTAGAGTGAGTTTTCCCATTAACTTGTTCATGAATTTAAGCTCATTTAGAACTCTTTCAATAGCTCCCAAAATGTTGGCGTCATTGTTCGTTTGGAGCGTGAAAACTTCCATGTCCTTGGCATGAATGGAAAGTGCATCGAGTGCAAGCCCACTGCTCTGCACAAGCGCCGGGAGAACCGGAATACTGTGGCCCTAGATGCGGATCAGAATCAGATTCGTCGTCGGGATATTGTGAAAGTCATGGAGGGACCTCATGCCGTAAGCAGATTCTTATATTTCTGAGAACTTCATTAAAGAAACTCAATTTTAGGGCCGCTCTGGAGAGATCAAGCACTTGTACCGCAGTCTCGCCTTCCTCCATTGCCGCATGTACACCGAGAACGGCGGCATCTTCGTCTGCAAGACCCGGCACTTGCAGTTGGCTGGTGGCAGCAAGACGAATGTCAACAACGCCGGAACTCTTGGTGGCCTGGGATTCATGTCGCCGCGTATCCAGTCGCCCATGCATCCGTCCGGCGGTCGTGGAGCTCGAGGAGGTGCCCGCGGCGGCAGGGGAGGATTCCGTGTTACCCGAGATCGAGAGATTTTAGGAAAAACCATCAAAATCAGTGGTGGACCCTACAAGGGAGCCGTGGGAATCGTCAAGGATGCCACTGAGAGCACTGCTCGCGTGGAGCTGCACACTTCGTGTCAGACTATTTCGGTGGATAGGAATCACATTGCCATTGTGGGAGTGCCCGGCAAGGAGGGCAGTGTGTCCACTTACGGACGTACTCCGGCCCGTACTCCTGGCTATGGAGCCCAGACGCCCAGCTACACTGCTGCTGGCTCCAAAACACCGTTGGTGGGAAGCCAGACACCCAACTGGGATACGGATACTCGTACTCCTTATGGTACCATGACTCCGTCGCACGATGGCAGCATGACGCCTCGCCACGGAGCTTGGGATCCGACGGCCAATACCACGCCAGCCAGAAACAACGAGTTCGACTATTCGCTGGAGGAGCCAAGCCCAAGTCCCGGCTACAATCCAAGTAATAATTGCCCTTCTCTCAAATCCCTCTTTTGCTCTAATTTCAATTCATTTTTTAGGCACTCCTGGCTATCAAATGACATCGCAGTTTGCCCCGCAAACACCTGGCACTTTGTATGGATCGGATAGGAGCTACAGCCCCTTCAATCCCAGTCCCAGTCCAGCACCATCTCCCTATCCAGTTGGGTACATGAACACCCCGTCGCCATCGACCTACTCCCCGAACACTCCGGGAGGCATTCCCCAGTCTCCGTACAATCCGCAGACTCCTGGCGCCAGTCTCGACTCCTCGATGGGCGACTGGTGTACTACGGATATTGAAGTTCGGATTCACACGCATGACGATACCGATCTGGTTGGACAAACGGGCATTATTCGCACGGTTTCCAATGGAGTTTGCTCCGTTTTCTTGCGACAGGAGGATCGCAGTGTCTCCATAGTCAGCGAGCATCTGGCTCCGGTGCCACCAAACAGTGGTGACGAGTTCAAGGTCATCTATGGCGAGGAGCGCGAGTCCGTGGGCCGGGTTCTGGCCAAGCAGGAGGGAGACGTCCTTGTCTGCAAGATCAACGACGAGGTGAAGATGATTCCGGTTAACCACCTCTGCAAGATGAAGTCTATCGACTAAAGTGGATAATTTGTTAGGCGCTTCGATGCTGCTTCAATTAAATAACCAGAATATGATACAAATTTCACTTAAATTAAAAAAAAAACATGGACGTTTATTCAAATAATATAAAATATTGCACATTTGGCATGTTTTGGGTATTAATCGTTAAGATACAGTAACAATAAATCATTTTTGTTGTTCATTTGTGTGTTTTTGCAAAACATGTAAACTAATTCTATTTAAATAAACACAGAAACATTATTTAAATCATTTATTTGTAGCGGGTGTTGCTTTCTCCGGAAATAGTCAGCCCTGGTTTTTCGGTTCAGGATTTCAGTCATGACGTTGCCACTCTTTTTTTAATCGGTCTTAACCGGTTGTGGAAATGTTACATTGCAACGTTTCGAAAAGTTATTCGTGGCTAATTTTATTAAAATATATTATAATACGATATTATTTGCTTTAAATTAACAAGTTATTGCTATTATTCCCCACAAAATATTTGAATAACCATTTGAATTTGAGAAAACCCAGACAAAAACGCGTTAGTACCACAATAAGTGGTATTTGGCCAGACTGCCCTCCTCCCATCTGGCAGCACTGGTTCCCTCTTTTCTTTTCGTTTCCGGCGAGGTATGCACCATATTTCAGCTCCACGTTTTTTTTTGTTTTCTTTTATTAATAATTGCACTTTTATTTTAGATAAATATCCATAATGACGGTAGGTTGACACGTGGGCTATGTATTCTTGCACTGCAAGGGCGACTAGGCATTTGTTGGAGGGCAGAAACAAAGGGAAACCGCCCGAAATGCGGACGGACCGAAAGGTTATTTTTTGCGTGGTTATGAATCGGAAGTGACGATGTCCATTGCTTGTTTTGCAGGCCGCTGCCAAGAAGGAACCCAAGATTAAGCGCGACCCGGCGAAGAACCCCATGCGGGATCTGCACATCCGCAAGCTTTGCCTGAACATCTGCGTGGGAGAGTCTGGTGATAGGCTTACCCGTGCCGCCAAGGTACGACTACATATCCGGAATATATTATTATCAGTGCTAAGCTAATATTGTGGTGTCTCGCAAACAGGTGCTGGAGCAGCTGACTGGTCAGCAGCCCGTGTTCTCCAAGGCCCGCTACACAGTGCGCTCCTTTGGCATTCGTCGTAACGAGAAGATCGCCGTCCACTGCACGGTGCGTGGCGCCAAGGCCGAGGAGATCTTGGAGCGCGGTCTGAAGGTGCGCGAGTACGAGCTGCGTCGCGACAACTTCTCCGCCACCGGTAACTTCGGTTTCGGCATCCAGGAACACATCGATCTGGGTATCAAGTACGATCCCTCCATCGGTATCTATGGTCTGGACTTTTACGTTGTTCTGGGACGCCCAGGTAAGCAAATCGCTCTTTCCCATATAGTCTCGCACTTAATTAGGTATCTCTGCCATTTGAGGCACTGATGCTCAGTAAATGTGCGAAAATCAAAGAAGATGTGCTCAGTTGGATTGGCTTCTCTTACCTTGCCAGTCCACACGGTACAATTTCGACACCAAACTATATTTCTATCTTGTATTTTTTTACTTACAATCTATTTCCTATTTTCAGGCTACAACGTGAACCACAGGAAGCGCAAGTCCGGCACTGTGGGCTTCCCCCACCGCCTGACAAAGGAGGATGCCATGAAGTGGTTCCAGCAGAAGTACGATGGTATCATCTTGAACAGCAAGAAGTAGAGGCGTACTACTCCTAACCATGTTTTTTAAGAAGAATTCTAAAATAAACCTTGGCTTGTGTCAACACGTAAAACTTGAAATTATAATTGTTATAGAATTTAGTTAGTGGTTTGACTGAAAAGCTCATCGAGTTTAGAACGAAATATAGATTATTTTTGATGAGAAATTGTTATCCATTGCTAGTTAGATAGTTCTTTTCTTCTGCCTGGGTCAACCCAAGCCATTTTCAATGTCAGACCGTAGGTGAACTTGAACATTTGCGAGTGGGTGATGTGAATCGGATGTGGGTGCCAAAGTTGAAGGTGCTTCAATGCTTCAATAAATCGATTTCGACACTACCCAGTGGTTGCCATGACTACCCAAAGTCCTTTGCAGGGCCAAACATGCCAAGAACAATCACAGACTGAGCCGTAAACAAAATAGAACCGATGCCAGTTCAATAATAAAATGGGAATGTTGCACAATTTGGCCGACTTGATAAAGATTAAGAAGGATAAAATGACCATCTTGGTGCTGGGCCTCAACAACAGTGGAAAGTCATCTATAATTAACCATTTTAAGAAGTCCAGTGAACAGACTAGTATTGTGGTGCCCACAGTTGGTTTTATGGTCGAGCAGTTCTACAGTGAGTGAAAGTGAAGGATGTCCTAAAATCCAATCTAAAGTTTATCTTCAAAAGGCATGTCTGGTGTCAGCATAAAGGCCATTGATATGTCGGGAGCCACGCGGTATAGGAATCTCTGGGAGCACCAGTTCAAGAACTGTCATGGAATCATCTACGTCATTGATTCCAGCGATCGAATGAGATTTGGTATTCATATTTTAAATAGAAGTTATCCTTTTGATTGCAAGCCCTTCCTGTTTCAGTTGTGGTCAAGGATGAGTTGGATCTGGTCCTGAAACATCCAGATTTGTCCAACCGGATAGTGCCTATACTTTTCTACGGCAATAAGTCGGATGTGGAGGACTCCTTGTCTTGCGTTAAAATAGCAGCAGGTTCATAGCATTCTATTTTAATAAATAAAATTATAAAATACAACTCCACAGCTCTGAGGCTGGAGAACATCAAGGAGAAACCGTGGCACATCTGCTCCAGCAACGCCATATCCGGCGAGGGACTCGGCGAAGGTGTCCAATGGCTCATCCAGCAGATGAGATTCGCCATGTTGAGCAACAAAGACGCCTCCAAAGCCAAAGCCAAGATCTCCAAATAACCAGAATCATATTTTGTTTTGAAATAAATCACCCATTTTGTTTTTTGGAGTTTTTGGAAATCAACAGAAATTTATATATTTTTTTTTCGTTTCGCATACAAGGACATTCTTCGTTTCATTACAAATCAACACAGGCGAATTATTATACCTTCCTTTCGATTAATCATAATGTAAATTCAAATTATTCAAATATAATTTAGCAGTCTAGGAAATTGGCCGCCATCAAGAGTTCTAATGCGATCTCGGGTGCGATCGGGAATTCGGGAATTTCGGTAGAACTATTGGTGTATCGCACTTTGTACGTAAAGTACATGCAGACCTTTTGTAGAACGTGGGATCTGGAAAGTAAAACACGATTATTAATAGATAATACAAACAGATATAGCCTAGCCAGTAGTATCAAAAAAAAAAAATCAAAAATATTAAGTCATATTTTATTTTTGGAAATAACATTCATTTCTTTAAAATATAAATAATAATTCTAAAAAAAAAGAATGATGAAATTTTGAGAAATTGAAAACCGGAACCGGCTTTCGGAGAGATTTCTCGCCTTTTGATTAGTTTTGATACTTAGGATTACGTGTAGTATATTAATCCGGGACTAGATTTGTCGTAAAGGTGCACCTGAGTTGTGCATGGTATGACCTACACATCGTCGCATGAATATATATATATATATAATTATATATAGGATTGTGAGTCGCCGGTCAATAGGTCAGCCGGATGACTTTGCTGCTGGGGGCTGCTACCAGGCTGTTGTCTGGTGGGTGGGACTCCGAACCCCATTGGTGGTACTTACGGTATCTCACGGAAATGCACTTCGTTGGCCTCGTTCTCGGCAAATTGGCCCGGTCCGGACAACATCGCCCGGATCGTGCCGGAGGTAAGAGCGTGCTCGCGTTTTACAACAAATTCATGGCCGTCTGAGGAAATCAGCTTCACGTACATGGCGTCGGGCCCCTCGCACCCGCCATAGATCTTGTCGCCGCGCTGCTCATCCATTGCTATCATCTTTGTTGGGAGTAAGGGTGGATGAATATGTCTACTGTAGTAGTTGCCAAAAAAAATTGCCTATTATTTATTTTTTATCTTACTTGTCAAAAGTCAGTGACACTCACACACGAACGACAAAACTAGGGGTGTGAATTTAGACGACAAATTTATCGATAGTATCGATTGTGAGTAGCGTTATGTGGTGCATACTTTTAGGGGCGCTAAATTTTATACTCTTTCTGAGGGTGTCTAAAAGTAGGCAACTAAAATGACTAAATAAATTATATATATTCATGATCAGGATTATCTCCAGAGTCGATATAATCATGACTGTCTGTCTGTATGTTTCTATAAAAGATAGTCTCTTAATTGTATAGCAAAATGATAATTTTGCAGTCTGTATAATTCGAAGGGGCATGGAATCGGTTAGGTATGTCCTATAACTATATAATATCCTATATTCTGTCCTTTACGGATATCTGATTGATTAAATAACCTCATTTCCTTCTGCACAATGAGGCCCATGTCTCCATAGAAATGTCTCCTCATTTTCAAGTTTATTTTAACATAACAAAGCCCATTATTATTCAAACCGGTTCCATGACTCAGGCCGTCTTTTTGGCCAAAATGGTTTAGGTTATGAATGACAATTACCGCCATATGATTGTTTCAATCAATATTTAACTAATAAAAACAAAAGTAAGATCATTCACACTACCGGCATTTCTTTATATGGTATCTAAAATATATATATTTCGAAAGTAGCCTCCTACAGAACCCGATTTTTGTAAAAAAAACAAGTAATTCTGGAATGCCCACGTCAGTGTTATCATCATGCCCTCTCCTCAAGGGCAAGTAATTATTTTGTTTTCGGAAGAGTTGGGGCAGGTTGGGGACCAGCACCGGCATCGGCACCGGCTAATAAATAAAAATCTATATATAGATCCTTTCATGAATGACTAGACATACATCAAGCATAACCCCAATACAAATAATCGAAAATATCTGGGACTACATACATATATTCGTCTTATAGTCTTTCAGTAAATGAGGAACTAAATCCCCCCCCCAGAAAATACAACCAAAATAGATAATGTTTAGGCTTGTGAACAAAATTGGATCCGACTTTATTGATTACGTTGTTAAAAGAACAAACAAATTACAACTGAATTCTTGTTCTCGTTTTCTCATTTCTTTTGCAAAACATTTGAATCGAGAATCGGAAATTCGAATGGGAATTTTTTATTGGTTTTTGTTGTTGTTTAGTTCTCATCGACCTCAGCCTCTTGTTCCTCCTCGAATTCGGCATCCTCGTCGGCGGTGGCCTCCTGGTACTGCTGGTATTCAGACACCAAATCGTTCATGTTGCTCTCAGCCTCAGTGAACTCCATCTCGTCCATGCCCTCGCCGGTGTACCAATGCAAGAAGGCCTTGCGACGGAACATAGCAGTGAACTGCTCAGAGATGCGCTTGAACAGCTCCTGGATGGCAGTGGAGTTGCCAATGAATGTGGCAGACATCTTCAGACCACGGGGTGGGATATCGCACACGGCAGTCTTCACATTGTTGGGGATCCATTCAACGAAGTAGGAGCTGTTCTTGTTCTGGATGTTAAGCATCTGTTCGTCGACCTCCTTCATGGACATACGGCCACGGAAGATGGCGGCAACGGTCAGATAGCGACCGTGACGTGGATCGCAGGCAGCCATCATGTTCTTGGCATCGAACATCTGCTGGGTAAGCTCGGGAACGGTGAGGGCACGATACTGCTGGGATCCACGGGAGGTGAGTGGCGCAAAACCGGGCATGAAGAAGTGAAGACGGGGGAATGGTACCATGTTGACGGCGAGCTTGCGGAGATCAGCGTTCAGTTGGCCGGGGAAACGAAGGCAGGTGGTGACGCCGGACATGGTTAGGGAGACGAGATGGTTCAGGTCACCGTATGTGGGTGTCGTCAGCTTGAGGGTGCGGAAGCAGATATCGTAGAGAGCCTCGTTGTCGATGCAGTAGGTCTCGTCAGTGTTCTCCACCAGCTGGTGCACCGACAATGTGGCATTGTAGGGCTCCACCACGGTGTCCGATACCTTTGGCGACGGCACCACCGAGTATGTGTTCATGATCCTGTCGGGATATTCCTCACGGATCTTAGAAATCAGCAGGGTACCCATACCGGAGCCAGTACCGCCGCCAAGCGAGTGTGTGAGCTGGAAGCCTTGCAGGCAATCGCAGGATTCGGCCTCCTTGCGAACAACATCGAGAACGGAGTCCACAAGCTCAGCGCCTTCTGTGTAGTGGCCCTTGGCCCAGTTGTTACCGGCTCCAGACTGTCCGAAAACAAAGTTATCGGGCCTGAAGATCTGTCCGAATGGACCCGAACGCACCGAATCCATGGTGCCGGGCTCCAGATCGACAAGAACGGCGCGGGGCACATACTTGCCACCGGAGGCCTCATTGTAGTACACATTGATGCGCTCCAGCTGCAGATCGCTGTCACCGTGGTAGGCACCGGTGGCATCGATGCCGTGCTCATCGGAGATGATTTCCCAGAACTGCAATCCGAAAGAGAAAAAGAAAAGTTTTCAAATTAGAAAGGAAATTTGGAAAAAATCAATAATAAAAGCCGATGACTCAGCTGGGAAAATCAATGAACCGACCAACTTTTTCTTTTCCGAGTTAATTTTTGAACAAATTCGGTTGAGGAGAGTTGAAATGAATCTTTATTGATTGAATTAGATGGCTACCCCCCCAGACACAAGCTACATACATGTCCATGGACCTATTTGTGTCGGCGGGGCGACCGTCATCATGAACTGTGTATGGGCCGAGTTCCGATTAACATAAGTCTCATTCCGCTGCCATTTTTGGTGCCACCAAGCCAACCAACCAACCACCAACGATAACGTCATCTGGCGTGGGTTTTGAGGCGCAGCTGTCGCCGCCGCCGCCGGCTGGCATTGGATCTGGCTCTCGATCTCGATCTCGATCTCTCTTGAAGCTTTTGGAGCGTAGGCTGATGACGGGCTGCCCCTGCAGTGATATGTACATGACTGAACATCGCCCCACGCACTCAGAGCTGGGATTTTCTCCAGACTCCCTCCTCTCCCGTCTGGCTTACATCACCAGACGGCGTACGGCGGAGGAGGCACTTGGGGAGAGAGGAACGGCGTAGGCGTTGGCGTTAGTAGTTAAGGTTAAAATGCAGCTCTCCTAAGCTCAACTACCGACCATCTGGCGCATAAATTGGCGTGTTTTTTGGGGGCATTGCGTCATCGCAGAGCAGAAAAAGTGAGGCTCAAGTCGTTGTTTATGTCGCGTAAACAAATAAACCAATTTACTGTATAAAGGAAATGGAAATGGAAATGTGTGGTTGCCACTCGTACAAAAAAAAAAATGGAAAACTATATATCTTTTTCTATAATCTATATAGAAATATTCCCTTTTAAGCCACAGCCTTTGAAGCCGTCACACCCATACCTAGAGCCATATTTGGGCACAACAATTGTTATGTTGCAGCTGCTCGGGCTGCTCGGCATTTTTAGGCGTTTCCGAGGGTTGTTTTCGGCCTATTCTCAGGACATGCGACAGGGATATTGATTTTTCGGCGCAAGGACTAGAAACAGGCGATGACACAGCGGATTCGTCATCGCCAAGTCCCGTTACTACTCAAGTCTGCGCGCATGTGCAGCACCGCCCTTTCTCCTGCCCCCAAAAGGTGTACGGTATGTACGGGAATTGGATAGAGACAACAGATGGCTCTGGCAAATTCCTCCATATATGGCCATCCCACTTCTGCCAGCATCATTAAGACAAAAAAAAAATAAGCCAAACTTTTTGTAAAAAAATTGCATGTAGGCATGTTAGCATGTATGTATGGTAATTGGGGAGCATTTATTGTATATACATATGTATGTATATGGCGTCATGTTCAGAAAATAGAAATTATTTTCACGCTAGATAAGATAGAGAGTAGTGCTGGAGTTGTGCAAAAAAAAAATTAGCGGAATGCAAGCAAATCGATAGAACGAGTACATCTGCTGCTGTGTACATACGATACATATACACATCTCTAAGTATAGGTATATTATACATCCCATTTATGTGTATACTCTTATACTGCGAACCGGTCAACGGCGACGGTTCAGTTCAGCCATTTTAGGTTAAAATGACGTCATGTTTTCTCTTTAGAAGACGCATAGCGGCAAAAACCGGCCGACGCTCACCAATACATGAAGAAAAGCCGTATTCCCGTCCCCGTATGTAAAAGTTTATGACTTAAAGTGGTATTGGGTTTTAGAAAACCTTTCGTGGTGTTGTTGACCAAAGAAGAAAAGTACCCTTCACCATCTGTGCAGCAAAGCGGCTTTCACGCCCAAAGGAAAACTATGAAAGTATTTTCGCCAAAGAGAAAATGACTCATGCACTTACCACACACACACATAGACAAATTTTATGGGCAATGTAATTGCTCGACACACCCAACTATAATTACACACACACACATATGTGCAAGTCAATGGCCCTAAAAGAGTGGCTTTCGGAAATTTGGGGCGTGTCGAGGGACTTGGTCAAAAAGTTAGTACATAAATCATCATATTTGCTAGTTTTTGTTGGGATTTTTGGAGAGATTTTTGTAGAGATCGGAAAAACACAGACAGACGCCGGGCGAACAACGGCCAACTCACTGAGAATCGGATATATACATAAAATGTGAGTGTGTGCGTGAAAATGCCGGCAGCGGCCTCAATCATTTTTTTGCCACATGGGCAGACGTGCAAAAATGACGCCATTTTGGCGACTGTACTCGACAATTATGCTCATAATGGTGCAAAAAAAATGTATAAGAAAAAAAATTATATTGTTTACATACCTTGGCTCCGATCTGGTTGCCGCACTGACCAGCCTGGATGTGAACGATTTCCCTCATTTTGTATTTGTCTTGGTTTCTTAACTTTCAACTTAAAAATATCTCTCGCTTACAGCACTCGCACAACTGTTCTACACGAAGTCTGTCTCGAAAAAGTGTCTCGGGAATGCCTTGCGCTATCTGCTTTTATAGCAAGTCCAAAATATATGTATATCTACAAATATCGATGTTTCCCCGAAAAATAATCGTACTATTTTTTCATATATCGATGTTCTTTGGGAATGTAAGGTCACTCTGCTTGGGGGAAAGAGGGATTTTATCATCGATAATTCCAGGGATTCCCACAGTTTTTGGTGATAAATTTAAATAATTTAAAAAATTTACTCAGATTTTATTATTTTTTTGCAATAATCAATTGTCAATAGAAACTATGGCTTATATCGATTTTTTTCCTATTTTTTATGATATACCATTGAAGAATGACAAATTTAAATCAAAAATTCACAACATCAGTCGTATATAGCAACAGAAATAGTTTCGAACTAAATCCTAATTACTCAAATTTGTCTTTTAGATACAAATGATTAGTTATTTATGTATTTTATATCATAAAATTTGAAACTTCGCGCCCATCGATAAGTGTGGCGGTTATAGCTCTTAAATAGTTTGAAATATCTCCACCAGTTCGCTTTTTTTTTGTGCTGAACTCCCTTTAAACTCACATTTTATTCTAATTTTTATAGTTTTGGGGTGTTTTTTTAACTTTTGTCATGTTTACCCGTACCGGAACTCAATTTTATTCGCAATTTAAATGTCTATTCTTTCATTCTCGAATTTCGAAATTGAACCGGTAAAGCAGCTGATTTCGAAATAATAGTGTGACCAGCCCAGAATTATAGTGTGCCCACCCTCAAAATAAAAGGTATAAAATAGGGTTTCAAAAGATTAAATTCAAAAGGGGGTATCAATAGGTCTCGAAAGTCTCAAAAATAAGTTGAGGGCGCGCGGTTCGGACGTTTCGACGGTCGGGATTTTTCATGACCTGGAGAAAGCATCGCCGCCGCGCGCACTACCAAACACCGGTCTTTCGTAAATCTTACGGCGAATCTGAATATTGTGCTCGAAGTACTGCCGGAATATATAAAAAAAATCTCTAAATCGTTTTGAGAATCTTTGGTGCTTGAAAAAAAAACCCTCCTGACAACTGTTGTGTTTGCGAGCAAAATAAATCGTAAAAAAAAAACCAAAAGGATACCGTTGTTGACAAATAATAAATATCGGACGGGAGAAGTTGATTATTTCTATTCAAGTATTCAAGCTGGCGCTTCGGAAAGTAAACAAATCGGAATAAAAATGCAAGGTTCAGTGGAAACCTGAATAGAAGGTTCCTGTTCGTGATTCCTTCCTTGCCTCCCCCGTGTGTTCGTGTTTGTGTCAGATAGTGAGTGTGTAAGTGTGTGTGTGTGTGCGAGTGGTTGTTGTGTTTTTGTGTAAAAGGAAAAACAAAACATCAGAGAGGGCAGCGGCGAGAAGAGCGGCTTGCGGCAAGATGCCGGCGACAGCGAATTCGTGGGTGTTGTTGCTGTTGTTCGGCGTCGTCGTCGCCGTAGAAAGCAGCAGCATCATCAGCAAAAAGGGCCAGCAGCAGCAGCAGCAACAGGAGTCCTTGACGTCCACGCTTCGTCCTCTCCCGGATAAAGGTAACAAATTCGCCTCCCACCTCCCACCTCCCACCTCTAGAAGAGATTTCATCTCTATCTATGTATGTATATTGTATCTCACTCTATCGCTCTTAATTGTTGTTAATCTGCGGTGCATTAACCTGGCGAGTAAACATCAGCCCCTCTCGCTTCCACCAAACAGTTGCGGCCCCATCCCTATCCCCATTCCAATCTCCCACCCCCGTCCCCTTGTTGTGTGCCAAAAATAACAACTGTTCTCCGTCTGTCTGCCAGCCAGTCTCTCTCTCCTCTCTCTCTTTCCGCCTGTCTGACTGCTCCACCACCCAACCCCCCGCTAGTTTCTGTTCACTTTGTTATGCAAATTCTTTTGGTTTTTCTTCTTGCTTCCAAAAATGCGCCACAAAACAAACGGAAACAAACAAAAAAATTTAAAACATAAATAAATAAAATACTAAAAAAAACTAAAAAAAAAAAAAGTGAAAATTTCTTATTTCGGTGGTTTTGTGGGGAATTTTCAGGCTTGGGGGGAAAAAAATCCAGAAACCATGGAAAGTTACAGAACCTCCGGGTGTTTCTTAACCCATCATCACAATAACGGGATTAAAACGAAATGTAAACATGTTATGATGGACAGAAGGGCCTTGGGGGGGTTATCCCCAAAAACATAAACAAAAAACATAACCTCTAAATAAGGTTATTGGAATATTTCTTTAAAATAAAAAAGTTATAATAATATTATTACACAGGCCGACAATTTCCAACTTTTTTTTTCCTCCACGCATAATTTTACCTGCTCCATAATCTTTAGGCTCCCCTGAACCAAAGTCCAGAACAAACATAGGTTCTATCACCCACCGTTTCCGCGGTACACCTAAGAGAAGAAATTGATCAAATTTTACCATATATTGAATTATGTAGGCCGTGAAATGGCTACGACCATCATTGTTTCCAGTACATATCATTTTTGAAATGTATGTGTACCAACTAAAATTAAAAAATGGTATCTAGCAGTTACCATATCTTTGGAATACTCATCCAAAGTTGAAATCTCAGATTTTCTACGTTAATTTTTGCTCTTCTATGATTTTTCCCCAAACATTTTTCTATGGAAGATTTTTATTTTCTTATTGAAATCAGTAGATCATACCATGTTTTAATTTTGGATTTAAGGAAAAACTCGAAATAATTTTATTGAATTTAATATAGGTGGTTCAACAATATTTTCTTCAATTAAATTGGAGTTTTTAATCTCATATTTTCAAAAAGTCATGGCTATCTACAACTTCTGTAAAGCTTTACTAAACAAGCTGAACCTGCAATAGATACGTTTTGAATATAGAAATAGTTTTAGATAGCCATGACTTTTTGAAAATATGAGATTAAAAACTCCAATTTAATTGAAGAAAATATTGTTGAACCACCTATATTAAATTCAATAAAATTATTTCGAGTTTTTCCTTAAATCCAAAATTAAAACATGGTATGATCTACTGATTTCAATAAGAAAATAAAAATCTTCCATAGAAAAATGTTTGGGGAAAAATCATAGAAGACCAAAACTTAACGTAGAAAATCTGAGATTTCAACTTTTGATGAGTATTCCAAAGATATGGTAACTGCTAGATACCATTTTTTAATTTTAGTTGGTACACATACATTTCAAAAATGATATGTACTGGAAACAATGATGGTCGTAGCCATTTCACGGCCTACATAATTCAATATATGGTAAAATTTGATCAATTTCTTCTCTTAGGTGTACCGCGGAAACGGTGGGTGATAGAACCTATGTTTGTTCTGGACTTTGGTTCAGGGGAGCCTAAAGGTTATGGAGCAGGTAAAATTATGCGTGGAGATTTTTTGCTGTTGGCCTGTGTTATTTATTATAAGACTAATTTATAATATTAAGCAATATTATTATTATTATTATTATTATTATTATTATTATTTTATTACAACAAAAATGTAAAAAAAAATTCAACTGAAAAACAAATAAATTTAAATAAATGATGGACCATGTAGAGTGTGTGCTCCATTCTTGACTTGCCGCATTATGCATGCACATGATCCATGACCCGAGGGGTCCCAGAGGTCCCCTTACACAAAGACCCCCATTGCTGGCACTCCCCCACTCTCCACTCCCCCCTTCTCTGTTATTAAGAACGACTGTCGCGGAGATGAGAAAAAAATAAAATTAAAGTAAGCATTTCCTTATTTGAGGCGTCGCGACGTCAGAATATTGTCACAATTTAAGCATTTCAATGGAAATAATTCACAAAAGCCACCGAAATCAATCAAACAAATTGTTTGTTTGCCTGACAACCACCCCTTAAGGGGGGATGGGAGGCAACAGACAAGAGACATGGGTTATCTCTCTTCTTGGAAATGGAATGATTTTCTTTTTTTCTAATCAGTGACTAGGAGTTAAATGACAAAAAAAACACACTTCCAAATAGGTCAGATTACGAAAGAATTTAGACAGAGCGCTCTTTACTTTCACAATTAATCCAGTTCAGTATTTTTTTAATAAAATGCAATAACAATATTCCCCTCCATTTGTATCACATTCCCAAGGTCGTTCACTTGCCATAGAATAAACCGCATAATTAATACAATTTGCATATTGCTCTTGGCTTTAAAACACAAACCATTGCCTTTTTTTTATTAATTTTTTAAAGATTAATGGGATAAACAGGGTTTTTTTCATTTTCAGACGTCAGTAAACGCTTTAAATAATAAAAATAATGAATTTTTGGCTTATAAGTTACTCTAAAATTTAGAGTCTAGAGTCTAAGTGATCTCCAACTTTCAGTAAAAATGTGTGCTTAGGTGGGTTTCATGGATTTTTTTGTAAAATAAAGATAAAATTCACTAAAATATCTGATTTTTTAAAGCTATTTAAGATTTAACGAACTAGAGTAACCTTTTTTTTCAAACGAAAAATTATTAAAATTGATGGAATAGATTTTTGGAGCATTTTAATCCATTTTTTAATAGATCTTTTTAAAATAAATAATAATCCTTTGTTCAGTTACTACTACTAATTGTATCTGGAAGAAGTATCTGAAATTTCATCAAGATCTGTTGAGTAGTTTTCGAGATATCAAGTTTTTCAAATCCTAGTTTTCGAAGAAAAAGAATCTTATGTTTTAAGAGACAAGGGAGCTTCTACTTCTTATAGTCTATGTATCTCAAAAGTATCTCTTAAAGTATGACACGGATCTAAAAAAACTTATTAAGCTATAAACTATAGAATAATAACTTTATTATAAAAATATTCTATAGATTTTTAACTTTTTTTTTAAACCAATAAGCAATATTTTAATTTTGAAACCCTGCAAATCTGGTAACTTTGAAAGAGCGGTTCTGGACAGTCTTTCTTGATTCTTGTGTGGTAATAACTGTCCCTCTAAGCCTGCTTAGGCTCCTCACTTGCCGTTCTGTGTAAACAAGAGTGTTTGCCAGGGAAACACTCCCCCAACTACCAACTTCCAATTCCAACTTCCAACTCCTAACTGCCCAACTCCCACAACTCCCCCAACTGTTTGCAACGCAGCGCAAATTTGTGTTGCCGACTGAAGTGTGTCGCAGTAAGCGTTCCGCCTGCGGGTCATCACAGGCCAGGCCAGCTTTGGAAAGGGCTGGTCGGCCTAAAGAAGGGGTGGCTAGAGCGTTCCTGCCCCAGCCTGGCATCCTGGCCAGCGCGTTCTGGGCAGGCGGAAATATTGCGGAAATCGTTTATCATGTCGCCAATGGCTCTGTTTTAATAATTGCTGTTCGCGTTAAATGGAAAAGGGGGATAGAGGGGTGGTGGGGTGGTGGGAGTGGGGCATAGTGGGTGTGGCATGCCTCATTTGTGCCTGAATGTGCTTGAGCTGCGATGAAAGGCTTTCCGATAGGAATCTCTATCTCTCTCTTTTGCCTCTGTCTAGAATTTAGATTATTTTTAAAAAAATAGAATAGCTATTTATTCCATATATTTTTTTTAAATTGAAACTTATCTCTGTCTAACAGACGAGGGGCAAGGTCTACCATCTGTCATCACTTTCTGTCAAATCGTAGATTTTATTTTAAATTTCTACATATTTGTTTTAAAATATTTAGAGGGAGAGAGGCCCGTTTCAAGTTCCACGTTGAGTTTGTTTGTTTGTTTCTGCCTCAAGTTCAAGAGCAAACGATAACCTGTCCGCAGACGATTAGGTAACACCACCAACAACAATAACAATAATAACAACAATAGCAGCAAACACGTTTGTAAGACACCTTACACACCAACACACACACTCCAACACACACGCACAAGTCGCACCTGCTTAAAGCCCAAAGAGCTCCAAAAGAGCTCCAAAGAAACAGAAACAGAAAAAAAAAACGAAACAATTTGGCTTCAAAAAAAAGCATGCTTTTGAGCCAAAAGGCAAAAGGCAAAAAAGCAAAAGCAAACTTGGCCCAAAACAAACTGACCATGCCGGCCGGCTTTGGCCAGCCAAGTGGTGGGAGTGGGAGGAGTTTGGGGATTGGATTTCTTTCCAAAGGCCATGAACGTGATGGCTTGGCTTAAAGGCTCTTTAAACATTTCAGGACTCTGATTTTTTCTCCTTTTTATTTTTGTTTTTTTTTGTTGGTGCATAATTGAGTCGGAAAATTCGGTTAAGCCAGTAATTTGTTGCAGAACAATTATGTGGAAAATCCATTCAGGAGGAGGCCTTTCCTCCCCACCCATATACTGTTGATTTTCTTTTTTTTCAACTCTATTGAGTTGCATGTCCCGACTCTGTGTTGCAGAAACAAAATACATTTATGGTCCGTCTGGAATCGAATGACGCACTGCCAAGATGGGAATTATCACTGAAAAAAATAAATATAATAACTAGAACCGGACCGGTTCTTCCAGAAAAAATATAACTTCTAAGATTTAAGTCTTAAATAATTAAGATTTAAAATGATTTATTATTATAGCTTATTAGTATTCTTAAATAAATAATATTTTTCTTACTGTGTTTGTTAAAAAAGACAGAAAAGAAAAGAAATCTGGGACCGGTTCAGATCGCTTCGACGAACAAAGAACTCTCCACTCTGCCAGGGGGTCTAGACTCCAAGCCCTATATGGTCAGGGCCAGGACTGTGGGCCTACGTACTTTTAAGTTAAAACCACTGACATCTCCTCATTCTTGGCCTTGAGTGAGAACTGCAACTCTTGCCATAAATTGTCACGATTTTTTAAAACAAACTGTATCTTAGTCAGAGGCCTCTGGCTCATGAGTAATATTTTCGAATATTCTACAATTAATTTACAAGCTTTTTTTAATTGCTCGTTCACCCACGCTTGCAGCTAGCCAGCAGGAAAGTAAACTTGTATAGTATGTGGCTGGGAAGCAAAGTGCATTCAATTTAGTTTTAATTAGCAATGAGCATGAAATAATTGTACGAAAAAGCGAAAAAGCTACAAACTCAACGGGGGCATCTCGAGTGGGCAACCACTTCTCCACTCTTTGCATACTTTTGGCATAATTATTTCTCATAATGGAAATACATTTTATAATTGCCTTGCTGGCTCTTGAGGTCAAAAGAATATATATATTTTTGCATTCAATTGAAATGAGAAGAGAGGCTTTTAAAAAGTGAGCTTAAAAAATGGATAAAAAATTATGTTTTTAAGTCCAACACAGTTACAGGTCAGCTATTGATGAACTGGAACTGGTATTAGTCTCTATATATGGCCAGAACTGCACTCGACGTTGATGTGTTTTGTTGGCCAGTTCTGTGGCCAGCGCTACAATATTGAAAGTGCATTAAAATAGAGCTGAATGACTAGTGGTAGTAGTGCCTCGTAAGTAGAAAATGTTATACTCGTGTAGCAACAAAACCGCAAAGCCAAAGCCATCCTTCTCCCATCGACTCTATTGGACCTTTCGGTTAAGGTTTATGCGTCAATCGATTTTGCGATCAAATAGAATTCATGCAAAATGCTAGTTATGGTTCTGGTTCTGGTCCTGCTTTGAAACAATATTTGTGCACTGCGCTTTCCTTTCTTTGCATCCGTGGGATACATTTTACAAAGTAATTTAAGCGAACGACGACAGGAGGGATTAGAGTGGGTGGGTGGGTGACTGGGAGCTAGGTGCCTGGGCGTCTGGCAGGCAAAACGCAAATTAATGATACGCAATTGTGGCAAATCGCACGCTTCCATGTGGGCGTTTGTTTGAAGAACACTTTGTCCTGATGTCCTCTCGTCCTGTTGTCCTGATGTCCTGCGAGTGTGTTAGTAGAGGGTGGTACACCACAGGGGCATTGGACTAGCAGGGTTCTCTTGTAATTGCAAGCTGCTGTTTCCTTCAATTAATTGTTTTAATAACACTTCAAAGGCTTTTAATTTCCAAACAAAAATAAGTTATAATTTAAAAAAAAATTAAACTTGGCCAGGACAGGGTAGCTGGTAGCTGTGAGCTCTGGACTATTTAGTCGCACCCTTCCAAGTGCAGTTTCCCGGAATTTTCCCTTCTCCGGTTTCCTTTTTTTTTTGCATATTTGTCTACCTTTGCGCACTCGTCGGATCTGCCGCTGATGGATTTTGTTGCAAGTTGCTGTTGTTGCTGCTGCTGCTGCTGCTGGTTTTTGTGCTGTAATTTGTTCCTCTTCCTTTGTTTGCCACACTGGTTGTTGCTACTGCCACTATGTCTGTTATTATAAGCAAAAGCGCTCAACGTTCAACGCTCAGCGCTTTGCAAAATTGTTTCCACCTCGAGTCGCCTCCCGGCTGCCGTCCCCCCCATCTGTGGCCCACCCTGTTCTGCCCCCCCAATCTCCGTTTCTTTTGTCTTGCCCCAGTCCATTTGGAGTAAACTGCTTCCTTCCTCTCCCCCTGTTAATCATAGTGCCGAAGCATCTATGTTGCAATTGCCATCGATAAGCTGAGCTTCCGAGGCATCTTCCACATGTCTATTGGTGCGTCGCAACTTTGTTCTCTAATTTATGGCTCTGTCCCCATAAATTGGGGCAGGAATTGGCGGAAACTTACAAGACACGCGTCATAGTTCTTATAGTTTGGTTCGAAATGTTAGTCAGATTTGGTAAATATTTCCAATATTTCATAAAACTTGATCCATTTTGATTTATTATTTGGTAGATAACTGTGTTATACACTATTTCTATAACTTTTAGAATAAAATATTGTATAGTTTTCTAGTTATCTTAGGCCAGTGATTACTGGAACCCCCCTTTTAATGAAATTTCTATACATCATAATGCCTAAAATACCAAATTACCCAAAAACCTAAACTAATCTAAATATTTTGTTTTATAAATTGGCTAAATTCCTATCCCATCTAGGTATAAACCCTAGGAAGCCCCTATCCCTAAAATCGCTCTACAGCGCCCTCTACAGCGCCCCCTATATCCCCCTCATTTTTGGAAAACTTTCGGGAAAGCGCGTTATGCGTGGCTGTGGGTGAAAAGTGGGCCAATACAGTGGAGAGTTGAGTTTTGTTTCTCTGTTTGCTTTGCTGACAAAGTTTGTTAGTTTTAGCGCCAATTTTAATGTGCAAACTTTTGGCGGAGACTGTTGCCAGCCCAGCCACATTTTGTCAGGCAGGGCGGGCTAGGATGGGCGGAAAAGATGCCTTCGGGTTGAATGATTAGCAAAAGTTTTTCATTTTCTGTCTTCCTCACTTATAACCGGGAAATTAAGTATTTCAGAGAAGTTCAAACTTGAACTAGATTAGAAAGCAACATTGAGATATAAATGCTTTCTGAAAAGTGAGCAGTTACCTTCTTAAAAAGAGTCGAAAATTGTTTCATTTTAATTTAATTAATAAAACCCCTTTAATTGCCATCGATAATAAAGCAATAAATACTTAAAAAATCATGGATTAAAAATAATAAATAAAGTTGCAATTCATTTTCCGCAATATTTCTGATGCCGGGACTGTTGATTTGTGTAATTTGCGCCTGGCGAGCAATTTTTCAATTTTATGAAAACAGGGAGGGCCTCCATCACACCAGATGGATTGGATATATGTGTGCCGGCATCATCCCTCCGATAATATCAATATCTCCCTCCCGATGCTGACAGTCGGAGCGAGTAAATTTCAATTTATGGCCACAAAAAACACAAAAAAATGTATTTTTTTTAATAAATGTGTATGGCCTAGCATGAAATATATATCAGAGAGATATATTACATGACTGTGTCGATTCGCTGCCAGACATTCGGATGTATGAAGTGCATAATTGACAAATGATTGACAACGATATGGCATTTTTCATGAAAAGAACGCAAAAAAACGACAAAAATCAATTGTTTTATTATTTGTCATGAATATTTCAAACAACTATAGATGGGAAAAAATATATTATTTACATTTTTTTTCGCATATGCCTTGGGTTATGCAGATTATGAACTAAGACCTTTATTAAAGCATTTTTCCATCCAGCCAACCAGCCATCCCAACCCCACTTTTAAAGTCACAAAAGTCACCACCATCCCACAAAAAAATTTAAAAAAAAAAGTAACAGGCAGAGCATCCCTTTGCTTTTCATCAATCTTTGTTAATTTTTACTCTCCAAGAGAAAAACTGAAAGGCCAGGGACATAGTTTTTCAAAGAGGCTCTCGGGAAAATTGGAAAATATGTTTTTTTTTTGTAGTTATCTGCTGGCACCCGCAGCTCCTTTATAGGGGAGTTTTATATTTTTGGCATATATGGTTTTTAGAATCTGAAAATATTTCTAGTTTTCTAGAACAACCACAAAGGTTTTTCAGTTTGAGGAAATTAAAATTTCTTCTTTGTTTCGGGTGCATGGTAGAATTTTTAATTTTCTCGCTTTCACAAAAGAGCACGCAGCTGGCTAATCCAAGAAACAATGAAAAGGACTAAAAAAAAGGCACAAGTTAGAAGCATGTTTTAGACTATAGAGTGGTTTAAGATGCTTTTTTTGTTTTTTTTTTCGGAAAAAAATATAAAAAAAGGCATTAGACTTGTCCGTGTGTCCGCCAATTTGTCCGCTTGACTTTTAAATGGCCTAGAAATCACAATATACCATTAAAACCAAAGCATGGCTACTTAAGTTTACTTTTTACTCAAAAAGCATGCTTTTTTGTTGCACATTTTGTGTATTTTGCTTGCCAAAGCCCTTTGACACCTTGTCCGTGTGTCCGCCAGTTGTCCGCTTGTCCTTTAAATGGCCCAAGTCAAAGAATGGGTATTTAGCCGTTTCTAAGCTAAAAGCACAAAAAGCATACTTTTTTGCCTGTTTATCTACTGTTTTTGTGTGTTTTGCGAGGCACAACCATTCTACACCTTGTCCGTGTGTCCGCTAATTTGTCCGCCAGGCTTTGAAACGGCTTAGAACTTTTAAAGTCAAAGCATAGGTACACAAGCGTCGTTTCTTTGCATAAAGCATGCTTTTTTCTATCCTGTTTATGTATCTTTTTGTGTGATTCGTGCGAGGTAAAGCCATTCGACATTCGCAAACAGAGCCACAAATGCTCACCTTAAACAAATACAAACAGTCTGGCAGGGGGGCGAAGGATTAAGGACGAAGGACTAGCTCTGGACTCATTTACAGTTGGAGCTTTTAATCTTAATTTTATAGTAGTGCAAAGCTTCACGGGCTTTCTTCCTCTGGCTAAACAAACACAAGGCTCTTGCTCTGGAGTTGAGAGGTGGTTTAAGGCCCCCAAACTCCACTCCTTGCCTCGAATGCCTGCCACAAGCATGAGGCAAGTGGCAGCCTAGCCTGCTCTATCTGTCTATCTCTTCAACACTTTTTAGTGGCACTTTAGAACTTGTTCAGAGACCAGAATGTGTGTACGTGTGTGATTATGCTTTAGTAAGTAGTAGTACATGTTCGTATTCGCATTCGCATTCATTATGGAAACGCTCGAACTAATTTAATCAGTTTAAATATGCATTTGCGATGCATTTGCACACAAACACGCCTCCACCCCACATTCAGTGTCCAATTAGTGAGACAAATATTCTATTTACCATGTGGAAATTATATGTGGAAATTATATGAAATTATATGAAATGTTTTCCCTCCAATTAGAGGCCAAAATATTATATAATAATCATTCTATTAATTTAGCAATTAAAATTCAAAGTGACAGGAACAATAGAAAATGACAAATAATATGCGATAATTATGGAATATTTAACTAAACACTTAAAAAAGTAATAATTAGATAATGTTTATTAAAGTGATAATGGGATTATTTAATAGTATACTTAATAATATTAAAATTTAATTAAATATTTTTATTAAAAATGGGTTCATGATGCCCTTTGTAACTTCCGAGGTAGCCCTGGTAGATGGCAGACAAATTGGCTTCAAATCTTTTGACATGCTACGTCAAGTTTGTCATATGTCCTGCGACAAGGATGTGTCTGTCCAACCACCCAACCACCCTATGGGGGGTAGGATACCGAAAGAAGAAAAGCCCCGAGAGCCAAGCCAGAAAATTGTTTTAAAGTGTGTCAGCATTTCTTCTGTCTTCCTGTCTCTCCCATCTCTTTCACAGCTCCTGTTTCTATCTCTATCTCTATGTCCTTTGGTCTTTTTTTAGCCACCCCCTCATCAGCCCGTGTGTTTTGCTCGCAAAGTGAAAATGCTTGGAATTTTAATGAAGGGGGCGGTGTTTGGGGCGGGCAGTCTGCGGAGATTTGTCTCGCATCCTGACTCTCAAGCTCCCAGTCTCCCAGCCTCTTCAGTGGCTTACGAGTCCGCGACTGCTTTGCATATTTTTCCATTAAAAACGATTTAAATACCTTTTGCCATGTTTTCTTTCCTATTCTTCTTATCGCCGGCGCTTTCGACACTTTCCTCCTCGCTCCTGGGTGGAGTAAGATTGAATTTTATAATAAATTTCAGGAGGCTTAGGAGCCAATAAGATTCAGGGGCGGTTCTGGCACTATATTCTGCCACTGGGATTTATGGAGGGTTTTTAGACCAATATGTCTTTGGTGAGACACACAAACTGAAATTGAAAATGTTCTAATAAGAAAATTCTTTCTTTTTTTTTTTTTCTTTCTAGGTATTGCCACACATTCTTGCCTCAATTACCCAGCCACCACACACGGAGGCCATTGTGGATTAAATTGAGCAAAAAATGTCCGTCTAATTGGTCGCCAAATCTACACACATTAAGTTTATTAAGTACCTAACCCATTGTACTCTTTATTACTATTACTATTATGATTATCATTATTTTTATTATCATTGCGGCAATAGAAGAGGCAATGGAGAATAACCACAAAATTGCGTTTTATTTGCCAGAGACATAGATTACGTATACGCCGTGTAGACGTCGCGGTGCCAGAAATCAGAGAACATCATCAGAAAACAGAAATCAAATCAAACTAAGAGGTTGCCCAGCAGATCTCTTATTTAATGTATAAGTTTAAGTTTTTTGTAAAAAAATACACAAAAGTATCTTTAAGATAATATAGAGGATGTATCTTGATTCTTTGGTTAAAAAAAAACAAAATGAATACACATTCTTTAGTCAAAATTGTTTATGTTTACATTAATATTATTGTTTATTTATTTATTTAATTTTTTTTGAGGGAAAAGAATTCAGAATCCACTTCCGTTTTGGCAATTGGCCCCAATTTTCTTGTTTGTTGTTTGGCGCTTATGGGCGAGAGAGCATTTATGAAAGTTTTAAAGTTTAAGACAAGTTAGCTGGGAGTTCGGGGCCAGCAAGCACTTTGGCGAACTTTATATATATATATATATAGACGTAATACGAATATCCAGGAGCTTGGAAGTTGGCTTCTGCTTGGGGGCTTTGAGTACTTCATTAGGGCGCTTTGTTACTCATTATGTTCGCCCATTACTCAGTCCAACGAGCAACTTTTCATCCGCACTCGCACTCACACTCGCATGGCCATTTACAAAACACCCAGGCACACGCACATCCTCACATATCCTTATATATCCTTATAAAATACGTATGTATGCTGATTTTAATGTTAATCCTTTTTCAAAAAGATTTCTTGCCGTTCAGGGAAGGCATTCAGAAAAATATCCTTTTAATTGGAAATTCTCTATAAATAAATATTAAAAAATATTTTACTCTCTAGAGCTTACTCTCTAGGAAGTAGTAGCCCTATTTCTGTCAGTGCAGCTCCTTTGGCTGCTGCTTCCTTGGCTGCTGCCCTTTCAGTTTCAATCAACGGCAGCCGCAGCAGCAGCTGCCTGAATATTTTCATTATTAATGCTCGCCAGCAGTCATCGCATCGCCCCCTCATTGAAGCTGTGCCGTGCCGTCCTGACGCCATCCTGCCACCACCAGCCTATGCCACCCACCTGGCTCCTATCCAATCCCAATCCCACGTCCTCATTTTCCACAACCCGCAGCGTCTGGGCCGCATTTGCTGACTTGGCTTTTTGTCTAGAGTTGCAACCACATTGCGTTGGTCATGGGCAGACTTTGTCGCTGTGAGTGAGTGGGTTGCCCTGCCCGACTTGCCTCATTTCCTTCCCTTGTGCCACCTGGCTTTCCTCTGTCTTACCTGTGCCAAGTTTTACGCCGTTCTGCCAAATCAATTGTTTGTAATGAACTTGCAACGCTGTGTTGCCAGTTGGCAGTGCCAACCACTGTGGGCTTCTCATCTCGAAGTAGTCTTTTAAAGTGCCTTTGCATGTTCTGTTTTTAAAATAAAATGCAATTAGCTTAAGGACAAATTTTAAATGAAAAATCTATTACCAAGCTGCCTCTTTTTCGCTTAAAAATTATTCTCCAATAGAACCTTTAAGATGTTTTTCATGTTAATCCTGTATACTGAATTAAAATTAATTACAACCCATATTTGATTTCCATTTATTTTATCTGAATAAATAAATTAGGAAGCGAAATGCCGCCAAAGTATTTGCATTTTGGCCTCAGAACTTGTTCGAGCTTTTGTTTCTTCATTAACTAATTGCCTCCTGTTTTCCCAAAAGATTATTCCTTCTCATAAAACAGA
The DNA here is from genome assembly GCF_017639315.1 of Drosophila ananassae. Taxonomy (NCBI): domain Eukaryota; kingdom Metazoa; phylum Arthropoda; class Insecta; order Diptera; family Drosophilidae; genus Drosophila; species Drosophila ananassae. The sequence goes on along the minus strand of NC_057929.1, from coordinate 1,994,773 downwards.
AAAAACAGAAGAAAACGACACGTGTTAAGTACATATGTAAATGAAGCAACCCCATGCCGATCCAAAAAGTCTCTTAAAAGTCTCTTGAAAAAAAAACCTGGCACACCAAAGAAGAAAACTCAATATAATTTAAATGGGTTTTTGGTGTTCTTTGTAGAGGGTATCTGGAAAGTAAGAGGAGTTGTTTGGGACTTTAGAGAAAGTTGAATGAAGTTTTAAAATTATATTTTTATAATAATACCCGGTACTTGTAGATCTATTTTAATGTATTTTGTCTATCATTTTGACTCTAAATATTACTATTCTTTAGTTTTCGAGAGAATTTCTTAAGGATTTAGATCCTTTTAAGAGTAATCTTGGAGTTTTTAGAGGAAATTAGAGGAAGTTGAATGAGTTTTTATAATTGTATCCGGTACTTGCAGATCGATTTTATATTTGTTGCCTATTATTTAGACATTAAGTTACTTAAGTATTTTTAAGTAAACAGGGATCTAGAAGTTTCTTATACTTTTAATAATTTACAGAAATTTGTTTCTCATAATACCCGGTTCTTAAAAATCTATTGCTATTTAGCTGCCTACAATTTTGACTCTAAATGATACTATAAAGTTTTGGGAGATCTATTTTAATTGATGTCTGATTGATGTTGATTTTTATTAGATTTCCAGGGTATCTGTCGAGTCTGTAGCCTATTTTAAACAATAATCTTACATGGATTTCATTGTTTGCTGACTTGTTCCCCGCTCTAGGGCGTGAACTTTGCCATCGTCGTTCTCGCTTTCCTCACATCTCATTGTAAGCAGCTTGTTTGCCGTCTCACATATTGAAAATTGTGAAAACTGGCGGGGGATTGGATTGGCGGGCAAATGGAAGCAGCCGGAGATCTGTTAACATCTTTTAGACCCATTGACGCCTCGATGTGAAATGGGAGTATTATTACGCAACTGGGTCGCATTTCTTGGCGGGTTTTGTTTCCCGGCACGCCTCGGCTGATTACTCGCTTGGCGTTCGGCGCAAAATTGGCAATTGCAAATCAATTTAGGCAACAACTTTGCATAAATCAAAGATCTGAGCCACGTCAGCTGTTTGAAATAGGCTTGTTTTTGGGGCACAAGTGGAGGAAAACGAGAGTCGGAAGTACGTATTCAAATGCCATGGATGGGGGAGCTGGCATCATGTTATTCTTTCAGTTTATTTGCAAAAAATGAAATAAGGAAGCAATTTTGCAAATTTACAAAGGACCAAGAGAAAAACTTTACCCTCATCCTGAGAGGCAGTTCTGAATTTCGCAGAGATGGCAGAAACCGAATGGCAAATGCCAAGAAAAGAACTCACTAGAATTGTACACAAAATAAGTAAAATGATGCAAAATACATAAAATATATGTCCTCTAGACCCTCTAAGACACCCGCTGGCACTTGTCTGGCAATTTTCAAAAGGGTGGGGTTGGGATGGATGGCAGTAGGGTCGAATCAAATCAAACCAAAACCAATACCAGTCCTAACCGAAACCCATTTGCGCCTTGGTATCCACACTTGACTGATTTTACTTAGCGTTCGGTAGGAGTTTGGTATCCTCCTCTCAATAGCCTTTCTGCCGCCTTTCTACCGCCTTTCTCCTCCTTCTATGACAAAATTCCTTTCTCAATTCTCGGCTAACGCAAAGCCGCTCAAAGTGATTGATGGTTGAATGCATAAATTATTGATGGCCGGCAGACAATGCTTCAAACTGGATGCTGGATGCTGGCCAGAAGTGGGTGAGATTGGCTCTTGGAATGATTTGGCAAATTGTTTGCGAGGGTATTAGGGACACTCTACTTGATAGACTATCTTATAATAAAAATATTTTAAATCATATTATAAGTATCTTTCACTGGAGGAGAGTATTTCATATTCGAATACCCCTTCAACGGCGGATTACTTTATTCTAAAGATATTTTCTTGAAGATTCCTGGGGTATAGATTGCGTCAAAAGCTTTTTATAGATCTTTGTTCAATGGCTAAAGCAAAAGAGGCGTAAAAACAATTTAAGCGTAATTTGAAGCTTTAAGTAAACAGACAAAAGTGAATCGGATACTGGTTGAGGGGTCTGCTGTTGTAATTTTTGTGAGTGAGTGATGATGGTGGACTTTGACAGTTTAATAGCTCCATGGGCACTGGAGTTCCCCTCTCAAAAGCTGCCTAATCATAGGAAAATATATATTATTTTTTTAAAACCAACTAGGGATAACTAGAAGCCTCTTAAAAAGGAATTCCTGCTCCTACTTCCTTCTGCTAGTAGGAAAATCTAACCACCTTTGATGGTTAGCAGCTTAGGAGCTTTGGAAATCTGGTTGTACCTTGCTCTCGATGCCCATATTTTCAAAAAGGTAAGGCAACAACACCAGTCCCTCCAGTCTCTGGATGTTTAAAGTTATGCCAGCTGCCAATCAATGGCTGGGCTCCCATGGAAATTGATAGCGTGATAAGAAGACTCCAGAAGGGATTTTAAAATCCACACAGAAAAAGTATTCAATTATAAATATTCTATCTTAGATGGCCTAGCATCTAATTCAGAATATACCCTTTCTCCGAGTGTAGTGCGGTGGGGGTTGGGGGTAAGATGGTATTGACATGTGTCACATATGTCTCAATACTTATGCGGGATGAAGTGGAGTGGAGTGGAGACCTCAGGAGCTCTGCAGCTCTCTGTCCTCTGCGGAACTGAGGACAGTAAAGCTGTTGAGCTGTCGGTTGAATGTGCTCCAAATTGCCACATAAATATTTATCGCACACATCGTATGGGAAGATAGGAGGATATTATCATTTATTCATTTACCCCAGAGACCGATACCGAGACTTCCGCTTTATGCCATACTTTCATACATATGGATGAAATTTTGATAGATTTATGACTTGCCGAAAAAAATAATAATTGGCCTGGAAAACAAAAGCAAACTATGCATAAAGGAAACACGATTCAAGGAAATTTGATTAGCCCTATCTGAAGAGAGAAAGAAAAACTACAAAAACGTGCTTATGGCACACAAATTCTGGTCGATTAATCAAAAAAAAAAAGGGCAAAGTCGGGGCAAGAAATACATCTAATCTGCTAAGGTTAGTTGGAACTCAGTGAGGCACTAATAAAAAGTGCAATTGCATTCAATGCTTTCCTTTGTCTTCAAAGTGAATCATTTTCTCGGAGAACTTTCTGGGGGAAAACTCTTTAAAAAAACCTACAAAAGTGTCCAATTAAATGTTTCGTTCGGGGCATGTCAAAATTATTTAATATGCAATATAATATTTATGACCAGTTGGAAACTTGTCACTCGGCCACTTTTCGTGTTACAGTTTCTAGTTCTGAGCTCTCTTACCGACCGACCGTCCGACCGACCGACCGACCGTCTTGGGCCAAGAAATCCGTCTAAACTAGTTTGCTCAGTTGATTGGGCGACTTGCCGGTTAACGACTTTCCCAGTCTCTTTGGACTGGCCACTACTGGGCTCTACTGCCCACGCAGAACGAACTGCCTTTGGCTTAATGGCCTCCTGGACCCGAGAAGAAAATCAAATCAACTAAATATTAATGACAATGTCTACGAGAGCACACATTTGGGAATTTGAATAAATTATTGCACATTTACAGCTCGAGAATCACACTCTAATGTGTTTACGTTTTGAGTTTGCCTTGCCAGTCGGGTTATCGATTTAGATTTTGGATTGATTTCGAATGCGATTAGTTAGTCTCGGACTTATCTCGGATTACGTTGGAAGTCTCTATGTCTCTCTCTCATAAATATTAGAAAGGGTCAGAGCTGAGGTGAAGATGTGCCTGTTGTGTGGTCTTTGATGGAAAAACTCTTTAACTTTTTACTTGAAGTCTCTAGTTTGGTTTAGTTGGAGGTTGAACCCATCATTACCCCTTTGCTTAATGAACAAAAGAAGTTCGAAATCATGATTTGGCAAATCACAGATCCCCCTTCATTGAACTGCATGGCTGCTTTGTTTCTCAAGCTTAATGTGGGAATGGCAGTGGTGCTGCAATTACAAAACTGCACAAACTGCAGCTCCTGAAACTCAAAACCAGTAAAGGCTGCTATGGTTACAAAAGCAAGGAAAAAAAAAAAAAAAAGGGTTCAAGCAAAGTAGGAGCCTAACAAGTTGCAGCTGGCATCAAATTTCTGCATCCACAATGACATTGGAAGACCAGAAGAACCGAGACCAAGACTGTGACTGAGACTGAGAGTTGTTGCCTCAAGGAGCGGCGTTGTTGCAATTCTCCAAAGCTCCTCTCCTAGTTCTTCTGTCTTCTGGGTAGCTCCTCTCCTTGGCCCTAGGTTGATCTTTTGGCCAGCACATGTCCAGGGCCAAGAAAAGTTGGCAGGCAGAAGGCAACAGACTTCAAACATACGACACAGAGGCGAAATGATAAGCGAGCCAAGTGCAGGGTTCGGGGAACTTGCAGATATATCTGAATATATATATATATATGTACCTCAGTATATATAGAATGCGTGCATCTGTATGCTATATATATATATATTTATTTCATTTATCAGTCGTGATTTTCCTTTTATTCTTGTCGTATTCTCTTCTCCCTGGGCTTTGTTCTGGTCGCCTTTTCTGAACCTGTTCGCTTCAACTGCAGCAGCAACAGCAACAGCAATAGCAGCAGCAGCAACAGCAGCAACACGAACACGGGCAGCACAAAAACATCAGCAACATCTTGTTCAAAAAAATAAAAAAAAACTGAAAATAAAAAGAGTTGATGCACATTAATACTCTTATCGAAAGCCTGAGAATTTGTACACTTTTTTGCCAACAAAACGTTTAAAAATAAACCCCATAAGAGGGATTCTCGTAACAAAAGGGTTCAATAAACACTCAAAATATTATATGATTTAGTTCCTATATAAAGATTATAACTCAAAGAAAGTGTATCAGAGAGTGAACATGTACATATGTACACTTAAACCTCACCTAGAAGGTAAATCCTTTTCGCTGGTATCGGTCATTTCTGTCTGAAGGACAAACCGCAATACAACAAGCCCAGCAATCGGTGTCGCTGGCAGAAGGACTCGCTCGCTCGGCTTGCGGACTGAGGGCTGAGGGCTGAGCTCTCTTCATGGATGGTTTTAATATGTTCTCGAGGGTGATTCAATTACGTGGACTGCTCCTGTCTCAGTTACGTGGCTGCTGATGTTGCAGCAACAGCCGGAATCCTATGGCATCAAACGAACATGCTACACGGAGAGAATAATGTTTATAATATAATAAATATTAAATATATATTATAATCTAAAAGATATGGTTAAAAATTATAGAGAATTGATTATAAAACTTCAAAAAAACTTTGTATTTTTATGTTTGTTGTGTATTCTTAACCGGAACAGGTGAACTAAACTGTCTTTGTTGTTTTTAATGAGAGACTGCCAGGATTTTAGGGACTTGAAGGGGCAGCCCATCCAGTCCAGAACACAGAAGCCAGGACGAGTGAAAGACAGAGAGCGAAGGACCAAAAAATACGAACTGAGATGAGGAACAAAGTGCTGGAAAAACTCGCTCCCGGGGGTGGAGGTCAAAAAACACTATGGCTTACCGAGCTAACCACAAAATCGCTTTTGCCTGCTTTTGACAGATGTCCCCGACTTAGAACTCTGCTATCTCTTCCCCTCTCACACTTTCCCTCTTACATAGATCCTTTAAGGGATTTTCTTGCCAAAAAGTTATCGTTTAAGTGAAAATCATGTTTGTCCTCGTTATCTGCTGGTCACGTTTGTCTATTATTTGAAAATTTTTGGTCAAAACCCCCAGGGGGCCGGTGCAATCTAGCCAGTAATATTTTTATAATGCCCCCTTTTCGGGTTTGTTGACAATTTGTTGAGCAGAAAAATGGAAAAGATTAAGCGATGATGAATGATAATCTACTCTATTTACTTGAAGATGCATCTCAAAATAAATTTGGATAATAAAAACGGAATTGAAATGTTCTGTTTAAGTCATTTGAGAGCAGCCCCCATATTGTTATACTCCCCCATTATAAAGTAATTCTCATACAGATCTGATGGATGTATCTTGTATCTTGTATACAACAACAACAGCCCCCCTGGTTGTGGGTTGCACTTGGTTTCAAACCGAATTGAATGTCTCAATTTTCATCCAATTATCCCATTGTGTCAGAAGACGAGTGTTCTGTGTGATTTATGCCACTTGAACGGTCCACTGTGCCAGCTGAAACAGATCAACGCCCGAAAGTTAAAGCGGATTCCCTTGTATCAAATAATTAGGAAGATACAGAAAAAAAAAAAATAGGAGACGCAAATAAAAATTATATTGTTCGGAGGCTCAATGGCCAGAGCCCGCACTCTGCCACTTAGCTAATGAAAAGAAGGGGAGAATGAGAACGAGACCGAGACTGGGACCGGGCCACTGTGGATGTCGGGAAGAGCTTGTGGCATGCTAAGTGTAATGGAAATTTCCATCGGCATCGCCATCCATCTCCGCCAGCTCCCAGCCTCTAATCAAACCGAAGGGCTAATTGAGGCTGCCTCGCTTGATTTCCTCGCTTTTTCCTTCATCTAACTAACTGGCCGCATTCAGCTTCCTCAGAGGCATCCAAGGAATACGGCCCACTACTCCACTACGGCCGTATAGTGAGCAGTTTACGGCAACTCAGTTTAACATTCGCTTTTATGGCTATTTGATAGCTGCAGCATCTTCCCTAATAACTGCTCGGACAATCCACAGTGGGGCGTGAGGGGTTTTTATTCTTCAAATAAATTAATCAGAGCTGGTCCATAGGAGTGATGGAGAATCAATCTACAAATCTTTTAAGGTATTCGACTGAAAATTCAGATGACAACTGGTGCCTTTCCCACCCCAGAAAATTTCATAAAAAATCTAAAAAATATTTTGCTCTAGATTTAAATTAGATAGTTAGATTGATTTTGATGCAGATCGACGGAAAATCGATCTACGAATTGATTAAGATATTCCGATCAAAAATCGGATGGGAATTAGAAAAGCTATGGCTATCGCGGTGAGCAATATAGTGCTTTCCATGAATTTTCAACATTTTGAAAGGGTATCCCCTGGAAATTTCGGCAAAAAATCTAAAAAATATTTTGTTTCCAGGTTTTGATGCAGATTTGTGGGGAATCGATCCACAAATCCATTAAGGTATTCCGCTTAAGATTCTGATAAGTATTATCTAAGATATGGCCTTCTTAGTGGGCCATATAGTGCTTCCCATGCATTTTCGAGATTTTGAAGGACCCTTTAGAAAATTTGACAAAAAATATGAAAAATATTCTGTTTCCAGGTTTTGATGCAGATTATTGGAGAATCGATTTTCGATTCTTTTAATGTGATTCGTTTGGGTATATTTCGGCAGAGATATGCATGTTGTAAGCTATCAAATATAAATACTTGGGATATTGTAAGGAAAAATTGAATTCACCAGCCCACAATTTCCAGACTTCCTCCCTTGAACTGTTTTGACCACCAAAGAGCACTACAACTCCCACTGTGCAGTGCAACAATGTTCCATTGTCACGTCTGTCTCAACTATGTAAGCGTGTGTGCCATCCCAACGAAAGTATGGTCCGCTCCCCGAAGAACGAAATGAAATGTAATGGCGAGGGGCTAGGGTTGGGGCTAGAGCTGGGACTGGGACTGGGACTGGGCCCTAAGATGGCCATTTAACTGCGCCTAAAATCCTCGCGATGCTCTTTCGGTCAGGATCCTGGCCCTCGACTGTTTTTGCGGCACCTGCGTTGATTACACAATTGCGGGAAGCAGCGACATTGTAGCCACTGGGATGTTAATGTTGATGTTTCGGGTGTGAGATCCTGTTCTTGCTGTCGTTGCTACTCTCGTATAACTATTTTTACAGCGATTTTCATGCTTCGCCGCCTCACAGTTTCTCAAGAAGGTCTTACTTTCATCGTTTATTGCATGGAAAAGTTTTGCAATAATTTTTTATTTACTTGACTTTGCCTCTTGCAGCAAACACTACTGCCATTCAGATGCCTCGGGCTTCGTTGTGCTGCTGCTGCTGCTGCCTTGTATTTTTTATTGGCCGACTGTAGTATGGACTAGAGTCATAGTAGTTGAGGCAACAATTTTCTCACAGAACCCAAAAACTTTGCCACTTAAAATATGCGTGGCTTCAACTTTGCTCCCCATTTCACCCGTCAACCCAACTCTTTCTCTGTCAGGCTAATCATTTGCAGCGCTTCTCCTTCCCCTACAAAGCAATAAAAATAAATCCCCCGACTGGGGCTGGGGAAGAAACAGACACATTTTAAAAGTCATCAGCCAGCAGGAGCTCTACAAGTGCCACAAAAGACTCTGCCACCTCAAAAATGGCTCAAAAGAAATGAAGCAGATATGAAGCAGACTGCCAGGGATAAGGATCTGGGGTCAAAAACATTGTAGCCTGCTGAAATCAGCTTCGGGCCATGGCTGCTTTGGTCAGTAATTCTGTAGCAAATAAAACACGAATGTCATACAGGGCGTATGTGTAATCTGTGGATAAACATTACGTATACGCCGGGTTGCACACAAACACAAACACAAGAAATATATGTGTGTATACATTCTGGTAAAATGTTGTCAACAACATAATGAAACAACTATAAATCAAACTTTGTAGCTTTACATTTGATTTAAATTTGGTTTTTAGGTTTGCTTTCGAAAACCCAGAAGAGAATTTTCTTAATAAGTTGTCACTGTCACCGACATGACACTCTAAGGATAACATATGGCCATAGATTTTTGATAGTTTTTTGTCATTTTTGTGTAAGAGCTTTTAATGTTTCTTCCTACAAAAGTGTTTAAAAATGAATAGAAATCATCGTTTGATTGCCATTTGCTGTGGTGGTGATTCCAGCAATAAATGTTTGTGCTGAAAATGCATTCATTGTCCTCTTGTACGACAGGAACATGACAATGACAGACACGACAAGCCACAACACATCAACTGCTTCCCATCCTATCCAATCGTCCTGTTCCTGTTCCCTAGTACAACTAAAATAAATTTGCAGTCTTTGGAGTTTGGAAATCAATGAGAGACAAAAAGCGAATCGTTCAAGGCTTCTCTGTTGTTCGGCTCAACTCGACTGGCAGTAACAGGCGGAGCTGCACCAAAGCTCTATGTTCTGTGTGTTTGTCATTTAAAGAAGATTGATGATCGCTTATATATAAATCATAGACAGGACAGGGACAGGGACAGGGACAGGGACAGGGACAGGAGAGGTGGCCTGGCCCTCCAATAGTATAACTTTTGCCACAACTAGAAAATTGTGTTTATAAACATTTATGAAGGAAATTTCCAACATCCACTGGGAGATTGAATAGGACTGCAGGCCCACGACAAGGATGATGATGATGATGATGGTGGTGGTGGGAGACTGGGGATGGAGGCTGCAAAAGGCATCAAGTGCTTTAAGTTATTGACTCAAACTCTAACCCGAAACTTGCAGGCAACTGGAGGCCCCTGGTCCGATGGAAGGGAAAACTTTTCAGACGGTAGAATTACGCTGGCCCGGAAACTTTTCATAGTCTGTAGATTTTTTGTGTTGTTGTTCTGTATTGTTTTGCATATCCAGCTTTGCAGTTTTTTAATTTCCCCTGGCTGGAATTCATCTACTATTAATCATGATTCGACGGTCATGCTAACACTTTTGATAATATTCATGCCAACAAATGAATTCTAATTGAAATTCTGTTTAATTTCCTGCCACTTCTCTATCGAAATACGAATAATACCTTTTAAAATAATAGTTTCATTTGTCAAAAAGGTGTTGAAGCGATTCGCTGTGCGTCTCATTAACAAAAGTTTGGCCTTTTTTTTTGGCAATAAAATCAACGAATAAATTGTGGGCTGGCTGGGAAAAAGGGGAAGTTCTTTTAAATATTTGCTACAAAGTTTTTCCCGGTATGCAACGAGAAACTTTCAGAGCCACTCTGCAGTTCAGCTACTTCCTCCATCCTCCCGGTTTTTTGTTTTTCAATTTCCCTCGTCCCTTGACAAGCGTTGATGATGCTGCAACTTTTTATGGTCCGTACGGATGCTAAAGAATATCTCAATTTTGGTAAAGGCAATGCATTAGATAGCCCCATGAAGAGTCAACTAAAATGGGTTATTCTAACCTGTATTTGTTCACAAAGGATGTTTTAAAGGATGCGGCAAGTTTTTCATTTGAAAACTTTAAGGCTTTCAGAAAACAATTAGATTTAATAAACGAAACACTCATTTACAGCATTTCGTGGTTGGCCAAAACAAAACACTACAAATAAAGTTGGGGTTAAAGTTTTATTTTACTTTTTTGTATTGTTCTAAGTGATTTGGCTTTTAGGAGTGTTTTAGTCCGGTGCCCCCAGTACCCTCTACCTCTCAGTATCTCCCAGTATCTCCCAGTACCCTGCCCTGCCTCTTTTTGGCCATTTGGCCGAGCTGGGAAGCACGTAATAAACTCGATTTAAGTGCCGAAAACATACGGCCACAGACAACAAACCGAGCCAGCAACCCAAAAACGACGGCACAGACCAATGTTCACGACAAACAAGCCAACACCGGACATGGCTCTGGCCCGAAGGATGCCACCAAAAAACTGCATTCTCCTCTTCCAACTTTCAGTTTAAATTTTTGGCAAAGTCAGTAGCCAGAAAATAGACTTTAAAAAGAAAATCTAAAATTATACCTAATTCTTGTTAAATTTTTGCAAAAAAATGACAGGCCGAATGTCCTGCGGTTATGACTGTTCTGGCCAATTCGTTTTGGCCCGATTCCTGGTCCGATTCCGATTCCCTTGTGCATTTAAAGTACATTTATGTCAATCAGGACGCTCATTATGCGCACATCAGTGCATTAAATTATACATAGAAAAACAGAAGGGGCGAGGACGAAGGACGAAACACAGCCGTCGAGGGATATTCCATCAAAATGCGATGCTGTCGATATAAATGAAAATGGAGACCACCGCAGTGAAAGGAAGTTGAAATGCCAACGGAAGCCGCCATATTTGTATGGCTGTGTGTGTGCGTGTGGCCAGATGGCAATGTGGAAAACCCACAGGATGCAGCTCTGGCTTCCTGTTTCCTCCGGTTATTCCATGGCTTGTTGTTTGACCAATGGCCAGCCGGAAATCTGTTTCCCCCAACAATTCGCTTTGTCACCTGCCCTTTTTTTTTTTAGAATAATTTTAAAATGACAAATGATAAGCTTTTATTAAACGGTATAAAAGGAGAGTTTGAAAAATTATGTATTCTGTCTGATGAAAAAGTCTTATCCTTTGTCTGAAACATCCTCCTGCAAAGTCCTTGAATCCTTTTAATAACGAATCAATATTTAAAAGCTTGCCAAACATCCTTGTTGCTCCATGTATCGCTCATTAAAAGCAACACGAAAGCAACCAACAGGGCTTATCATTAAAGACCCAGAGGAGTCTGGGAGAGACTGAGGAAAAGCGATGACATGGGGGTTGGTTGGGCGGGAAAACAGCAAGGAAAAGTGATGTGTGAACTGTAAATTGCACGAGCTGACAGCGGCAGTGAAAATGTTTACGATATTCATGAACTCGATTCAGGGCGCAGGGCTTAAGACTGGTCCTTAAATTTGTTCGAAATTTGAGTGGCAATTATTTTGTTTCGGGGGCTTAACAAGTACTTTGTTTTTAAGCCAAGTTAGTGGCGAATTTAAAGCAATTTATTATGAAAGGTGTTGAGAGCTTATTAGGACTAGGACTAGGACTAGGACAACCTTTCATTTCCGTAATAAACTGTAAGCATTGTCCTTAATTATGAACGGTGTGCGCTGAAGTTGAAAGTTCAGATAACACGCTATCCGGAGAATCTCTTCTCTGCCACATGCCTCATAACCCCTCTCCCCCGCAACAACAACAACAACAACAACAACAACAAGACAACAACTAGACAACAATCTGGAAAATTGTGTGTTGCATACCCCGCAGGCGTGGCACGTACTTCTGCCAACTGTCAACGCGTCATTCAACGCGCTAATTAAGTGAAAAACTATCCCAGCAGTACTGAAATTCCTGGCCCCGACTTTTCCGGCCCGAATGTCAAATTTCGATCGAAAAACAAAAACAATTCAATAAGGTTTGCTCTTCGAACGTCAAAACAAAGTAGGCGAACTAATTCTGCCGGCCCTCTGCTGCTGCTAGAGTTCGAAATTATGCATATTCGATATTAGTTATTAATCACTAATATTTTCTAGTCATTCTAAATATTTTGCCCGAAAAACTCTCACCCCATGGTTCAATGATTAAGGTATCTGCCTGTTAATCGTAAGGTCGTGGGTTCGATTCCAAGCGGAAAAGTCTTTATTATGAGTTGATTTTTGTTTACTTTCATTTTATTTTAATATCGCAGTCTCAAAATAAACTGTTATATTCAATACTTTTTTTTAAACGGGGACTCTTAATAATTGAGATTGTTTTAAACATGCAAATTTGTAGAGGTATATTATAGTCAGTCACAAAGTACGCGCGATTCCTTGATAGCTTAGAGGCGTGCATGTCGGTCCAGTATACAAAAGCACTAAGGTTCGAATCCCAGGGTGAGTAATTATTAAATATAGTTTTCAATATTAATAATGTTATGTTATTTAACATATTAATTTAGTTTAAAACATAAATTAACAGCAATTTTTAAGGAATACATAAAAAATATTGATTATCAGATTAGAAGAATGTAAGAGGAAATTTTTTTCTTTAATTTTGGGTTATGAATGCGACCTGATTTAGCCACCTTTTTCACCGCGGAATCATGCTTTCTTTTCCGGCCTGATTCCGCTCTGAAATTCAGGTCTGAATCAGGGGCGATTTCGAGACAATTTTCACGCCGGAATCCGGATTCGAAATCCGGGCGGATTCAGGGCTGATTCATGCCTGAAATCGAATTCCGGGCCGAGAGGACATTTTCAAAAATTTCAGTACAAAATTCCGGGCCGCTTGTTCTAGCTTTCCGGTTGGATTCCGGGGTGATCCGGGCGGATCCAGGGTGAATCCAGGGTGATTCCGGGGCGATTGGTACTGCTGGGATGTTACACACAGATACACCCCCACACCCCCACACCCCCACACACACACACATCTTTTTGACCCAAAAAGCAAACAAAAACCTCGCGAAAAAAAAAGAAGAACGACACTCAAAGTTGTTGACAAATAGGATGGGGCAGGAATGGAGCGCTGGCTGGTGCACGGAAGGCAGGAGAATCTGATGCTCCTGGCAACTTTCTGTTTTCCGCGTGCGCCCACATAATTCGCGACGGCGACAGATGCAAATTTCGCTTCAAGCCCAAAAGGCGCTTAACCCCTTTACTATTTTTTTTTATTTTTGTTGCATAAACGGGGCTGAGGTCGAGCTGAACAAAATCAGAGCAAATGGCTGGGACAAAGGCCTTAAAGCCAATGTAATAGGATGTCAATGGTGTTAAAGAGCTGCAATTTAATAAGAAGAAGCGCCAACAAGGACACATAAAATAAGACACAGAGAGAAATATATATCAGTTATGAAACTATTCATAAATTTAATAAAAATACAGCTTTAGAAGTTTTTTGAATTAGTTTAAAAATCTCTTATTATATTTTTATATTGAATAATATATTTTCTTTCAGTTCATTAAAGCAATCTATAGCTATAGAAACTATAGCACTGGCACGTCCTGCCAGCCAAGAGTCAATTAAAATTTCTATTTGATTTGGTAAATGTCAGTGGCAGGCAACCGTCGCGTCGGCTAGCAGGCACAGTGCCACAGGACGATGGTTGGCTGGTTGGCTGGCATGCCAGGACGTCGACCACCTACATCCTTCTGTTCCTGTTCCTGTTCCTGGACAGAAAAACTTCCACAGTCGTATCCTTCTCGTTCTCGCTCACCATCCCATTCTATTATGCTGACCAACTGCCAGCAGCAGTCCAGACAGATAAGAGCAACTCGAAATTGGCTACAGGTAGACAGAGTAAACAGAGGAAACCATCTAGGGATGTTCTTTAAAGGAATTTCACAGAGATTTTCAAAAATAGATAGATAAGGAAGGGGTTTTTCTTAAACTTAGGGAAATATTAATCATAATAATCTGTTTAAAGTATGATTTTATGAATAGTATGTATCCCATTCTCTAAGGATATCTCCTCTCTAGTTTTAATTGAGGGACTGGTGCTTGTGGAACATCCTTGAACAAACGATTGACATGATGACGCTGTCAGGTAAACGAACCCACTGGCCAAGCCACCACCAGCTCCATTCCAGCTCCAAAGATAAGCTGAAGGGAAAATAAACTGAAATTGAGTGCTAGTAGTGCAGTGCTGGAATGCGAGTTGGGAATTTTCTGGAATTTTATATCTGGTTGATCACGAATGGATATATAAAATTCAGTGCTCTTCCATTCTTATGATTTTTATGCACAGAAAGCTTTAAAGTTTTAAAACTATCAAATAAAAAAAAAGAGGCTTAAAACTAATTTCGAAAAACTGCAAAAGCCGCTAAACGAAATTGCGGCGTTCTATAATTTATGGGGTCAGACATCCACAAACCAACATAAATATATAAAAAAAAGCACTATAACAAAAGCAGAATAGCTGGCGAAATTTATGACTTGCGGTTGCTACCTGCCATACCAACAAAATCACGCACCTCCACCTGTATTTCTACCTGTATCTGAGTGTGTTTGTATGAGTTTGCGATAAAAACTTTCTCTGGCGGAAATGGCGAAATGCGAAAGTATCTGGACCGAAAAGTATGCTACAATAAAATTTTTACGAACGAATATGCAAGGATATAATAATAGATCGTCAGGATACAGTCCATATATATAAAAAATTCAAATAAAAATAAAGTATCTAAAAAGAGCTTTGAAATCAGACTAAATATAATCACAATTTAATAGAATTAGTTATGGAAGAGCTTTTATAATCAAAGTGTTATAGCATCCATTTCCCACTCATTTTAGTTGAAATCTTATTAGAATAATGTTTAACATTTTCTTAATTTTTATTTATTTAATCTATACTATTTTAAAAATAAATTCTTCAGAAATAGACTTGTCAAGAGTAGACTGCTCTTTTTTAAACGCCACCTGGGAGCTGTGTCCTAGTCCTTGTCCTGAAACCTGTGAATTTTTGAGTAGAACCTGTGTTGTGGGATGTGGAGGTCCTTGTGCCTGCAGAGATGGTTATATAATGGATGGTGATCGAAAGTCCTGTGTCCTCAGATCAGAGTGTCCAGCTGGGATGAGGCAGAAGACAGTGGAGATTCATTATCCCATAAGTATCAAGTATTTTGGTTGCTATAGGTTTTTAAATTTGACATTATATAATGGAAAATTAGTGGAAACTAGTTCAATAATTTATAATTAAAATTAATAATTAAAGACTACCATTTTTAAAGATTATGATTTTTGTTTTTTTATTTTTATAAAGTTTGTATTCTAATTTGGGGAAAAGTCTTCCTAGTCTTTCTGGCCTTTAAGCAACTTTTGTGGAAGGTGCTCCAGTCTGCTTGTTGTTGTTGGTATTGTTGGCCTTACGCTTTTGACCCTGTCGCTTGTTAGCCGTTTTCCGCTTGTTAGCCGTCTTTCGCTTGTTACCGTTGCGTTTTGACGGAGTGCGCCGCTTTTGGCCGCCTCGCCCGCGCTTGCCACGACCGCCGCAACGACGATTGCCACGCCTTCGGTTCCGCCTGCCACGCCCCTTGCGACCGCCCTTGCCTCCACGTCTGCCGGCTCCCCGTCGATTGTTACGGCCCTCGTTCAATTTGAAGTCAATGCCCCCGGCCAGAGCTTCGTTCTCGTCCTCGTCATAGTCGAGATTTTGGAGATCGTCCTCGTTGTCCTCGGCCTGGACCTCCCGGTGCTCCTTTTTGAGGGGAACTGTTTCCGTTTTTATGGACAACTGTTTGTTGGTTAAAGTCTGTTCCTTGGGCTTCTCCTCGTGCAGGTCCTCTTCCCTCTCCTCAGCGTCCTCAGCGTCCTCAGCGTCCTCCGCTTCCTCGTCGTCATCCTCCTCGTTGTCATCGGCCAAGTCCTCTTCGTGCTCCAGGATATCATCGCCGTCCTCATCATCCTGGGCATAGTAGCGGGCATTCAGTCGCTGCACCTGTTCAGGATCAGGCCTGGCCTGGATAGTGCGTCTGCCGGGCTTGGCCCAGGTCTCGGAACCGATGCTGAGGAGTGCCACCAGGGCGCATAGAATCAGCCACTTGGTCGACATGGCTGGTGGGTGTGTTGTGTCTTGGTTTCTGGTCCAAACTATGGCTTTTATGGGATAGATGGGCCTACCTACCCGCAAGTGTTTCGACAGCTGACGACCTTTGTTTGAGTTTGGAAAGCAGTCCCAAAAATTGAAGTAATTGTTTTTCTTTTTGTTGCGTATCAGGAAGACAGCCCGCAACATTCTCTGACACCTTATTATTTATGCTCTAAGCAAATTTAAATTAGTTTTTTATTGTTTGACACGAGTTGGAAAACAGTTTGTTGTCTCCCGGCCTAATGATGCACTGCCCCCAGAGTCACGTACCTCTGGCTTGGCCGCCAGCAGTTGGCCGCCGACAACAGCAGCAATAACAACGGCAAGTAACCAATAACAATGGCTGGCGAAGGAGGCTTGTTGTTAATGTTTAATTGTAAGCACGTAGCAGTGGCAACAGCTACTGGGGGCCTCAACAACTGCATAAATATTGAAATTATCTGACATTTTCAGGAAGAAGAATGGGCCAGTGGGCGGCCCCCTACACCTACTTTGCATATTAAATGAAAATATAATTTGGCAACCTATGGCTCGCATCTGCCGGTAAACAGATTTGAATTATAATTAATTCTGTTTTGATGGAGGATTTGATTGGGTTTTTTTTTTGTTCTCATTTGTTTGTGGAATATCCTTAGTCCTTAAAGGCATAGTTCTACTTCAAAGGCATTGTATAACATGCCTGTGAGATTAGCACAAATATGTCGATTATTAAACCCCACACTCCCCTGCACTTTGTAAATTAGAATTCAAACTGGACAAAGACTGGAATGAATCGATGTGATGTCGATGTCGTCCGGCTCGTATCTATCCATACCGCATTGAGTGACCATTATTCTGTCATCTATCCGATTGCAGGTCCCTGTCCAGCCTCGTACTTTACATGCAACGATGGCTTCTGCATACCGATGCGCTGGAAATGCGACTCCAAGGCGGACTGTCCGGATAGGTCCGATGAGACCAGCGAATGCGGTGAGTATTCACTACCCACCCTCGCCATTCTACACCACCCAACCACCCCACCCCCCCATTGATCCTTGTAAACCCGGACGGAATCCACAAAAGCCTCCCAACGACTCCCCGTTGGGGACATTAGCAGTCGGTGATTGCTTTATTATTGGTTTGACTGTTTGGTCAGAAACGCTTTTTGGGCCCAAAACACACACTCACACACCCACCATCGATGTGTGTGGACCGCCTAATGACAGGTGGGTGGTCCGAAAAATTCACCGAAAATACATGACCAAAAATACAGACTGCTCTCCCATTTACCCACTAATTCTGGCCAAAAACGGGAGACCCCAAAAACGGGGAGACCAAATGCAATTAGAAACCGAACCATTTTCCGAAATTGAAAGCCAGCCTAGCAGAACTTTAAAACTGGTCGATTGTTTGTTGAAATTTAAGCGCTTTTTTCTCCTTAATTTTGCCAGTTGGCTGGAAATGGCCAGGACTCTTTTCAGGATAAGAGGAAAAAGCCACATGGCTGCTGTTTCGATGGGGCGGCCACTTTCCAGCCCACTAATATAAATGTGTAGACATTTTTATATTCCTGAAGACTAGGATACAACTAGGAGAGTCTCTATAATTAGAGTAAGAGGGCAGGACATCCCTAAAAAGTCCTTCCAAAGAGTATCTCCAACTTCGTCTACTCTGTAGTGCTTTTTTCGATCTCATTTTTCTTACTTGTTGGCAGCCAGATTCCAATAAAAACAACATAGCAGCTAACTGCAACAATTGCTGGCCCAGAGACTTCTTCTGGCATTTTTAATTTCATTTTTATGGCGCTGCCGTGGAGCGAGGGAGAAAGTTGGCAAGGAAATGAATCGAGAGAGCTCCTCCCTGGACAGCCCCAGACCCGGAGTGGCAACGACAACAGACGACAAATTGTCGGCAAATATTAATGCAACAGATTATAATAAATGTGCCTGGCACATCGTTGTCATCTGCATTTGCCAAACAGAGCGAGCTTCTTCTCCTCCCAGACCCTGGGAATACTATATATGTATACCACTACTATCCGCTCCATCAGAGACGAGGAGGGACGGCTTCCGCGCTCGCAATTTCAATTAAACCGAACTGAACTGAACCCACAGGCACACAAACAAATGCCAGTTTATAAAGTGTTGTCATATATATAAGTCTCTTGATATATTGCATTTAAACTGGCCTCGTTACACTAGCGACAAAAAAGTTTCCTCCAAATGCATCTCCACGACTTGAGTGTGAGATGGTTACTTGTTATTCCATAAAAATTTAACTAAAATGGATCACAAGGATGGATGCCCGGGAGATGCTTTAAAAATATAATTCAAGTTCTATTTTCCGACTGTGTATGGGGATTTTTATGAGGTCTCCTCATTTCATATGCCCCGCCACTCCAAGTGGAATGTTGTCACATAGCAACATTATAATATTTTTCCTGTTTCCCTCGGCCCGGACTGGTACGATTGTCGAGCTCGTTCCTTCGTCGCTGAGCCTTTCCCGAGATGCAAATTGTTTGACACAAATAAAATGAAAATTCGCAGGGAGAAGAATTCAAATAACGCGTTGCTATACTCTTCTCCACATCGGTGGTCCAAATCAGAGAAAGCAATGACAATACCGTGACAGGGTAGATGGTTGTGAATGGAATGGTCGCTATCCCAATGCCCATGGTATGGAGGGAGGAGGTCCGGGAGACCGGGTACCGACATGCGCGACTATAACCATAAAAGCCACATTGGTGACACATGGGAACGGCCAAAAATATTTTGCTTGCCAAGAGGTTAAACTCCAGAGACAACCATTGGACGTGTCCATGACTCCGTCGACTTCTCCGTGGCGCGCTCTACCCCAGTCCTTGACATCCGGAGTCACATTTTGCCGTATTCGCGTGGCAATTTGCATGCCGACAGTGGCGGACACGGATATAATACGTAATAAGCCCAAGGGCATGCAGTCACAGGGCAGCAGGGTCCGGAGTAAAGTTTAAATTTTTTATTCCTCTTGATGGGGACGGAACTGGAGCCCAAAGTAAGCCCCGAACAAATACAAAAACCAGGAGCGTAAATTTTTGTCAAGGGTGGCCTGGCCGGTGTGGAAGACGGAGGTTGGTCCGTCCGTCCGTCCGGCATTTATTTAATCAACTCCGGGCCGTAGGAAGAACGGTCAAAAATGATGTTGCCGGGCAATTGTTAAACATTTTCCAGTGCCACGGGGATTTACTTTAACTAACTGAGAATGCAAAGTCAACCCATCTAGCGAAGCGTGTTTGTCACAGTTTTTCTTTCTTTTCCATTTTTTTTCTCTCATGGGGTCTCTTAGGGGGTGGGTCATTGCTCATTGCCACCCCCTTAAAATGGAAATAAAAGTCATCCACTTTATTAGGAGCTAGAGCTAATTGGTTAATAGGAAAGCGGAAAAGGGAGTGAACTGAAGGGCTATAAGGATATAGAAAGGAGGAAAAGCCCCAACCTTTATAGGATTTTTGAACTTAAAGAGCTAGTTAAAAGTTTTGTATCCGCTGGAAGTTATCCCACAACTGCTCTTGTTTGCCTTTTATTTACGATATCTCGCGAAATAATTCAACGATTTGTACGAACAACAGTGCTAGCAACTTTTTGTTGGCCAAAAAGCGGACCAACGAACCAACATAGCCCCGAGAACCACTAACAAACCCTTCCATAAATCTTCATTTCGGTTATTGTTATTGTACGGGAGTGAACAGTGTTCAGTTCTGCTAGTGGCTTCTGTTTGATACACTTGGAGAAACAGGGGATTAAAATAAATTAAACAATAATAGACTCCTTCTTCAGAAACCTCTTATAATACTATCCTTTGACTACTATTTAAATCCCTTTTCTAATCCTTAAACTTTAACCTATTTTTTCTCTCTCTGCAGAAAAGGCTCCCAAGTGCAACGAGGGACAGTTTCGTTGCAAGCAAAGCCGGCACTGCATTCCGGAAAATTGGCTCTGCGACGGGGAGTACGACTGCGGCAAGGGCGACACATCCGATGAAACCAACTGTAAGTAAGGCGAGGCATATATCCCTTTTCATATATATCCATTCAAAAACTGGAGACGCACCTCCCCAATCTCCCAATCTGTATCATCGCCATTTATTTATTTATTTTGGTGACCACCAGGTCCAAATGGTGCCGCGCCCAAGTGCCGCGCCTTCGAGATCGAGTGTCGCAACGGCGACTGCCTGGAGTTGTCCCGCTTCTGCGACGGCCATTGGGACTGTGATAACGATGAGCTGCTATGTGGTAAGTCACCACCAAGGTAGTGGATTGGGAGATTAGTTAGTAACTGGCATTTCCGTTCAATAGATAAACAGAACGCAGCCTGTGCCGCTCTGAACTGCAGCTACAACTGCAAGCTGACGCCGCAGGGTGCACGGTGCTACTGCCCTAAGGGCCAGGTGACCGAATCGGCCAACTCCACCCGCTGCGTGGACTACGACGAGTGCTCCGAGCCGGGTATCTGCGACCAGATGTGTCGCAATACCCCAGGCTCCTACGAATGCTCCTGCGTCTCTGGCTACGCCAAATCGAAAGGACGAAGCTGTAGGGCAATTAATGGTGAGTGGCAGCCAAACATTCGCCAGCAGCTCCACTAATCCCTCTCAATTTATAGTACCACCCACGGAGGCGGCATCGCTGACGCTGCTCCATACCGGCGGCGTAGCTCGCATCGGAATCAATGGCGAACTCATCGATTCCCCAGCGGAGGCAAAGGATAAAGATGTCGCGGCGAATGCGACTACCGATAAGGAGGTGGATCTTTTCTCCAAGCACAGTATCATCTCGGTGGCAGCCATGGAAGTGTGGCACCGGAATCGCACCCTCTGCGTCCTGCACAACAACTGGCGGGATCTGCATCTCGAGTGCCAGCGCATCGATGACCGGCGGGTCAAATGGACACTGCCCATCTCTCCGTCGATAGCGACGGGTCTATGTGAGTGAGGGCTTGGGGGAATTATCCTTTAAATTGTTACCCCCAAACGTTATGTTGTTGCAGCAGTTTTTACGGAACTGCGCCTGGACTGGCTGTCGGGAAATTGGTATTTGCTGAACGAGGACAACGGCCTGGTCTATCTATGCACCAATGCGATGACCTTCTGCCGCCTGATCCTGCAGCAGGTGGACCACATATCTTCGCTGGCGGTGGACCCCACCAAGGGCTATTTGTTCTACACGGATTGGAAGCCCAGTTTGTCGCGTTCCCTGCCCGATGGCACCAATCGCACGGTCCTGGTCACCGAACAGATTTATCACCCCAGCAGCATCACCCTGGACCTGGCCAATGAGCTGGTTTATTGGGTCGATATCTATAAAGATGTCATCGAACGTGTGACCTACGAGGGTCAGAATCGCTGGACTCTGAAAAAGTCAGCAGATGTAAGTAGTTTTTATTGAATGATAGTCTGAGAATAAATCCTTCATCCTTTGCGTACTGCAGTCCTTGGTGCCCCTGAAAGCAATCCATGCTGTGGAGGTGTTTGAGAACACCATATTTCTGGGTCCCTGGACGGGCACTGGCATAGTCACCTTGGACAGGTTCACCTTGAAGGCCCAAGTCCTCATCCGGGGTATCAGTCATCCCAACAATTTCCGAATCTTCCATCGCCAGAAGCAGCCGGAGGTGGCGCATCCCTGCCGGGACAATAACGGCGGATGCAATCAGATCTGTGTTCCCCTGTGGGCCCGAGGATTCGCCAGCGCCAAATGCCTGTGCACCTCTGGCTACAAGCTGCACAACCAGACCACCTGCCTCCTCTCCGCCCTCGACAAGTTCCTGGTCTACAGCGACAAACAGCTGACCAGGATCACGGGTGTCCCACTCGACACTGAGCAGGTGCAGCGGCTGGAGCAGAAGGGCGAGCAGCCGGACGTGATGGTGCCCGTGTACAATGTGCCGGGTGAACCGGACATCGATGTGAATGTGCGCGGCAAGGCGATCTTCTACGTGAGCGTGGATTCGGTTGGCAAAGACAAGGAGCCGGCCTTGGGAATCCGGAGTCAGTCGCTCAACGGGAGCGTTTCCCGGATACTGGTTACTAATCTGACGCTGGTGCACAGCCTGGCCTTCGACTGGATCAACGAGCACCTGTACTGGTCCATCCACCGGAAGATCCAGGTGGCTCCTTTGCAGAATATCAGCAGGGTGCTGTCTTTCAATGTGGATTGCGATGCCAGGTGGGTATATCCAGACCCACCGAAGTCACCAGTGCTGATACATTACTTTCCATTTCAGATCTATGGCTCTGGATCCCACTACGGGCCTCTTCTACTGGACCCAGTGGACGTCCCTGAACTGTGAGGGAGGGATCTACAGCGCCTGGATGGACGGAACTCACAAGGAGCTACTTGCCAAGGGCACAACCGCTCTGCCCATGCGAGCTCCCCGTAGCCTGGACGTAGACTCCCGCTCCAAGCGGCTGTACTGGTGCGACGTCGGCCTGGGCACCATCGAGCACATGAAGCTGGATGGCACTGGCCGGGAGGTGCTCTTCAAATCGAACCAGTTCCGCATCTTCTCGATGGTCCAGCACAACGGACTGATCTACTGGGTGGACGACAGGAACGCCACCATCTGGCGTTTTCCTCTGCACGGAGCCAACATCAACAACACGGTCAGTTCGACAGTGCACCTCCAGCGGTCTGGACGGGCGGCTAATCTCAGGATCTTCGATGTAGCCATCCAGCCATTGGCTCAGGCGCCCAGTGCCTGTTCGCAGTCCAAGTGCCCGGGCATGTGCCTGAATACGCCCAAGGGAGCGATATGTCGCTGCCCGGATGGATTCACCCTCAATGGCACCGGCAGCCACTGCATCCCGCAGCTGTTGCAGCCCCGGATTCTGCCCAACTGCTCATCCGGGTTCATGTGCCGCAGCTCGTGGCAGTGCATCGAGAGCAAGGATCTGTGCGACGGATTCGTGGACTGCGAGAATGGCTTCGACGAGAGCAGTGAACTGAATGGTCCCTGCAATCCCAATGTCTGCGATAAGACGCACAATTTCGTGTGCAATGGACGCTGCTACCAGCGCTCCCTGCTCTGCAGCTCCATTACCTATTGCTCGGACGGATCGGATCAGGCCAACTGCGAGCAGAGCACCTGCAACAGCAACGAGTTCACCTGCGCCCTGAGTGGTCGCTGCATCCAAATGAGCTGGGTCAATGACGGGGTCATTGATTGTGGACCGGACGACGACTCGGATGAGTCGGCGGAGATATTCTTCGGCAGCAAGTGTCCGGAGTTCGATTGTGGCAATGGACGGTGTCGGCAGTTCCCGGATGTGTGCGATGGTACCGACAATTGCGGGTAAGTGGTACTAGTTGAGGGGGGTTTTTTGGACACAACTAATCATTTAAATCCTTTAGAAACAATGCTGATGAGACAGAATGCGAACAGGAGTGCGGCATTGGGGAGAAGTACTGCCGGCCCATTGGTTGCTACGGGGAGATGCACATGTGCGACGGGATCATCGACTGCGAGGACAACAGCGACGAGGCCAACTGCAACCAGACCAAGAGCGACAATCATCCGCTGAGCGGCTGGAAGGAGGTGGACGAGTGCGCCCAGCACGAGTTTGCCTGCCTGGATCCATTCGAATGCATTCCGGACTACCTTAGGTGCGACGGAATTCCGCACTGTTTCGACAAGACGGACGAGCTCAATTGCACCATGATCAATGCCACCAGGTTTGACATGAACGAGACCGTGATCTGTGAGCACCCGGACCGACTGTGCGGCTTCTCGCGGCAGTGCATCTCGGTGAATCAGCTGTGCGACGGCAAGAACGACTGCGAGGACACCACGGATGAGGGCTTCCTGTGCGCGGATAAGCTGTGCGAGCGGGACCACGAGTGCTCCCACCGCTGCCACAATACACCGGAGGGTTACATCTGCTCCTGCCCGGATCACTTGTACCTGCAGCCGAACGGGAAGCGGTGCAGCATGCAGCATGCCTGCGATCACTGGGACAGCTGTTCCCAGGTGTGTGAGACCAGCGGCAAGGGGTACGAGTGTCGCTGCTTGGAGGGCTTCGACTTGGCCTACGACAAGTTCACCTGCAAGAGCACTGCTCCGGATGAGCCGTACGTGATCTTCACCAACCGCCAGGACATCAAAGGCATCAACCTGAAGACCCTGGAGGTGGGCAACTTCTACACTTCGCTGAGGAACATCATTGCCTTGGACTTTCTGTACATTAACAAGACCAGCATTGAGATCTATTGGACGGATGTGATCGACGACAAGATATACAGGGGCCAGTTGATGGGCGAGAGTCTGCGCAACGTGGAGGCAGTCATCCACTCGGGACTGTCCACCACAGAGGGACTGGCCGTGGACTGGGTGGGCAAGAATCTGTACTGGATCGACTCCAACCTGGACCAGATCGAGGTGGCCAAGCTGAACGGCAGTTTCCGGCGCACCCTCATTGCTGGCAACATGGAGAGCCCCCGGGCCATAGCCTTAGATCCGCGCGAGGGTCTGCTCTTCTGGACGGACTGGGACGACAACTCGCCCAGGATTGAGCGGGCCAGCATGTCCGGCGAAGGCAGGCGCATTATCTCCACCAGCTGGCAGCTGAGCGCCGGCTGGCCAAATGGGCTCACTCTGGACTACACCCAGAAGAGGGTCTACTGGGTGGACGCCAAGTCCGATTCGATCAGTAGCACCATGTACGATGGCTCCGAGCACCATGTGGTGTTGCGCAACAAGGAGATACTCTCACATCCTTTTGCCATCTCCGTGTTCGAGAACCATGTCTACTGGACAGACTGGCGAAGTACGTCCGTGATACGGGCCAATAAATGGAACGGTAGCGATATCCAGGTCTTGCAACGGACCACATCGCAGCCATTCGGCATCCAGGTGCTGCACTCCAGTCGCCAGCCCTGGCAACCGAATCCTTGTGGCGAAAATAATGGCGGATGTTCGCATCTGTGTCTCCTCAGTGGGCAGGGCACATTCAAGTGCGAGTGTCCCCATGTCATGCGCCTGGATCCGAGCGATGAGCGCAACTGTGTGGCCAACGAGCAGGTCCTGCTCTTCGTGATGGTGGATGAGATCCGGGGCATTGATCTCCACCAGCCCAATCACCATACGATTCCAACTATAAGGCAGTCGCCAAGGGTGAGTGGTTTTGATAATCATCGGACTAAAACTGACTAAAACTTTGTTTAACTTTGCAGTTAGTGGCGCCGCAACGCATTGACTTCCTGGTGGACGAGAGCCGCATCTTCTGGTCGGACATCCAGCAGAATGAGATCTCCAGCGCTGGGATCTCCAATGGCCTCATTGAACCCATCATAAACACAAACATAGAGAAGCCGTACGGATTCGCCCTCGACTGGATTGGTCGGAACATGTACTTCTCCTCGGGACAGATCAAGTGCAATATACTGGCCAGTAACTTGAAGGGAGAGTTCGTGACGTACATCCACGAAAACCTGAACATGGTGGACAGCATAGCCTTGGATCCAGCCAAGTAAGACGCGATGGAATCATACAACTCGGGAGGGGATTCTATATTCTTTTTTTTATTTTTAGTGGAAAAATGTTTTGGATTCACTCCACATCGGATGGCAATCTGTCGCAACTGGAGCAGTCCAATCTGGATGGTTCGGGTCGGGTTCTGATCTACGAACATGAAAGCAGCCTTCAGAGTCTGACCATGGACTTTGACTCCCAGCGGTTGTACTATGCCTATGATGGCTCTGGCATCGCCTACTACGACATCCCCAGGAATGAGACGCGGAAGGTACTGGTGGCCAGTCAGATCACCTCCATCAGTTCCCTGACCGTCTATAATGGAACTATCTACTTCCCGGAGAATATCCAGAGTGTGATTATGCAGTGCGAGAAGGAGTCCTGCTCCAATATGTCCTACTTGAGGGTCAACACAAGTAAGGGAGTCTCTTGTGTCCTTCAGAGTTCTTCTATTAATACCTTACTTTCAGAGACCATTCAGAGCATGAAAATGTTCTATGCGGATGCCCAAACTGGCACTAATTCGTGCGCAGGACCACTACGTGGTGGATGCGAACATCTCTGTCTGGCCACCTCCGCCACGGAGCATGTTTGCCGCTGCGCCCTTGGCTACGACATGGAACCTAACAATCCCGCACGTTGTGTTCCACGGGCAGAGTTTATTTTCTACTCGATTGATGTCTTGCAGGGAGTGGAAATGATTGATCCTGCAGAGCAGTTTGCTCCGCCACCAGCGGTAGGTTTTTTCAGTGCTCCCACATCCATCCTTGACTGAGAATTCGATTTATTTCCAGGCTTTGGTGCCCATTTCCCGGGTGAGTTCTGCCAGCTTCGTTGACTATTTCGCTGCCACGGACACCCTCTACTGGGGCGACAATGAGCTGGGCAGCATCTCGCGGGTGAAACGCGACGGCACCCAACGTGAGACCATTCTGGAGGCCATCAACGTGGCCGGATATAAGCAGCAGGACTGGCTGGGTGGCATTGCCATTGACTGGGTGGCAGGGAACATCTACTGGAGCGACACGAAGAGAAATCTCATCGAGGTGGCTCGTTTGGACGGAAGTCATCGCTATGTTGTGGTGTCTAATGTGGACAAGCCTACAGCTCTGGCTGTGGATCCCCTCCAGGGAATGCTCTTTTACGTTACCCAGCAGCACATCGGACGGGTTGGGCTGGACGGGAGTCAGCCTTTCATCCTCGTGAACCAGACGCGTGCCAACTGGGCGGTGGGAAGTCTTGTTTTGGACATCGAGGCCACTAAGGTGTACTGGTGCGAGCGTTATCCAGATGCCCTGATGAAGGTGGACTACGATGGCAATCTTCGGGAACAGCTGCTGAACGAAACATTGAACAACCCTGTGGCTCTGGCCAAGATGGGAGACTATCTGTATTGGGCTGAGAACAAGTACAATGAGGGAACCATTAAGGTGGCTCCACTGGCCAATCTCAGCCAGTCGAAGGTGGTGCTGCAGACGGAGCAGGACGCCATTAGGGACCTGAAGATCTACTCGAAGCACATACAGCGGGGCAGCAATCCGTGCGCCACGGCCAACGGCGGCTGCGAGCAGCTCTGCCTGTTCAATGGAACCACTGCCATTTGCGCCTGTGCCCACAGTCGCCTCTCCGCGGACGGCACCTCCTGTGAGCCCTACGAGAACTTCCTGCTGTTCAGCTACCGCAGCAACATCGAGAGCATTCACATGACGGATCACTCCAACAAGAACTGGCCCGTCCAGATGATATCCAACAGTACCCTGATGCGGAATGTGATCGCCATCAGCTACAACTACGAGGAGCAGTTGGTCTACTACTCGGATGTCCAGCTGAGCACCATAAACCAGGTACACTTTAATGGCACTGGACAGCGGGTGCTGCTGGGACAGCAGGAGCGGGTGGAGGGCCTGGCCTACGACATTGTCAACGAGCAGCTCTTCTGGACGTCCAACAACAACGCGGCCATCCGAAGCGTGGAGCTGCGCCACCTGGATCTGGTGTCGGATTGGAATCATAAGCAGGTGAAGAACGTACTCAAGCTGCGGGAGAAGGACAAGCCGCGAGGCATTGCCGTGGAGCCGTGTCTGGGCATGATCTACTGGACGAACTGGAACGAGGAGGCCCCTTGCATTCAGAGAGCTTTCCTCACCGGATACGGCGTGGAGAGTATCATCAAGACGGACATCAAGATGCCCAATGCCCTGACTCTGGATCTGGAGCAGCAGAAGCTGTACTGGGCGGACGCCAGGCTGGACAAGATCGAGCGCGCCAACTACGATGGTAGCCATCGGGTGGTCCTGGCCCACTCCACGCCCAAGCATGCCTTCGCCATGGCCGTGTACGGTGACCTGCTCTTCTGGACCGACTGGGTGCTGCACGCCGTGGTGCGAGCCAACAAGTTCACCGGCACGGATGTCCTCTTCCTGCGCGAGCACGTCACCCGGCCCATGGGCATTGTGGCGGTGCAGAATAGCAGCGTGAACTGCGACTCCAACCAGTGCAAGATCCTGAACGGTCAGTGCGAGGATGTGTGCATCCTGAACGCGAGTGGCCAGGCCACTTGCCACTGCACCCAGGGTGTCCTGGCAGCGGACGGGCGCCGTTGCATCGCCCCCGTCAACACGAATTGTGGAAAATCCCAGTACAACTGCCACTCCGGAGAGTGCATACCCATGGAGCTGACCTGCGACAATGTGACCCACTGCGCAGACGGCTCGGATGAGTGGCGCAGCTACTGCATCTTCCGGGAGTGCCCCGAGACGCACTTTATGTGCCAGAACCATCGCTGCATTCCCAAGGAGAACATGTGCGATGGCCAGCACCAATGTGGCGATGGCAGCGACGAGGCGGCCGTACTCTGCAAGTGCCAGAGGGAGGAGTTCCGTTGCGGCAGCGGGGAGTGCATTCCCCGCAAGTTCCGCTGCGACAACATGAAGGACTGCCGGGACTTCAGCGATGAGAAGGACTGCCCCCCGATGCCTTGCGAGGCTGGCGACGTAACCTTCGAGCACTGCGGCAACAGCACCATCTGCATCATGCCCAGCTGGCGGTGTGACGGCGACCCCGACTGTCCTGATGGCACCGATGAGCTGAACTGCGGCAACCGCACCAGCGGCAGCTGCGACATTGGCCAGTTCCGATGCGCCACCGGGAACTGTATCTCCGGATCCTGGCACTGTGACGGGGAGAAGGACTGTCCCGATGGCAGCGATGAGTTGGAGTGCCGCCATGAGTGCCACGGCAGCCAATTTGCCTGCGACAACGGCTGCATCCCGGCCAGCTTCCAGTGCGACGGCAAAAGCGACTGCGAGGACGGTACGGATGAGGGTCCTCAATGTCCCAGTCGGCCGTGCCGACCTCATCTGTTCCAGTGCAAGAGCTCCGGACGGTGCATCCCCCAGAAGTGGGTCTGCGACGGCGAGAAGGACTGTCCCGGAGGCGACGAGGGCAGTGAAGACGAAGGACCCCAGTGCGGAACGGTTGCTCACATTCCTGATTGTCCACCGCCGGCTCATCTTTGTTCAAGTGGTAAGTCTTAGACTACTAGTTGAGGTGGAAAGGGATCTAATATATCTTCCTGCTTCCCCAGGTCTCTGCATCGATTCCCAGTACGTGTGTGATGGCGACGAGGACTGCCCTGGAGGCGATGACGAGTACGAGGGTTGTGTGCCGGTCTATCCGCCGCATGCTTGTCCGGGTGGCTCACAAATGCATCAGTGCCAGGACGGACTGTGCATCTTCCGGAACCAGACGTGTGATGGCAGGCAGGACTGCCGCGACGGATCGGATGAGCTGGCCAGCCTGTGTGCCCACACCCGTGGGTGCAACGGAACGGACGACTTCCGGTGCAAGAACGGAGCCTGCATCAGCGTGGACTTGCTCTGCGATCGGAGGGATGACTGTGCCGACTACTCCGACGAGGAGCTGTGCAACGTGAACGAGTGCCTAATTCGGGATATTTGCGAGCACGAGTGCGAGGACAAGGTGGTGGGCTACAAGTGCCACTGCCGGCCAGGCTACAAGGTCCTGCCCAAGAGTCCCCACCTCTGCACGGATATCGACGAGTGCGACGAGCAGCAGCCGTGCTCCCAGACCTGCATCAACACCTACGGCTCCTACAAGTGCGGCTGTGCCAAGGGGTATACCCTGGTCGATTCCCACACCTGCAAGGCCACCAGCAACATATCCATGGAGCTAATCTTCTCCAACCGATACTACATCCGGCAGGTGAACATGGTGGGCAACGGCACCATCCTGATCAACGAGCTGTCCAATGCGGTGGCTCTGGACTTTGACTGGGACAGCCAGTGCCTGTACTGGTCCGATGTGACCAGCATAGTGGGCACCATCAAGCGGTACTGCCCCAAGGAGAACAAGACCCAGACCCTGCACCAGAACGTCCTGAAGAATCCCGATGGCTTGGCTGTCGACTGGGTGGCCAAGAACCTCTACTGGTGCGACAAGGGCTTGGACACCATCGAGGTGTCCCAGCTGGATGGCAAGTATCGACGGGTGCTGATAAGTGAGAACCTGCGAGAGCCCCGTGGCATTGCCCTGGATCCGTACCAGCGGCACATCTTCTGGTCGGATTGGGGCGACAATCCGCACATCGGCAAGGCAGGCATGGATGGATCCAACCCCAGGATGATTATCCGGGATGGTTTGGGTTGGCCGAATGCCCTGACCATCAGCTTTGAGACTCAGCAACTGTTCTGGGGCGACGCCAGGGAAGATACCATTTCGGTGAGCGATCTGGAAGGCAAGCACACGCGCCTGCTCCTGGCGAGGAGCATCAATCCTCTGCTGAACCTGCACCATATCTTCGCCATCGCCGTGTGGGAGGGACGTGTCTATTGGTCCGACTGGGAGACCAAGTCCATCGAGTACTGCAGCATCTATGGCGACCGCAACTGCACCACCTTGATTACCACTATCCACCGACCCATGGATCTCCGCATCTTCCATCCCTACCGCCAGCAACAGCCCCTGAGTGGTAATCCCTGCCTGGCGGCCAACTGCTCCACCCTGTGTGTCCTCTCCCCTGAGGCTCCCTACTACAAGTGCATGTGCCCCACAAACTTCATTCTGGCGGACGATGGCCGCACCTGCCGGGCCAACTGCACCGCAGCCCACTTCGAGTGCAAGAATACCTACAAATGCATTCCGTTCTACTGGCGGTGCGATACGCAGGATGACTGCGGCGACGGCAGCGACGAGCCGGACACTTGTCCGCCCTTCCACTGTGAGCCGGGACAGTACCAGTGCGCCAACAAGAAGTGCATCCACCCGTCCAATATCTGCGATGGCGCCAACCACTGCGGCGACGGATCGGATGAGATCGATTGCGACAAGTTCACCTGCTTCGATACGCATCTGAAGTGCGGCGCCACGTCCAACTCCAGTGCCTTCTGTGTGGACAATGGAAAGCGGTGTGACGGAGTACGGGATTGTCCCGGTGGCGAGGATGAAACCGGATGCCTACCGCTGGTCTGCAAGAGGCACGAGTTCCAGTGCGGCAACAATCGTTGCATGCCCTTCGTTTGGGTCTGCGATGGCGATATCGACTGTCCCGATAAGTCGGATGAGGCCAACTGCGAGAACTTGTCATGTGGTCCCAATGACTTCCAGTAAGTGTCCAAGAATACCATCTGATCCTTCAGGTTACTCATCCGATTACTTTCTTCCTTCTCCAGGTGCGATTCAGGACGCTGCATACCCATGGCGTGGCGCTGCGATGACGAGGCTGATTGTCCCAACGGCGAGGATGAGCCGGCCAGTTGCTTCACCTCCAAGGCCACCTGCGACCCCACCTACTTCAAGTGCAACAATACCAAGTGCATACCGGGACGCTGGCGGTGCGATTACGAGAATGATTGCGGCGATGGCAGCGACGAGATGAACTGCCAGATGCGCAATTGCTCGGAGAGCGAGTTCCGGTGCGGAACGGGCAAGTGCATCAAGCACAACCACCGCTGCGATGGGGAGATCCACTGCGACGACAGTAGCGACGAGATCAACTGCAACATCACCTGCAAAGCGAACCAGTTCAAGTGTGCCGCCTTCAATACCTGCATCAATAAGTAAGCAACTCCCAAAAGAATAGAGTTGTTTCAGGAACTAATCCTTATCCCCTTCCAGGCAATACGAATGTGATGGCGATGACGACTGTCCGGATGGTTCTGACGAGGTGAACTGCACCTGCCCCGCCGATCATTTCAGCTGCGGCAACGGCAAGTGCATCATGTCCCGCTGGAAATGCGATGGCTGGGATGACTGCCTGGACGGCAGCGACGAAAGCCTAGAGACCTGTGCCCACGTCCACTGCCATGCCAACGCCTTCAAGTGCAAGAATCAATTGTGCGTCCGGAA
This sequence comes from Drosophila ananassae, assembly GCF_017639315.1. NCBI lineage: Eukaryota > Metazoa > Arthropoda > Insecta > Diptera > Drosophilidae > Drosophila > Drosophila ananassae. The sequence goes on along the minus strand of NC_057929.1, from coordinate 1,962,679 downwards.
CTCGGCGCTCTGCGATGGCGTCGACGATTGCGGCGACAACGAGGACGAGTCCGAGAAGGTGTGTGCGGCGTTGCCCAAGTGCCGGCATGACCAGTTCCAGTGCGAGAACGACGACTGCATCTCAAAGATCTTCCGCTGCGACGGTCAGTACAACTGCATCGATGGCTCCGATGAGATGAACTGCCAGCCGCCGGTGTGCGGCTTCGGCAGTTGCTCTCAGATTTGCATTGAAAAGAAGATGGGCCACTACAACTGCAAGTGTGCCGATGGCTACCACAAAGGTCCGGAGAAGAATGCCACTTGTCTGGCCTCTGGGCCGGATCAGATCCTTCTGCTGGCATCCGAGCAGGAGTTCAGATTCATTCTGCCAGCCAAGCAGGAGGGAACCACCGTGGTCGGCTTTTTCCAAACGGATAGTTTGAAGATAGACGTGTTTGATATACTGATCAGACCGAAGGACACGCTGCTCTTCTGGATTGACTCGCATCATGGCAAAGTGCACACCATGAAAATAGCCACGCCGCATGTGGAGGAAACAGGACTGCGAGTGCGTCGGGATCTCAAGGAGCTGACGGCTTTTAATGTAAGTTTTACGCTGTCTTTGAAAAGCTCACCAATAACCATGTCATTTACTATCTAGATCCCAGAACTGGATGATCCAAAGTCCCTGGCTGTGGACTGGATTACCCAACGGGTATACATCATCGATTCGCGGCATAATCAAATTGTGGTCACCGACATTGAGGGCAAAAAGTACATATCCCTTGTGTCCACCGGTCTGAATCCCACGGACATTGTCCTGGAACCGGAGTCGCGTATCATGATCTGGTCCACCCTGGAGAACGGCATCCTGGTGGCTTCGCTGGACGGCAGCAATAAGAAGAGCCTGGTAGAGCGCGACGTGGGTTGGCCGATCAGCCTTTCCATGGACTATCCCACTGGTCGGCTGTACTGGGCGGACTACCGTAAGGGCACCATTGAAACGTGTCGCCTCAATGGCAAGGATCGGAATGTTGTGCGCCGCTTTGGCAATCGGGAGAAGCCCCAGAAGATCGATGTCTTCGAGGACTACTTGTACATCAAGCTATATGACCAGAGCATCATCAAAATGAACAAGTTTGGCAACGACAATGGCACCTATTTGCTGAAGGGATATCGATCGTCCGACATTGGAATTCTTCATCCCATGAAGCAGAATAAAAATAGTACGTATATAGGTCTTAGTCCTGACCAGGACACATTCTAAACCTTGTTTACTTTTTAGTTACCAATCCCTGTGGAAAGGATCCCTGCAAGGCCTCCCGTTCTCTTTGCATCCTCTCCTCTGAATCATCCAGCGGCTATAGTTGCAAGTGTGCTGATGGCTTCGTCATGACCGACGCGGGTCTCTGTACGGCCCATGCGGACATTCCAGGCTACTGCCCTCTGCAGTGCAACCTCGGAACCTGCCAGATCGTCGACCACGAACCCAAGTGCATCTGCCAGCCGCAGTTCGAGGGTGAGTTGTGCGAGCACTATCGTTGCTCCGGCCACTGTCTTAACCACGGAGTGTGCACGGTGGCGCCGCAGTTGCCTGGCTCCTTTGATCCACCGCCTCTGAAGTGCACCTGTACGGCCGGATGGTCTGGAGCTCGGTGCGAGACATCCATGCCCGCTTGCCAAAGCCGCTGCCACAACGGCGGATCTTGCCTTCTGTCCGAGACGGAGGGTATGAAGTGCAGCTGCCCGGAAATGTTCATTGGCGATCAATGTGAGCACTGCCTGAATCTCACCTGCGATAATGGCGGCATCTGCCGGGAAACGCTCACGGGAAACCCGCAGTGCGAATGTCCGGACGGATTCACCGGAAAACGGTGTGAGATTAACGAATGCGCCGACTTTTGCAAGAACGGAGGCTCCTGTATCATCGGAAGCAAGGGTCAGCGTCAGTGCAAATGTCCCAGCGGCTTCTTTGGGGATCACTGCGAATCCAGCTCTTGCCGGGACTTCTGCCAGAATGGAGGCACTTGTTCGGAGCGTGGTCGTCGATTGAGCTGCACTTGCCCGCCGCGTTACATTGGAGAGACCTGCGAGTCGGACTTGTGTACGACTTCCAATCCACCGCACTTCTGCGACTCCGCCAAGGTGCCCCTGCGAGATCCCTGCACCGGAATCATCTGCCAAAACTCTGGAACCTGTCACGTCATCAAAGGTGTGGCGTTGTGCAACTGCACGGATCAGTGGAACGGTGAATTTTGCACCCTGCCCGTTGGAGATGATAATCCCTGCGCTCGCTTCTGTGCCAATGGCGGAGTGTGCCACCTGGACGGGTACTCGCGTCCGCATTGCAGCTGCATAGGGGATTGGCAGGGTAATGCCTGCCACTTGCCTCCGTACTGCGTCGGCGGAGAGTGCAACGTCTGTCGTCCGGGCAGCTCCATCAACGAGTGTCTCTGCGAAAACACCAAGGTGGTGCCCTGTCTGATGGATAGCGTGGATGCTCTCAAGGGTGAGGATCAATCGACTGAGTCGGGTGGCGTGCTCTCTGTTATGGCCCTGATCTTGGCAGTGATCATGTTGGTTTTGGCCCTCTTCGCTGGCGCTGTTTACTTCCTAAAGTGAGTTCCATAAACTGGCAATTAGACCTATTTGTAATACCTTTTATCTTCTATAGGAAACATCGCATAGCTCAACCATTTTCGCATGCCCGGCTCACGGACAATGTGGAAATCATGCTCACGAATGCCATGTATCGCGGTGATGCCGACGAGGCGCCCACATTCGCCAGTGAGGATGACAAGGTACACGCTGGAATTTATTAAACTCAATTACCCAAAGCAATTACTAATTCAAATTTTCGTTCGCAGGGCAACTTTGCCAATCCGGTGTACGAATCCATGTACGCCGATTCCATTCCGGAGCCAGCTAGCACGGAAATAGCTCACAGTACGGCTCCGGACGAGCGGAAGGGACTGCTGCAGCACACGCATGACGAGAATCATACACCGGACATACTCTGATGATTGACACGCCCCGAGCCAGATCTGTGTTAGGCGCAGCCTTCTCCAAAAAAAAAAAAACAAAATGAAAAAAAATCATAATTATTCTCATTACCGATTTGAACTCGAACAATGGACTGATAGCGTGTAGCCATATAACGAATTTTTCGTAAACGTTTGTGTACATTTTGTTTCCTTTTATGTTTGATATTATTTTATATAATTTTTTTAAATGGCCTACACCCGGCCTCATCCAAAGAGCTCTAACTCAGGCAGCCATGCTCCCTTTGTTATGTACCGAATGAGATGTCCTTAAAACCTACATACCTTAAATGGGAATTCTTCTTGTCATTTGTTTAAACGTTTAACAAGCAATGCGCCTTTTGATAAATGAATTTTATATATGTATAATGATGTATGTGTGTATAATCCGGAACGTTCAGTGGATCTGTAAATTTTATAGTTGGTAGATTTAGTTAAAGCTCGTGAGAGCTGAAAAGAACATTGTACATATTTTATACATTTATTGCCCGCCAGCAAGCAGCCTAGTTAACATTTAAATGGCAAGATTTGTCTTTCGCTAAATCACTAAACCACACATTGCCAATTAGTGAAATGTATCGAAATGAAACGAAACGCACGAATTCGTCTATTGATATTGATATTGATATTGACCAAAAATGCATTTAAATTAAGTCATCACAATGCCAGGACGAACGCGAGCCAGCACACAAAAGCATATATACAAATTAATGAACAGAAATGAATAGAAATTAAGTGAATTATCCTTCACACAACGGTAGTACATAACATATTTATGTATTATGTATTGTATATCGTACATAGTTTGCACAATTTTCACATCAATCGACCTAAAGCCGAGAGAAAACGAGATTTCCTGTAAAAATAATGCTCAGACAAAGCCAAATTTTAAAAAAATATATATTGTAAAAAAATGATTAACAATAAAATATGTATGTTAAGCAAAGCCATGCGCGCAAAAAAAAAATAAATATGCATTAATTCGCAAATAAAAAACCAATACTTTTTTTGAAATCTCTCCTCTTTCAGCAGTTTACCTGTGGAATGAGGAGGTCATATCCTGGGAAACCTCAAGGAAATACTTTTCCACATTTTCTTAAACCTATCATATCCTGCGATAGGTTGCGCAAAGCTGTTCAATCACAGCAATCTCACGGATTCCGATAGATACACTTGTTACCCACCAAGGAAACCAAATCAGGCAAAGAAACAAGGATATCTGGGCTCATTCAGAGACCATTGGTTGCTTTCCTTTGTATTTGTTGGTTTTGTGTTTTGTATTTTGTGTGAGAAATGCAAGCGATTTGAATTTGCCGATGCACAGGTAGGCAGGATACATTTCATCCTTTTCACTTGCAACCGAACAGAAAAAAGGATCACGGGGGCATATTCAAAGTGATGGTGTGTCTGTGTCTGTGTGGGAGAATTCCTGCTAAACACCGCATGACTTTGTTTTCAAAAGGCTCGTATTTGTGGGCTATGGGAAAATATCCCTGGACAATGCCAAGAGTTTTCAAATTTGTTGCAAGTTAATTTGTTAAATGACAATTAAATATCCCAATCCCAAAAACAATGGTATAAAGAAAGCGCTTAGATTAAATCTTGGCAAATTTGCTAAAATACAATTCTTCAAAATTGTGCCAAGGCCTAGTAGGGGACCCACCATAAAATTTGAGAAAAAAATCTAAAAAATATTTCGTTTCCAGACTTTGATGCAGATTGGCGGAGAATCCATCCACAAATCGTTTAAGGTATTCCGCTTATGAATCGGATAAAAATTGGCCAAGATATGGCTATCGTAGTGGGTCATACTGTCGTCCTTATGCCTGACCCCACATTTTGAAGGGGATGACCCATAAAATTTGAGAAAAAATCTAAAAAATATTTCGTTTCCAGACTTTGATGCAGATTGGCGGAGAATCCATCCACAAATCGTTTAAGGTATTCCGCTTATGAATCGGATAAAAATTGCCCAAGATATGGCTATCGCAGTGGGTCATATTGTCGTCCCCATGCCTGATCCCACATTTTGAAGGGGATGGCCCGTAAAATTTGAGAAAAATGTAAAAAATATTTCGTTCCTAGATTTTGATGCAGATTGGTGGAGAATCGATTCACAAATCGTTTAAGGTATTCAGCTCATGAATCGGATAAATATTGGCCAAGATATGGCTATCGCAGTGGGTCATATTGTCGTCCCCCACATTTTGAAGGGGATAGCCCGTAAAATTTGAGAAAAAATCAAAAAAATATTTCGTTTCCAGATTTTGATACAGATTGATGGAGAATCGTTCTACAAATCGTTTAAGGTATTCCGCTTATGAATCGGATAAAAATTGGCCAAGATATGGCTATCGTAGTGGGTCATATTGTCGTCCTCATGCCTGACCCCACATTTTGAACCCATAAAATTTGAGAAAAAATCTAAAAAATATTTCGTTTCCAGATTTTGATACAGATTGATGGAGAATCGTTCCACAAATCGTTTAAGGTATTCCGCTCATGAATCGGGTGGAAATTGGCCAAGATATGGCTATCGCAGTGGGTCATATTGTCGTCCCCATGCCTGATCCCACATTTTGAAGGGGATGGCCCGTAAAATTTGAGAAAAATGTAAAAAATATTTCGTTCCTAGATTTTGATGCAGATTGGTGGAGAATCGATTCACAAATCGTTTAAGGTATTCAGCTCATGAATCGGATAAATATTGGCCAAGATATGGCTATCGCAGTGGGTCATATTGTCGTCCCCCACATTTTGAAGGGGATAGCCCGTAAAATTTGAGAAAAAATCAAAAAAATATTTCGTTTCCAGATTTTGATACAGATTGATGGAGAATCGTTCTACAAATCGTTTAAGGTATTCCGCTTATGAATCGGATAAAAATTGGCCAAGATATGGCTATCGTAGTGGGTCATATTGTCGTCCTCATGCCTGACCCCACATTTTGAACCCATAAAATTTGAGAAAAAATCTAAAAAATATTTCGTTTCCAGATTTTGATACAGATTGATGGAGAATCGTTCCACAAATCGTTTAAGGTATTCCGCTCATGAATCGGGTGGAAATTGGCCAAGATATGGCTATCGCAGTGGGTCATATTGTCGTCCCCATGCCTGATCCCACATTTTGAAGGGGATGGCCCGTAAAATTTGAGAAAAATGTAAAAAATATTTCGTTCCTAGATTTTGATGCAGATTGGTGGAGAATCGATTCACAAATCGTTTAAGGTATTCAGCTCATGAATCGGATAAATATTGGCCAAGATATGGCTATCGCAGTGGGTCATATTGTCGTCCCCCACATTTTGAAGGGGATAGCCCGTAAAATTTGAGAAAAAATCAAAAAAATATTTCGTTTCCAGATTTTGATACAGATTGATGGAGAATCGTTCTACAAATCGTTTAAGGTATTCCCCTCATGAATCGGGTGGAAATTGGCTAAGATATGGCTATCGCAGTGGGTCATATTGTCGTCCCCATGCCTAACCCCACATTTTGAAGGGGATAACCCATAAAATTTGAGAAAAAATTGTATAAATATTTCATTTTCAGATATATATGCAGATTTGTGGAAAGTCAATCTACAAATCGGTGAAGGTATTTTTTAGAAGAATCGGATTTGATATGGCAAAGATATATCTTTTGGTGGAACCATCGGTGGGGGCTTCCACTCCTTTTTGACATTTTAAAGGGGATCTCAGAATGGATAGGTATGAGAAAAGTATTAATTATTCAATATAAGAACAAAAACAACAAGAAAATTGTCCAAAAAATGATACGAAAAGTAGGTATGTAAGTGCACACATTCCCACACCGATTCCCAGGAAAGAAATCAAAAGTAAAAAAATAAAAGTGATAGCCGAAACGAAAAAAAAATCTTACACACTCATGGAGATACCAGGGATGCCAGTTCGAGTCCCAGTCCCAGACCCAGTCCCAGCATCAAATCACAGCAAACATAACACACAAAGGAATGAAACCGAAGGATCCAGCAAGACAAGTGGAATGCAAACAGGCGAGACGGATGGAGGAGAACAACCACAAAGCAAACAAGCAAAGATAAAGGATCTGAAGGATGTGTGGGAAACACACAGATCTCGGAGGAGCGAAACAAGTGCAACGGTATTTGGAAATGCAAAAGGATAATAGCGTAAAGAGGAAATGAAAATTATGATAATTTTCGATCTCGCCACGGAGGTGTTGTTGTTTTTCTCACAGAAGGATCAAGTAACAGCAGTGCCGATATGATTGAGTGTGGGAAGTGCCGAGGATCCCGAGAGTGGAAGGACTCGCGGCGAACCCTTGAGAGGCGGGGGCGACGCTCGACAGCCACACGCAAGGAACAGGCTGTTGCGGAAGTTATTACGGAAGTGAAATCAAATTTTTTGTTTTTTTGAATATAAAAATTGGAAAAAGGGGAGAAAGGTAAATCAGAAAACGGAGAGTTGGGGAAAATGGAAAATTGAAAATCGGAAATGAGGATGAAAATCAATTTGTTTCTGCCAAACACTTTTTTTTGGGCTTCCTACGGAAGTGTAGTAATAAATTTTAATTAATAGCTTAATTAATAATTAGTTTCTATTGAAGAAATAAATCAAAAGCTTCCTGGCGCTACTTCCACACTATCCTGCGTGTATCCAAACAATCTCTTCAGCATATTGTAGATTATCATTTGTCGCGTCACTTCCGCCTCGTACTTCATATAGTCCTTGAGACGATTCTGCTTGTATAGCTGATCCAGTAGTTCAAATAGTTCCATTTCGAGGACACGCAGTGGCGCCTCCATCTCCGGTGTGTGGGTTCCCGCAAAAACTGCCTGCATATAAATGGCGGATATCTTTTCCATCGCGGCGTCCAATTTATTCAAAATGGCGTCGTCAGGATCGTGGAGCAGCTTAACAGGACCTGTGAGCTTTGGCGAAGCGCGGTATTTCAGTATAGTATCCTCGTAATCAATTGCCAAGGTAATAATGGGCAAAATTGAAAGGATTAGTAATGTTTTGAGTGATTTTGGCATTTTGGAATATATATTTTAGATGCTTTTTGAGTTTTTAAAAATGCACGCCTGAAAATCACTGCGTGCTCTCGACTGCAACAATATTTTCTGATTTTTTCACATAAAGTGCCTGGGTCTGAGTTTAAATAGGTTTTAGCTCAGAGCATTTTTGATTAGCTAATCAGTTGTTTTAATCAAAAAAACATATTCTAATGAAAACAGATTGCAAGGCTAGTTCCGCAACTTGCATTATCACTCGAATGTCTATTTCCGTTTTATTTCGAGTTCAAGTTTTTGAAAAAGTCAAGTTGAAAAATTCGTTTTAATCTTGTATCATTTATTATTCATATTTTCACTCTTTTTTTAACTTATTGTTGAACTTAGAATTATAATTACAATCATCATAATAAATCACTAAAATAGAAACGTGAAAACGTAATGCTATACAAGAGAATCTACATAACTTATAAATATAATAAGTATTTAAAATGATTTAAATATTTAAGAAACGATAGAACATCAAAGAACATACACAATTGATTAATGAACTACATAATAGATGTATGTATAAAAATGCTTAAATGAGAATTACACAAAAAAATATACAAAATCACAGCTGAACTTAAAAATGAAGAAATCGAAACATTGATACAAAAACATAGAATAAGTTGAAACTTAATGGGGTTCTAAAGCATTCGAGTTCGTGGTCTTTGAAAATAAATTGCAATTAAATAATTTAACAATGTTTTTTGTTTTTTTTTTTTTTTGGAATTGATAATAAACTTAACATAGAGATTTATGTTTTATTGATAGATCTACCAGGGCCTCCAGGCGGAGCCTGCTGACTTTTCGATGGCGGCGGCCAGGAACTTCTTCGACGAGGGTTGTTCGTCCAACGAGCAATCGCTGGAATCAGCATCGGCTCCGGGTGCGGCTTCCCGCTCCCGCTTCACCGATCCGCTGGTGGAGGACACTTGCTGCTGCTGCAAGTGGACCAGGGATCGGGAGCAACCGCTGCTGTCGTGGCTGCCGGCGCTCAGATTGAGGGATCCGCTCGTGTTGAACGAGGTCTCGGCGCTGGTCGGCGGCGGTGTGGAGAAGACACCGGCGAAACTGTGCTTGGCCAGCACATCGACGCCGGGCGAGGCGGTCCGGGACTCCTCCCCGTGGCTGGAAATCGACGAGATGGGGCTCAGGGGCGGACTGCTGGTGCTGTTCTTCACGGCCAGCTGGGTCTGTGCCGGGTGTGGGTTGTGCAGTGAGTGTTCCTGCTGGCCGGCTGGAGTCGGCTTGCTGAAGGCGCTCATCCGGAAGCTCTGGGCGTAGTCATTGAGGTGCGTGGGATTGGCAATGCTGGCCAGAGCGGCGCTAGCTGCTCCAGCGGGTGCTGCTCCAACAGCTGATCCCGGCCAGGCGAAGGGTCCCGGTGGCGGAGCAGTGGATCCCGCCGTATTCGGCATAATCAGGGCAAATTCGCCCGATGGCAAACGCGAGGGGATGAGCTGGAGTCCACCCATTTGGATCGCTGGAGCCGTGGTCTCGGTGCGACTGTTGTTGTTCAAGTCCTGCGGCAGCGAGGGAAACAATGGAGCCGGAGCAGCTGCTGGGGCCGATGCGGGGAAGATTCCGCCACGATAGCCATTGCTGAAGTTGCTCATGGAACCGATCTGCTCCAGACTGTTGGCGCAGTTGTTCAAATGGGCGCTGAGCCGCTGTCGCACACCAGAATCAATTCCATCCAGCTGGCTGACATAACGATTCACCTCCTCGGCGCACTCCACGAAGCCGGTCTTGAACTTCTGGACGACACTGGGATCGGTTTGGATGGCCATGTTCAGTTGCTGGCGCTGCACGGATTGCAGATGCTTCACCGTCATCTCAAGTATGTCGGCCTTCTCCAGCTTGACGTGGCGAGCCGGCTAAAACGAAACGAATGAGAAAAATCCATGGTCAGATAATGATGAAATGAGGAGAAGATGGTATGGTCGGTCTGGCTAATTGTTTTCGGCCCTATAACAAGTTCAATGGCTGGGAAAATGGCTGGGCAAGTCAAGGAGCACGATTTGTGCCTCATATGTCCAACTATTCGCGTGTAATCTGCAGTCCACTTCGGTGGAGTCCACTCTGCAAATATCACACGACCGAGGTGAGATTCAGCAACAACGTTGAGAAAAGATAGCTCGATCTTGGTTCTCAGTACAGAGAGAGAAAAAAAGAGGTTTCCCATTTCATATACTAATCCTTTTGTACCTTATCCCTTTACCAAGATTTTTATACTTTGTCCTTATATCTCCCAGTGTAATATTCTCTGTTCCTTCATGCATCTCTGTCTCACCTTCGGGGACTGCATATTTTAGCAAAAAGGTTCCCACGCAGGTCGCTCGCCATTCTCCACCCCCTGATACCCCTCTAGCCCTCAGCTCGTCCCCTCCCCCGCTCCTCTGTCTGAACCTTTTGTTTACTTTTGCTTTTTTTCTCAATGTCCCCCCCCCTCAATGTCTTTCTTATTTGATTTTTTGGTCTTCTCATCCTTCTCACTGCAGAATTCTGCGGCGGCAAATTTTACTTGATTTCTGCTTTGTAGTTTTCTCACAGCAGGATCACCTCCTCCTTGGAAACTTGTTTCGTTCGCATCTCCGACGATTTCTGCGTAATTCCTCGACTTGTTAACACTTTTTGGTCTCTTGACTGACTCCTCGTCGGCGCTCTCGTGTAATGATCATCAATAAAATTTAATACTCAATTAGACCTCTGAGGTCTGTCCGTTTGTCCGTCTGTCCGTTTGTCGTAGGAGTTGGTTTCTTTTTTTTTATCCTTTTGTACTTTTGCCGCCTTCGAACACTTGTGGTCTCAAGGGTTTCTGTTTTTTTTTTTTTTATGACCTGACATAATTTATAGGGAACGTGAACTGATTTCGATCGGGGGCCTAGTTTCTAAATCGCGTGAGGACTCCCATATATAAGGATACTTACGTCTTTCTTCATTGCCTCCAGTATCAGGGACTTGAGTTCGTTCAGACAGTGATTAATGCGAGCCCGACGACGTTTCTCCATAATCGGTTTGTTGGTCTACAAATAAAAGGGAAAATACCAATTAATAAATTAGGGGAATTTAAAAGCAATTTTTTAGAAATTTCAAGAGTCAAAATAAATGAGTGTTTGACTATTAAAGGGGATTTAGTTTCTCATTTAAAGAGTTATTTTTTGATTCAAAAACGATGTATTTTTGGCTGATTATTGTGTTCTAGTCCATGGCACACTCACCTTTCTCAGCTCAGCCTTGGACAACCCATTGGGATTGGCCAGACGACCGTTGCTTCCATAGCTATCGCTATATCCATTGGAGCAGTCGAAGTCATCGTCGGAATTAATATCGTTTTTGTAATCCATTTTGTAACGATTTTAATTTATTTATCCAAATAGTGTAGTAGTAATCCAAAAGTGCTAGCTGATAGTATACAGCTTGGGGTTTCACAACACAAATACTTTGGTTTCAGTTCGAAAATATTATTATTTTTTTTTAACAATTATTGCACCGTACTCTTATGCAAAGTTCGAATAACAAAAACTTAACAACGGTACGCGTATTCAGTTCGTTTTCAGATTCATTCGAAGTCGAGCGGTGGACGACCGCGCTCACGAGATGCCAAAAGGATACTGATCCTCGGAGGGTAACGACAGTGAATAAAAACGAATCGAGGCGAAGGCGATGCCCGAGTCCGAAACGAGTCCCGAGTGGAAACACGAAGGTGCTCATTTACCTGGCGACGCTGGCAGCGACGGCGGCAGAGTGCAGGTAGGCAACTCAACGATCGTCTGCAGACTAAGAACTCTGCAGCTCAGCCGCAGCAGAGGCATTTGCACTCGAAACCCAAAAGTCCGAGTGCGACTGATTGAGTGTCACATTCTGGGGGTTGGTCGAGTGAGTGTTTTTCCCCCTCCGGCCAGGCAGCCGGAGTAGTCAGAGTAGTCGAGTCAACAAATTACGGCACTTACAGCCATGGGATTAGTCAAAATCCGAGCTCAACTAAATAAACTAACTTAAGCCGGACTTTGATCCAGAAACCACACAATATTGCTATAAAGCCAAAGTCATTAGAAGTCTGCTTTCTGCTAAAGTCGAACTTCTATAACAAGGGTTTTGGAAAATGTTTGGGAATTATTTTTCCAAAATACAGAGTTGGCTTTGGGAATTAGAAGTTTCTGAGATGTTTTCTAAGAAATAACTATAACTTTAATTATTTTAAAGTATTTCATAGTCTAAGGACAACTCTAAGGACTCCTAAAACTTCAAAAACTATAATCTTAAAAATATCTGAAATGAGAAAACCCTATATCCCTATCAATGATCTCTAATTACAATCACTTCGATAAAATAATTCCTTATAAGTCGAATATTTCGCGACAGCTGTGCTGGGATTCGATCCGTACAAGAAGTCCGGCTGTATTTTGGATGGCTGATGTGTCGTCTTAGCTCACCCTTGGATAGAAGAGGGCAAACTTGATCAATGCCCGTCGAATGATTTGCAATTCATTAAGGAGATATCCTTGGCAATTGTTACTCGCAGCTGCCGCAACCCCCGTGGCAGCCCAACCCCCTTTTTTCGAAGGACGAAGAATATTCTGTTTTTGTTTCTGATTTAGTTTTTGCCTGGATATCGTCGTCTTAAAGGGGGTTGCTTTCTAACTAGACGAGATCTTCTCGGGGTCAATCATTACGAAGCTTACCTGGGCTGGGCCGGGAGTTTTATGGCCGATCCCCGTCCAGATTTTCCATCTTCAGGCAAATTTATTACTTTACGATGTTGGCAGGATTAAGGCGAAAGGAGTTGTCAATAACCACTGTCGCGGGCCATGCGCCAGCTGACAGCTGCCAGATCTCACTACCTAGGATATCCTACGATTTTGGGGAGTTGGGATCAGATCGGTTGGGATTGTAAAAGTAAAAGTTGCGATGCCGCCTGGCAACTCTGGTTGTGCAAAGCAATCTCGGCCTGGCATTAAGCCCGGAGTGTAAATCCCGTGTTGAGCAATAATCCGCCACGATCATCCATCATATGCGATCTCTGCACCACCGATCGTGACAGCTTTAAATTGAATAAATGCTACTGCTGTTGCTGCTGCTGATGCCGGTTGGGTTGACAAACTAAACCATTGGGGTTCGGTCAAATTCTAGACTGATGAGCTGAATAATAACCGGGCACTTTGGCTCCTTTAAATGCCTCCATTTGGGCGTAAATTTTTGGCAAACATTTTCCCACGAAAAGCCAAATAAACTCAATGAGCTGAGAAGCAAAAAGAATCCATGGAACGAACCATCATCAGACATATGTGGATCAATCGTCTGGCAGAAGACGTGCTGGAGAAGCGACAGAGTTCCTTCTGAAGAAACCAGAATTGAAATTCTATAACGAAGAAACAAGGCAAAAATCAAAGTTCAATATCAGCCCCAAAACACAGTTGTCGTTTTGGCTTCTCTTCTTATTTTTTTCCTTCAGTTTTCAGAGTTCTTTTTTTTTTTTGTATTCCCGGCAAGGGATCAAGGTAAACGCCATTTAGTGTGGCACGATCGCTGCTGATCGGTAGCCCGGCTTGTATCTGTATCTCTTCTGGTCTCTTTTTGGGGCTTCCCGGGCACCGACGGATACCCGATGCGTTCCCAACGCACGATTTACACATTAAAACACTTTAATTTTTATTGTACAGCCGGTCGGTTTGGGAGCTTCGATCTGTCGACCAGTGACGATCTACTTCCCTCCTTTTTTTAATCAATTCTGAAGGAACAGGAGACCTTTCTCAACCTCAAATTAGTGACTTCAGGAGTTTGTATTTTTAGCTGTGGGAACTGCAGTTATTACTTGGGCTGTGCTGGCAGCAACGCCCCCGCACCCCACATCCCATACCCCACACGCCACTCCAGCGTGCCTCAAAAATAATGAGCATGAAAAATATGAAACGGTGGCAAATGTGTGAACTGATCCAAACGGAACTAAACCCCTGTCCGGATACAGTCAGGAGAAGCAACTCCTGTTCGTCCAAGATATATGTTGATTTAAATGAATTCCTTGTTGATTTTTATGGCGCTTAGTCGCGAGGGGGAGACTCCTGAGTGAAGTGTGCGGTCTGTGGGGCATTAGAAGTCATATAGGGCCGCCCCGGGTATTTGATTGTTTTTTGCCGTCTGTGGGAGATTTTATTTTTATGAATTTGATAAATGGCGAGCCGGGGAGTTGGGCTAATAACTGGAAAGTTCTTTCTGACAGGCATCCCAAAAGGGGAAACTTATAATCCCGCACACTTTTCCGCCCAAAAAAGACATTAAAACAGGGGAGATTAATAAAGAGATTCTGGGGAAGAGAACTTAACACTTCTAGTGACAGAATAGGGTTTATGTTTCATTTCTTTATAATAAAAAATGTGAGGGAATTAAATAAATTTAAGGACTACATCATCACTGAGAATGCAATGATTAATACTACAATTTTAATAAAGACTAAGATAAACATTTGCATTGCACATGCACTTTACTTGAGATACTAGTGATGAGTAATATTAGTCACCTTCCTCTAGAGACCACAACTATTTCCTGAAATATATTATATCCACATTCCATATGATGTCTAATCCCATTTATTTATGACCTCTTCCATTGGATGTAACGGTCAGTTGGAGGATCAGCTGCTCCTGAGCCAACATTTTGCACTAAAATGTCCTTCGTCTCGTGCCAAAGATTGCCACATCTGCCGATCCACACCCCCAACTCCTTAGCATCCCCCGGAATTCTTTTTTTCGGGCAACATGACAACAATGGCTTACGGCCCGGACAATGGACGGCGCTAAGGAAAAACTGACTTTCCAGGGGACGTGCAGGGTTTTTCTCCTTTTCCGCTCCTAGCAGGCCCTAATTGCATGGCAAACATCTTACATAATCGGGAGAGATGCGACTTGCAATGGATTTCTGATGGAGCGTGCCTGATCCGAGCCAGCTGCTGCAGATCACAAAAGCACCAAGACGCTGCGACGTGGAAGGGTTGTGGGGAGATTAAGTGAGATTTGTTTATTGTAAAGATTTGCGGTTGCATTTATGGTGTAAGTTTCCTAGGGCATCTCTGTCATCAAATTCTTAGATTCTAGGGTGGACATAAAATATTTTCTGGAATATTAAAGAACTATTAAAAAATATGAAATATGTTTTTAAGAAAAAGGGTAGAAGATTGTATTTAAAACATAAAGCTAAATGGAAATCTCTAGTTTTCTTCTCATTTCCCAGATATCATAAAAACTAATTGCCACTCAATTTGATTGGGAAATTGGAAGCTCATATTCCCCTCTAGACGTCACTTTTCATTTCATTCCCCTGACGACAGGAGCCGTAAATCTAACGATAAGTACAGTCACAGACCACAGGGGAAATATCGAGCAACTGCGAGTCATATCAATTCATAAATGCATAATAATTCCGACAGAGCTAAAATTAAAACAGAAGTCGATGCGGAATAATGTGAGAAAAAAACTTTCTCACGATCACCTTGATGTCGCGCAGACGGCGTTTAATGGAAATGAAAATCCACGTGCAAAAGGGGGAAGTTCGGAAGGAAGCATAAGGAACCCACCACCACTAGAGCAATACCAGGGCACCACCACCACCACCACCACATCACCTCCGACAAAAAGGAAGCAGGCGGAGTAGGACGCAGGACCTTCGTGATGATTATGGTGGTGGTCGGCGGCGTACTAGTGGTTGGCTACCCCTCCTCCTCCTCCTCCTCCGTCGATCGCCAGAAGTGCATGAGAATTTAAATTACAAACAAACAGAGAACTCACAATCAACGGGCTTTGTGCGTGTGTGCATCGGCATGTGAGGGAGATATAAGGAGGAGGAGCAGGAGAAGGAGGTGGAGGAGCCAGGAGGGAGGGTGCCAGGACGAGGCGTGTGTGGGAACTTTTCACGAGGACACTCGAGCATGAAGCGGGTCATCCCACTGAAGGCAATAATCATTCAGTTCAGCTCCTCCTGCTCATTACGTCCCACAGAGAGTTAGTTTCTTGTTCTCAGAGATGACTCTGGCAACCCAAGAGATGCTAAGGCTTTCGCAGAGAAAGATACAGATTCATCCGAGAGCATTGTGGTTTCTCCCAGAGCACTAAGCTCTTCTGCCTCTCTATCTCCATCCCGTGCTCATGCGCAACATTGCAAAAATACGGATACGTATCCAAAAGATACACAAGGGCGTAGTTGTCAGGAAGTCTTAAGGGGTTAAGGGTTTAAATTTACTATTTTATTTTGTGGTATTTCATATCTTATAGCTTGAATTAACAAAAACAACTAATGTAGATAAATAATCTTTTAAAATAAAGATACAAAATCTGGTTTTTATAATCATTCTAATAATAGCTAGATTCCATTCAAAAAAGAGCTACATTTTTAATATTTTTCTTTTAAATGATTTGGTTTGTTTAAAGTATATTGTCGTTATGACGTTTCAAGTATCTGAAGGACAAAGGACCCCTTTGGGGCCCCACCCTTGCTCGGCAGAAAAGTCAAAGTCATCGAACGAAATAATCGCATTTGGTGCTGCAACTGAGTGAAATCCAATACCCAACCACTCGAGAACACTCATTCAGACCCAGAATATATAGACGCACATGTGGAATGAATGCGTTTCTTTGGCTATTTATAAAAATTCCAAATGATAAGAACTCGAAAACAGCCCGGCAGTTGCATTCCTGTATCTGTATCTGTATCTGTGTATTACTCATGCGCCTGGTCGGCTGGCATCGTTTGGTATTTAAGTGACTCTTTTCAGTATTTTTTCAGGGCCACGACGCGCTAAGCGGGCGTTGTTGTTGCTACATAAGAAGTATTTTTTTCATACTGTTCGGACGGTCATACTGACACAGAAAATGCAAAAAAAGTAAGAGCGAAAAGAGCTGGCGTAGGCGTGACAAACGGTGAAAAAAAGCGTAGTGCAGCACGAACAGTGCAATTGACCCCAAAGGAGCTTACGGTGCAGTGTCCCCCTCGAGCAGACCCAACCCCGTGTCCATACCGAACCGAAAACTTGAGCCTGTCGCTTGGCGGCCATTCAAATGAATAGTCCTCGCACAAACGCGGTCAATGGCGGCAGCGGTGGCGGTGGCGTCGGCAGCGGCGGTGGTGCTATCTCCGCCCTTCCGAGCACTCTCGCCCAACTGGCTCTGCGCGACAAGCAGCAGGCGGCTGCATCGAGTGGTGCATCCCCCGCCACTAGCAACGGCGGCAGCGAGTCCTCCTCCGTGGGCGGCAGGCCAGCAACTCAGCCACCTAGTGTGCCATCATCATTGACGGGTGCCAGTAAGCTGGAGAACAGCGCCTCTAACGGCGATTCGAACAAGCTAACCCACGACCTGCAGGAGAAGGAGCACCAGCTGGTGCAGAAGCCACAGAAGCCACCGCTCCCGGTGCGCCAAAAGCCCATGGAGATCGCCGGCTATGTGGGATTTGCCAACCTGCCCAATCAGGTCTATCGCAAGGCGGTGAAGCGGGGCTTTGAGTTCACCCTGATGGTGGTGGGTGCCAGCGGATTGGGCAAGTCCACGCTCATCAACTCGATGTTTCTGTCCGACATTTACAACGCAGAGCAGTATCCTGGTCCCTCGTTGCGCAAGAAGAAGACCGTCGCCGTGGAGGCCACCAAAGTCGTACTCAAGGAGAATGGCGTTAACCTGACCCTAACCGTAGTGGACACTCCCGGATTTGGCGATGCCGTCGATAACAGCAATTGCTGGGTGCCCATACTGGAGTATGTGGACAGCAAGTACGAGGAGTACCTGACCGCTGAGTCTCGAGTTTATCGCAAGACAATCTCGGACAGTCGGGTGCACTGCTGCCTGTACTTCATAGCACCATCGGGACACGGACTGCTGCCGTTGGACATTGCCTGCATGCAGAGTCTGTCGGACAAGGTGAATCTGGTGCCAGTGATCGCCAAGGCGGACACAATGACTCCCGACGAAGTGCATCTGTTCAAGAAGCAGATCCTCAACGAGATTGCCCAGCACAAGATTAAGATTTACGACTTCCCCGCCACTCTGGAGGATGCGGCCGAGGAGGCGAAGACGACGCAGAACCTGCGTAGCCGAGTGCCATTTGCGGTGGTGGGTGCCAACACCATCATCGAGCAGGACGGGAAGAAGGTGCGCGGTAGGCGCTATCCCTGGGGCCTGGTGGAGGTGGAGAACCTGACGCACTGCGACTTTATTGCCCTGCGAAACATGGTGATTCGCACACACCTGCAGGATCTCAAGGACGTGACGAACAACGTCCACTACGAGAACTACCGATGCCGTAAGCTCTCCGAGCTGGGTCTGGTGGACGGAAAGGCCAGACTGTCCAACAAGAATCCACTCACCCAGATGGAGGAGGAGAAGCGGGAGCACGAACAGAAGATGAAGAAGATGGAGGCCGAGATGGAGCAGGTATTCGATATGAAGGTGAAGGAGAAGATGCAGAAGCTTCGGGACTCTGAGCTGGAGCTGGCACGCCGCCACGAGGAGCGGAAGAAGGCGTTGGAACTGCAGATCCGTGAACTGGACGAGAAGCGGCGGGAGTTCGAGCGGGAGAAGAAGGAGTGGGAGGATGTGAACCATGTGACGCTCGAGGAGCTGAAGCGACGAAGCCTGGGAGCCAACAACAGTTCCGACAATGTTGATGGCAAAAAGGAAAAGAAGAAGAAGGGTCTGTTCTAAGTCAACACGCTCAAAATCCACTCCTCCCTCGTACACCATCCCATCTCCCAACCCATCTCCCCCCCATGATATTCTTAAGCGCTAATCTCGAGAAAAAAAAAAAAAACTAAAAACAACAAACAAACAAAGCATAAAAAAGAAATCCCTAGCGTATCCCCGTAACTATACATATACCTACATATAAAGTAATACAAGAAAAAGTGCATAAAAAATATATATATATTGTTGGGCCTAGTCCTAGTCCTAGTCCTAGGCCTCACCCAGCCGCCCCCACAAGGCTTCTTCTATTCGCACAGCAATCGCGCACTCGGCCGGCGTTGCATTTGTTTTTTTTGTACCATTACTATAATAATTCATAGCAGTTGCAGTATTTTATCAATATTACGATACGATTATATATAGATTCAGGGCATTACTTGACGGACACATTACTTGCTAGCCTAATGAATTGAATATGGATATCAAATGCCATCATCGAATTAAATCGAACCAGACCCAAAACGGTATTTACAAAATACTTAAATATCTTAAAGCAACACCTAAGCAGAAAAAAAATACGAGTACGAGGCGAAATCGATCCTAAAATTAATTATAAAAGAACGAAAAACAAAAATAATGAAACCATGTATAACGTATGCTATTGATATTGTAATTGTATTTTACCTATTATGCATAAAAAAGTCATAAAACAAAACACCCAAACACACTCGGCAGAATCAGAAAAGCAGAAAGCAGCCAACACCAGCAGAAAAACAAAACAAAACAAAAATATACTCTTGCATTTTACAAAATAAAGTCTTCTCTTTAGTTTAACTACATAAAACATCGGAAATAATTCCATAATTTTATTGTTTAATCAACTGCAGCTCCAGATGGAACGGATCGGGTTGGACTACAGGGTGCTATAATACTACGATCCATTGGCACATGTCTGGGACTTATCGGGGGAGAATGTCTATGTCTGAATGGCTTCAATGAAGTCAGACAATCACCGAAAAGGCTGACTAATTTTTTTGTTACACATAATTCCAATCATCCACAGACGGGAGGAGAACTCAGTCTGAGTCAGTGACTGAAATATGGGGTTTTTGAACGCAAAAAAATAGTTAAATCACTCACCGCAAACAATTAAAAAATGTTTACTTTCCTACAGTGAGCATAACTTAAATGGAACTTTCAAACTTGCCCATTTTTGGTTCGGTCCGATCCATACATAAGTTCCCTGCCACACCCTATATGTCAGTATATCCAAGAAATCGTATAGTCAAGGTCAAAATAATAGCAATAAATATTTATGAGGATCTAAAAAATATATACTATTTTTATTTCATTTAAGAAAGCTATTTTTCATTTAAGAAAGCTATTTTTCCAAAAACCTACTCTTGAATAGGTTTTGTTTTAAAAACAATTAAGATAAAAAATGATAAGATTAAAAAAGTATATGTATTTATTCCAATATTTAACAGTTGCATTAATCAACATTTTATTAAGATTATACGATCTTGGAAGCCAAGCTAAATATGCTTAACGTATCTGAAAGATACAAAAGTATCTCAATTAGCGTTATAGCTACTATCTTGACCGGAGCTGTTGGTCTGGGGCATTCTGCATTTTCGCCGTGGCTCCTCTGGCACTTGAAATTGCTTTCTAAATGCCCCAACAGACGTACCAGCATGGATATTTAATTTATGCACAAAAATTAATCCATAACCCAATTGGAAGGCACTCAATTAGAGCCATAAAAAGCTTAAAATGAAAATCCATTGGTGAAAGACATTGGCGATACATGGAGCGAGAGTGGATGAGTGGGTGGAAGGGGTGGGTGGGTTGGTTGGCTGGTGGGAGGGGTGGAGATCAAGATACCATACCCAGCGTGTGTGTGTGTGTGGCAGCTATGTCTATATGCCTTTATGGGTGTATGTAAGTCAACAACGTTGACGCAGCACTTAACTCAACTCGAAGCAATTGGCTTTGGCGATCAATGAACGCAACACCAAAGAAGAAGAGTATCAGGAGAGTGGAGTACACTGAAAGAAATATAATTCATCATTTTTATGTATTTATTATTCACATTATTTCTATAATAAAATGGAATAATATAATAAAAAGTAATGAAATAAACTTATTTTAAAATCAAAAATATAATTAAAAATATAACTTTTTACAGTGTAAAGTACGTTGCGTTGTTTTTAGGACGATGACTCAAGTATACATCACAGGGAACAGTGTATGTGTTTGAGTTTGTGGAGCTTATCGGCCTGGAATGAGAGCACAACAGCTCCGCTTGTTTCCCTCAGTGGGTGAGCCTTAATGTGGCGTCCATGTGGTTGAGGCTCTTCGGTGTGTCGGTGTGGTCGAGACTCATATATGGACACCCTGTAACCAAGTTCGATACGCTTGTGGACAGCATTCCAGCACGCATTCAAACGCAGAAAATACTAACCAAACGGAGCCATCAGCCAAACGCTTAAGATCAAAAACAAATGTTGACCGTTTCTAACGAGCCGGTACATCGAAGATAGCCCAGACGGAGAGAAATGGCGGCGGTTCTCCCACCCCACCCACACACCCATATGTATGGCACACTTACAAGCGTACGTGATCGCGAGAGAGATTCAAAGAGAGAAAGAATGTTGCGCATGCGCCCTGTTTTTGAGGGCCCTTAAGGGGTATTATATGGATATGATAAATAAATTATAAAAATTTACGATTTTAAGATTTAAGTTTCTAAAATAAAGTAAAAATTTCAATGGAATAATAAATTAAAAAATATTTTAAGGTATTCCATCTTATTAACTGGTTACTGGATATCTCTTAGTCTATAAATATATCTCCTTGTATTATCGTTAAATGATTTTTATTTGAAATTTCCGTTCCACTGTTTTAAATTCAGTTACATGTAACTCGACTCGACTTTTGACATGGCAATGGGGGAAGTGATTTTATAGAATGGCCGTTTTATTGGTTTGTTTGTTTGCTGTTTTCCTCAGACCCTATCCCTTTTCCATTTCCATTCCCCACATCCCACTTCCAATCATATTTTTATTCCAAAATCACCAATTGTTGCCCCACATCGTCTCAATGTCACAATGATAAGGGCGCGCTTCCTCAGATTGTATGCATTTGCTTTATGATTCCTCTCATATTTTCTTGTTTACAATGCAAAGAAATTGAGATCGTGTGTAGGCCTCTATCAGTTTCAAGCAACACTTGTGGGAACGCAATTTTATCGGTTTTGATAAAACCCCAGGGTTCATAAATTATTTAAGTTACTTCCACAAATAAACACTTGTTAGAAGTGACACATATTTGTTTGGGATGCAAGGCTCTGGTTGTGTTATTAGAACCTGATTTTTAAGGTCTTCAGTATAGAAATTCTCCAATATTTTTTCTTTTTCAAAGTGTGTGGTCTTATATTCTTTATCCCTCTGGTCGCGGAAGTGATTCCCCTGTACTTCCGTTTTGTCTTTCCCTTAGCGGTAAAATGGAACTCTCCATATCCATAGTCCTTCCTCACCCACAATCCATTCCTTTATTTCTGCGATCGTCCTTTGTCTCGTTTTGATTTCCGCTACGCTTGTGCTTGGAGCGTGCACAACATCCGTTCTTCATTTCTCTCTACTTTCTTTCTAATCTTTCTCCACATCCTTTTGTTGTTCATTTTACAGTTGGAGTTCCTATATTGTCCTACATCCTGGGAATCCTTACTATTAACAGGTGATACCGCTAGCTGGCAAATCATTTGCGAAGGTGTGAAAAAAATGTTCCGGTTTTCAGGAGTTTTAAGGGTGGATTTGGATTCGATGGGAAGTGCTTTGGATCTGGATTTTTAATTGAGTTGTTTGGGACTTAAAAGACTAAAAAAAAAACATTATTTTTAATAAAAATTAAAAACAACAGTTGTTTAAATATCCTTTTGATTTGATAAAATTATCACATTTTGATGGCCAGTTATTAAATCTGTGAATAAAAGTCTTCTTTTTATCCCACAATCTGTCAGGATACTTGACACATGTTCTCAATAACCCAAACCGCATAATTAGAGCTTTTTAAATATTTTCAACAAAAGCAAAAAAAGGGTTATTTTGGGTATAATTTGATGTAATTGGGGACAGTTGGCAAAATACAGATTTGTGGTGTTTCGAAAAAACCTGACCCTGGGAACAGATTTCGTTGGGCATTGACAGTTGCCCCAAGTCGGTTATGCAAACTCAATTTGGGTCAAAGTTGTTAAAGGGGGTTGAGAGGGAGGAGGTGGGCTTTGGGGGGCAGGAACGAAGAGCAATGCCCCATGTTTGTATCAAGTGACCTGAATGTAGGTTAGGTGGATTCTGAGGCAGACGCAGAGATAGTGCTGATGTCTGGCAGGGGTGGCAGGAGAGGGATAATGTTTTAAAACATATTTCTTTTTAAGATTTTTGTTTAGATTATACACAACTTCTCCCTTATATTTTATGGCATTAAAAGTATATATTATTTATAAGAACCCCCTTTATATAAACGCCTTTGTGCTGGAGGCATGCCACTCTTTTGTGCTGCACCTTGGCTTGTGCCTCCTCTTTTTTCCCCATTGAATGCCCTCCTCTGCATGCCGAGTGCTGCTCATCCTCTATGCATGTCGGATGCTTTGACGAAATCCCCTGCTTTGGAATACCCCCTTCCCGGCTGCTCCAACCCCTACCACCTAGACCCCCATTCATGGCGAGCCTCTGCTCATAATTGATGTTCAAATAGCTGGTAAATGATGCAAGTGGTGCTGAGGAAGAAGCACTTGCCACAGATTTGTGTGTGCTGCTGGTCCCGATTGCGACATTGTGTCTGCGGCATTGTTATTACATTTTTTTTGTTGTCATTCGGCCAGATGATGGTTTTGTGTAGCCACATCGAATTGATTTAATTAAGCTGAATTAGACAGTCGGAAGCAAACAAAAATTTGTATGTTGAATTGAAGAAGAAATCCAGAAGAGGAAAACCCACAAAGGAGTGAGCTATGTTGTGTTATAGAATTTTTATAAAAAAAAAAAAGAACACACGTGCCAGGAAATCGTCATCTGCCGACGAGGTGCTGGCTGGAAAATACGTTACAACCGGTAATTTCCAAACGAATTTGTTGAGCCACGCGTAAGGGAGCAAAGGATCCCTTTGGCTAACAAACAGGACCCCTCTTTTCTTCTGCGGAAAGGACCCTCAATGAGCCCTGCAATGAGCTCTCTCTTCCGCAACATACCGGGGGTTGCAGTTGCACATTGAGCCGCTGCAAGGACTCATCAGCGTCGTCCTGTTTGGGTAATTGTTTATCAGTGATCCCGAAACGAACGTTACTTTGAGCCCAGGATCCCGGAGCCCGGTGTTCCTTCGGTCTTCCCTCTTTGCGCCTGGCACGCGCCAAATCTTCCCCCTCTCTCTTTTCCTTAATAATATGGCCAACAGCTGTTCGTCTTTTTTTTACAGGACGTCCTACAGGACATCCTAGGGCCTGACACGCCGAGTAATTGAAATAGTTGACGGAATCTGTTTTTTTAGCTGATCCCAGGGATCCTGGGTCTCGAATCTGTCAGAATCTGTCGCTATGTTTTGGGAAGATTTTTTCAGAAAATAACGATGAAATATCATTTTGGAAATATAATTTTTTTTGGGTCAGCTCAAAAAGTGTCAAATATTTATTTATTTTCAAGTTGACAAGGAATAGGAGAAATATTCAAGGATTAACAAAAAGTCAACTCGGAAGTTGTAGAAAAAGATTGGCATTTTATCATGAGTTCTGGTGCTTGAATATTATATTTATTATTTTTTGAAAACAAAATCTGATGAAAAGATATATAAAATTGGGATATAATAATAGGGATCTGTCAAAGATCTTTTCATACTTAATTTATAAAGCTTCTGGAAATTCGCCTTAGTTTTATTTAAAAATAGATCCTATTTTCTTCAATATTAAAATTTCTATATGTCTTTTCCCGATTATGAATGAATAATACATTATTATACTATTGTAATATCTGATTCTTATATCTCCCAGCTAATAAATGATATCACTCACTTTTAAAGACCCAAACTCATTTCATTATTTTGAGTTATCTGAACACCACTCTACAGATCTCACTCAACTATATTCCCACTCAACTGAGCTGCTCTGAAAAGTCTCAGAACGTATCTCAAAATTTTTGTACTCAGGATACGGGGCGTGAAATGCTTGAGCTGAGGATTTCCTTGAACGCAGCAGTAGAGCAAAGTTCTCTAACCATTTTCATGGTTGCCAGCAAATTATCTATTTCGGGGTTTTCAGCAATCAGGGTTTTGGGCCGAAAACCGAGCATCGCTGACCACAGCAAGTGTCATCGACGGCGAAAGGACACTCCCCGGAAGAGAAGGAGGATCCTTGGGCCACTCATAAACACATTATGCATGCCACCTTGGGGGGTGCCTCGGTTCACAATATTTTGCAGTTTTCGATGTCAATGTGCAAAAGTGTCTAGTCTATAAAACCATAACGCGTATTCCAAGAAGACCGTAGAAAAATCAGGTAACGCCCACCTCCTCCGCCGACTGACTCTGGGTCTAGTTCCTGTGTTTTGACAATCTTCTTTCTTTGAGGGATTTTTGTAGGTGAGCCATAAAGCGATTATGATTGGGAAACATATAGATTTTTTTTTTTGGGCGAAAAGTAAAAACTAATTACGGTCGTTGGTTTGGTTTTTGTGTGTTTAGAAACTCGGCCAGCAAAAAGACTCTGTTCTACATAAATAAACCATTAATTTAACATATCGCTCAGCCAGAACGAATCGAAACCAGAAAAGCCTTAGGTCAGAATCCCATGGATCGCATGGCAACTTGTGACCAGGTGTGCGCCAAGTCGTACGACGACACATTATACAGCCTAGAACCGATATCTGCGCAACCTTTTTATGCATAATTTACACGGTGAGAAAATGATAGAATTGGAAGGACTACGATGCCTTTTAAAAGTTAGATATATATTCTGCTTATTTATTTAAATTTCTTACAGTGTCTAAGCAATATTCTTTAAAAAACGAGCAAAGTTTGCTGCGCATGCGCAACTCAAAGTCTCAGGAGGTGGTGGTCCACCCCTTGGTAAGTCTTCCATTGTCTGACAAAATCTTTTGCGAAATGTACAATCAGAGGGTTGCTTTCAATCCACAATAAAAAAAAAGGGGGTTAGGGGTTGGCAAAGTACTAAAACTAGAAGGAAAGCCAGCGAGGGACGCGAAAGACGAAGGAGGCCGCCAGAGAGGTCGCTGAGGCGCAACGACCTTTCTCTGTTCCAGGTTTCAGGGGGTTTCTTTCCATTTGCAGCTGTTGTTTTTGCTTGAGCGAAAGATTTCCTTCAAGACACCCCAAAACACAACCAGGTTGTGTGCAACTCGTGTGAAAGTTCTGTATGCCAAGCCACGCTTCAGCCATTTTGTATAAAATAGAAGAAAAAAAAAATAAGATTTCCCGATCTGGTCGCGGCGTAAAAGGAACTCGTCCTTGGGTGGGGAGGGAATGTGTCAGAAGCGTGTGCTGAGGGGACTTGGTCTACAGCACAGAACTGGCCCTCACATCGGGGCAAACAAAGGAAGTTTGCCAAAGAAATTACAGTTCCTGCGAAGCGAGCTAAATGCCTCAAATTGTGGATTTATTTTCTAGGCAGCTGACACTAGACACTAGAAGATAAACAGGATATTTTATAAAAAATAGTTACTTCTATAATAGAAAAATATTTTTATCAAAAAGCCATTATATTTTTCCAGTTGAATTAATTTATATTCCTTTAAAAAAGTAATTACTCCAGTTATATTAACATTTTTATCTCAAAGGACCTTGAAACTTTGGTGTTTAGGATTTCCTCATTAATGTTTGTTAGTACTTTGGGCCAAATTGATGGGCCAAGTCAATGTAAACAAATTCGGCGACCTTGATGGAAGCGCTAATGACTTTATAGTGCATTCCCACTCCCACGAGGACGACAAGGATGGTGTCCTCGACACAAGGTTACATTTTATGATTTGGCAAATTTCCAACTAAAGTTCCGTGTAAAGCGGTCGGAAGGACTGTGATGAAAGGACTATGCCCGAAAGGACTAAATGCTCGAAAGGATGCGCGATGCGCAAAGTTGACGGCATATTTTCGTATCCTTGCAAACACACACAACCCAGACTCTGGCTATGAAGGATGCAAGAAAGGATAACTTTATGGGCCGCTCGTAAAGACCGTTTTCAGCGTTGAACAATATGAGCAATGGGTGATTATTTGTTTTGGTCACAATAAAGACGGCGGGTGGCAAGGATAATGCTAGGATATCCTTGCATCCTCAAGCCATTAGCAGGACGATTAGCGGGTTGTCGATGGTTGAACGAAGGGCTTGCCCAGAACTTCCAGGAAGTCCTAAAGGTTTCGTTCTTTTTCCATTTTTTCGGAGTTTTTAGTTTTGCGTAAAAAACTGAAGTTAGATTTGCGTAAAAAACGTTTGCCAGCGATTCGAAAAGTCAATTTTTTTCCCCAGAAAAGTAATATTTTACCCAAAAAGGATAAAGGCTTTGGTTGTGAGGTAATATTATGTAAGCTTGGCTGAAAATCCTGATGGATTCGTTGGCAAATTCTAAGAAAACGTTGTGACTCCTTTTTCCTGGAAAAATAATACCGAAATAGAATTTTTTCGTTAAAAAATTCTTGCTTATCTGACAAAATTTCTTATCAAAATAAATGGAAAATCATAAAAATTCCTGAATTGAAAATCACAGCCAATAATCGTCCGGAAACCCGGTTAAACTAATTTTCCCAGCCTCTATTCCATCCTAAATTCCTCACACAAACAAAAAAAAAAATATAACAGAACAATAAAATAAAAAACTGAGCGAAAATTTCTGAAGGATCAGCCAGGATTCTGCTTTGCCACACTAATCGTTTATTATGATCAACGAGCTGAATCAATAAAAACGAAACGAAAACGAAGCGCCTACTTCAGGACTTGTCATCGTCCTGTTCAATGTGCGAGTCCTTTCGTTCCCATTGCCCATGCCGCGTTTCGGGATCCTGGCAACCTGTTTCACAGGGTTGGATGTCCTTTTGTGTGTGCGTTGGAGTGTTACCGTTGTTGGCCGTGAGAATTCAATGCTCGCAGGTGTAACAGGTCCTGGCATGGGTATGTGCACTGTACAGGTATGCAAAAGTCAAATTTGTTTGCTATGGGAATTTGTCGAAGGTGTCTGGCTTGGGAAACTCTTTAGATGGGAATGAGTGCGATATGTGGTGGGAATTCGTTTCATTCGTGCTGGGCTCCTTTTTGTTTGCTGAGAATCTGATGAAAACGCTGTGAAAATTGTGGGCGGTGGAGCGGATGATATATCATCTAAAGGAAGAGTTAGGGGTTTTGTTTCCTAATGGTTTTCAAAGATTTTTATTTCTGAAGAAACAACATTTTTATAAAAAAGATGAATTGAATTCTCTAACATTGTTTCTATTAAAATCATTAGACCTCTACTTAAGTATTTTGAGAAATATAATGTTTTGAAAGGATTTCCGTATATTTTATTTATTTGTTAAATATCTTAAATATTTATATTATTATTCTGGTAAAATGTACAATAAAATGTTTATTCTAGATATTTAAATACCTGATCCTAAATGATTTTAATCTCATACCAAAATAAATATATGTAGAACCAAAAATATATACTTTCTTAAAAACTCAAGCAAACAATTTGAGCCTTTTTTTCCTTTAACCCGAATTCTAATTCAATTTTGAAATTCATTTTCACAACCAAATGTTTCCGATTTCTGCTAATTTCCTGTCCTTTCCCATCCTCTTCCATGTTCCTTTGAGACATTTCACACAAATTTCGTGCACTTCCTTCCGGTAAGCGGAACTGGCTGGCTGACTGGCTGGCTGGGAAGAAAAGGAGAGCAGCAGGGCGATGGGCACGCAGAAAGGATATTTTGTGCCCAGACAATAAATAGAAATCTAAATTGCAAAATATGGGCCACGGCGAATGTGGGAACCTGTCCTCGGGAACCAATTTGATGTGGGCCCACCCTCGCATCGATAAGATCGTTGGCCAAAAAATAAAATAAAAACCTGAAAATGAAAAGAAGGTGCTGAGAAAATCTCATTTGTTGTGGCAGAGCAAAAGATCTTATTGTTCGGCTGGGAGAGAAACATTTTGTTTGTTTGTATTCGGAAACAGGTTAACAGGTATTTAGCCCAGAGATCAGTCAGGATTAGGGCAATGGATGGATGGATGGGATTCCATATTTCGAGTGGGTGGTCATCGGCGATCATGTGGAATCCATTGGGAATCGGTTGGAGCATGTTCCTTGTCCCATAAATCACCCATTCGTGGATCAAGTGGCAACAGGACCTAGAGGTCTCCAGGACTCCATTTGCATCAGCATTCCAGTACATACCGACACATTAGCCAAGCAATTAAGGACTCTGGGAAAAAGGATAATGAAGAAAGACTGAAAAACGAGAATGAAATTAAATGAAATGGTAATTTGATACGCGCACACTTATGAAGTGCGTTTCTCAAGGACTCGGAGCCGAGCAGGTAGTCCTGCGACTGAGATTCCATCGAGCATGTCCTTTCTATGGCCTCACATTGGCGCATCGAATCGCAATGCAAGCAAACAGATCCTTGGCCCCTAAGATCGATCGATTTTCCAACGATCTGCGTTAATTAGATTTGCACCCAGCGGTCCTGATCAAAGGTGATCGGTCAGTGGTCAGTGTATAGATGGGATTTCGGATATTCGGGAAATCACAGATACACACCTGTGGGAATGGGAAAGGACCCCACGCAGCCAGGACACTGGTGCACTTGCACACACATCGCTCTCCCCAGGACGTTCCATTGACTGACCTTTTCTCTTGCGTTTCCCATTTAGTTTCCATTGTTATTTGCAGTTCCTTTTATTAATTTGAAGTGCCCGCACTTCATGCAACTGTTGCGCTTGGCTTCATTTCTTCCTTCCGGAAGGATGTCTCTCCTACCTTCGGCCAGCCTACCTTTTGTTGCTGGCCAGGAACTTCCTGTGGGTCACTTGGGATCCTGTGGCCAAAACAGTCTATTGTTAATTAATTTCACTGGTCAAGCAAGACGCCTGGGAATACCAAGCGAAGGAGAAGGCTGGATTGTCTGTCAAGGAATCATTAAAGGACTACGGAACTTATACTGGTATTATTTATCATTTCGGGGAAGATATGTTTTTGAGGGACTCATTTTAGTTCCCGATTTTTTGTAATAAGCGATAAAGAAACAGGGTTATATAGTTTTATAAATTTAGGATTCAATAGGGATATTTTCAATTTAAGGGTTTAGAAAGGATACATTCATAAAGGACATACATATATTAGCTATAGTTTCTTCCAATTTTCTAGATTGGCGGATTGGTGGATATTCATGTTGAAATCCACACATGGCATTGGCTATCTTATGGTCCTAGTCTCCTGATTTCAAGCTTGCCCTTCAGCTTTGTTGATAAAACCTGTTTTTCGTTTAACTCAGACATTTTATTCGCCAAAATTTGAATTTGTTTGAAGTTGCCAGACTTGTACCAGATGTGCTGCCACATCTTTTAACTACAGTTCCATTCACATTTTTGAGCTGCCACAAATTTCTATCCCGGTTTCGACTTTTGTTTCGCCTTTTTTATACCCCCATCATGTTTACCCGTCCCGGAACTCATTTTTAATCGCGTTTTTCGTTTCTGTTTCTTATTTTTTTTGGAATTTTTTATATGGAAAATCCATAATAGCAAAGTTCACAACCAAAGGCAGCTCACAAGCTTAAGACATGGATGGCGCTGAAATTAGTTACTTCATTTGTTCCATAGATGGCGTACTTAAATTTTTTATTATTATTATTAACTTATTTATTTATTAATATTACTATAAATTAAGAAAATGATTTAAGTAATTAGAAACCAAAAAAACAATAACATTTTGCTTTATTTTTCTTTTAAGATTTCTTAGTAGTAAACAAAATTTTCAAATAACTAACTTGAATTAGTATTTAAGATCCTATTTTTTTATTAATATTAATATTAATATTAATATTAATATTAAATATTTAATGAATATTCTTGTGTAAACTTATTAAACAATCAAACATTGTGAACCTCGAAGTCTCAATTCCAATAAATTCTATAAAAGAAAGGATATATTTTCCCTTCCCGCCAAAACTTGCATATGTCATAGCGGGACTGCGAAACGGGGAAGTCCTACGACTGTCGTCCTGAACTCCTATGTCCTTTTTGTCCCCCAAATGTATATTTTTTATTATGCCAGAAGGTCTTTTCTGCTCCTTCGAAATTCATTTTAATTCGTTTTTATTTCTTTTTAATTTTTATTACATTTTCGTATATTAGCTTTGACTTTGCTTTAGTTGTATCCACTTTGAATTATTTGCTGTTTGTTTTCCCCGCTCGCTCTTCGGGCTAAAAAATAAAGTAAAAAATATAGAAAACGACAACAACAACAACAACAGCAGAGTACTTTTTTTAACAGCATTGTTTTACGGGACTTATGGGATGTGGTTGGTGGGGGCGGGTGGTTGTTTGAAGGGGAAAGTAGAGTCTAGGTCCGGGTCCTGGTCCGAGTCCGGTTTTGTAGTTATTGTCCAACGTTGACTGTTTACGCCGAATGCCCTGCGCCACGTCGCGATCCGCGGAGTAGGAAATTAAAAATGGCGAAATAAAGTTAAATTTTTTATGGCTTGTGCAAATAAGTCACAGTCCTCGTCGTCGCTGAGGTCCCGACAGTCCTGTCCGGTTCGGCCATGCCAATCGACAGGATACCCTGTCTGGTTCCTAGTACACATCCTTGCTGAGCTAATGTGCCCGAGAGAGGGTAGCTCATCGCTTGTTAAGCAAGAAAATAATATTAGCATTAAGCGTTTGTCTCTGCGCCTCTGACAGACACGGCGCCACATCCTGCATCCCTCCGTTTCCCAATTCTTCATCCTTTCTTTTTTTTTCTTCTGATATTTATTTTACAAAATGGGCGACAAACTTGCCTGGCTTCGGCTTCCATTTTTTTATGTGTGTGTGTTTGTTGTGTTTCGCTTATCCAGGAGTTGTAGTTTGCTCCTCTTTTTCCTCATATGAAGCACATCCAATTAAGCAGCTCTGGAAGTGGTCTAAAAAATGAGTTATTAAGGGAGGAGGAAGGTGCCGGCTTGGCGGGTGCGAAATTGTTGGCTTTAAAGAGATCTCGGGGAATTGGAATTAACAAGGATGTGAAAGGTTTATGGGCATCCTAAAATGCCATATAAATAAAGCTATTATCATTAGAGGTATTACTTTTAGTTTCTAATTTAACACAATTCCCCGTAGAAAAGATTGAATAACAATCTCCATAAGACCTACCTCAACTGGTAGCTCCATGAATCCACTTTTATGGTCACTGCCAACTTCTCACCTAATTCAAAGCGTGCCACTTATTTTTTGTTTCTTCGAAAACCAGTTTTTGATTGACACACTTGCACTTTCTTTCAATTAGCCGCCAGATATGATCGTGATAGGTTTCTTTCTTTTTGGCGTTAACAACTTTGGGATTTCTTCGAGACCCTAATTAACTGGCATTTGAGGCAGGAACAGGGCGTGGGTGCCACAGAGGTGTTGAGAGCCCATGTAGGCAGATCGCGTGATGGCGATCCATTCTTAAGAGACGGTCTCTGGACGGATCACCTTCAGTGCTCGGTTAGACGTCGCGACGTCGGGAACACAATCATGTGGCATCCACATCTGTTGCTGCTACTACCTCTTCAGATATTTTCTGCGGTCCGGGCTCTTTACGAGCAGTGCAATCACCAGGTTAAACTGCAATCGGGCCAAAAGCTGCTCATCAACTCGCCCTATTACCCCGCCCTGTATCCTGTCGGCACTTCCTGTCGCTACGCCGTGGAGGCTCCCAAGGATCACATGTTGCAGTTCAAGTGCGAGCTGCAATTGCAAACGGTGGGGATATCCTCTTGTGAAAAAATCTTAATTTTTAATATATTTTTTTAAACTAAAGCTTGCCACAGATTTGAAATGCCGTTCGGAGGTATTTCATTTCAATTCCGAAGGCGACGAGGTGTTAACAAGTTCCGAATACTTTTGTGGCAGCGGAAAATTCGAGCGCAAAAGTTTTCTCAATCGTGCCGTGATTTCCTACATATCCACTGGCCAGGCTCCACCCCCCTCGACTGTCAAGCTAAAGGATAAGCTCACGAGTGTGCCACAGAAAACAACAAGTTCTACTACCACCACGGAGGCACCCAAAGGTGATTCAATCGAAGAGCAGGATGAGGAAGAGGAATTGGAGGAACAGGAAGAGCCAGAGGAGGACCTCAGCGATGAGGTGTTGCACGTGTTGCAGGATGTGGGCGTTAGCGATGCACTGGCCTATGTGGCCTCACTTCTTTACGATGACGAAGAGTCCAGGAAATCAAGTGCCACGATTTTCAGCATTCCAAAGACTTCCGCAAAACGTGCGCGAATTGTTTCCAACTATCCGCTGGCCCCTCTGCCAGGAGGTGGTCGGTTCACCTGCCTCGTGGAGGCCATACGGCCCACGTGCACCTGCGGCTGGAGCCGCTACACAGCCCCCCGAATAGCCAGTCCCTTCAATGAGGAGGCAGGTCTTCACGAGTTTCCACCCATGGCCGGGGTGCTGACCAAGAAACAGGGCAAGGTCTTCTGCGGAGCTGCCATTAGTAAGTATAACTCTCTAAAATGTATATTATTTTATTAATATTTCTATAATCTTAACCTCCAGTTCATCATCATTATTTACTCTCCGCCGCTCACTGTTTTCTGGGTTCGGAAACCAGTAAAGCAGAGCAGCTACGGGTGGTGGTGGGGGAGCACGACCTGGCCAGTGCGTACGAGACATTTGCCACCCGGCGCTATGACCTGGAGACCCTGATCCTGCACGAGGACTTCAGCCAGGCCAATGGGCAGCCCAGGAACGACATAGCCCTTCTAAAGACCCGATCACCAATCGCCTGGAGCCGGAATGTGGGTCCCGCTTGCCTGCCTTTGCAGTTCACGGATGATGGGAAAAAATTGCCACTGGCAGGGCACCAGGTGGTGGCCGCCGGATGGGGCACCACTTCGTATGGCGGACCCCAGACTCATCGCCTGCTGAAGACCACTCTGGATGTGATCGATAGCCAGCGTTGTCGGCAAACCTTGACCTCGGCTGTGGTGCCGTCACACACTTTCTGCACTTATACGCCCGGACGGGACACGTGTCAGTACGATTCCGGAGGAGCTCTGTACGAGCGGATTCATGGGCGCCTAGTGGCCGTGGGCATCGTCAGTTTTGGACAGGGTTGTGCCACCCAGCAGCCGTCGGTCAACACCCGGGTCGCCTCGTTCATCAAGTGGATTCGCGCCAAGAGCCCAGAAGTGTCCTATTGTCCTGGCCGAATATGAGGCCCAGCAACTACTCTGATTTATGATTTCATTGAGACCAAGATAGTTGGTCCTTAAATAATGGAAACTGACTTGATTAATACCATGTCATGTCCTTGGGGTTACAAATAATAAAATAAATTGGAAAGAAACTTATGGTCTCGTATATTTCAGAGGCTTGAAAGGATTACAAGATTGACTTTCCGATTCTCAGTTAATTGGAAAGTTTTATGTCTGCTTTCTATAAATTTAAATAAATATCCAACAAAATAACCACCCAAGCCACATGCCACTCCCCTTGCTGCAACTGATTGAGCCACTTTGCACCTGTAAGTGGGTGTCAAGTTTGTCGCTCTGCCTGAACGCGTTCGGTATCGACGCCACAAGGATGTGCCCACCACTCGGCTGTCAATCATGCAAGCGATTCGGAACGCCTCGTTGAAGCTCTATGTGTCCTTTCGGATGAGGCACTGCAATTAAGCGCAAATGTCAACTAATTAACCCCGGGGCCAGGCGGGCAAATACACACACATCCCTTCGCACATCCCTCTAGATATCCTGTCAATAAAATTCTTTTTAGCTATTTTATTTTCATTCCGACTGGCGGGGATGTGTAGCCTTTCCTTTCAGATAAATAATTAAACGTTTCGCATAACAGATGAAGCTCGCTTTTAGGCTTAAAGGCACTAGGAGGGACCTGGGAGAGTCTGGTGACTGCGTCTTTTTATTTGCTTCTCTGGAGAGCCAGTTTTTTGTCTAAACTTTTTGCGTCGGCGTTGCACTTTTTCAATGCTTCACCCCAAAGCGAACTGCTAGTGTGTCTGTCTACACATGGAGAAATTGGGTCTGACTTTCTCACGAGAATCCTTGTCAATAATAATCCGATTCTTACGCGGAATACCTTAAACGTTTTGTACATCGATTCTCCATCGATCTGCATCAAAATCTGGAAACAAAATATTTTTAAAATTTTTTGTTAAATTTTCCGGGGGATCCTCTTCAAAATGTATCAAGAATGCATGAAGGCTCCATATGGCCCACAGCGAAGGCTATATCTTTGTCAATACTCATCCGATTAATAAACGGAATACCTTAAACGATTTATGGATCGAATCTCCATCGATCTGCATCAAAATCTGGAAACAAAATATTTTTTAGAATGTTAGTTAAATTTTACGGGGGATCCCCTTCAAAATGTATCAAGAATGCATGAAGGCTCCATATGGCCCCCAGCGAAGGCTATATCTTTGTCAATACTGATCCGATTAATAAACGGAATACCTTAAACGATTTGTGGATCGAATTTCCATCGATCTGCATCAAAATCTGGAAACAAAATATTTTTTAGATTTTTTGTTAAATTTTACGGGGGATCCCCTTCAAAATGTATCGAGAATGCATGAAGGCTCCATATGGCCCCCAGCGAAGGCTATATCTTTGTCAATACTGATCCGATTAATAAACGGAATACCTTAAACGATTTGTGGATCGAATTTCCATCGATCTGCATCAAAATCTGGAAACAAAATATTTTTTAGATTTTTTGTTAAATTTTCCGGGGGATCCCCTTCAAAATGTATCAAGAATGCATGAAGGCTCCATATGGCCCCCAGCGAAGGCTATATCTTTGTCAATACTGATCCGATTAATAAACGGAATACCTTAAACGATTTGTGGATCGATTTTCCATCGATCTGCATCAAAATATGGAAACAAAATATTTTTTAAATTTTTTGTTAAATTTTCCGGGGGTTCCTCTTCAAAATGTATCAAGAATGCATGAAGGATCCATATGGCCCACAGCGAAGGCTATATCTTTGTCAATACTGATCCGATTATTGAGCGGAATACCTTTAACGATTTGAGGATCGATTCTCCATCGATCTGTATCAAAATCTGGAAACAAAATATTCTAAAAATTTTTTGTTAAATTTTCCGGGGGATCCCTTTCAAAATGTATCAAGAATGCATGAAGGCTCCATATGACCCCCAGCGAAGTCTATATCTTGGCCAAAATTTTTTCGATTCTGGGGCGGAATACCTCAAACGATTTGTAGATCGATTCTCCATCAATCTGCATTAAAATCTGGAAATAACATTTTTTTTAAATTTTTTGTCAAATTTTCCGAGGGACCCTTTAAAATGTCATCAATCGAAGAAGCCTCTATGTAGGCTCGCATTTCAGCATTTAGTCTTCAGAGAGCTTGGAGATTGAAAGACTAATTTGTTTCAGTGATGGCTTTAGCTCGCCTGCATTTCGGAGTTGTTGCAACTCCAATGTATTGGTTTTTGCAGTTTAGGTACACGCTGCACGTCCGTGCTTCGGTGCCTTGGAAGCCTGTTGTTCAATTTACGTAAAACACGGCCAGAACAGGACAGAACAGAACTGGATAGAACAAACGAACAAGCAACGTCAACTGCAGACTGCAGTCTACAGTCGGTGGCATCAAGTGTTGCCTGGGATTGGCGGCCCGGCATAGAAATGGGGATGGGGGACGAGTGGATGGGTGTGTGTGTGTGTCAGGTTGCAAGGATAACGGGGTAACGGGGTGGTTGCCGTTCTCTGGTGGCACTAATTGAAAAGCAGCAGCCACTAACAGCAGTTGCCGCTAAGGAGAGGTGGGTGGGAAGAGGGCGATAGGGTTTAGGAACCAATTCAAGGCGATGGGTTCAGTAAATAAAGTAATGATCATGATCTATGGAGATTATTTAAATAAATTAGGCAATAAAATAATACAATAACAAAGTATTGTGATCAAAAATAAGTAAAATAAAACAAGGGGTTTACTCAAGTAAAGTCATATAATTTTATTTAAAATAATCAACTAACAACGCACTTTAGAAATTCTATCCAAAAATCTAGAACTTATTACCACTGTATGAAGAAAGCCAATGCGCACAATTTTTTGGAGTTTTGTTAATTGTTTTGCTGGCAATTTCCTTTGCATACTTTTGTGCTGCATTTGATTACAAAATGGCGGCGCTGCTTTTGCTGCTCCTGCACTTCCTGTAGGGGTCCCGTTGCAGTCCCGTAATGCAGCCTAAACATGGCGTTTAGTTTTCGTTTTGCAGGCGAGTGCTGCCTGGACTTTGACTATTCATTAGCATGTGTGTGTTGGTCAGTGTATATGTGTGTGTGTGTGCGTAAGGGTGAGGCCCAAAAAACACTAACAAGCTCAAAAAGCAATTTGCGAGGGCCCCGACTAAAAAATTGGCAAAAATATCGACGTGCCGGCTCATGCAATTGACGTTTTGTGGGTGTATATGTAAAAAATCGCGCATCTATGTAAGAAGGAGGGGAGGAGGGGGAAGGATTTTCGGGGACTAGGGAATAGGGACTAGGGATCGGGGATTGGGGTCTGTTACATAAAACCACGCGTGGCACAAAAGCCGCCAAATCGTCGTCGCTCTAAAGCCCCAGCAGTGAAAATACAAAATGGCCGAAATACAAATTCAGGATGTTTCAAAAAACATCACAATTTACTAAATTAATCCGTAACTTAACAATATAATTTTATTTAAACTAAATGGAGATACATAAAAAATATGTATTTTGGGAAATCACGTCGAAAAATCACATTTTTGGACGATTTTTGGAATCATTTTGGCAAATATTTTGCTAACCCTCAAAGTAAATTCGTTTTGTGGTCAGAAATTAGTATTTCTGTTTTATTTTTCAGCACAAAGTCTATATATACACAGGACTAAGGCAATTAAATCCATTCACATCAAAAAAACCGAACATGCGAGGCTGAGTGAAATAAAACTGGTAGAAGCTTAGATTAAAATTGTATTTTTTTTATTCTGTTTGATGTTTTTTTTCTGTACAAGTAGCCATGATAATCGTTAAAAACATCCACAAAAAAAAGATCCTTTTGAATTAGAAAGTAGGCTAAACCATATCTGTAGAGTCGTTCTCGAACAGAGCATTAATTTGTTTTGGCAATAAATTGTACAAGTGTTCCTTAAAATTAAGGCTTAAATATCAAAACCCATAGTCGGAATGAGTCTGGGCCGAAACCTCTGTGGTCTAGTGCTAACAAACGTGGCGGGGTGCCGGGGCTTGCATCAGAGACGAGTGAGAAGGCCATTTCCCGTGGTTCCGGATCGGAGGACCTTCTCCCGGGCAGAGACAACGAAGCCGCCACGGCTGCTAATCAGAAGCTTCAAGGCCTTGAATCAAATTAACTCGTCGTATATGCGAGAGGTGTCGATCGAGTTTAGTGATCAATTCTT
Source organism: Drosophila ananassae (assembly GCF_017639315.1). Lineage (NCBI taxonomy): Eukaryota > Metazoa > Arthropoda > Insecta > Diptera > Drosophilidae > Drosophila > Drosophila ananassae. Next base: position 1,924,296 of record NC_057929.1, on the reverse strand, counting down.
ATCGAAATGGAAGTGGTTGTAAATTCAAATTACGAACCCTAAAGACTTGAATGATATAGAGAATTGGCACGGACTTAATGGGAAAGTAATACATAGTTCCGGAAATCTTCGCATGTAATAAATTTTTGTTGTATGATAAACAAAATTTTATATAGCAGGAAAAACAGTGTCTCTGGGCTTTTTCTTTTGGGTTTTAAAAATATATTTCAATCATGAAAATATCTGAGAAAGTAAGTCTATATATTTCAAGATTTTTCAAACAAAGTTACCATTGTTTATATTTTCAATGTCTTATAGTTTTTAGTTTAGATTAGGGTACAGTAATTTTTTAGTAGGCTCATGGAATACATTCTTGATACGGATACACTTATAAAGCCAGTTGTTTATTTGGCTTTGACCCTAAATTTGAAAAGTATTACATAAAAACTGGTATCGCAATAACCTGCCGCACAATGATGCTGAATCGGGCCTTGACCGGACTATCGTATACGAAGACATCCTATTCGAAGCGTAGGATGTCAGAAGAGAGGCTGATATATAAGCGAAAATCCACCAAAGTAACAATACAATCCCGTCCCACAACCTGGCCCGACCTAACCCGTCCGCCATTTCTTCTGGTCAAGAGCTTCTTTAACTTGCGGCACCTGGACACCGGTTACGAAGCGAAGCATGTGTCCCAAGCTACGGACGAGCTGAGCTTCAAGCCACACCGGACTCTGCTAGTCGAACTAATGAAACTACCGGACCGCGATCGAAACAATCCGTATCTACGCATTTCGGAGCATTATGATTGGGATCGTAATCGTTCCATTGTGCCTTCGAATCCAAATCCTCAACCGGAGGAGTTCCTTCAAGCGGACCCACAACCTATTCAAGAGTCGGATCCGATAGCAGAGACGCCGTGATTCTTGACCCTCCGTATCGAGCAATACTCAGTTTGTTTAATTTCTTTTTTAGTTTAGTAAATGTACTAATTTTTCATCTTGTAAATGTTGATTTTCTGGTCTTTTTAATGATATATTTTTTGGGGATAGAGGATTTAGAAAATAAATGTAAAATAAATCTAATAAATAAAAATATTTAAATATCTAATCATTTTTTTTATAAATTTAAAAATGCAATCCCTTTACCTATCCCAATTACTGAACTGTAATGTAACATGCACTCGAGACTTGGGCACAAAACATAATTAAACAATTAAAAAGCCTTTTGGCACTTGTCCTTACTTAGCCCAATTCGAAACGTAGCACATCAAAGCCAAATCTGGCTTCGGGCCTAATTACGCCGCCAAGTGCAGTGGATGGAAAAGTGAAATGCAAATTTGTTTGCCGAGGACGATATAAAAAAAATACATCAAAATTAACTGGCAACAATGAGAGTGAGCGTTGAAATCACAGCTGTAGCGGGACAAGTTAATTGTGCAGCCAGGATCCGGATTCGGAATGGGATACACAGCGAAAAAATATAGATACTTTTAACTAAATAAGAGGATATATAGCTTTAGGGTAGTAGTTTTCTTTGTATTTTAAAAACATGTTTAATAATAGAGTGTGTATTGTGTTTTTCTGTCTGCAGGCAAGTAGGACAGTGCTTTGCATGAGAAGTGGTCCCAGGCCCCAGGACCCTCGACAGTCTAGTCCTGTACTGTAATCCTTGGCGCTCTGCATTTTTTTCTGCCTTCGTTGGCCCATTGATTTTTTCTATATTATAAAATTTATGCTACCCGCTATGCTTTGTTGCACTCCTTCATCATCACGACCCACCCAGTGGGTCCCCTCCTGGCCACTTCATTTTCTGCCTTTGCTTTTTATTATTATTTCTCTTTTTTTTTTGTTTTTAGCATTTTCCCAAGCGCTTTTGAGCTTTTGTTTTCGAGTGCCACTGCCACCCGAGCCAAAAGAAAAGGGCTTGACAATAAAAATTATGAAGCATATTACTTGAGTGCACTTGGGTGCCTCTTTCCTTTCTTTCTCTTTTGCTTCTGCCACTTTTTCATGTTGGTCCTGTTTTTTTGTTTTCAGAACGGATGCGATCGCATTCTGGCCAAAGTATGTCGCTAGTTTTTCGAGTGCAAACCTGCGTATTAAGTAGCAAAGCAAGGGTTAAGAATACTCTTCAAAGTTGACCTGACTATCAATTTTATTATGCACCCTCGCCTCGTCTATTTTAATCTGAAATTTGCATTTTCAGTGCATAGTGCTATGCCTCGAAAATACATATTTAAGATCAAAATACCCTCATCGTACTCGGGTCTAAACGTAACTGCCGTAGATGAACTTCCGCCGAAACTCCGACCAGCGATAGCTGTCCGAATAGCAACGTTGCTCCTTCTTGTACAGCTCATCGAAGTGATCCTTTTTCCCGCGCCTCTGAATCGTGGTGGCCATTTTGGGGCGACGGGTCTTCCACTCGCTGGGATGCAGCTCCGTCTCCAGAATGGGCATCATCTCGATCTTGTTCAGGTACACTGACGGCAAGGTTCGGCGCTGCTCCGGATGGCAGCTGGAGCTGACGTCGGCGTAGAACTTCGTATGCATCCCGATGCTCCGGATGAAATTTCGGACTACGGGAGTCCTTCCAACCAGCGTGTTCAATTTCCGGCTCATATTTCGGTTAAAATATATATATTTTTTTTTTGTATTTTTAAAATGTGTTTAATTTATGTACATTCTAATATGTATATGATATTTAATGAAAAGATTACTAGGTTGAGAAATGTCAATAAACTGATCTTCAAAAATAAATGTTTTTAAAACTTTACTTTTGAACATTTAGAGAAAGGGAGTTAGCTTAGATTCCCTATACTTATTCCAACATTTTTAAATTCTAGAATATGAAAAAAAAAACAACTTTTATTTTACATTGATTTTATTATGTTTCATGTTCAAATTAATTCCAGCAGAATCACATGAATTAAAAATATTCAAGTTTCAATTAATGTATGTATTATATTGAATTGATTTTTGAAAATTTCATTCAGTGAACCAAAAAGTATATTGAGTCCCTACAATACCAAATTTTTGAAACGTATGCTTAAAAAATGGTAATTCTTGAAACAGGTTCTATAATTTGGAGCGTATCGTTGCCTAGTAGGAGGACCGTCCGTAGATCATGCCGTGCCTGAACTCCGCCCAGCGGGTGCGATGATTGCGATACGAGTTGTACGGCGATATAACCTTCTTGGAGATGGACGGTTGGGGAGCTTCTGGGCGTACGGCTGTTACTCGCCTGAGAAGCTCGTCGTCGGCACGATACCGCTCCCTTTCGTCGTCCTCATTGGACTCGGCAGGACCGAACACCGTCTCCCTAACCGAGCGAACGGTCATCTCCTGTTCGTTCTGCTCGTCTTCGGCGTCCATCCTGTCCATGTTTTGGTATCGATCCTGAGCGTTACGCATTTCAAACTCTCCTCTCCCGTGCTCCTGGTCGGAATAAGATCGCCAGTGTCCATCGCTATCCGCGATCGATCTCGAATGATTGTCGTTGGCAAGTCGGGTCCTGGCCTGGGCATGGGTGGTCATACCTGGCATCCGGCGGGGGGCAGCGTGGTCCAACCGGCTAACTGAGCGAAACATGTTGGTGGCTTCCAGGTGGGAGGTGGCACGGCTGCTCCAGGTGCGCTTCAATTGCTTCTGGCGGAGTAGCTGATATGCGGCGTAGGACTCCTCACGCGCTGGCCAGTTCTTACGGATGGGATTGGTGTTATTGGTGAGTGATGAGGTGGTCAGAAGGACCGCCTGCTCCAAGCTGGATCCAGTGGTGAGGGCCCGACGAGTGCTGCCCGCGGTTAACTGGCGCAACGATGGAAAATTCTTCGAGAATATTGGCATCCTTATTTTCTGGCTTCTTATATAAGATTTGGCCCAAACTGACAAAATTAAAACCAACTAAATTTTGTATATATTTTTCCGTTTTGAGGGCCAAAAGTTACAAGTAATAAAATTTGCAAAATAAATAAGGACGCTTAGAGCTACTCGAAATTTAGGTTCTATATGAGGGACAATAATTTGGAAACTGATGAACCAGTACTTGTTACTGTTTAAATAAAACATAGAATACTGACACTGATATCATTCGGTTGCTGTGTTCACAAAATCTAACAAGAAATAAAATAAAAAAATATACAAGTTGGAAATGAGGGGGGGAAACATAAAAAATATTTGTGGTTGAAGCAAATAGTATAATTTATTTATGACCACAAGGAATTCAATTTGATTGCAACTTGAGCTGGCCAAATCTTTCAGGCAAATTAAATAACAAAGCAAAAATGCTGAAATCATAAACCAAAAACACAATTTCCCATCGTCACATGAGCATTTATTAATTTTTCATCCGTTGCAGTTAGTCTAGTCCGAGGGTCTCGATAAGTTCTCTACTGAATTTAACGCAATTTCCAAATGGAAATAACAACAATTGCAGGACATAAAATTGAGTTAGTTCGCAATTACAACAACAATTATGAGTGGAGTTTGGAAATTTTACAATAAATACCAAAGATATACAAGGACTTATACAAGGATATACAAAAAGGAGTCTTGATAGACGAAGAATAAATACCTTTCTCTGAAAAATAGGATTTGGTAAGAGGTTTCAAAGAGTTAACAGGCATGAGGTTATACCTATAAAATTATTATTATTATTTTAGTTATTTAAATAATCTTTTAAAGAATTTATGTTAATTATTATACCCTCTACAAAATAGAGTAGTTGATAAAACTTTATTGCGTACAAAGAACTATGCCTGGCGGCCTTTGATGGCCAGAGGGGCATGATTGGTTAGTGCGGAGCGGCAGAGCTTGTTCGTTGTTTAAATGTAGGCAGAAACATGTCACTGCTTTTTAATTTAAATGCAAATTAAGGCCTTTGTCAACACTTTGCCAAACTCAAGACAACGACGACAAATGCCTGAAGGCAACTGCAAGGAGTTCGGTTAAGGAATGACTCTGTGGTGGATATATACATCAAAAATATATTATATGTGGATGCACTTCAAGGAAAATATAAAAGGCAATTTGTCTGATTTGTTTATTTGAAAATATTTCAGCTACAAATACAAAGCAGTCTGTGAAACCCCGATTTCTTGACACATTTCTCTCAGTGTCCTTGGTAAATAGAAATAGTGCCTAACGGACACACACGCCTCCGCCCACGTAGCGCCACATCCAGTTGAGGTGCGAGGTTATCCGGGTATTGACCCCAATGCTATATGGCTGCCCGCAGGCTCGTCCGAAACTGATCACGCCCAGTTGGAACATACGATCTCGCTGTCGCAGGATCACAGGACCCCCAGAATCATACTGACACGAGTCACGACCTCGTCCGGTGGAATCGTAGGTGCAAAGTTGACTGGGAGCTATGCTGGAATTGTACTGACTCCGACACACCGCATTGTCCATGGTCAGCAAGGTGGCCTTCTGGAGGGTATTGGACTTCGAGGCTGCAAAGCCCAGGGTTCCCCAGCCCAGGATATCCACATTCTGGTAGTTGAAGTTGTCGTCACTGTAAGGGGATAGTTATTATATTGAATATGAAGAATAAATACCCGTATCCTTACGATTGCCGAATGGGGAGACAAATGGGTGCCACTCCCCTGGACCATTCTATTCGAGATGCAGTTTGCAGCAAGGATATGTCATTGATGTTTCCGGAAGTAGTTTCTGAATATCCAGGATGATTAATAATACTCTGAATGCGATATTGAGCGGCGTACATAGATTCGCTGGCTGTAAAGAATAAGTTATTCTGTCCTATTATTGTCCTATTATTAAGGTCTTTAAGGACTTACCCGTACTGAGATCATGTTCTCCCACCAAGGCCAATAAGCGACTGGCCACCGGCTGCCGGGCAGTACAGTGAGCTGCAGTCATAATGTACCGATCGCTGACAATGCTGCCTCCACAGAAGATCGGCAGGTTGGAGGTCAAGTCCCGGAGGCCCACCATTGACGGGTACTCGTGCTTGGCCGCCTCCACCCCGTTGGCAATGCGAACCGGAAAGGACCAGCCGCAGTCGCAGGGCACTGGACGGGCCACCGCCTGGCAACTGAGCCGGGCCCGTTGCTGACTGAAGGTTCTGCTGGAATAGTAGGCAAAGGCCATGGCCTGGAAGTTGGAGACCCTCGTGATCTGGCCCATTCGGCAATAGCGCTCGGCATCCCGAAATTGCAAGTCTCCATCCCGGGAAATGAACAGAAACTCTGAGCCGCAGGTGTCGGGGAACTTCCGGGAGGAAAAAAATAAATCCTTGATTCGATTACCACGATTTTCAACTTACCACCTCGAAGCGGCAACTTAGATGAATGACATGATTGCTGGGAGCTCTCAGCCGGAATCTACAGCTACTGCCACTGGGAAGAGCACCAGGATAATTGGCACTAGTTATGTTCAGGACTCGATTCGGCTGCAAGTCGTACATGCGAGTGCACTGCTGTTGGCCAAAGGCCGAGCTGACTAAGAGAAGTGCCAGGAAACCCGACCATTTTAGCCCGGCCATCATTGGAGAGAAGCTGAGGCACTTGTGAAGTTAACCAGATGTTAATTCCCCTTATATATGATTACATCAGCTTACTGTCAGCTATATCTTACTTATTCGTGGATCAAATGAATAAATACGATCTTGAAGGTTAAGAGATACGGAACTAGGTCAGTTGGCTTGATCATTTATTTTATTGCAAGGTAACCACACAATTGGAGTTGCCAATTTTCTGGCGTATCCAGCTGATGTACGATGTTACCCTGGTGTTCACCCCCATTGGATAGGATGTCTCGGCACAGCTCTTGCCAAAGCTAATCACTCCCAGGAGGAATTGCTTGGATTTCCGTAGAATGACTGGACCACCGGAATCGTACTGGCAGGAGTCTCGGCTTGTTCCCGAATAGTCGTAGGTACACATCTGGCTGGAGTATATATTAGCCACTCCGTTGTACTCCGATTGGCAGTCCGGGTTGTTAACCACCATCAGGTTGATCTTCTGCAGGTTGGAGGACGTGGGTCCCGCAAAGAAGAGCGTTCCCCAACCGATCACATCAACTTGTTCGTACGAAAACGAGGCTGTTCTGTATTCGGGAGAGGAAAGATTTAGATTCAGATTAGAGATCCTGATCCTCAAGACTCACGTTCCCACTGGGGGTAGGCAAATAGGTCCTACGCCCCGGGACCATAAAATATTGCTGGCTGTTACAAGAACGGCAATATCATTGTTCACATTCGGCTCGCTGACATACTGCTCATGGGGTATCATCTGCTGGATGTTGTACTGCTGGTAGTACCGCGAACTGGAAGCTAATTGGGGGCTTAAGATATATCTTTATTGTCAGCATTATCTTACTCACGATTCAAGAGGTTGTTGGTTCCAGCTATGGCCACCACATTAGTGGCCTGCGTCACCTGATAGACACAATGGGCAGCAGTCAGAATATAACGATGGGCCACTGAAATGAACACTTCCTGTATCATTTACATCCTTTTTAGAAAGCAACTCACCTATGGTTCCGCCGCAGAAGGATGGCTGGCTGCTGGTAACATCCTTGAGGGCCACCATGCTGGGGAACTCATTGGCAGTCGCCGACTGTCCATTGGCTATCCTGGAGGTGGCCGACCAGCCGCAGTTGCAGTTCTGTTTGACGGTGGTCAGGGTGCACCTGAAGGTGCCACCCTTGGTGCCCGTGGAAATGTACGCAAAGACCAGTTCCGTGAACAGGGACTCTCGCGAAAAGGTTCCCGAACCACAGAAATTCTCAGCGCCGCGCATCAGAAGATCGCCTTCGTTGTCCAGCCAAAAGTTGTCCGTGCTGCACTGGCCATTATTCTGTGGCAAAGACAAGAGGCCCTTAAGTTATTTCCATTACTCGAGTCATTTATCACCGTAATGCCCTACCGATGGCAATGCAATGGTGCATTGCACCTGAATGTAGTGGTCCAGGGGTGCAATGAACTTGTAACGACAGGATGTGCCGGCAGGATAATTGTTGGGATAGTAGGGTGATTCCACGTAAACAGTACCCGGACTGAGATTATAGGTGTTGTCACAGCCCTCGAAGTAGGCCAGAACGGCGGGAGACAGCAGTACTATTGAGATTAAATAGCGGTTTAACATTTTGGCCAGACCTGTCGGCTGCAAAGCCAGCACTCAACTGGGCTAGCACGATAATGCCACCCACACCTAATACCGGCAAGACAACGCAAAACCTAATTAAAAACGAAATGAAAAGGCCGCGTTCCAGCAGATGATAAAAAACAGTTGGCAGTTGTGCAAATAAACTTCTGTAAGCCCAATGGCCTTGCCAAATGCACACGACTATCGGCTTTGAACTTGGCCAAAAGGTTTCTAAGCGATCTACCTTGGCATTTTCCATTTTCCAGATAAGCCTCCAATGCATTTTAGAGGCCAGTTTAGTATACTCCCTTTTTTTGTCTTAGCCATATCTGCTTTCGAGCCAGATCTCAGAGGGTTATCCACCAGCTGGGCACTTGCTGATAAGCTAAAGCCGAATGTAAATAAACAATTTTTTGAATAAAGAGTTCTAATTAAAAGATAAATAATTGCGAATATAAAAAAGCGGCGTCAATGTACGCAGATATGTTTGAACAGATTAAAAGGGAATTTCACGTTTTCCGGTGTACCTAATTTTTTAATGATATAATAGATAACATAGACTTCAAGTTGATATCAAGAAAAAAACATATTTTTTATCATAATTGTCTTAACTTTCTACCAAAATAATTCCAAAGATTTAAGGCAAAAGGCAAATGCTAAAAGTTAGTGGAAATGAAAGAGAAGTTTCTCCCACAGATACAAAAATCAATTAGGGAAATCGGTAAAAAGGACAAAACATTAATGGCTGTCAAGGTGCAGCTAAATGTCGATGAAAATCAAGCAATCTGTCTATCAAAAATTGACTTTATGCAAAAATTGCACATACACTACATCACACACACACATATACACATAAGCGCACATGGTCCCATAAAAAACAGCGCCTAAAAGCATGCATCAGTTTTGTCACTGGACGCCCCGGGCCGTGTAATTATAATATGGAAACAATTTTTATTTTCTTTTTTTGTTTTTGGCTGCAACACTTTTGCGGCTCTAACCCTCCTCTCTAATTTCCCCGCTCTGGTACATAACGCTCCGATGTCTATATTTTCTAGTGTCGCACATTTTTTTATGCAATCGTTATGTTTTTTGTTTGTTGTTTTTACTTTTGTTACTGATGTTGTTGCTGGGTTTTAACATTTTTTGCCGTTCATTTGCATTTTCCACTAATTTGACTTTTGTATTGTTGTGGTCGGAGCTCGTCAACCTGCTTCCAGTCCATCCCCTCCCCGGGGCTCTCTTCTGGGAGTTTATGTGTTAGAGTTTTTTTCAGGTCCTTTTTGCGTTCCACCAATCGCATTCCCTCTTCCACGTCTCGTCGGTGTGTGTGTGGAGGGCGCGTGGGTATTGGTGGGTGGGCTGCGCTACGCACTTTTTGACTTTTCGTTGGGGAAAATGCGTTTTCATGCATTGGTTGGCTGGCGAGTGGCAAATTGGTAGAGTGGGAGTGGGAGTTGGAGTAGGAGTGGTAGTGGGGCATTCGGTTGCCACCTTCTCGTATGTCCATCTATGTCTCTTTTTGCGTTAGTTGGAGTGCATTTTCCCAGGGCTTGTCATTTGATGTGGCTGTGACTCTGTGGCCATATCATTAATTGCCGTTAGCCGGTAACAGGAACTAGAGGCATAAAAAATGCACAAAACACGCAAATTAGTGGGGAAGCTGGAAATACCATAGAGATGAAAAGGGAAGAAGATTTACAGAAAATGAATATGTAGAAATAGTTTTAAATTAAATATTATAGTAATATAGTAGTTTTTAATGTCATTCTAGACAGGTACCCTGAGAGGCGATATATTTCATAAAAATATAATAAATTGTATAGCAGAGTGTTTAAGGATGTTCCACATACTGATTCCTCCCTCTGTATCCTTGAGTTTCTGAAGAATTGCTTAACTGTAATTGCCGTTTCCTGGACCATAATCCCACAGAATGGATGCATCCATCAAAAACACTGCCTTTTCCCGGCCATCTCATCTCTTCCTGGCACCTCAATCACTTCCTAGATTCCATTTACAAACACATGCACCCAAATCCACATCCTATATCTACATATGTAGGCCCAATAGATAGAACATTCAATTTGCTGCACCTTCAATCACAATAAATCCAAACAAATTTCCGCTCCTTTTTTTGTTCTCTGCTCTATTTCCCAGCAACGCTTTTCAAATGCAAACTAAGCAAATTTTAATTAATGAAAAATTGCAATTAAAAAACCGGACTCGTCTTTCTTCCCACCAACAACTATCTCCCTCGCACAGTTTTCCATTTAACCCTATAGGTTATAAAAAAAACGGCCAAGAAAAGAGCAAGCCATCCACTGGCAAACAAAAACACAAAATTTTCTGGGCTCAGTATATGCAACAAAAAAAAAAAAAAAGAAAAAACGCACTCCATGTATGTGCGAGGCATGTACAATTTTTTTTACGGTTACTAAAGGGGTGAGGAGGTGT